>NW_024340699.1:8370607-8970607 GCF_902729225.1 Pteropus medius
GTGCGTGCGTGCGTGTGTGTGTGTGAAACTTATTTCAACCCCATACACATAGAATAAAGACATTTGGGAAAATATAGGAAGGTAGAAATAATATAATCTTTCTACTCAAAATAACTACTGTAAATATTTTGCTTATTTCGGTCTTCTACCCATCAGGGTGTGTATGTTTATATACATACTTATACACATGTAAATAAGTATACGCACTGAGGGAGCGAGAGGGGGAGAAAGTTTAGCTTTCTACTTTTTTCCTTCAACTTCATATCGCAACGCGGGCGGCTACGCGCAGGGGTGAGCAAGGAGACTTTACTGAATACCATTTTGTATCACTTGGATTTTGAGCCATTTGAATGTCTTGCCTACTTTAAAATTGATTAAAATAAAATATAATTCCATATTGTATTAAGCGTTTTCCATACTCATCTTTTTGAGTGGTTCTACTGCATTCCTTGTAAACGTTCTAGAAGGACGGTGGCCAGGTCAGTCACATCAGTGGTCAAGTCCCCTTGGTCCTCCTGACCTTCTCGCACCCTTGTCCTATCTCTCCTGCCAATCTGCCCAAGTAGCACGCGGTCCGGGCTTCCAGCAGAGGTGATGTCACTCTATGAGAACGCATCCTGATGCCAAGAAGGGTGAGTGGAGGAGGACGGGAGACTCCGAAGAGCCTTGGATTAATAGTGTCTCCGATCCCCAGACCTTTCATGACTGTACCACTAAACTGAGAAGGGACATAGTGCTCTGGATTGATCGCTCCTACGGTGGCTCCAGGGACTTCTCCTTTCTCTTATGACAAGGGATTTTAGAACACCTATAATCAGGGTAACAAACTGAGCAAAGAAAAATGTTAAGGACCTGCACTCGGGGAAAAAAGCAAGGGAATTCTGAAGACCAGCAGACATGGCATTATAGATCTTCCTCGTTCTGAAATAAAACAAAGCAGACCAGGCAATAAAGTCTGCTGTACTTCTCCCAATCCTGACTACCCTATAGCATATATTAAGGAGGAGAGAGGTGCTCGACCTCTATTTCAAATGAAAATGCTTCTGCTGTAAGACCTATGGAGGAACGGCACATACCCCACGCACCCTGTGCAGGAGGCTCCCCAGAGGTGCCCATCCGCCTTTACTTGTGACTTCCCTCACAGATATGGAGATGATGTGGAAACCACTTCGGGGTGCACGCCCAGTCTTCCTGCCTTTTCTCCCAATACGCTCGAGGGCTTCCCTCCGCAAACCTCTATCTTATACGCACACCTCTGCCCTCCAGTCACACATCTATCACTCCTGTGCAGATGTGAATAAATGGCATCTGAGATGGCAGGGGACACTCCCTGAGCTGTTCTCACACAGAGGACCAACATTTAGCGCAGAGTTTTACTGTGACTATAGCACAAGTTGCAAATTGGTGTTTAATTTGGCTTGCACATTCTTTTTTTTTTTTTTTTTAAATCTGAGCCATTGTTTTCAAATCCTGGAACTTATATAAACATCTGGATTTTTGACTTCTCTCAAAAATGCCACGCATCCATCCGTTTAGGCTGTCTGTCCCGTTCCCGGGGCACGAAGCTCGGTGGCAGCTGCCCTCTGCAGAAGGTGCGGACAGTTTCTGAGTTCAGCATCATCCATAGAAATCCCTGCTGCCTCCTAACATCTCGGTCCCTGTGTCCACTGCCATTTGCCATCGAGCTTGCGTTGTTTCTCTTATTGCAGGGAAATAATTTTATTATGCCTGCCCACTTCACTCGATTACTTTACTAGAAGGCATTAGAATTACAATCCCTGAGAACATGGCCTGGAGATTTATTTAGGCATCGCAAAAAGCCAGAGACACAAAGAACAAAACGATGGCTTCTGCGTGTTCCTCCCCACTGCAGCAATCCCCTAAGTCAGCTCCTTTTTGCATCGGAAGCAGGTTTCGGGCCTGGGTTTGAGCGCATTCTAAGGGACTGAAGCTCATGGTCCACTGAGCCACTGGACCCGTCTACCCAACTTGGCTCTGTTGAAGAAGCGCCACCCTCCTCGTTCCAGGATCGGCTTAAAACCCAGTCACTTCGTTTGTTACAAATGTGCAGCACTTCCCTCCTTGTTAAACGGGGACAGATAGGTACATGACTTCAGAGCTGGGAGAAGCACGTGATCGAATGATTTTGTGCAGAACCAAACCATCTGGGCTGCAAACGAGCTTCTTAAAATAATTGTCCCCGCCCCTCGATGGTGGAGTGCATTCGAGTATTTGGCTCTGCTGATTCAGTCTAGCTATGCAGACGAAGGCTGTTTATTTCCATGGTAATGAAACTGAAAGCTCAATGTAACTTACTCTCTGCTGTCGGAAAAATCAACAAGACCAAAATATCTAAATGAGCGAATTTCCATTACATTAGCTTGCTGCCATTGTTTAAAAAAATAGTTTTATCCGTAAACACACACATACACACACGTTTATGTAATCACCTATGCACTCCCGTTTGTTTACATATTTACACACGTACACACATATTTGGCCATGCATCGGTGGTGGGTTAAACCATCACATGACACCCCCAGAGTTAGATGGTAATAACAAGTGGGTCTACACACTTGATCGAAATGACTTCTGTGCATAGGACCTCTCTGAAAACACAGTTTAGGCTTTGTCCCCTTAAGGAGAGCACCTGGGGCCCTACCTATGAGACTCTTGTGAAGAAAACACTAACGAGAATCCTAGACTCTGAGAAATGGAGAGTGTTGCCTGATGTTTTGCACCAGGAACAAAAGCAAAAACAGAAAAGGCTGTGTTTCAAATCGAACAGCTACTCCACTGGTTTGATGAAAGCTAGCCTCCTCTCTCCAGCCCTAACTCTCATCTCAGCCTGACTTCCCAAGACAAATAGTGCACGTTAATTAAATGCCAAATGATTATTAGAAACACTCGTGAAGGAATAATTATTATGTATGTAACAGATATGTGTATGTTAGACAGCAGGTCATAAGTTTTGAATGATTTATAGGGTATCTGAGCTGTGGTGTCTATTCCCCGAGCAGTCACCTTTTTCTGTACAGTCTCCAAATGCTGGTGCGGCTCGTGCACATGGGAGAACAGCTGCATTGTGGATTTAAACTTATTTTCCGACTTTTCATTAGCTCCCAGTGAGTATGCTTTTAATGAAGAGTCTCTGATTAAAAATGGAGTTTTGCAAAATCGAAATTCAATGCATGTCTTTGGAAATGTTTTCTTAAAACGGTCTCACCACCTGTTAAGTCTTGCTAGCATAATGAAAATGTACGTACGTACTCTACCAATAAGAAGTGGCCATCATTTAACCATCCTCCAGTTACCTTTCTAAATAATTCCTACCCCTGAGTTCGGAATGAAAGAGGTTTATATTAGATGTCACATTTGATGGAAAGCTGAGTTGGGAACATAGCAGATTCAGGTTCAAGTCTGAGCTCCATCACTTTTTAGAGACACCTTTTCTCCCTGTGTCGTAGATCTCTTGTCTCGCTTAGAGGGCCTTGGAAAGGACTCTATATAATAAGGTTTTAAAACAGCCTGACACCTTCAGGACAGAATGATGGCTGTACTGGGCCACATTCACCTCTGAACTGACTTCCATTTGCACAACCGCCATTACCATCTACCAAACGCTCAGTATGCCTCCGTTTTCTTCGCCGCTCCCCATTTAACAGACGAGAAAACCAAGGATCGCAGAAGTCGGGGAGGCCTCGTGTAGCATAGCTAGGTGGTAGAGTGAAGAACCAGAACCAGACCATCCGAATTTGTGTCTCTCTCCCGGCCCCCTCATTTGGCTTAAGGATTCTACCCCTACCGTACCAGTCTCCAGACAGAAGATTCTTTTCTTTATTCTGAAGCACCAAGAGCCTAAAAGCCCAGATCAGCGTTTAATTTCAGACTGGCTGCTGTTCTAGTCATTTTAGGTCGAACGGTCTTCTCCCTAACTTGACAGCAAGCTCCTTACCACTGGCCTGTACCCCCTCCCCACCCCCCGCCCCACTGCATCCTGCTCAGTGCTCAGCGCCTCCAGAGCTCAGCAGACATCCATAGCGATGCGACTGGCTACCGCTGCTTTGAGGAGCGCTGTGCAGTGACCGGAAGACCAGATCAAAAAAAAAAAAACGGTCGCATTAGTTTTTTTCCTAACTCAGCTGCTTTGTTTGAACACGCAAACTTGTTTATAAATTCAATGTTAAAAAGTTAATATATGTCTATGATTTTAAAACAGACATAGAAAATAAAAAGTAAAACCAATATTTCTCCCTTACTCTGACTTCCATTCTCTTCCTCTAAAGATCTTAATATTTTCTGTGTGCCTTTCTTGGAAATGTAATATTGGCACATACATATATTATTTAAAATAGCCACAAATAAAATACACACGCTGTTGTACATTTTTAACTTAACTGTACCTTTCTCATATCTGTACATGCTCTGTCTCTTTTAAATGGCCACATACTATTCCTTGGTCTATAGATATGCCATAAATTATTAACTGGCTCCCTATTGAAGGTTGCTTCTAGCTTTCTGCAAGGACAGGGAACTTGAAAGCACATATATCTTAGAATATTTTGTAAAGATATCTGTTAGAAAAATTCCTAGCAGTGCAATTGCTGGGTCTGAAAGGGTATATGCACTGAAAATTTTGATAAATATTGCCCAAGGGGTCTCCAAAAGAGGTTTCACTAATCTTATTTATTTTGAGTCGTTCACATTGGTCCCCAAGGAGGGCCCTGGAGCTGATGCTGCGGGCAGCATCGGAATCTGCCCGGGGTTTGGGGAAAATTTAATCTTGGTCAGAGAAGCACAGTGGCAGCAGCGTCACGCTGTCATCTGCATGTTGAAAATGCAGAGCATACACTGAACGGGCACCTTCCACAGCGACTCCTGCTGCTCCTTAGACTTTCTGGGAACAGCCTCTTGGTGACTGAGAATGAGCAAGGCGGCTCCTGGAAGGGAGGAAACCTGGCTTGTAGTCCCAACTCTGCCCTTCACTTTGCCGGTCCACTCTTCGGCCAGTCCCTTCTCCCCTCTGTACTTTAATTGCCTTATTTATGACATAAGGTGGACGCAGGGTCACAAATACAGGGACGAGGCAGAGAACCTAACTCTGGCTGGTGGCAAAGGTCTCCAAGCCAAGAGCACACGCCCTCGGGACTGAGCCACACTCCACCAGAGGACTCCAGGGTGCGAACCTGTCCGCCCACTGCTGCTGTTCCCGGTTTCCCATGGGAATCCAAAAATATGAATCTTGTAAAATTTCTAGACTTATTTTTTGATTTATAAATGCTGGAAATTAATTCAAAATTCAAAAATTCTATTTGATATTTAATATACAAAAATCCACGAGTTCACAATGATACTCAAAAAGAAAGTAAAAAAAAAAAATTTCATTTGTCATCATTATGTAACTTTTTATTCTAAAATCTGGCAGTTAAAGAGAAAGAATCATACATTTATCTGGTCTTTCCTATAGGAACTGTATTTCAAGGTAACCAAATGGCTCACATGTCTGAGTTTTTCTTTACCTATGAATTCTAGCTAACAGATGTAAATGGAATGGTAGAAGAAAAATCACTTTGCAACTACCAATAAAATAACTGATTCAGGCAACAGTCATCAATAGAATGCTAAAACCATTAAGTCGAAGGTTGATCCCCAGGGTGCCCGATGAGGACTCACAGCCATCACTGGTACTGAGGGTAGAAAAGGCTCTTTATAAAAGAGGGACCAAGTTGTAACCACCTGAAGCCACAGACCAATCTGAGCATAGAAACAGCGAGACAATTAACGTTAGGTGCATCCTGATGTGGCACTCTAAAACAGTGTCATGGAGTATGGGGGAAAAAAAAAAAGAAAGAAAGAAAGAAAAGAAAAGAAAAAGAAAACCTGAATCTAAAACAGCCTTATGAACCGGTTGCTAGAAATACGGGGGACGGAGGAACAAACGAAACGATAGCATGGAGAAGCCACCAGAAAAATCCGGAAGGTGGGGCAGGCTTCGGTGCCTGGTTTCATCAACAAGTCAATGGTGGGAGAAAGAAAGGGAAGGAAGAAACAAATCTAGGTTTAAAAGAGGAGAATCACGTTTTAAACCAGCACCAGCCAATGGAAATGTAATACGAGCCACAAATGTGAGGCATGTACATATGTAATTATAAATTTTCTAGTAGCCACATTAAAAAAATAAAAACATATTAAATATATTTAATAACATATTTTATTATTCCTAACATACCCAAATAATCATAATTAGAACATATAATCCATATAAAATTGTAAGACATTTTACATTCTTTTCTGAGTACTGATTTCGAACTCTGCACATCTTAATCTGGACCGGCCACATTTTAAGTGCTTCTTGGCCACATGTGACCAGAGGCTACTGCAGTAAACAGCACAATTCTAGACTGGAAGAGGCATGACAACAAAATGCAAAGCGTGAACTAGGTCTGGACTGTAGTTTGAACAAAACAGTTGTTGAAAAATAACTTTCGGACCATTGGGGGACTTGGAATATGGACCCGATATTGGATGACGCGAAGGATTTATTATTCGTTTTGTCAGATGTGATAACAGTGTTGTAGTTTTGTGAGAACATTATTTTTACTTTTCAGGGAGGCGTACTGAAATATTTAGGAGTAAAGTGTCACAATGTCTATAATTCATTTTAAAATCCTTTGGCAAAGAAACCACCACCACCCCACAAATAGCAAAATACTGTAACTGTTAAATCTGGGTGACGGCTATTTAAGGGATCTCAGCTTAAGTGACCTTTAGGGTCTCTTCCAGAAGGAGAATTTTAGGATGCCTGTTGTGTATCTGCCTTTGAATTTAATAGGGCCTTTCACTTTCCTTGGACAAAGGGCCCTGGAGATGCGACAGCCAGCGGGGGCTGTCCACCCAGGCCCGCACACAGGGCTGCAGCTGAGGCAGCGCCCGGGAAAGTCAGGTCCCGGCTGAGTGTGGAGCCGGAAGGTGGGGGCCCCTCCAGGCGCCAAGCGCATCACTTACCGGACTCCAGGCAGGACACGTCCAGCACTGTCCTTCATTAGCGCTAATGGAATTCCAAGGTCAATGACCAGTCATAAACATCAGCCCTAAATTAAGTGTATCCGAGGCTCCTTGCCCAGAGGATTTTTTTTTTCTTTTTTTCTTAAAAGCCAAGTTGTTTGGGAGATAGGGGAGTGTCAAAAATACAGTTAACCTTTCGAGATGAAAACATTATCAATTCTATTGATTTAGATCATAACTTGCTTCCACTTAACTCATCAAAAAGGATTGCCAATTTTAGAAATAATGCATTTTTTAGTCTCACGGGTTTTTTTTTTTCCCCCTCCTTTCCCATCTCTTTCTCCAGGCAACTGTTCTCAGCTCCACTGGGGACGCCTCACAGAGGAGATTGACTGGGGTCTGGCTGGATTGCTGACAACACCAAAATGCCACACACCTCACCCGTGGCGCTTTGTATTATTGATAGCGGCTTCTCTGCCTGTCACGTCCCCCTCTCTCCTTCTGAACGGCTGGGAATACCCTGCAATCCTTGTCATACAACATGACTAATATGTTCAGCTTCCAAGGTACAAAGGAGATGGAAATAAATGAAAGCATCGCTAAACAGGAGGTTTTCTATCCCTTCAGTGGGATAATGAGTAACTAGGACCAGACAGCCACCGGCATTGCTGCATAGTCATCATCAAGTTGAGGGCCTGAGAGACTCTAAAAGAATCTGAAATCAACACCTTATCTAAGGTCAAGTGTATAGTGAGCTTAGGTTCCACGGCCAGAGTCAATAGTCATTCCTAGCTAAATCCTCGTGTTATCACACTTTGAGACTTACAAGGCAGATCTTAGCAGCTCCAAAGCCCTCCCGCTCAGCTCTGTGTGGGGCTTTGTGCCTTGGCTGTATGTGTCAGCTCATTTCCTTGCCTACTTCTGAATCTGTGTGTGGCACAGCAGGAGAGGCAAGAACTGGTTCCCTGACATAAATCACAGTCGTTTTTTTATTGATAGTCCATGCTGAAGACTTCCAACCAGAACTCCAAACAAGGCGCATCTTGCTATGGGCAGTAATGACAATTTTTTTGACAACATTCTGTCTGTATTAAAAAAAAAAAAAAACGGCCAAGCCTTCCATTCTGCCCTGTGGCTCCCTGCCAGCCTTCTAAATCCTGGAGTCTGCTGTAATGTCTATTTCCCATCAAAAAAAAAAAAAAAGAAACACTGGTATTGCTTTTTTGTCCGTATTATCTTTAGAAGCATACCCTCCAGTATGGAAAGTTTTGGTGTTTTCAAATCTAATTTTGCTTTGGAGAAGCCAAGGAAACCTTTGCAGTGCTATTGTGTAATTCTTTTTCCCTCAGGCTGAGAGGGTTAGCTTTATCAAGCTAATACAATCTTCTCTTCCAAGACAGACTAACCCCGACTTTAAACAATCTGTGAATAAATAGCTCAGCCTTCCCCCACGTCTCTTTCCATTCATCTTAGCTGAGGAAAGAGGGGATATGGATTATCATTTTGATTACAAATACATTTCTATCTAGAGGAAGATCTACAAAGGGCTAAAGTCACCTCTATAAATTTAAACAGTCTCCAGTTAGCCCTGAAGAGTTAAAGCCTCTTTTTTTTTAAACATCCTGGTGCTTCAAAGATGTTATATTAGACAGATGTCACATTGATATAATAAACAGCAATGCCAAATCTAATGAATTAAGGGAAAAGAGAACCACATGCTGAGATTTTCAGATGAAATCAGGTAATGACAGGGAAGAAAAATGAAGCCGCATTTAAAAACGGCTTGAGAGTCCAAAATTCAAGGTGTGGAGAGACTCATAGCACGAGAAATCTCAACTGCGCGCTGCATTCATCTTACACATCTATGCATTTCTGCCTGATGTTTCTACTTGAATAAGAAAAGAAAAAGGAAAATGAAATTTAAAGGGTCCCTGGGGCTAGTCATACTTCGGTAAAGGAAGTTTGTATATCAATTGTCACTGAGGCCCCAGCCAGGTCATCAACAGCTGCACCAAGGTGAGGGTTTGAAGACATTTTATGAGAGGTTTGTGAACCTGATTTGTGTTTCCAACAACTTTCTTGCACTTGCCATTAATTACGGCCAGGTGGGGGAATTCATCTCAGCGGTTCGGATCCTGCACAGATGTAGCATGGCTGCGACATCCCTAAGCATGAGCGTGCCAGCGTAGCATCTTTAGCAAAAGAGACGTCACAACGTCAGTGACGCACGCGAGGTTGCGCGTGGATGGCAAAGCAGTACTTTTTGTCCAGCTCAAGGAACTCTGGCTTTAATTTGTGTTTTTTCATTTTTTCTTAAAAATGTTCTGCAGACATATCAACGTCCTTCTCAAAACAAAAATCGAAAAGTCCTCCCTAGAACCACTTAGTAATACCTATCCACATAGAGTGTGTTCATACCCTTTGCACTAGTTATTATACTTCTAAAGATTTGTCCTGTAAATATACTTACAGTAATGTGCAAAGATATATGCATAAGGATGTTTACTGCATCGATATGTTAGCGATATTAGAAACACTTTTAATCTATCAATGATTACCTGTTGAATGTTAAATTCTAGGGCATCTAGACAACAGAATACCATCTAGTTTATTTTAAAAAAATATGTACTGACATAGAAACAGAGTCACGATACATTAAGTGAAACAGCAAACCTCAGAACAGCGTACAGTCTGATTACATTTGCTTATACTTGGAAACTTTCTAGAAAGATACCCAAACTATTAATAGCGGCTCCCTCTGTAGAGAGGAACCTGTCGGGGACAGGAACTTTTACATTGTAAATTTAGGTAATACATGATTTTTTTAAACAACAGAAGATTATTTTGATAATCAAAAATCTAAAAAGCCCCTTATCTAATAAAGATAAATTGAATCACACGTTAGACTCTTCTTTTCCAGATTAAATACCAGCAGGTGCCTTAATTTTCAATAACATAATGATAATAATAGGTTATATTTTGGATTCTATACATTTGCTATTTAAAGTTATTCTCATTGATAAAAAGTGAGAACGTACAAGCAAAGAACCTTTTTCCATGCCACATTAAGGTGACTTACAGTGAGTCTGATATTAATCCATATGTTTTCCTCTATTCAAAGACTGTTCTTTGAGAAGCATCCTCAACCATAATCTGGACACACTAAGCAATTTAGCAGGGTTAAAGCAAGTGAGGTTTCGGCTTTTACTACATGGAGGTGGCTGTCATTTCTTTCTGGCAGGGAGCTCTAGCACTGAGTTTCCCCAACAGCAAACCCTCTGTAAAAATGACCTTGGTTATGGAAGATAAAGGACTTTTGGATATCTGCTTCACTTGGGCAGACTTCTAGAAGAGGACAATAAAAGGACCTGCCTTCGGGGAAGATATGCATACTTATTTGATTAATTTGGCTTATATTTTGGGGGGTCAAAGATTTCAGCAAGCTGGAGCCTCTGGCCCCTTCGCGCCAGCCCCCTGGTCTGTGGAGATCCTGGATCTATGAACTTCCCCAGGTGGCTGACTTCCCCGCTTCCGGATGCCTCGCACTCGTGGCATCACGACAGCCTCACACACCTGAGCTGACTGTGTGGGGAGCAAGCGCCACCACCTCCCCGGAGGCCGGGAAGATAATCTCAGGATGAATTATTCACCAGTGAGACGATCGTGCTGCACGGGGCGAATGCAGATGCCCGCGGTGGGGCTGCATCTCACCAGCTTCCTTACTGAGTTTAATGCACCTTTCCAGCCCTTGAGAACCGAGCGTATTGGCATCCAGGGAGCCCTGGTTCCCACACGGCTGCCTCCTCCCTCCGCCTTCCTGTTGGAGCTTACTCCTGAGTGTGGGTGAAGTCTCTTTCAATTCACTTGTTTAAGTCAGTTTCTCTGTCTCTGCCTTTTTGGCTTATTCAAACTGAGTCTCTCTCCCGATTTTTTTTTTTTTATGAAAGAAGAATCTCAACATCATCCACTAAATCTTCCACGCTGCGCTGAAACGTTAGATGTAAGGCATTGCACAAACACCTACAACGCATCGCTCACTCGTGCATTCACAGCCTGTGGAATGAATTAACTGCCATCGCACGATGGCGACTCATTGCTGTGCCCCTTCGGTGGGGGAGTTGTTTAGCATAACGCCCGACCTCGGAGGCTCTGGAGTCGGACTGCTTGTGTTTAAACCCCAAGTCTCTGACTTGAAATACTATTCTCTCTCCAGATCTGTGTATTTTGATATCATCTATCACCTGACACGTGGAAGGAAAAATGACAGAGAACCCTTATCGACGAGGGTATTTCTCAGCACGCGACCGTGCACAGAAGGCCGCGTTCCTTCACCGTGTTCCTCTTTCCCCGCGTCGTGAGAACACGCACGATCCGCACTCTCCACATCCTCACACACCCCGCTTCCCTCCGGCTTCCGCTCCGGGCCGCGCACCGGGGCTCATCCATTCCCCTCACGTGCGAGATAAAGAGGGCAATTTTATGTAGTAAAGATATATGGGCCGAGCCAGCCTCGAGTTCACATCTGTTAAAGCATTTCTCTGTTGGCAACATTTTTACAAGCCTCTCACAGCTATATGCTTAATTAAAATAAAAGGGTGATATACATCATTGCACCAAATCCTTGCTGATGTAGAAGGGAGGGAAAAAAATGAGTGCATTAGTTCTCTTTTATTAAAAGAGTTATTTCAGCATGACATCTCAAATAAAGGCCGGCCATTAGCAAAATTAAAAATCAGGTGAAGTTGATTTTGGGAAACGCAGGCATTAGTGCCTTCCTCCCGCCTCTGCCTGCACCGCCTCCCGGTCCAGCTCCGAGCTGCCTCCCCACCCCGCCCCGGTAGTCGTCTTGATCTTTGAGTTCCCCAAACTGACTGTCATAATGACGAAATGACAAGCAGAGAAAGAGCAGTTTGTTTACAAATTTTGCCTGATACTTCCTCAAATTAAATAAGAAAAAAATGGTCAGCCTTTACTGAGCACATACTATGTGCCAGACACTGTTCTAAGCACTTTATTCGTGACTTTTTAAATTCTTTAAATCACTCTGAGAGTGCATGGGGGGAGGAAAGCAGGGCCATCACATTCTAAACGCACTACGTGTTTTCTTTGTTAATATTCATACCAATCCTGCGAGGTTAAATGAAGCCCATTTTACAGATGAGCAAAATGAGTTTTTGAAAAGTTAAGTAACTGGCCCCATGCTGCAGTGTTAGTCAAGGAGCAAGGGTTCACACTGAGCTCTTCCTTTTTGTAAACAAGATTAATCCTGTATAGCAGGGGTCCCCAACCCCTGTATAGGCAGGGCACGCAGCAGGTGGTGAGCAGCGGGCCCGTGAGTGAAGCTTCATCTGTATTTGCAGGTGCTCCCCAGCACTAGCATCACTGCCTCAGCTCCACCTCAGATCATCAGCAATTAAATTCTCATAGGAGCACCTGTTCCTGATGCCAAAAAGGCTGGGGACCGCTGCTGTATAGGACAGAGTAAGTGGAGGGTGGGAACCGATGTGAGTAAAAATCTGCAGAGGTGAGAATGCACATAGTGCATTTGAGAAGAGACCTTGGCCAAGATCAAGGGATTCCCAAGGGGGTGGGGAAGGATGGCAGGGGACAGAGGGAGGAGAGAAGGAGGGAAGGAGGAGGGGGGGAGAGAGAGAAGAGAGAGAGAGAGAGGGAGGGGGGAGGGGAAGGAGAGGAGAGGGGAGAGACAGAGGTGAGTGTGAAGAGAAGGAGAGGGAGAGGGAGAGGGAGAGGGAGAGGAGAGGAGAGGAGAGGGAGAGGGAGAGGAGGAGAGGAGAGGGAGAGGGAGAGAGATATCACATCACACATCATAGAGAGGGTCTGGGCTGCAACTGCAGATGTCAGAATGCCGGGTTAAGGGCCATGAGCTTCAGTTTGGAGGCGACGGGCAGCCATCACAAGTTTTAGGCAGGCACATAAAAAGTTTCGTGAAGTTTGACCAGGCAGTGATGTATAAACTGACTGTAAGACAGCTGCATACGCTAGTAAGGGGTCTGAGCCTGAGACGGGACTGGACTAGGGTGGGCCACTGGGGATGAATAAGAATCTATGGATGCTGCTTGACAAGGGGACTCCTGGCACCCTCACTGAATTGATTCAGACAAATATTTTGTGATTCCCTGGTTACCTGAACATGTTATACCCAAAGTCTTGTTATCTGAACTAGGAATTAAGTAGAAGTGGAAAGCAAGGATATTTGCATTTAAGAGGCACTGAGTAGCTGAGCTGACAGATCGTGCACATAATTGGATGGGAGCTGGACTCGTAGGATAAAAGGAATAAAGATTGATTCTCACCTGGAGCCTTCACGATCGGGATGATGGTGAATGCATAAACAGAAGAGAGATGACTGGACTGAGAATGTTTTGGGGAAGTAGTTTACTTAAATAAATCTTCAGATGAAACAAAAAAATGAGTGAACACACCGACTTCCAGAACATTCTACAAGCCAGAGTCCTGGGTGTCCATCTTGATGCTTTCCTCTCCGTAATTCTTATATCCAACCAATCACCAAGTTCTATCATTTTTATTCCCAAATATCTGTGCCATCCACTTCTCTGCTTCTACTAGCAGGATCCTCACCCAAGCCACCATCACGTCTTCCTGGGCTGCTCAAACCCCTCTGCTCCCTTCCAATCAACTCTCCGCCACGAAGTCAGAGGGCTCTTTTATAAACGTAAATATAATTGGGCGACCACCTTCCTAAATATCTTTTAAAGGCTTCTCAGTGTCCTTAGACTAGGCCAGCCATCGGCTAACAAGCCTGTGGGCAAAACTCAGCCTGCTGCCTGAAATAAAGTTTACTGGAACACAGCCACAATCGTTCATTTACGTCTCATTTACGGCCGCCTTTCGTGCTGCACAGCAGAGTTGAGTAGTTGCGACAGAGACCGTCTGGCCCTTTACAGAAAAGTCTGCCAACCACTGGACGAGGCAAGAGTCCTGGACGTGGGCCTGCCTGATTTGACGCCTGCCTCCCCCGGTCCCTCTTCCCATCACTGACCCCCTTGCTCCCCGCACTTCGCTCATCCTGGACAACTTCTGAGTATTCACAGGGGTCACGGGAGTGGGGCTGAGTCGTCACGTATTGGTGTGGCCTGCAGAGCGTCCTAATTCCACATGTCTCTGGCGGACGGACGTGCCTCTTGGACTCAGGGTGCTCCTGGCTGCAGTCCTTGCCTGGCTCCCCTTCCTGTGTCCGCTCCTCTCCCTCCGGTGGACTAGGGTCCAGGACCTTCCATCTCCCACACCCTCCCCCTCGAACCCTCCATTCAGGAAAGGAGCCCAAATCGACCACTACGCCTCCCTTCAACTCAAACCAGTGTAAAAATACAGGACATTTTGAGTTTGAGCTTTACTTCTAAGTGAGAAAGACTTCCCCCTTTCAAAACCTCTGGAAATCAGTGCGCAGGTGGGAAGACTTGGCAGAGTGGAGAGAAAAGGGTAGAGAAATCCCCTCTTCACGTCCCTGCGAGTCCATCACAGAGGAAGGCAGTGGCCTCCGCCAAGGTGAACATCAACCCCGATTTAAGGTGAAGTCAATCAGTATGTTCTGAGCATCTTCTAGGAGCTGGGGGTGGTGCCAGGAATGTTTCCTTGTTATTTTGTGTCGTCTCCCTAAGCCATGTAAATGAGTCTGGGTTCTGTAGCAGGTAACAGGGGCCACTTACTCTAGATAGTTTAAGCAGGAAGACCAATAATTTTGTGAGCATCTCTCAATTTTGTAGTAACTGGGATTAGATGCTCATGAACTTGTTGGATGGGCTGGAGGATCGGGCTCCAGAAAGCATCTCTAGGAGTACCTCGTAGGAAAAATACTGCAGAACTGGCCAGCCAAGG
The DNA here is from genome assembly GCF_902729225.1 of Pteropus medius. Taxonomy (NCBI): domain Eukaryota; kingdom Metazoa; phylum Chordata; class Mammalia; order Chiroptera; family Pteropodidae; genus Pteropus; species Pteropus medius. The sequence goes on from NW_024340699.1 coordinate 8,385,470, forward strand.
GAGCTGCTTCTATGTACAAGCTAGGGAAGCAGGACACAGCTGCCAGCGCTGCGAGTTCCAGAAACACACCACCTAAGCTGCCAGGTGCGGATTCGGAAGCTACATCCAGAGCTGCTGGCCCCAGAGCCACGATGCCCTGCCTGCAGGAGCCACGCCAGCAAGATGGATCTCAGGCAGGCCTCCTCCTTTCCCACCTCGGTTCTGGATTCCAGTCTTGTACAAGTGCACCAGATGACAGATTTTAGTCACCCCCAGAGCCCTGGCTGCTGGAGAGTCTGGGACTGTCATTTTCAGCTTTCCCATGTCTGCGGTAAAGTGCACAAGGAAGATGTCACAGTAAACAATGAGCGAGGCAATCTACAGTGTGTCTTGTAAAAAAAAAGTAGCTGTTTCCCTGATTTTATAGAAGCAGAAACTGAGGTTCTGAGGGTCATATGCTTCGGGCCAAAGTCAAGTCCAGGTTGGCCAACTCTAAGCTCCACTGCTTTCTCCAATACAAGAAAAGAGAATGTCATTTGTTAAATTCGAAGGGCAGTAAGCTCGGTCTTGGTCCTCTTATTGACCAAAAGACACACTTTGGAGCTCTGCTAGCTGCTGGAAAACTGATGAAAAGTCAACTGACGAGGGTCAGCCCGTGAACCCGGATGGGTGGGATCTGGAATCTCCACCGGCTTTTCCCGCAACTCACCATTCACGAAGTGATTTGCACAGGGTGTCTCATTCAACAGGGCGTTCAATGACGACAGTGTTTTTCTCTGGGAGCAGTGACTCAGAATTCAGGATTGTCATAAATCTCCAAGCCAGAGCTCCCAGAGAGCAGGAAGTCCGAGTCCATTCACCTAACTGCGGGGGAGGCACGGGTGCGAGGTCCTGAGAAGGAGCCCGTTTCTCTAGGAGGGAGCATATGCCTCTGGATTTGAGGGCCTGCAGTTTTCAGGAGTAAATGGACACAGTTACTCAGTTAGTCATCACCCTCGCCCTGGTTCCGGCTCTCATCATTTCCCAACTGCATCTTGCAAAGCGCGTTCCTGGGAGCCTTGTGCTGTGTTTCTACCCTCCAAGTGATTTTTCCCGTTGCCAGATCGACGTTTCCATGATCTAGGCCTAACTGTGCGAATGCCCTGCTTAACTTTTTGCTTGTCATTGCTTTATAGAGTCCACACAACAACAACAACAAAAACCACTCAATTAAAAAACAGACAAAGGACTCGAATAGATTTTTATCCAAGAAGATATAAAATGGCCAACAGCCACCTGGAAAGATGCTCAACATCGCTAATCATTAGGGAAGTAAAAATCAAAACCAAAATGAGACAGCACACTTTAGGATGGCTGTGATTAAAAAATATTATTTCCTCATAGTAGGTGTTGGTGAGGATGTGGGGAAATCGGAACTCTGTGCCCTGTTGCTGGGAATGTAAAATGGTGTAGCTGCTCTGAAAAATGGTACGGTGGTTCCTCAAAAAGTTAAAAATGGAATTACCATATAATCCAGCAATTCCGCTTCTGGGTTTATATCCAAAAGAGTCGAAATCAGGGTCTTGAAGAGAGATTTGTACACCAAAGTTCAAGCGGCATTATTCACGACAGCCAAAGAGTGGACGGAACCCAAGTGTCCATCGATAGGTGAATGGAAAAAAAGAAAGTGTATATACATACAACGGACTATTATCCAACTTTAAAAATAAAGGAGCTTCTGACACATGCCAGAACATGGATGACCCTTGAGGACATTATGCTAAGTGAAATAAGCCAAACACAAAGGACTAATACAGGACTAATACTGTACGATTCCACTTATGTGAGGTAGCCGGAGCCGTCAAATTCACAGAGACAGAAAGCAGAACGCTTGTTTCCAAGGTCAGAGGGTGGTGGGGGAATAAGGTGTAGAGTTTCGGTTTTGCAAGAAGAGAGTTCTAGAGACTGCTTGCACAATAACGTGAAGGTAGTCAACGCTACTGAACTGCACACTTAAAAACGATTAAGATGGTAACTTTTACACTACATTATCATACTACAATTAAAAAATATATATATAAAGCCCAAGGTAGCTGGTGTGAAATTCAGTGCCTTAGACCAGTGGGCTCCACCCTGCTGTTCGAGCTTCATCCCCTGCTGCTGCTTCTTGGATGAACTGTGCTGGCCATTCCTCAAGCTCACCGGGCCCTTTTACGTCTCTGGGCCTTTGCTCAAACTATCCCCTTGATCCAGAGTGCCCATCTCCCCCGCTGTTTGCCAGACAACCCCTCACTCATTCTCTTGACTTGTCACTGAGTTTGGAATCAAAGCCACTCTTCACCGTGGCCCGCAAGGCTCCTTGCGGTTTTCCTCGTACACCGCTGGCCCGCTTGCTCCCCGTTCGGCAAATCCTCCTTTCGAGCTCCTTCCTGCCTCGGACTTAGCTGACGCCTTTCTCTCTGCTTGGAACCCTCTCGTGCCATCCCTCCCATAGCTAGTGGCTTCTAACCGTTTACGTTTTAGCTTCGCTCTTCAGAGAGATCTTCCTGACTGCCCTGGCATCTTATTCTGCAGCTTGTTTCCTTCATGGCACTTGTCAAAACTTGCCTTTGCATCACCTATTCCCTGGACCATTAGGATTTTGCTTATCTTGCCTGCAGGAATGGCAGCTCCATGACAGTGGGGACACTGTCCACTGCTGTAACTGAGTGCCTAATATTAACTGGCAGACTGAGGTAGCTCAGCACCCAGTTCAAATGGCATTCCTCTCTGAAGCCCGTCAGTCACCCTCGCACAGTGGACCCCTCCTTATCTGGTTTGGTTTACACTTTCTTCAACTGCTAGCACATCACCTATCACCTTGTGTTACAGTAGCATGCATATGGCTATTTCTCACATCAGATGGAAAGTTTCAAGCCAGAGGTCATACATTATTAATTGTGACATTCCCAGCACCCAGCAGAGTGTATGGCAAATAATACGTGCTCAGTAAAGGTTTGTTTAATGTGGCATTTTCCAAACTTTTGTCATTTTTTTCCACCTTCGAGATTTTTGCCATATTTACTTACATTTCCCTGTAAACCAGATCACATTTAAAATATTATTCGAAGAGGAAAAATAGTATTAGTAAAATCAAGAGTTTAATGTGCTAGTTATGTTTTCTGTATTATACATTAAGTTAACGCATAATAATGATTTAAAAAGTTTTCCATATGCTCCTAAAATTACGTTGACCGCCATTCTTTGCAAAACACTGGTCTAGAGAATGAGTACCTGGACTCCATGCCACTCTGGTGACCCTCCAGGATCTCTGACAAGGACTGGATTTTGGGCCAAGCCCAGGGAAGAGGACTGAGGCTGCTGTGCACATCACATCTGCCCACCTCTCCTCTCTCCGCTTAGAATCCTGCCCCACTGGGCCACTTTTGCCCCCTTGTGCATGCTCAAGGCTTCCTAGGAGGAGGAAATGCCAAACACAATTTAAAAATCTCTAGCATTTGACATTCTACATTCTCCTTTGGAGGGTTTCTTAATTTTTTTTTTTTTAACATTTAAACAGGCAGGAATGAATCTAATGAATATTTTAGGTACTACTGTACTTAAAATAGAACTTTTAGAGCCAAAGCACATTCACACTTGTTCTCCTATTTTCTCTTCATAGTGTCTCTGGGAGGAAGCTGGGAAACGGGCACTGTTTTATGACGAGACTAACCCAGGCTGAGGGCATCTAAGTGCCTCTGCCCAAAGCCCCTGGGCTGGTCAAGGTCACATGCCTTGGACTTTTAGTATAAGACTTTCTCCACTAGGTTATATGCATTGGCCTGCACCCAATAATACATTATTCATTAAAAACACCAAGTAAGAATAAGGATAGCTAATACTTGGTGAGTGTTTATTATTGCGAAGCAGCGTTCTAAGAACTTACTCAATCCTCCCAACAAGTCTGTGAGTTAGGTACTCATTGTGTCCATTTCACAGATGTGGAAACCAAGCCTAATGCAGGTTAGGAGACCAGCTCAAGGTTATACCAGCAAGCGCTTCCCAACCCTACCCAACATCCTATCATAATATTAAGACTGTTATTATTATTGCTGTTGTATGGCAATAGTAATCCATCAATACATGTTAGCTATGTGCCAAACACTATTAAACATTTCATGTGATTTAAATCATCTAATCACAACAACCTTATGAGTTGATGCTGTCGTGACATTCATTTTACAGATGAGGAAACTGAGGCACTGAGCAGTTAACCGCCCTCACCACAGCTGTGTTGGCAAGGGAACAGTAGCAGAGGTGGGAGTTGAACCCAGGCATGCTCCAGAGCCAGCTTTGGCATGGGTCAGAGAGAACAGAGAGTCGGGAAATTCTGAATGACTTGAAATGAGACTTCCTGGGCTTAAAACTTGCCCCGACTAATCAGGAGGGGTAGCCGTCTCTGCTGACTGGCAGGTTATTTATCTGAAGTCTATCTGAGGAGTCTACTTGGGCATGAGCGGAAAATAAAGCCTGGCTCCTATGGGGAAAGGAAATGCCTGGGAAGACTGTCCAGTAAATAGTTCACACTGCCTCTTGGGTGATAGCAGAGAGGGGCTTCTGTAGAAAGTAAGTAGCAGCTGGGAAGTGGCCGGGGCTGTCTCCACTACAGGGGAGGAGGCTGCATCCTCACAGCCAGGCTCTGGCCTGCTTTGTTCCATGGGTGACCCTCCTTGGGCACTATACCCACATTAGGGTATGCTGTCTGCACTTAGAGGAGGCAGGCGTCGGGGAGACATGGTGAGCCCAGGGACCTGCAGCGCTCTCCTGAGACAGAAATGAGGTCATCAGTTACAGAGGTGGGGGAAGCAGTCCACCCCGCACCGCTGGGGAGAAGTGTAAATATGGATTCCTGGGCGTCCTCCCAGACAAAACAGCACCTGCAGGAGTGGGGACTGGGAATGTAAGGCCCTCCGCCCACCTCTAATTTTCTCAGCACAGGCCTGCCAGGGAAACAGGTGGACATTAAGCAAACAATAAAGCAGGCAGGTGCACTTGGAGGCCGAGCGATTTATTGTTTGGGGGCTCGAAGGTAAAGCAATCTGGTTTCTAGTATGAACTCTGCCACTTGTAGCCGTGTGACTTTGAGAAGTCACTCAAAGCTCTCCAGGCCTCGTTTCCTCATCTCACAGTGAAGATAACTTTTCCCACTGTACCCGAGTTGTCAGAGGCTGTAAAGAGCACCGAGAACAGAGCTGAGCATCCGGTGCATGCTAAGTGCTCGGCAGTACAAACCCTAACACTGCGACTGCCGTCATCATACCTTCCGAGGAGGTCTGGGCCCTGTGTCCTCCTCCCTATCGTGTCTGGAAACGGAACCTCACTGGGGCCTGGCAGCTGACACCTGCTGTGCAGGTCACATGAGGAGGTGAGCTCCAGTTCTGGAAATTCTTAAACCCGGAGTCCCCGGAGACCTGATCCGCCCAGCACCCCGAGTCCTTTGTCCTGTTTCACGGTGCCACGTGCCATAAGTGATGCGCACCCTGGTCAATAACTTGTGGGCTTTCAGGCTCATGGAAGATGAAATATCTTATTTCAGAGGATAACGGTTGCAAATCCAGAGAGAGTCTGCAAAGCCTTCTGGAATCTCGCGGGCCTGACAATGCTGCTGCCTCCCTCTGCAATCACCTTCTCCTTCCCCTACTGCTGACAACCAGCACAGGCCCAATGACCTCCATGCCCCTAACAGGAAAAACTCAGAAGACCCCTCTCATGGTCATATTGTTTTGCCCATGGTTTGGCAGGAAGGAAACACACATAGATAAAACTTCCCAGAGCAAGTAATCTATACATCCATCGATCTATCCATTTATCCACCATCCGTCTATCCATGCATTCATCCATGCATTCATTCATCCATCCATCCATCCATCCATCCACCCACCCACCCACCCATCCTGCAAATATTATTGTGCTTCTATTATGTGCCAGACATTATGTTAGAATCTCAGGATGAAGGGGTAAGCAAAATAAAGACATGGCGTTTGGCATCAATGAGCCTAGGGATGAAGTGAGAGAGAGAGACCTTTACTCTACCTGCCCCTCCACAATAATCTCAAGTTACAAGTTCAGAGCTCAGGTAAAAGTTCTCTCCGGAACAGTGTGTTTTTAAGAGTATGTAATAAGGGAAGTGACCTAGGTAGGTGGGTGGGGTGGCACTGGATGGTCAGGGGATCTCACAGCCACAGGCCCAGCAGTGCTGGGGAACAAAGCAGTAAGTGGTGGCTGGAAGGTTTGTGGCATGGTTATCTGCTAGCACACGCCGCTGCACAGGGAAAACTGCTCAGGCCACGACGTGCTGGTATGAGATGACTCCTGGAGGTTCCCCTCCCAACATCTGCTTTAATTTCTTTCTGGCGATGTTTCTGCCACGTTCTCACGCACAGGAGCCAGACTTCAAACTGCTCTTTGACACTTTCACTCTGAGTGCAGAACTGTGGGCAAGGGCATCCTGCCTCGCTTTTCGGGGAGCCCTGCCTGTGTGCCAGGCCTGTAGCATCAGTGCTCCTGGCGGATGGTGGCGATCGGTAGTTTCTAATGTGGTGGAATCAGGACTATGCTTTATCACTGAGAACCACAGACTGGCAAAGAGAGGAGAGGCTGCCTGCAGCTGGGGAGCGTGGCTGCCATACGCCAGCGGCTCCCTCTAGGCGGCCAGGACCTCGGCACCTTTTCTCCCAATTCGGCTCCTAATCTCAACTCCTTACCCCATTCCCGACACTTTCTGTTTTGTAGGAGACACTATAAATTTTCAAGTCATTCTTCTGGCCCAGATAAGAGAAAGAAAGACACAATGTATGGGTTTCTTCTCCCTCAGTCCTCTCTTTTCCTGGGCTCCGACTTTACAAGGAGGCAAAAAAAGTGGTCATTTCTGCTTTTTCCTTTTGGTTGGCAAAATTGCTCTCAGACTGCAAAGCCCTGGTTTACTCATCTCAGTCAAGCGAGGAACATGTGTGACGTGGGTAAGCAACTAGGGATTCCTCGTGGAGCAGCTTAGTGAGTTGTCACCAGTGAACTTGGAGGGAAACAGACCTGGGGTCGAACCCCAGCTTCTCCACCTCCTAGCTGCATGACTTGGGCCAATTTTTACCCTCTCAATCTGTTTCTGTATCTTTCAAATGGGGAAGCATGTCTCCCGGGGCTGTCATGAGAAGTGAGTGAGGCCATGGACAGCCAAACGGGCCCTGTCCACATAAAGACTTTAGCGCAACACACTAATTGGGGAGCGCCTCCATTGTTGAACTCTGTGCAAGGTGCAAAACCTCATGGGGCAGCTGGGCCCATAGCAAGAGCTCAATGGACACCAGCTATTCTCACAGGTGCGACCCTTGTCTTTGGAAGCTGACACTGTAACCGAACTTTCTAGGTGAGTAATACCACCAGGCACACCAGGCTCACTGGGAGAGCTGCCAGCTTACAGAGATGACAACATTCACTACCATTGGATAGAAAGAATCTCACGAGATAGGAAAGACGATGAGCAAAAGACTCAAGGCAAAGATTTGCAAGGGTGTTAACTGGAGCGACTGGGTTGAAGTGGAGGGTATTGGATAATTATGAGCAGAAGAGAAAGGACTTTCTAGTCTGCTGAGTGTTTCCAACCAGCATCTCTGCTAATTCTTGCAATTTCCAGAGGAGGCAAGAACGGTGATTCCATTTTTAGGGATGAGGAGACTGAGGCTCTGAAGATCTGTGTCCCTTCCCCTAGAAAGCATCGCTAGTAAGTGCTGGAGCCAGGACTGGAGTCCAGGGCCTCTGCCCCAAGGCACTGATGCGGGTCAAGTGTCAGAGAAAAAAATGACAAGAACAATCTGGGGCCAGACCCTGGAGGTCAGCAAAGGCCCAACTGGAAAGTGGATTTTATGGAACAGCAACAAGAAGAGAAAGAAGGTCTCCCCGTAACATGACAGCGGAGATGTTTTAACAGGATGCACCTGGCCAGGATGGCCGGATGGTACATAGAATGGGAAGAGGCGAGGAATTGTTCTTTTTTGTTTATTATTCAACCAGTGTTCACTGAGCAGGGTGCCGAGCGGGTGCTGCTTGCTCCACCCCCTCCCTTTCTGACGGGGAGCTTGCGTCCAGCTCTGCCAGGCAGCAGTGGCTCTGGGGTTCTGACAAATACACAAACTGCAGTACTCCTGAGGGGGTGCGGGGCCCAATCTGCCTCCCAGAAGCCCACCAGGGCTTCAACTCTGTTATCCTCTAAAGAGATCCATTTGCCTAAGTGAGTGAGCCCTCCTGGAAGACGGCGCAATCAGCCGCAGGAGCTCCCGAAAGGAAATATTAACCTACTGGAAGCTCGTGCTTGTGGGAAGAGACTGGAGAGTGAAACAGAATGATTTTGAGCCATCCAAGCCTGCTGGCTGGGACTCCACTTAAGCAGCCGTCTTTAAATATTCTACTCCCCAACAAACATAGTCTCTCTGTGGAGTGAAACAACAGGATATAGTTTGTTCGTTCATTCGGCTAATAATTATTGAACCTATTGTGGGAAGAAATGGAGGTCAATGGGACAGTGTCTGCCTTCAGCAAGTGTCAGGCTGCTGGGAGAGACAGGCAGATATCACACTGTGATAACGGGAAAGGCACGAGGCTGCGCAGCCGCACGGGGTGAGGGGCAGACTTCCTACTAGAATTGACCTTCAAGTTCAGTTCTGAAAGAAGAACAGAGTCGGCCTTTGAGACCGAGCGAGAGAGTTTCAGGAGGGCCGAGAGCCTGTGCACGGGTCTGGAGGTAAGACGGCCTGTTTGGGGGGCTCAAACAACAACAATAATGATTAATTATTCTTGAGCGCTTATTATGGTCCAGGTGCCATGCTAAATACATTGTATACATAACCTCACATACCTTTAAATACAAAACGACAGAGAATAAAAGAATAACAACTCTGTCAGGGAGCTGTTATTGCCTTCGTTTTGCAGTCAAAACTCAGAGAAGGTAGCTAACTTGTCTAAGGCCCCCTATTACTGCCACATGGTAAAGTCGGGATTCGGAAGCAGGTTATCTCCCTCCGGGTCCTGAAATCAAACTACTCCGCTGTTCACTGAGGCCCTTTTGGCCACACCTTCTCCAGGAAGCCTTCCCTGACTTCGTCAGCCCGCAGGGAGGATCGGTTCCTTCCCTGATCAGCTCTGGATTCCATTTTCTCTCCACATCCAGAGAGCACCTTCCTCAAAGTCAGGGGTGCGGCCTTCCCTGTTTCTCAGTGTGTTTGTTTCATTCCTTTGTTTTAATCTCCCACACCACCGAAAGAAGTATTTTTCAATTGACCATTCTTTTGTCCTAGTACTATCCTGATGAAATGATCTTCTTAAATGGAAAAGTCTGTTGGGTTCACATATGCCTCTAACTCCTGGCCAAAAGGGAAGTTTGAGTGCGTTTCAGCTTTCGTGGTGTTTCCATAAATAAGGGTATATAGGGTTACAGTGAGAAGCAAGAAAGACAGCTTTAGCACAAATCACGACATTCTGTTCTGAACTCCTTGGGCCCTGGAGAAATTTAGAGAAACTTTATGACAGCATTCACAGACTCCGTGGTGTGGTTTCTTTGAGAAGCATCCTTTGCATTTGTGTCTGATTTTTGTTTAAAGAATATTCTTTCCAGGATGGCAAACATTAAAGAAGCAAATCTGTTTATATTTGTCTGGCAACAACAACAACAACAAAACCCACATCAGACTGAAAGCAAATTTTAAACAATGAAATGAACCTGGCCTAGCAAACAAAGGATCTGGAATCCCATAGATATAATTACTTTTCCCTACACAATTAGTGATGCCTAACCTGGGGAGGACCACATGGATGTGAAATTAGTGAAACGAAACAAAGAGATTCTCAGCAAAGCTGCCCTCTGGCACTAAGGTCCTTGGATCCCATTACTTGCAGAGGATGGGAAACCAACCACTATTATGCCAAGTCCAAAGACGGGGCCAGTTCATTCTCATGCCTCTCCTGGACCACAGCTTTTCCATTTAAAGCAAGTGGTCATTTGCGAAGCCCTCCCAAGCCCTGGTGTATACTCAGAACGAATGAATGTCCCAGGAAGGAGAAAATTAACTCTATGAGCAACCTAGATCATGATGGATTAACAAGCATGGGAGAGTACGACTAAATAACACATGCTGGAATGATACAGCTTTCCATCCAGGACTACCTGCGATGCCCTGTTCCCAGGCTGGACGACGTGCTGACACTGATTCTCTATGGAAGCAGAGTGGTCTTCAGCAAAGGGAGGGGGCTTTGGAATCATTCGATCACTTAGTCAATCGACATACATTTATTGAGCACCTACTAAATGCTCGTCCTGTGCCGGGAACCAGGGCTACAGTGGCAAAGATTTAAACGTAACCTCTGCTCTCCCAGCTTGGTAGAGGTACCGAGAGAGTAAACAACTACATAAGTAGCTCTTTAATTATAAGTGGGCGTAGTGCTGTGTAGTTTATTGCACACAGAGGTGTACTATGGAGGCAAGGGTGCAGTCGGAGAAAACTTCCTGGAGGAAGGGACACCTGAGCTGAAGTTGGATGAATGAGTAGAACTCAAGTGGAGTTGGGGATAAGCTCAAGTGAGGCCGTGGAGCAAGTGAGGCCGTGGCACGCGGCGGAGGGGACGGGGAGAGGGCCGGTGTGCCCGGAGTGCACAGTGTGAGATCATGCGGGGCCCGGTAGGCCACGTGGGAGGATTTTCGTTTCTGCCCGAAGAGGATGGGGGGAACCATTATAGTGTTTTAAGCAGGAAAGTGAGGGGGTCAGATGTGCATTTTGGAAGAGACACTGATTCTGTGTTGAATGAGGTGGACAGGGACAAGGGTGCATGAGAAGAGGCCATTTAGGAGGTAGCAGGCAGGGAGAAGGTGGTGGCAGCCCGGCCTGGGTGGGTAGCGGTGGGAAAAGTGGATCGATTATATGTTTCAGAGGTACAATCAACCGGACTGATGAGATAGGGAGCGGGGCGAAGGGGGAGGTGGTGCTCAAGACGGCAGTGGCCTTGTGCAGCTGGGTGGGAGGGTCCGGCGTTCTCTGGGCCCGGGCAGCTGCCGGCAGCTGGGGCTGGGAAGGAAGACTGCAGACAGGGGTGAGGATCCCAGGCCGGCTCCCACTGGCTGCGTGACCTTGAGTGGGCCATGCCGGTCTCTCTGCACCGGTTTTTTTTTTTTCTCTCTCTGAATAAAAGGAGTATCGGGGCACCTTGTATTTTTTTTTTTTAATGGATTAGAATGGTGTCTAGCACAATACCTGGTATGCAACAGTCTTTAATAAATGACAGCGGTTATAATCATTATTAATATATTTTCAAATTCAAACCGTCAGATTCACACTAAAGCTCCTGATCTGAATTACCTCGGATGGAACTTCCCGCTTCCGGAATGTGAGTATACACTGTGGCCATCGTCCTAGGAGGTGACATCCACATGTAGTTACTGTCGATCGGTGTATTTATTACCTTTTCCTCCCCAGAATACGGCAATAAAGGCCTCGTTCTAACAAACCGATATTTCGCGACAATTTCTGACATGGAGAAGTAAAATGGAGGATGGACGAACCTCCGATTCACACGAGGTGCTGTGAGTCTGTCCATGATGAGAGAACGTGAGGTGCATCCCGGCAAAATACTGGGCAAAAAAGCACCTAAAAATATCCTGTCGGCATTTGAGCTGTCAGTATGGATGGGTTTTAGCACCTAACTTTTATAGAGAATGTTTGATTTTCATATCAGACATTAGTGTAGGAAAGAAGGGGGCATTTAACAGTGAGTAGGTGAGAAATGCATATTAAGTAGTGAGCACACGCCTGGTACCTGGTGGCTGTGCTGCTGCTGATGGCGATACTGTCATGTTCTAGAAGAAGCCTCGGTGCCCGAGGACTGTGATTTATAAGAACCCCTTTCAGGGCATTTAGGCGCTATGATTGGATTTTTAATCCCCTCTCTCTATCCTGCTTTGTTCTCTTCTCTGTACAATAATTGCAGCAGAAGCCAATACACCCGTTTGGAAGACACAGATACTTGTGCAAAATGGAAGGCATGATACACCTTCAGATCCACTGTAGGACAAAGACATGAACAAATGTCCTCATCGGGTATATGAAACCCAGGGGACAACACGGGCACGAAAACCCAGGGGTGGGCAGACAAGAAACCAGAAATACAGAATAAAGGAGAACCCGTGGCAGAGAAAGCAGCAGCAGGCCAGGTAGAGGCACCTGGCTAACAAGTCCACACCGAGGGCAGGTGAGGGTTGGATTGATGGGCGGGGTCTTCAAGTGTTACTGCCGTGCTTGGGGACATTTCATCACGGAGAGCCAGCGTCACCTGGCCCCTGACTTACTACATTAAAATAGGTGACAGGGAAGAGCACAGATTTGTACCCGGCTGAGGAATTCCAGCTAGAATGAGCTGGTGAGCATCCCGGGAACACAGTCAAACTTGGAGATTCTCACACTTCAGAAATTTGGAATTTTTGCTGATTCAGAAAGGCTTAGATGATCTAAGTACAGTCTATAAAGGAAGGCTTGGCTAAACAATTTACTAATGGTGACAAGATAGAGGGAGATTTACGTTGTCAGAAAAACCAAGCCTTCGAAGCACATTGGACAGCTTCAGGCACCCTCCTCCTGTGAAGTAAGCTTCCATAAGCATTGCTACTGGTCGCTATTTTGCGGTCGGACACATATAATTTTAAAATGCAGTGAAATGGATCTTTTCGTAAATGTTCTATAATCAAGAGTCTTCATGGATGTACACTACTTTTATGCAAGGCATTTTGGCATACAAAAACAGAAAGTAACAATTAAGACTGTGTTTTATGCTATTAGTAGTATTATCCCTCTATTAATTATAACAACCGTTACCATTTGTTAAGCAAATTCCATATGCTTGGCGCTCTGTTAGAGATGCTTCATATGTTACTTACTATAATCCTATTATCCATTTTTTATCCCTGTTTTATTAATAAGCAAACTGTGGTTAGGGGTTAAGTCAAATAGCCATGGTTACCCAGGTAGTAAGTGGCAGAGATGGGATTTGAACTGTATTGAACTAACGAACGCTAGGACCCGTGCTCTCAGCAGATGGTAAATACAGTGGGGGAGGATAACATAAAAGCTAAATAAAACTGTCAGGCAATAAATGAGAAGTGTCAAATGAGATGCCGGTGAAAAATGCTAACGGAGGTAATAGGCCTTAGTAAGTGCCATTGGCTGGTTTGGTAATAACAGGTTTGTTCTGTTCGGGTCTTTGTCTCAAAAAAGTATGATGGTTGCCCAGGGCTTAAGAACAAGAAGGCTTAAATGATGAAATGTTTCTGAATGGTGCTTCTATACGTTTGTCACACTGAATGCCACATGTCACTAGTCCTTCATGCAGAGTGGTGATTCCAGAGAAAGTAGGTGATTTCCCACTGTTGCAAATCAATGCTTAAGAAGGACCACATCCTTGAATATATTTACTACCATTTATATTCAAATGACATCACTGAGAGAGAAGAGGAAATAAGGAGAAAAAGAACCAGAATCAGACACGTAAAGTTATAAAGTATTTTTATCGTCTCTATTTAAAAAAAAAAAAAAATGGAAGCAACTAAAGTCTTCGGATTCTTTTACAGCCTGGCCTATTTTGCAAACACCAGCCATTATATTAAGGGTATCAACAAGACAAGGGTGATTTAGTTCCGACCTGGAGATGTGAAATAAACTATGAGGCAGGTTGCATTAAATCAATCCCGAAATGAATCTTCCAGATATCAAATCTGGGCTTTTCAGGACAGTTTTATTTGCTAATAAGCCTAATAAATTGAAAGCTGCCAGCGTTGTCATAAGACATGGACCCTGAAAAGTATCAGCGATATAAGAATGCAGGATGGCAGCGAGCAGACGCGGCGCAGGACGGGGCTGGGAGAAGGAACGTGTGGACTACGTCCCGTGAAGCTCTGGCGGGTCTGCCTGTATCTCCAGATGGAACCACTCAGGGTCTCCAAGGACTGTTGTCATTCCTGAGTGAGTTATAGGAGCAAGTGAAACGCAAGGCTCACATGTAAGCGAACTAGCCCACGGGGCTTGGGCAATTAAAACCTAGTCAGTTTTAACTTTGGAGATCTTTGAAAGATGAAATTCTTGTTTTAACCGGCAATTTGCCTGCTTATTTGTTTCTCATTATTTTGGTCTGAGGCCTTTTGAATCACCAGGAATTTGTCTACAATCTAATTTTGTTCCACGTTTCCGGGGCTCCCACAAAGTTTTAGATCGATGCTTTTCTTGTCTCCCGTCTCCACCCCGTTTTCTAATGAATTCTAATCGTCAGTGACTGAAATCAAAGACATTAGGCGCATTCATCTATCAAATGGAAGAGTAACGGAGTAGAGACAGAACTGAGTTCAAACTCTGGCCCTATACGCCACCTACGTTAGGTCATTTCATCCTCGCCCTTCTCAGATGTCTGATTGGACTAAAAAGTGCTACTTACTCCACAGGGTAATATTTTCAGTGTTAAATGGGATATACTTTTTAAAGTGTGTGCATAGTTCCCGGCACATAGTAACTGCTCGATAAGCTACTGCTAGAATTATTTCTACATTGTACCTAAGGACTGATACAAATAAGGAGATAACAGTTCCTATTATAAATTTAGCATTCAAGGGGTCTTCCTGGATGGAAGACCAGGAATAAAAATCCAGTCTCGGACTTGCCTCTTTCGGGTAAATGAGTGAGGGATTTCAGTTTTTCATGTTAATATTCTCACCTATCCAGACACGGGGATCATGGAAAGGGCACAGAATTTGGAGTCGGATAAATCGAAGGTCAGTTTCCAGGTCTACTTGAGTGGGTTACAGAACGCCTCTGAAAATAACTTTCCTCATCTGTACAATGGTGGTAATAAAAATATCTTGTGATGTTTGTTGGGGTCAAATAAGATTGTTTATACAAAAAGAGTCTGCAAGTCATTACGCTTTGGACCTATCTGGAATGTCTTCTTTTAGCATCTAGCACTGGGCTTGGTACGTAGCAGGCAGTCAGCTGAGAAGCTGTCAACTTCCCTCCACCCCACCATATCTGTATCATTTTCAATGTAAGCGATTGGTGTGGGAGGGGGGCAGGGCAAGATTCCAGGGAGACCACACAACCCAGGCCAGGCCAGTCCGAATGGTGCAACCCCCAGCAGCAGTGACTGGTTCAGGGATGGGCACAGGACCAAAACAGATTTAATCAGAATAAGTTCCAGAACTTTTACAGGAACTATTAGGGAAAAAGCTCTTTTTCTGCCGAACTCTATGCTGATGAGGTAGATGTGGAAGTACTGGGAGCCATCATGTATAAAAAGTTCCAATGACATTATTAAACTACTAGGTCCAGCCTTGCCTAAAGCCCTTGTTTTATGAGCTGATACATTTCCTTTCCTTTTTAAAAGCCATTTTGAATTTAGGTTCTATTATTTGCAAATGAGAATCCTGATTATACTTCAACAGTCTATACTGGTTTTATTTGCTTGTTTTTAACCTTGGTCATAAGCTACATGAGCTTTAGGGAGTAAATATTTGTACAGAATGTTACATCTATATGTATTTGTTTTGGGGGAAGTGGGGATATACAGAATCATTGGTCTGTAGCTACCTAAATTTCTGCTTATGCGCAAATCTTCCTTTTCTGGCAAGTTGGCTTCTGCCATAATCTTTACTGTAATTGTACCCTGAATATGTTCACTTCCTAAATCTAAAGCCTTTTTGATTATCCACATTCTCCTTGACCTTCCCTGCCTGTCTTGAATTGCTGATAACCAAATGAGGCCTTAAAGATGGTATCAGACATAAAGGGACTGACTGGCTGATCTGGTTGTGCCCCTTAAGGCCTCTGGAGTTTTGTGGAGTCACCAGAGTCTAGGAAAGAACGGTAAAGAGATGTCATCTTGCTACACTATTCCCGACTCTTGGTGGTGGCTGCTGGGAGGTTAGTTTTGAGATGCATTGTATGTCTGAGCCCAGGTTAAGTGAGATCCATCAGTAATGGCTGCAATGAGCTTGGGACAAAGAAGTGGAGGCATTGCTGATCCTAATAAACACCAGGAGCTCAGATTTACCCACTCAGAGTTTTAATTCTTACCAGTTCACCTAAACGAGTTGGGCCCCGAAAAACTAAGTCGTGCTAAGTGAAATAAGAGATTGACAGGTAATTTATCTTTTCTCTGGCCCTAATATCCATGTCTCTAATCCCAGGATCCCTGAAGGGGCCTGAGCATGTATTCTCGTATGGTAAAGTGATGACCAGTTTCCTCAAGGACACACTCCAGTGATTAGACAAGAAGGGTTTGGGGTAACCCCCAAAGAACAGTTCCATGATATTTTCTGCACGCAAAATTTTCCTGAGCTCAGGGAGAAGAAAATATCTAGCAACTAAATTAGTTGTTCAAAATTGATACCTGATATATTTCCCATGGCAAATAGAAGAAGAAAACTGATCCCAACCAAGTTGGTTAATCCAAATATTCAACTGCCATGAGCTGAACGCATACTTTATGTTTAAAATACATATGTAAACTGAGTTCACATGTGTTTGCAGAATGCTAGGCTAGGAAGAACAGACCTGAGTAGTCACCTCACTTCTGGGACTACCCAGCTTGGTGACCATGGATTAACCCCTCTGAGTCTCAGTTTCACTATCTATAAAATTATTATAATAACGCCTATTTATCCCAAAGTGTTGCCGTGTGGGTCAAATGAGAAATGTGAAAGTGCTTTGTAAAGCTATGAAACATTATGCAAATGCAACGTGTTATATGAGCACACTCTCTCTGGATGTGCACATATACATGCAGCTAATGAATAATACATGAGCTCCGCGGGTCTCAGATCCGCTCTGATCAATAATCTCACCTCCGCGCTCATACGGAACGTTAGGGACAAACATCTTGGATTAGTGCTTTGACAATAAATACAATGGCATTGAAGAACAATGTTGAAAAAAGAAAAACAAACAGGAAACTGCTGACAGTTGCTTTAAGCCACGAACTCTATCTGAACAAAACTCCTTGGTGAATCCCTAAGCAGTAATTCAATAAACAAAGCCATTCACTCGGTTTTACCCCCAAAGTCCTTGGTGGCCCAGTAGCACACATTCTGAAGGTTCACTTTGTTATGCACAGTCCCCATCCTAGGACTAATCTTTTTATAATGAACTTAATCCAGTTAGAACTCCCTAGAATGGCCACATGTCAGAGTAATTGGATAACGGCCTGAGATTTTCTAATTATTCCTACTCTTCAAGCAGAGCTGGTTTGAGTCTGCCCCCCACCCCCTTCCTATCACTGACAACCCTTCCCAGTGATAAAGCTAATGCCTAAAAGAGAGTCAGATGAGCTCTGTCCTGGGGGGCAGGGGTGTTAGCAGGAGAGAACTGAGATAGAGGGAAAGGGAAGGAGATGGAGAGTCAGCCACCCTGGTAGACAATCTGTCTCACTTAATAGGCTGCTCCTTGCAATAAAGAAACGCAGACTTGGGAAGGCGAAGGTGTCTCTGCGCCATGGGGGAGAACAATTAACCCAGTTGAGAAAATGGTTTTGAACAATTTTGCAGCTGCTTGGGCTGCTTTCCTCCTCATTTTCCAATTTACCTTCGCCCCACCGAAGCATGCCACCCTCGCCCCTGCTCTCCCCATCACCCTTTAGACACAAAGACACAAAGCCTCTTTTGGGACGCGAGGCCCAAAATGCTCTGCACGAGGAAGTACGGGTTGAGTCAGCGATTACAGAATTAAGATGCTAAAAGCATTCCCTAAAAACAGAACATTCAAATGCGCAACAAAACTAAAAGGGTGCCTCGCATTTCCCAGTCTGTTCTTCGACTGCCCGTATGTAGAAGTCCGGGCTTGTCGTCCCTAAGTTATTTTGTATGGGGACTTGAGCGCTCACTCCCTCCTTAATATCACACAGGACTCTCACTTGTGTCCCTAACTTACTCTGAGCTGAGAGCGGTGGTTCCACGGAAACAAGCCCATTTGAATACACGGAAGGGTGTACGCCTCCAACTACCTAAAGGATGCTGGTGGAATCGAGATGAGTGTCAGGACTCGCACTGGACGGACCTGTGATACTAAAGGAGAGGAGGCAGGAGCGGGGAGAGGAGGCTCGGGGTGGTACCTCTCTCAGCTCAGGTCTGCAAGGCGGCTGCTGAACCGGTGCAACTGGGAGCAAGACACTGGCAAAGCCAGCTCACACTGCCCGAAGTCCCACCGCAGTGACTCGTATCAGGGAGTTGTTTCAATGATTTACGTGAAATCTCATTCCAGGGAAGATAACCAAAAGGAGATCAAAGGCTTCTGGACTGGAGTCCACTCCTAGGGCAAGGGACAGGCTGACGCATTCTGGCCTGGCCTCACCTCAGTGTCTGCATCTCAGAGCCCCTGCTCGGAGCTCAGTTCCCATGCTTTCTTTTTAATACGTTCTAGGTCTGCTTTCGGTTACTTCAAATACATCCACTGAGTGGGGTGGGGATGGGGTGGGGGGGGCGGGTGGCAAACCCTGACTGCTTTAGGCTAAACTCAGATGCTTCCTCCCAACACATGGAGCAAAACACGTGTATATGCGGCTCAGCGGAAAGGCAGCCAGCCTCGTAGGAAACACAAAACTAAGCGAATGGAAAAGGGGGCATTGGTTCCGGTAGGTCCCGGCCAAATCTCTTTTGATTTGTTCTAATCTCTGAGCTGGTGCTTGTTTTCATGATCGGATTAGAGACAAGATTTTCCTCCCGGGCTAAGGCCCTGGTAGTTTCCTTGCATGCTCTTTCTAAATGCCTTGTTATGATAATAGCTGTACTCCGTGTTAAGTTTCACGTGCGTTATTCCCACCTAATTCTTATAGCGATGCTGTGACGAGTCCCTTTAATGTAGGTGACGAAACAAAGGCTCTGAGATGTGAGACGATTTGCCCGAGTTCGCTTGGCCTGTTTGTGAGGCTGGGCTTTGAGCTCGAGTCCGTGCCCCTCACCCCTGCACACGCTGGCCTGGAACCCTCCCCCACAGCCTCTGACTTGGTGACTGAGGGCCTGAGCCATGGAGCACGTGTGGGCAGGCGGGTCGGGTCGGGGCACTTGGCTGACCCTAGTTCTCGTAGCCGCCCTGGCCTCTGTGTACTAGAGAATCAGTTTAGCGCCAGGACGGGCAGGATCAGAGAGCCTTGGTGTCACTCATACCTGGTGTCATGGGGCAGCACCCTTAGGCCTGGGAACACTGAGCCCCAACCTCCCAAATGCTTGCAAATAGGCCTTTCCCCGCGGTGCGCCCCCCAGCCCCAGGGGTGCGCTTCCAGGGAGGGTTCTTTATGCTCCCATAAGTGCTCCCCAGCGTTGTTCACACAGCACAACAGTGACATCCAGGGGAGAGGCTGGGTGACGGCAGGGACCGCCAGGCTCCAGCGTCTTCCGCAGGTTTCCAGGCTGACTTGGAAGCACACAGACCTTGAACCAGGAGAGGACAGGCATCAGGCAGCCTGTCAGTCGGCACCCCTCCCGCAGCTTGCCTGGGGTCCTTCTACACCGACTACAAGCTCTCCCTATCGCTCCCACCACCCCGCCCCCAGCCGGCAATGGCCAGAGTTTAGGGACGGTGTCTCTAACCTGACCTAGTCGAACGCACAGCAGCAACCTCCATGCCCCAAACACTTCTCCATTCATTAGGTCTGTTATCAGCACCGCCCTTTCACACACAAGTTTCTGGAACTAAAATTTACCTCAGTACTTCCCTCCTGGAGAAAAGGTCTCATCCGCTAATGGTAAATGTGCTAGGGTGTCTTACGACTGTCACTGTCACGTCTCTCACTATTACTTCATCATTCATATTCACTGTGCTGCTCCTTTTGGTTTGATCTGCACTATAAACAGTGAAGGTTGTTTACGGAAGCAAGGAACATCCACCGCACACCATTAGACCCTAAACATGCGCACAAATAGAGAGAGAGAGAAATAGGTGAGCGCTTAAACCTCTACACAGACGCCAGGGGTAATGTAGACATGTAGACAGAAAGGTTGCAAGAGATAAACAGCAGGAGAAAAAATGGCCAGGGCCATTTTCTGGGGGAACCTTTGGGCTGATGTCTGCCTGTCACTTGTCCATGGCTGTGGGTGCTGTCTCTGCAGACTGTACTGGATGCTCACAGAGTCCCTCCGGAGCTGCGGGAGAGCTGTGCCTGCAGCCTGGGCAGCTGGACTTCACTCCCCTGGGCCTCAGCTCACTACCTGCTTTGGCCAGGAGGTGGCAGGGCAGAGATACTGTGCAAGACAGAGGCCGAAAGAAGTGGCCTAAGGAAAATCAGACTGGGATGCAGGGCCCTGCTGTGTCTGCCCCGCACCCCTGCCCAGTGAAGGGGGGGCCACAGCCCTTCCTGGCTGAGGGAAGCTTCAGGGGCTGCCAGCGTTACCACAGGGGCCGGCTGCTCCGCAGGCTTTGCTGGAACTCTCACGGCATATGTCCCGCATCCAGGGCCTGAGGCAAGAGTAACAGGCCAAGGCCTGGGAAGTGGGGAGGGCGCTGACAGGGAGTGTGCGTCATCTCGGCTGCGAGGCATGAGGGAAAGTGCACTGGAAACTGCTGCCGCGGAAGGTGGCACCCCCCTTCTCTCCTCCCAGACTGGACGGTCCACCGAGCATCCCCGATCACCTTGTCCAGGGCCTTACACGGGGCCTGGGCGCAGTAGGTGCTCAAAACACCATGTGACTTGTAGTCATGACTGAGGTGAGCTGTCATTTTCTGGATCTAGAGAAGGTCGCAAAGGCAAGGGACTGTTTGCAGTAGGCAGGATCTGGGTACTGTGTGATTCAGGCACAAACAGAGAACAGAGACGGAGCCTGTGCGAGCTCTGGATGGACACAGGGCTGCAAGAAGCAGCTTCCTGTCAGCTCCTAAGAGAAACGATCACATGGAATGGGTGACACCTTGTAGGCTCAGGTGGTGGCGACCCTCTCTGTGGAGAGTTTTAAACGAATCGGGTAGAAAATGTTTGGTGTTAATTTTTTCCCTTTTTTCCCCCATTAGAGACACTTTTTCTTGCTGCACTTGCTCTAGAAACAAAATCCAACATGAGCCTAATACACGAAATCCACAAAGGAAGTGAGTCTGGCTGAACACAGACAAGGCCAGCGCTGTGCCGTTGGGGCCACCTCTTTCCTGGGTGTCTCTCTCTTCTCAGGGCAGCTTCAAAGGCATCTCTGTGAACCCCCCAGGGCTCTGTTAGCATGGGTCTGTCCCCTGGTGGGGACAGACTGTCGAGGCCCCAGGGGTCTGACCATAATTGGCCCTCCGCTGGCTCAGTTTCGGATTCATCTTCCTGGACACTCAAGGAAGGGATGTGGACCAGATCTGCAGTCCCCACAGCTGGCTGCTCTTCAGACCCCTGGAGCTTGTTAAAAACAGAGACGCCCACACACATCTCCGGGATCAGACGCTTCTGGGGCAGCACCCGAGCGTCTGTATTTGTCACAAGTGTTTTTGGGACTGGGAGCCTGGACACGCTGACCTGTGAGACCCCCTTCACCTGGGAGAGCTCCAAGGCTCTGCTGCCCTGCTTTTAACCCTGAACAGACCTGACTGGGCATGGTTGCGCTAAGCTCCCCTCTCAATAACGTGTACTGGTCCAGGCAGTCACGGGGACCATTCGCATCTCCACAGACATTCCAAGAAGAAACACCTCATGAGAAATACAAAGCAATGGGCCCATCGACGAAGGCTCACGTCTGGACTACGTTGTCCACGTGCAGCCCCAGGAAACCGCAGGCCCCGGAGCACATCACAGGGATGTTCTCACTCTTGTCACAGCCAGCCCACCCTCTGGGGGCGGCTTCCACTGAGAACCCTCCAAAGACATGTGCCATGACGATATACACGAGGCAAAAAGCCGCTGACGAGATTGGCTAAAAAACAACAAAAACCCCAACAACAATCAAAATGCCACAGTGGAGGGACATCTTTCTGGGGAATCTTACACGGAGAAGCCAGTGTGTAAGGCAAAGCCACAAGTAGTTAAAAACGGTCCTTGAAATGCCCTTAAGTCACCCATAAAATACTGCAGTGGAGGGCTTTGAGCATGTAGCTCTATACAATAATATATAAATTATGTACATGTTAACATATAAAGCAGGGGTGGGAATATTTTCTTAAAGGAGCAGATGGTCACTACTTTGGGCTTTGTGGGTCCTACAGTCTGTTGCAACTATTCAATTCTGCCATGGCATGAAGACAGCCACAGACACAGTGAGCATGGCTGTGTTTCAATGAAACTTTATTTACAAAAACTTGGCCTTCCTGGCCAATTTCCAGGCCGTAGTTTGTCACCCTCTACTATGACGTAATAAAGAGGGAGGGACCCATATGACAGTAAATATCTGCGTCAAAACACCACCACAGAGATGCAAGTGGGGATGAGGGGCAGGTCATGCTTCCATCTTGAGCTCACCCTGGGCATACGCTGACCAGAATGGCAGGTGAAACAGCCCGATTTTTAAGTGACTGATCTGTCTCTTGCTGCTCAGCACACAGAACCGAATTCCATAATTTGACTATTACCCTTCATGACCCAATATATAAATATAAAAACAAACACTTAGCCTGTCTTTCTTTTCTAATTTCAGTGAGTTAAGCTACATTCTCTAGGTTTAGACTATGACACGTTGAAATCATGGGTAGGAGGACAGGAAATTATAGAAGTCAGGTTCTATCCCCTTATGTCAAGAGATGGCAGTCACCAGAGAAAAGGCAGCCCCAGGCGGCGGACTGGGCAAGGGCGGCTACGATGGGGGAGAGGGTTTTCTTACTGCCAGCGCCGGGTGAGAAGCACCGCTCTGCTACTGTATAATGATGGTCAAAGCACAGAAGTTCTTGTGAGACCCTTACAGATAGTTGGCCTAGAATTTAAGGCATTGTGACTTAATGTCGCCTGTCTAAAGGAACGACTTATTCTCAGCTGTAAACAGGCTTAAGAAAAATATCACTTCAGGCAACAGGAAGGAGCTACATCATTTGATGGGAAAAGTCCAAGAAATGAACTCTGGCTTACTCCTTATAGAAGGGAGCCTGCTTTATAATAAGGGTTCTTGCTAACCAGGAGGCCGACCCCTGGCCTGGCCCGACCTGTCACTGCCTCTGCCTGCCCCTACAAAACGGTCTCAGGAAGAGAGCTCTGCCGAAAGAGGATGCAGAGCCAAGAGAAAACAGACTGCAGTCATAGACGGAAATACACCCCAGCCCCGAGCCGTCCAGCTGGAAGAGTACCTATACCTCCCTCTTCCCCGTTCTTCCTCACCGGTCATCCGGGCTCAACATCGGGAGAGCCACCTGGTCCCACTCCTCACACCTGTCTTGAATTTCCTGGTGTTTCTTGGAGAAGTAGGAGGGAACTCCAAAGAGTTGGGAAATAGATTTAATAAAAAATATTCCCCCCCAAGTTCCCAAGTGCTGCAGGTTATAAATGAGGCCGTGAATCATGAGGCCGCCTGTAATATTTTATAAGTGGTGTTGGAACACCGCCTTTAATAAACTTGGGGGAAGACGGATCACCTTTTTGAAGAAGCAAAAGGGATTTGAAGGCATAAATATATGCAAAGACCAGATTTTGACCTCACTTCCCCCCCTCTGGCGTGCCCGGCGCCCCAGCTGTAAGAGCTTTGTTGCTGGAGCTCGGCACAGTTTGCATTTCTGGCTGGTTGTTGGCACCGATGGCACATCTGGTATCACTAACCCCAAGCTGCTGCACGCCTGCCCCGGCCCTGTGGTCCCCAGAAATTCCTGCAGACCTTTCCCCTACAATCTTGGAGGCCTGATTTTGTGGGGAGAAAGATGAGGAGGAAAAGGGGAGAGGAAGAGGAAGGAAGGAGAGAGAGAGGAGGAAGGGGAAGAGGAAATGCCAAGACATAAAGGAAAGAATGGAAAAGGTAGGGGGAAAAAAAAAAAGGAGATCGAAAGGAAAGGGAAGATTATGAAAAAAGAAGAGACAAAGGAAGAGAGAGTCAGTCAAGGAAAGATGAGAGGGGTGAAGAGAACGGAGAGGCAAGCCTGGCAGAGGGAACGCTCTCTCCGTCCATAGCAGGCTGATCTAACAGGCGGGTTTCTTTGCTCCGATTCCTTCTCCACAGAGATTTAGGAACAACCCAAACGGGTGTTTCTCCTCCCGCGAGCATGGCTGTGAGCAGACTGATGCAACCTCCATTCACCCACCCATTCACTCACTCAACACGAGGTATGTTGTGAGGAGTCAAAGGAGCAGGAAGCACTTAGCAGAGGGGCTTCCCCCTGGGGAGGGCCCAACAGCATCTTAGCAGCGATCATCCCAATGAGCTTCCAAGTGAGCGGGGAAGAGGGAGAAAAGGAAGTGAGAAGATCATCTTCTCTTTCTTGGTCCATGTCTACGCACAACAGGTCAGTCAGAAACAGACTTAGCAGGTTCTCATCTGTAAGATGAAGGGTTGTGACCACTGAATGAGATAATTAGTGCGAAGCACGAAGCGGGTCTCTGGGCACCTGCAAGCGCTTTACAAGCTGTTGTCACTGATGCAGGGCCAGAGCCTGCACGTAGTAGATGCTCGGTATCACCTTGCTGAACGAACGTAGGTGCTGAATGCATATTCACTTCCGCACTCTCTTTTGGGCTCCATAATTGACTCTCAGCCCAGGGAATTGGGACAACAGAATCAAACATTTACTGTGCACAAAGAGCCCTCACACATAAATATTTATTTGCCCTTCAAAATGTTTTCCCTGCTGCCGGCAGCTGAGAATGGAAGAAATGCTATATTTAAGCATCCGAGTTGACGGCTTCTAGAATGCAGCCATAATGGGCCCCCAAATAGGTTTCTCCTGTGGAGCTGGGAGCTGAGAAAATTTTACTTCAAAGGTGTCATTTCTGCTCCTGGGAAACAGGTGTCACTCCAGAGCCCAACAATTCACTGAAAATTGTCTCATTTTAGAGGATCAAGCCCAAGAAGGAAGGAGGCAGTGGAGGGTGTTAAAATGCTTTGGCGACGGCTTCTCCGAAGGAGTTATTCAACCTCCCGGGCCCTCGCTTCTCATCCATAAACTAGGCAGAATAACCCTAACTCTGCTGAGCTGGGAGGAGCACAGATCATGGACACAAAATGAGACAAGTGTGCCTGGCACGCGAAGCTCTCCAGAAGTGTTAGCTGCTATCATCATTAACTACTATTATTTTTTATTAGAAACAGTGGCTTCGTTCTGGTTGGGATCTGGGGAGGGAAAACACTGCTTGCGAGCACGGGAAGCTCCCTGAGAGGAAAGGAAGAATACTCCTTTCTGACGTCTGCAAATTCTGGTCCGAGTTTCAAGCTGGCGAACACACTGCAAAGTAGGTTCCTGGAGATAATGTCTCTAGCAGTTAATTGAGTTAATACTACTAAAGTGGGTGTTATCACCTTCACTTCACAGATGAGAAAACCAAGGTTTGCAGGTAGGATGTGAAGACGAGGCTCTCTGTCCCCAAAGCCTAATAACACAGGGAGTTCAAACTCCCGCGCCAACAGGAGCCAGGAGGGTGAGACAGAGTGAAGTGGCTGGAAGTGGAGCCACGGGCTGGCATGATGGAGAACAAAGGGGCAGTGGTCCCGGCTCACTGCTGCCATAAGAGACCGTGAGCCAGTAGGGCCAGATCTTCTGACTCCAAGCAAAACAAAAACTCTGGATTCTTAATGGTGACAAATTAAAAAAAAAAAGTGCCTACCTGTCAGATTTGACCTGAGGTCCTAAGTCCTCCAGGTCCCTGCCCTCACCCCCACGTCTGCCTCCAAAGGCTTCAGAATGTCTCTGGGCCTCCTGGAAGCCTGCTCCCTGGCCACGCCTCTCCGGCCACCTGGCGGCATTGCTGGCCTTCCCCGTGGTGGGGTGGGGTGGGGGGAGGCAGCTCTCCAGGTGTTTCCTATTTAATTTTGATGTGCAGGTTTTAACAAGAGCAATTTATAAGTTTGACATTGTCAGTTGTGGTCTGAATGGCTTCTCAGACTAATACAAAGGCTGCCAGAATCCATTAGCAAATCAATTGGGTAGCGTGGCATTTTTGAAAAGAAAATTATTTTTCTATTTTTGCAGGTTAGACAGCAGTGCTCCCTGGAGGCTCCCCCAAGAGGGACTCCGAGTGGCTGTTTTCTCGAAGTTGTGAATACTAATGCTTGGGACTAAACTGCTTCCTGCTTTCCCGCCCGCACCTCCCTCTCTCAGACACCAGGCTCAAGCCTGTTCGCTAGTTCAGGTCGCTGGAGTCTACCGAGCTTCTCCTGTAGGTCAGGCTGTTCTCAAGGCTGAGATGGGGAAGGCATGAGCTTAAAATCTGTGGCCCTGACTACACCCGGTATGTACATCCCAGTCCCAAGCCCATGGCAGGTGAACGGGTGCACGCAAGGGGCAGGCTTGGGGAACATGACACCACTGGACCGAATGCCAAAACTCTGCAGGGACCAGAAAGGACAACAGGCTTCAGTCCACTGTGGAAAGGTTCAGGGTAAGTGGGGATTTTAGAGACTACGTTAGGCGAGGGAGGAAGACAGGACCCAACAGAGTACCAGCAGGGAAGAGGTCTGTAATGATGAGTCTGTTTAAATGTCGTTCTATGACATGTGATGAAAACGTCCTTCCTGCCCTCTCTACCTCTTGCAATAGATTCTGCAGGAAAGTTTTCCTCAGCGGCTAAGATTTCAGGTCTGGGGATGTGACTCCCACTGCATCGGATCTTAATGTTTCCCAAGAAGCAAGGGGAGAGGCCGGCCAGGCACGTGGGTCATGTCCACGCCGGCGACGCAGCCTCTGCGTGCAGCCACTCTGCGCATGAGGGAGACTCACTGTGGGACTTGGGGGGAAAAAACCACACAAATGATATCTGTAAAACTAGAAATCAAACAATACACTTTCCAAGAGAGAAATAAATTTCTTCCCACCTCATTTCAAAGGTAAAGGCTGTTTACCGCATACTTCACGTACACTCACTATTGGAAGTAACCAAAGAACAAAACTTCGAGAACAATCCACTCTGCTATAAAGAGCACAAAAAGCCATTAGGGCCTCTGAGAAGTCAGGGTGCAGGAAAGTCAAGGTAAAGATGCTCTCTAGATGTGAGGTAAGGGTAGTTTGGGGAAACCTGTCTGTATTCACGTAGGCGACAGTAAAAATGGTACGAGTACATTTGAAGAAATATTAAGGTTCATAAAAAACGTCAAATTACCTTTGACCTGCAGTAAGAAGACTCAATCAGCTGATCTGTGAAGAAAGGAGCTGGGTTTTGAAAATACTGCTGAGATATGTCCAAGGTCAAAGGCTAAACTTCACTCCGCCCCAGGTCTGCATGCTCTCTTCAGGTCAGGGCGGATATTCTTGTTAATCTGCCCCTCAGAGCGCGGAGCTGCTGGCCTGGCTGTGAGGGCCCTGTGCTTGAGCTTCTTGTGGATTAGGGCGTCTCAGCCTGGAGGCAGCACCTCCCCCGCCCCCGGGCGTCTTGTTAACGTGCAGATTCTGATTCGGGAGGGCTGGACTCGGCCTGGGCGCCTCTGCTCTCAGGTGCTCATGCTGCTGGTTCTCGGGCCCAATCTGGGCAGCCAGGGCCCAGCAATGGTTGCCTGACTTGACGGTGCCTCAGACTCGCCAGTGCAGCTGATTTAATCATAGCGATTTCTGGGCCTCGCCCTGAAGGCTGTGATTGCCTGCTACGGAGGTGCGTGTTTAACAAGCTCCTCAGGTGATTCTGTTGCACCCTCTACTGTGTACACGTGGGGGTGGGACAGGACCAAGGTGCCATGGCTTCTAGTCCTGGTTCTTCTACTGCGTGACCTTATACGAGTCACTTAACCACTTTGTCTCAAGATCTTCAGCTCAACACTAGGGTGGGGGTTCAACATAAACAGCTCAGTTTGGTTACCTAAACATTAATCCCTTCCTGTTTTTAGTGAAAATACTTTAAACACTGGAATGATTACCAAACCATTTCATTTTCTCTCCCCTTCACATATTGCCTTTCTAAAAGTTTTTTGGGGGTCTGTTGAGAATTGTTGGCTTTAGTCCTGTCACTCAGACAACGCTGGTACATTTCCTGGAGTATTCGGATAATTGAAACATCCTAATTAACCATGTATGATTGTCCTATAATCCATCGACTCATATTTCAAGATATTAGGATATCATAAAATTCACTCGGCACAAGAAATTGTTTAAAACTCTCATGGTTGATTAAGAAAAGCTTCTAGGAGTGAATAGGGCTCATTATGCATGAGCGTCAGTTACCCAACTGGAAGAGTGACTGATGAGTCGTTCAGTCACAGGAAACCTCACTGCACTTTATTCTTTCGAGATACAGTCACGTCCAAAACTGTATTACATACAGTTTTACATGCCAGGAACTGTCCTCACAAAACTCCTATGAGATGGCCATTATCATCTCCACTTTGCAGATGAAGAAACTTAGGCCCGAAGAATTACATACTTGCTCAGTGCAAGCCAACGATCAAGTGGAAACTCGGGATTCGAACTCTGCACAGTCTGTGCCCTTATTCACTATGCTACAACTTCCGCCTTTCTCATCTATGGCCCAGGACAATGCCTTGACGTATATATATCGGGAAGATGTTTACAGCAGGGGAGAGAGGAGGAGGGGCTGCAGAGGAGGGAGGTGAGGTGCTGGCCAGCAAGAGGCAGCTGAGTATGCGTGTGCTGACGGTGGGGGGTGGGGGGTGGGGGGTGGGGCGGTACACTGACATACTCTTTCACATTCCCCAACCACCACCCCCAAATTTAACTTAACGCTTTAGATTCTCCTTCCTACCTGCGGTTTGCGATTGAAATTCCACCACCAGTGGTGCCTCTTCCGGCTTATATTAAGCCAAGGATAATGGATGGGTGCGATACATGGCCCTGCTCTCCCACATGTGGCAGGGGCTGCAACCTCACCCCGCTTCGAGGACTCCAGGCAGGCACAACGAATAAACTCGGGTTGAGATGTGAGAAGAAAGTGGGTGCCTTTCAGCATCAAGCTTTACTGGGATCGCGGCAAAGGAGAAGTAGCATTTGTCTGGGAATTCGGGTTCTAATCCTGACTCTTGCCCTAACTTGCCTGTGACCTCGTGGAGGTTCTATCTCATCCAGGGCTTCGTTGTACCCATTCGTAAACGAAGGAATTGGCCTATGTCCTAGAATCTAAAGCCTTGTGTAAGAATAACATCCTAGGTTCTGACAGGTGTTCAAAGCCAGGTGGAGCTCATCAGGGGAAAGAGAGGCTCTGTCTGTGTTGGTTAATATGACTGCATGGCCAAACTTGTGTAAGAGATCCCCCCCCAACACATGAAACCACCCTGGAGAGGCCACTATTCTGCACTGTCTGTGACTCTGCAGAATAAAATGTCTGTAAGTATAAGAAAAAGCAAACACAATATCGTTTGCTTGAATGATGAGCAACGACCTGGCAGAGGCCCACTTCCCTGGCCATCTAGAGCAGGTGATCTCTGAAGAATGGAACCTGAGGCGTGGCTCCAAGGCTCTGTCCTGGTGACAGGGGCAGAGGGATTCAGAGTCGTGAGGACATGGCTGCTCAGTTCTCCTGCAGCCCTGAGGCCCAGCTCCGTCTCCCCTGTCCCGGGGAGTCAGCCTGAAGTTGCTTCTCCACTCAGCTCAGACATGCAGGACTGTGGCTGTGGCATCCCCGTGAAAATCAGGACATCTGGCATTAGAACCATGTCACCCAGACAGTGACAATAGGGAACATTTACAGAGTGCTCTCTCTGCGCCAGGTACTGTTATATGTGCTTGAACCCTCGCGACAGTCCTGTGAGGCAGGAACTATTATTATCCTCGTTTTAGAGATAAGGGAGCTAAAGCCCAGAGAGGTTAAGTGAAGTGACCGAGGTGACACACTGGTAGCAGGCAGAGCCAGGTCTCACTCCCAGGCAGTCAGACTCCAGAGCCCTTCATTTTAGCCCCATATTATGTCATCTCCCTAGCATGGCTCGTGGCTCCAGAGAGACTCAGGGACCGTGATGCATATTTTCTACATGCTTGTTTGAATGTCCATCTTCTCTGCTGGATTATAAACTAGGAGGGTGGGGGCCATGTCTTGTTCACCAACATATCTACGGTGGCCGGCAAAGGCACGGCCTGTAGCAGGTGCTTAGTGACTGATTCACGGTGCATGCACAAATAGATGAGTGAACACGATCCAGCAGATGAGATTTTAGGAGCAATACCACCTCCCTAGAATTTTAAGCTTTCTGAAAAGAAAAAACTTAAACGTATTTGTTAAATGCCCACTGTATGTATGCTAGATATCATCTAAATATTTTCCACGATTGATTTCTTTATCATAACAATGAAATAAGGTACAATTTCATACTTTCTTTATATATGGAGGGGAAACTGAGGCTCTGGGAGCATAAGGAAATCGCCCGAGATCATGTAGATTTAGATGGCAGAGTTGGAATTCAAACTCAGGACCAGCTGACTCCAAAGGGCCATGATCAGTCCATGAGAGTGTGCTCTTACTAGTGTGATTAACGCGGTCCCCGTTGAAGATACTTTCAGTGAAAGATACATTCTTAGGCTGGATGGTTTGGTGTGGGAGAAGATGAAGGGGTGTAGCATAGCAAATGTAGGTAACATAAAATTGAGCATCAGAAGTTGCGGATTTTAGCTTGGCACCCGTACTTAATTATGCCGTCATAGGAAGTTGCTTCCATGTCTGCAACCGCCTGTAAAATAAGAGGCTCAAGCAAATGATCACTCAAACACATCCCATTTCCAGTGGTCTGTGCCTCGGCGGACAACACAGAGCCCAGGAGAGGGTCAGAAGATGCAGTAGGGGTGTCGATGGGGCTGGGAGAAGGTGCCCTCCCTCTGGCCAGTGGCGGTGGTGGTAAAGAAGACAGTAATGAAAAGGTGGATATGCCATCCTTTGATTTTTTTTTTTCCCCCTAAATTTTCCCAATCTGTCTAAACTATGTGAAGCTCCAAAGCCCTTAACTCATTCAGACGTTCATGAACTCACTAACGGAAACCGGTGTATCTGCGGTATCCCACATAATGCTATTTTTTGAAGACGGAGCTGACAATACAAAGCCAGGTTACGACTACTGAAAGGAAGATAGCTGGGCATCTAGCAAGGATCTGTAGTCACAGAACCAGAGAAGACAAAAGTCAGAGCAGCGAGAGGTGTGGACTAGAAGCTCACAGAGATGTTTTGTTTGGCCTAGAGAGTCTTTTAATCATGAAATTTGAGCTAAAAATCCAAATTTCCAGATTTTCTTTTTTCTTAGGGGGGAAAAAAAGGAAGATCTGAACACTGGGTTCGCATTCTCACATGAAAAATATTGAATGGAGCTGAATCAGGTAAGAATTTTATTACAAATAAGGGAAAACCCAGGCCGACTACCCGAGAAGCCCAGAGGCAGATTAGAAGGCAAGGCTGGTTAGATTTAGAGCTCAAGAAAGTCATCAAGGACCCAATTTATTTTTATTTCTCAATTCTTTCTTCTAAGATATGGGCTTCATTATATGGCTAGCTCACTCACAGGGGCAAAACGGCCCCTTGTTACAAATTGTAGTTCTAGACTTCACAGCAGCCTTTATGTGTCAGAATTCCCGAGCTTCGGGCTGACTGAGCCGCCTCGAACTAACACCTGTGACTTTGGCTTTGGGAATACCATGCCGCAGGCTGGCCTGAAACTGGATTACCTGAAACAGTCATGACAGCGAGGTGTACGGGATTCTCCTGATTACTTTAGACCAGTCAGGGACATAACGTGTGGCTTGGGGTGGGTCCCACTGTAAGAACATGGCTGCTACCCAGTGGAGGAGGGACAGGGCTGATGCTGGAGAGAGAGCTTCATTGTCCACTAGATCCCGCTGTCCTCCTTGGTGTGTATATGCTCTACGAGTCACCACGCTCCCCATCACTCCCCACTGTCTGACACACCTTGCTCATTTTCCTAGGTATTAGCCATGCTTCTCGGTATTAGACAATAAATCTAATTCATGCCCCCTCTCCCCAACTGAATGAAAAGAACGTGTAGGCACCTAGAAATAAACAAAAGGTAGTAGTTGAGTTGGGATCATTTTACAGATGGGGAAGTTAAGGCCCAGAGAGCTGGGGCATATTCCATAGCCGCAGGCCAGGCAGGGAGAGTTAGCTCCAGATGGTGTGGCTGAGCCAAGGACAGAACCCAGGGAATTTTGCCCTGTCCACATGTTGGTAAGCGTGTGAGCCTGAATGACTGATGGTCCATTTGGATGGAATAAATCTCATTCAAGAGTTAACTTTGGTCCATGAAGAGATGGAAAGTGATGGTGAAATCAACTCAATTCAGTTTTGATGAGGAGAGGCAGCCTTTAACATAGCAGGCCTGGGGGAATCCCTGTTTTAGAGCCGAATCTAGCGCCTCATCAGCTGAGAACGGGGCTGAACTAACAGGCAGCTCCTGGAGGTTAACTGAGCTGAACTGCACATACACCCATGAACACAACCAGGTGGCCTGTCCGACAGTTGGGTCAGCAAAGTTACAAATCAATGTGCATAGATACAGAGCAGATAAGTTTTGAGAATAATAATAGGTCAGCAAAGGTGTGCATAAAGGGCACCTTCTGGAAGATGCTGAACACCCTTGGAGTGGAAAGATGCACTGGGCCTGGTCGGAGTGGACAATGGGAGGGAAGAGGAGGAATCCGAGAGGGAAGGAGAAGAGGAGCGAGACCTTTACGAGGCTGCTGAAGGTTAAACTTGCCTTAAGAAAAGGCACTGTACCGAGGAAAGACCGAGGCTGAGGGCGGGGAGCAGGGCTCCTGGTGAAAATCTGTGGCCTAAGAACTGACAATTCGGCCTGGAAAGATGGCTGATAATCTACTGAGTCCTTGACCATGAAAACCTTTAGTTCTTCACCTATATACTGAGGAGTCAATGGATAATCTCTAACATCCCCTTTTGCTCAGAATATCTTAACTTCCAGAAAGAATCATCATGCCTCCCTCCTCCCTTTCCCCTTTGACCACAGAAGTGCCCAGTCAGGGACCAATGCATCTCTGACTGGAAAAAGTCGCAGTAGAGGAGAAACCCCCAGGTGACAGGATATAATTACCGAAGATTACTCAGGTGCCCACTGCAGGAGGAAAGGGCCAGAAATTCACTTATTTTAAAAAAATGTATTTAGTTTCAACCATGTATCAGACACTGTTTTAGTGCAATGACGAACAAAAAACAGGATTAACGCTATACATAGACAAACTATACACAGACCCTGCCCTGTTTCCTGCCCTAGGATTGATAAGGAGGGTTGGGGGAGGGGATGAGAAGCGAGATGAACCAAAGATGGATCAACATTAATCGAATAATATAGATAAATATAAAATTATAGTAATAATAAATGCTTTGAAAGAAAAATACAGGGTGTTACAGGAGTTTAGAGGAGAGATGATGAACCTAATTAGGATGCCGGATGTTTGAGTTGAGAACAAGGTGAAGAGGTACCAGAAAATAGAGCTTTCCATGCACGTGCAAAGGCTCTGTGGCAGGAGGAAGCAGGATGGGTGGGTAGAACTGATTAAAAGTTCAGTGAGGGTGGAGAAAATGCAAGATGACTGAAGAAGAATGAACCCAAGGGCCCAACTAGAGGGATATTTTATGCTATGTTATCTTAAAAGAAATAGGGTACCATTTAAGGTGTGCATGTGTACGTGTGTGTGTGTGTGTGTGGCTGTACGTGTGCGTGTGAGAGAGAGACAGTGCGAGAGCGAGAGTGAGTGAAGGAGTGAGTGAGCTAGGGAGAGAGAAAGCGCATGAGCCAGCACGCTGTGCTTCGAAAAGATTGTCTGGGTACCGGATGGTGCATGGATGGGAAGGGTGAGGGAGGTGAGGTGAGGCCACGATTCTGCTGACAGCTCCACTGCACAGGACTGTGGTGTTTTCAGCATTCTTACAGGGCAGACCTGCGGATTCCGGTGCTCTAGTCCACCTGCTCAACTCCTGCCCCTGCCAGGTATCTCTAACTAGTTTTGGTACCCATGGGGTTCAGGGCATCTCCCTAGTGGCTGGAGATATGGCTTCCAGATGCAGAAAGCACAAGCATTCTGCTTTCTAGACAGGACTAGACGATGAAATCTTGCCTTGGAAATCAAACAACGCACACACAGAGACACACACACTGGTACCCTACATATCTGTCAGAAATCTTTTCCCTGGACAAATGATGATTTATGGGAGGCTGCTCTATTTCCCGCCTTTCTCTTGTTCTATTTTAGGAGAATATATCCAGACCATGTGTTTTTGCTTAGCTTGACACATTCCAAGCAAGCTTTCTGTATTCCATGTGCTGGTGAAAGGTCCCCTCTTAAGAAACAGAAGTAAAAAAAAAAAAAAGAAAAAGAAAAAGCAAGCCCCACTGTCATCTTTCCTGGGTGGCTAGAGAAGTCATTATCCATACACCAGAAGTCCCAGCGCGTCCCCAGGGCAGCCTGAATAGACACCTTCATGGCCAGATTCTGGGCTATGCCAGCAGACTCCCCATGTTTCACAGGAACACCCCACTTGAGGCATGAAGAAAGCTGGGAGAGGTGACAGGTGGCCCCGGTGGCCTTTAACTGCTCAGATGCACCAAGTACTTTCCCTCTGTGGGGCCTCTGAACCTGCCTTTCTCGCTGCCTAAAATCCTCCCACAGCTGACCATCCACTTCCGTCAGGACTCAGCTTCAGTAACACCCCTACAAAGCAGCCATTCCTTCCCAGACTGCCCTATCCAAAACAAGTGTCCCCTGCCACTGTCTATTCTCAGCGCTCTGCTTCTTTTAAGGAGATGATCACATGGAGGTAATTATTATATTTAGTTGTTACTTATTTTCACATCTTTCTTTCCTGTGGCCAGGGGTCGGCAAACATTGGCCCATAGGCCAAATCTGGTCCACTGACTGTTTTTGTAAATAAAGTTGTGTTGGGACACAGCCACTCTTGCTTATTTCCTCACGGCTGCTTTCCCCATACATGGCAGAGTTGAGTGGTGGAGACCATGTGGCTTTCTGTGCCTAAGATATTACTCTCTGGCCCTACTGCAAAAAAGTTTAGTGACTCTTGTATTAGAAGGTGAACTCCATGAGGGCAGCGAGTAAGCCTGTCTTGTCTATCAGTGTGTGACTGGTTTCTAGCCTAGAGCCTGGCCCATAATAGGCACTTGATGAGCATTTGTTGAAAGACAGACCTTAAAAATTGCTAGGCTGGGATTGCTGATTCAGTGACCAAGAGGATGACCTGCATCTTTAAACCTCAGTCTCTCTGTCTGTCTGTCTCTTTCTCTCTCTTACATTGTTTAAAGCTTGTCTTGAACTTAGTTTGGGGTGAAAAATCAGGAAAAGATATTGTAGTTCCATAACATCATGCCTTTAAAAAAGAACAAATGGTAAAGTTTTAAGAGAGAGGAAAAAGAACAAATCCTCAAACTGCATTTTAAAAGACCAACAAAACCATAAATATTAACAATTCTGATTTATGAAGCCACAGAGGGCTGTCCCTGGTTACACTAGCAAGCTCAAAGACGGCAGCCCAAATGGAGAGAAATACAAGAAGCTGGGGAAAAAAATCATTAGCTTGATTTTTCTCCAAGAGGGTGAAGACTGCCTTTCCTGCTGATAAAAGGCGAGTATCTACGCAGATCTTAATTTAATAAAGCTTTTGGGAAAACACGTTTGTAGCACAATTGAGATTTTTAAAGTCACCCAATCATGAGAAAATATTAGGAACAATTTAACTGGACTCAATGATGGAATACTTTGAAAATCATAATTTCAACAGAGACATCCAACGTGGGTTTATGTAAGGGAGAGTTTAATACCTAACCTATTGGAAAAACGTTTCTTGAATAAATTACTACAGTAGGAGATAAGAGAGACACAGATATTTCCATGCACTTCCAGAAAGCCTGAGGCCCAGTTTCGCATATTATTGGCCAACGAGATGTATAAGGAGAAATTAGGAGACTACTGAATACATAGTGCCAAGACCAAACTCGTTTCATTTTTCAAGTTGAACAAAAGATAAGACGCCAGGTTAATTGAGTGAACTTTACTTTGTTTATAAATAAAGCAAAAGCTGAAAAAAAATGTAAAATAATCCAGTTCAACACAGCTGACCTTTGAGACTTCTGGTCACGTCGCAGTGCTCGTTTCAAATATTCTGGCCTTCGTGTTGTACTGAAGGCAAAGATAAAACACAGACTGGGCTGAACCTGGAAGAACTCGCAGCCGTTCTGTGCTGTTAGTAGCTGAGCCACCTGGAGCTCAGCAAAGAAGGACCCTTCACCCTAACGCATGCCTGTTCTTCATCACCTGCACACCACACAGAGTGTGTTTCCTGACGTCTGGGAGGGCCTTTCACAAACGTCTAGTGAAGTCGGCTCTCAAAGCTAGGTATCACTGATGTGTCTGAAGAGAGCCTAGAGATCATCGCCAGGCCCAGAGCTGGGACAAGGGTGAGGCCGGCTGAGGCGCCAGGACACCGTGACAGAGGCGCTCGGTCGCAGCTGCCGACCCTGCCCTTACACACTCGGGGTGAGCACCCTCCCCAGACGCTGCGCCCCGGGCACCTTGCTTATTTCACCCTAGTCCAGGTTCCTCACTTTTCATTCTTCTCAGAACAACTGAGCCCCCAAAGATCACGCTCAAAGAGGAAGAATGATTTCCTTCAGAGTATCATGAAAGAGAAAAATCTTTAGATGCTTCATATCAATTAAAGATAAAATGCTAAGAACAAAATTAAGGCATAACCTCATTCTCATGACATTTAGGAGATCATAACATGCTAATCAGGCATGAGAATTTGCTCACTTTAACAAGGAAAGATACTAAAACATTTTAAATAACCTAAAACAGGAAGATAAACTGTGATTATAACAGCTAAGAAGTGATATTTGATAGGGTTTTTGTCTTTTTTTTTTTAGGTTAATTAGATTTTTATTGAGTAGTCTAAAACTATGGATAAAGATAGGGCTTTTCTTCTTCTTAGTAAGATGAACTTAAGATAGCTATAAAATACTAAAGTACTTGGTCCATTCTAAGCAGCCCCAAAATATACAATTGTGACTTTCATTACATTTGGACCAACATTAAATCATTTCAGGAAAATATGAGAGTTCTGCCCATTCAAGCATGGGTCCCTCCCTGATGGCGCCTCTCTTGTTGGTGATCCAAAATGAACCTCCTGCCAAATGCACTTTGACACGCCAGCGTTGCAAACTGATATTCTATGGCTACTCTAAGTATAGACAGAATTCTTCTCTATCACTTATCAGCAATGACACCTAAAAGTTCACTGTTTTTCTGAGGGCAAAACATGCACTTGATTCTGAGCTGGTGCTTCTGGTCTCTAAGTAACTAGCTCAACGATCCCAATTGTAATATAGTGAGATGTGTCTCCCTTCTCAATGGTGAACTCACTCTGGCTCTGTCTCCCCCTACCCTGTTTAGTTGGGGAAACAAGATCTGCCTTCTAAGTCACCCAATGGTGAGATCTCAGAACTGAGTATCTCAACGAGGAGAAATAAGCAATAGCATATGGTTGATTCTCTCATCTGAGTCAGGCCAGAGCTTCGATGCTCGTAATGTGCAGAAGTGCCTGAAGAGATGCTATATTGATTATGGGATACAATTGTGAATTTTATTACCTTCTGGGGAAAAAAAATAGGAAACATAAAAGCAAGAGTTTTGTGCCAGATGTAAGAACTGAACGCTATGGTTATCTGATTAGCATCAGAGACATGTGCTTTGAATGTGAGACACTTGTAAGCCTCCCCAGGTGAGCTCTCTCTATCTTATCTGCGCCATTTATGTCAGACTCATATGCCTGCTCTTCTCAGATGGGACCCAGATGAAGTTCAATCTTTTGCCTAGGAGAAACTGGGGAGTTCGCTGGATTTCTTTATTTTAAAGCCAAGGTGATTTTTATAAGAGAAAGAAAAACCGCTGACACCCTGCTTGGAATCACTAGGACGTGTGAGACAGGAAGAGGACCAAGAGAAGTCAGCACGGAGCCTCTCTTCCCTCTGCCGCGTGGGACCGACTGCTCTCCTTGTTTCTCCTACTACAAGTGTACACTCCTTTTGAAAGTGTCACTTCTGATGGCAGAAGCTGTCTCTTGATTCTACATATTAAATCTGACAGAGAGAGAACCTCCCAGTCACTGCCATCACCCATACATTAAATGAATTCTTTTATATGTGTTTTGACTTCCCCAAATCTATCTCCAGCGGCTCTAAATATCCCCAGTGCCTAAACCTTTTCAGCCTAAAGAGTTCTGTGGGGGTTCCAGGCGGAGTTGGGTCATGGTGTTCCTTCTAGCCTCTCGAACTTGAATGGCATCAATTTTAAAAAAATGATGGTGATACCCTGTGAAAGTGAGGATGGGGAGAGACAGATGCTCTCAGTCACTGCTGGAAGGAATATAAGCTGGAAAAGCCTTTCAGTTGGGCAATTTGGCAATACATCTCCAAAGCTCTTAATGTGTGTATAACCTTTACTTGGCAACTTTACTCATAAGGAAAAAATCTGACAAAGGTACAAAAAATTATATGCACAAGGCTGTTCACTGGAGTACTTATGATGAGGGAAAAATCTGGAAACCACCTAAACTTCCCAACTGTAGAAGCTGGATATCATGGCCCACCTCTACGGGGCAAGACCAACAGCCATTTTAAAAAACGGACGTTGTTCGTAAACTTAGAAAAAGGCTCTGTATATATTTTTCAGTGAAAAGGGAGGTTTCTAAAGAGCATGCCTACTGTAATCCAATGCTCTCAACACAAGTGTGCCCGGCAATGTGCGCATATGTGTAAGAGAAGAAGGTCTGGGGGAAAACTGTAATAAAACATCAATAGTGATTATTTCTAGGGAAGGGATTATGAGTAAATGGTTTTTATTTTTTGGCTTCTCTGTATCATGTAACTTTTCTACAGTGAATATATAACACTTGTATAATAATTTTTGAAAAACCCTCCCAATCCTCTGGCACCCCCATCTCAATTATCTGAGGGTTTTTGTTACCTGACTTGCACCTGTCCCGCTCACTGCTCTGAAGCTCTGATATCTGATGTGGTCAGCCTTCCTCCGCAGGAAGGATCGCACGTTGCTTCCCCGCTTTCCTTCTTACCACAGCAGAGCTGGCAGGAAAGATGAGGTCTGCACTCACACAGTCGCACCTCCTGCTGGCACCTCCCCGTGCTGGCGCCAGATTCTCTCCTAAGCCTCGCTCACCTGCTCTGGCAGGCATGCAAATTCCTTCCTCTCTGCACTCCCTAGGTCTTGGAAAAGAGTGGGTTTTTAAGATTCCTCACTGCCCTCCTCCACGAACATAAAGATAAAGAGTTATTTCTCTCTCCCCTCCCGTTAAAGGTGGCATTCCTTCCCTCACAGCCTGTGTCCGCCTCTGCTCTCCCAGGTCAGCGGGGCTGGGCTGTTGCTCACCAGCGGCGTGATCAGCAAGCTCACCCCCTCCCTGCTGCCCCCACGCCCTCGCTTAGCTGCTCCTCTTCTGTGTCTCCCAACGCAACGTGTAAATCATCTCATTCTCTCTCCCTCTTATCCTGGAATTTCAAACTCCTTGCTTCCCAAATAAGGCTGAGATGGCAGGACCAGTCTCCATACTTGGACAGTGGCAGAGTCCCAAGCCCATCGCGCCCCCTGGCAGACACCAACCTTCGCTGCCATCATTGTCAACAGCATCATTTTAAACTGTGGAAGGTATCTTTGTAGTTGGCTCTGTTGGGTGCATTACAAAGGACATGTTTTTGCAGGCCTAGTTATACACTCTTTTGAAATACTTGTCTTCAAGAAGCATCAGATCTCACTACGGAGATAGACATAAACCTTAACTCGCTCATCCACGGCCATCTGGCTCCCAGCTCACCTGTCAACCCAAACGACCTTTCTAAAGCGAGAGCACCTTCTCTGTTTACCAAATCTCTCTCCTACTTCGCTGTGTCTTGACTACACACCTTTTAGGTCTTTGCTCTACTGCCAAGATTTCTTACACGAAATTCAGGGAAATTTAGAGGCTTCGACTCAGACAGACTTAATCTGTCTTAGCTCTGACTCTTTCTAGCTGTGTGACCTTGGGCAAGTCACTCTTCCTCGCTCATCTTCATCCATAAAATGGTGACAATAATGTCGACCGTGTTTTCAGAAGAGAACACAATTGAAGTCTGTGATCGGGGCTTGCTTTCCTGGTCTAGAGAACTTCTGCTCAGGAAAAAAAAATCCAGAGCACTTATTTTTTTCAAGAGACACCAAACTTGAAATAATAATGATCATTTTGGTGCAGAGTTATTTTCATCTTACCCAGCAGAGAAGAACAAAGTCATCTGAGGAATAACATGGAAGAACCGTTGTGTACTTTTTGTGTCTTGGTTCATCTTAACCCCGTGAGCTGATTCTTCTGTTTTCTCTTTAAACAGACACAGTAGAAGCAGTTAAATAAGCTCAACCTGAATGCAGACAAGCAGGGAGTAAATTTTAGGTTGTGCTGAATAAATTATATAGAGGTTTTCGGCTTTAATTTTCTCCTCAGCTGACACGAGCCGCATACTGCCCAGGAGCCAGCGTTTCACTGGACAAAAATAGCCAAGGCTAACCCGTGCCACCCTGGGCACAGGCGGTTCTATTGTTGGCTTCTACATTTCCCCAAAGTACGGGCTCTGTTTGTTTTTCTCCTGTTCAGAGAAAAGGCAGCAGGAAGAAATTCCCCTCCTCTCTCGGGTCATCCTGAAAACAGCCATCAAGCTATCGGCAGTAAAAGCGGCCGGATGGGGCTGCTCTGCTCAATCCGGCTGGTAAACGCAAACACATATAGATGGTTTTCTGACAGGTTAGGAGCTGACAGCTTGATAAATGGGAATGAGACACCCTAAATTTGTCTGTGACAGGTGCAGTTTCCATGAACTTGCTCTTTCTTTCCCTGTAGCAGCCTCAGCTCCTGGAGACGGGCAAGGGGATACTTATCTTGGGTTCTCTTTAGGGTCCTCGAAATATTTCTCAAAGTGATGGAAGGTTAGTTAATACCCTAATTCCTTCTCGCCATCTTTTCCTTTACAAACAAGAAGGGAAAAAAAACAACTCTTCTGAACCGAACTGTGTAAGAAAACTCAGAAGCAGAATCTCTGCTGGAGTCCAGCATTGAGCTGCCTTCTGCCCACAGATGACATTGTTTAAAGCTGTCCTGGAAAGATACAGCATTTTTGTGTGTGGACGTGTGTGGGGAATTATCTCCTATTCACTCTCACACCTTTGCTTACTCATTTCTATGCAGATTTTTACTCCCACCCTTAAATAAAAAGTCCCCTTTTCTTACAACTAGTAAGAGCCTGGACTGTCATTACCTTACCACTTCCTGGCTCTATGACCTTGGGCAGATTACGTAATCTCTCTGCTCCTCAGTTTCCTCATCCGTGAAATGGGGCATCCTTCAGCAACTATTTATTGAGCGCTTTTCTTTGAGCCACTTTCTAGGCACCATGTCTGCGGTGGTGAGCCACAGCCAAACAAACCCCTTGGGTGAAAAGAGCTTGCATGCTGGTGGATATTACAGGACACACCTCCTTTATTCATTCACCCAACGAACAATTACTAAGCATCTATAGGCCAGACACTATATGCTGGTGATCCATTGGTTAGAAAGGCAAGTTTCTTGCCTTCATGGAACTTATGTTTGTCTAGAGATCATGGGGGGACTAAATGAGATGAAGCCAGCAAAGTGTGCTCAGTAACGGCACATCGTGAGTGTGCACTACATGGGGACCTTTGCTCTTACCATCATCATCATCGTCACTATTATCACGTGTGAATCACCTGAGATCACAGATTGGTTGTCACTCTCGTGGCTCAGACACAGGGCTCTCACACTCTGTACCTGAAAAGGCACGAAGCCTCTCTAAGCCTCAGCTTCCTTATCTGTGACAGTGGTGTGATGACACCTATTTTTAGGGATGTCATAGAGATTAGGTGAGACGACCTCTGTGAAGCGCCCGGTGTGGTATACGGCTCATGGTGAGGGTTCCACATCTGCTGGTTCCTGTTCTTTCTCCTCTCTTGGCTGTCTTCCGCACACTCATACCTGTCTCTGCCTGTTTTCACTCACTTTGCCTGTGCCTCGCATTGGGTGTGAGCAGCATGCAACATCTCACCCACACTTCAGAGCAGCTGTTGTCACTCTGCCCTCTCCTCCCCTTCAATGGGTCAAACACATTCCTTCCCAAGTCCTTCCTCCCCCCAAGCGTGCCACAAAGATCCCCCACATGGACTTGAGGTTCCCTTCTCCTCTCTAGGTGTAATTTCCTGGTAAAAGCAGAGATTAAGAAGTGTTTGGCTGAGGCGACACACCGGCAGTGACTGGGGCATGCTTTCCTTAGATGACCTTGGAATTCTTTCCAATGTAAGGGTGCTCGGCTTCACTTTACACCGATTCTGGGTACTGTCCTTGCAGAGCCTGAAGGAATGAAGGGCCACAGCTTCCTGCTGTCTTGTTTCGCATCTGTCATGAATGTAACTATAGTTTTCTAACTGTTGGCTTCTGACTCACGGTCAGAAGCAAAATTATCTAGAAATAACTTTCCCCCCCCC
This sequence comes from Pteropus medius, assembly GCF_902729225.1. Taxonomy (NCBI): domain Eukaryota; kingdom Metazoa; phylum Chordata; class Mammalia; order Chiroptera; family Pteropodidae; genus Pteropus; species Pteropus medius. The sequence continues at coordinate 8,428,051 of NW_024340699.1, forward strand.
TTCTTCATTGAGAAATTATAAACAGCTTTATTGAGACATAATTCATATACCTTACAATTAATCCATTTAAAGTGAATCATAAATGCTCTCCAGTATATTCAGACATGCGCACTCATCACCACGGTTCATTTAGACAGTATTCGTGGCCTCGAAAAGAAACCCCATATCCTTTAGCTGCCCCCGTCCCTCCATCTTTGCCCTGTCCCCAGCCCTAAGCAATCACTAATCTGCTTCTTGTCTCTATAGATTTCCCCATTCCAGATTTTCACAGGCATTGAATCATATGACACGTGACACTTTATGACTGGCTTCTTTCACTTAGCTTAATGTTTTCAAGACTCATCCATGTGGTAGCACGTATCAGTACTTCATTACACTTTACGGCTGAAAAATATTCCACTGTGTAGATATATCATGTTTTGTTTATCCACGTATCCATTACAGACATTTGGGTTGTTTCTACTTTATGAATAATGCCACTACAGTCATTCGTGTACGAGGTTTTGTGTGGGCATGTGTTTCATTGCTCTTTAAAAATAACTTTTAGAAACTTCTCTTTGAATAAACTGATAGGATGGTAATAACCACTGCAATAACAAATAAAATTTATTGTGTTGTCAGTTGGTGTCAGAGCTGACTCCTTATATGGCTGGCCTCAGATGGGACGCTTATCCCTGGTTCACGGATGAGGAATCTGAGGCCTGTAGAATCTGAATAATATAAAAGAGAAACTCCTAGAAACTCCGGGTTTGTTTCTCTTAGGAGAACCAAACATGACAGACATAGACTGATCTGAAAACTTTTTCTTCTAAAGGGTCACATTCCCTGGGACACTTAGCCTCGCCCCCAAATTTTATATTCAGTTTTCCAGAAAAGGAGTGAAAGTCATCCTCATAGTCTGCATCCAAAGCCATCTCCCTGTCCTCTGATGACTTTAATATAGGAAAATCACGCTGTGAACACAACAGAAATAAACATATGCATCTAGAGACAGACTCGAGGTTTGTCCTGTATCCTGATGAAACAGATTCGGTTTCTCCGCGGAGCTATATATAAAGAAGCAGTTAGACAACCACAGATGGTGAAAAAGGAATTCCAGTATTTCTTTAAATTGCACTTCTCTGGGGGAAGACTTTTCAGACAGCATTTCCCTGATCTCCATGAGCCATGAGTCATGTTCCTAGGGTGCTCTGGACGCCCTTCCTTGCCAACGCGCCCCATCCCTCAGTCGATCCCGCCATTTTACCACCTCTCAAGTCCTGTCTGTCTACCCATTCTCCACATTGAACATCACAAGACAGCCAGGAACTAGGCTGGTACAGACAGGCCTTGCCTTTGGAGAGCAGGAGTCAGGGAGGCAGCAGGGGGTAGTGGGGCAGAGAACAGGAAGAGGGTGGAGGAGGGAACTTTTCGCTGTGATTACATTTTCTTCTTACAATGCATTCGTTTTTCACTTAATTTTTTCATTAGTAGGACTGGAAAAAATTCCGACTTGTTCAAGGGGTCCCACCCAGATCATCTGACTAACAGATTACCATGAAACGCAAATAGGCGTGTAAGATGTACTATGCACATGAACAGCAGAATAGCAAAATAAGTAATTTACCTCTTTTTGACTAGAATGCAAATGGATGACATTATGTAGATAGCTGATTTTCATTATTCACATAGTCCATCTTTGTAAATTCGCCTACTTGTGAAAATTTATTTGTAACCTCAAAATCAAAACTTATATTGTTTTCAAAGTCATTTGTGGACACGTGCAGAGTGGCAAAAATTTGAGTTGCCCCAAGGGAGAGGTTCCCAGTGAAGGTCAAACAAGGCAACGCTGTGTCTTGCGTAGGGTCTCATATAGAGCTGGCCAGGGGGTGGGGAGTGTGGGGGCAGGGCAGGGCAAGAAGATCTAGCTCTTGGGTCAGTTAAATGGGGTTTGAATCTCAAATGTAACACCTGTTTAGTGGGGTGCCTTAGGCAATCCACTTAACACTTCTGGACTTTGTTTTGCCTTTTACAGAATAAAGAAAGTAAAATTTACCAGAGTGAGCTGTTTTCAGGAATTAAGATGATAATCTATGTGAAGTATGTGTGTGTACACATAACTCCCCCAGGAGTAACAATTCCGTATTCACTAATTCAGTAGTTCAAGGTGACTTTATAGACTATAACTACCATGAAAAACGAGAATCAACTGTCGACTGGTTCCATGGCCCTGGGTGACGTGGATGATGGAAAGGAGTCTATACCCGTTCTTGGAAACTAGCATGGTGCTCAGGATCCATCTGCCTAGGGCTCATAAACTCAGATTTCTGTCTGTTTCTCTATTTAAGATTGCAAAAACTTAGACATAGAGACATCAGACTTTGAAGATTATGTCTTTTTTCTTTCTTTTTTTCTCACCACAGACCATTTCTTTAAATGAAATCTGACACGAAAAACAATATATAAATCGAATAAAAGAGACCCGTATCATTGCAAGAAGGGGCCCAGGGGAACCCAGAGTTTTGACAGCTAGAAATTTCTTCGCGTCCTTTGTGCCTCCCCAACTCCTGAGAAGGCCCCCGAGGCATGTGCAGAAAACTCAAAGAATGTAAGACAGCTGATTTAGCCAACATCCTCATGGCGTGAGTAAATTCAGACTCCAAGAGGTAGGTTCCCCCAAAGTGTAGATTCACGAAATCCTAAACAAGAATACCTCCGCGTTCCGTAAGGTATTACAATTCCTCGGAAGCTGTCTACCTGAGGCGCCGAAGTGTCAACCAAGACTTGTCTCTGATTTACCTTCTTTACATCCAGTACACGTGCCACCTAGTACATAGAGAAGCAGCATTTTTCTTGGTTGACAGGAGAACGTCACAAATATTAGCTGATTTCAGTCCTAAAATGGGAAATATTTAACACTTTGTATGTACATTCTGGCCATCTGTAATCCAAATCAACAATATTAAGGGAGAAAGGTTGAATTTCTAAGTTTGTAGGGCTTTCATGAAAAAATACAGATAACAATAAAACCACAATTATGAAAGCATCCCATTCTGCTCTTGTTTGGAATACTTTAAATTATTCATTTTTTAAAAAGCTGGGATCTACCTACTTTATCTATCTATCCATCTATCTTCACTGAGTTTGTTCTCAAGTTTAAAAAATTAAGGTCAAGTGTCTTGTTCAAGGGTCAAGTGTCCTGTTCAAGGTCACACAACTAGTTTGTAGTGGAGCTAGACCTCAATCCGAATGAGGTCTTTTGCCTCTTGGTTCACTGCCTTCTTCACTCTTAACATTATTTACTGAAGTCGTATCACCAAGGGCATCTGACTTACGAAACAGAACTACCCTGCTCAGCAAAAAGACAGAAGACCTTTGCTGACCCCGTCACCCTTCCGGTTCAGACCAGATCTTGGCCTCCGTTATTCCAAAGAAGGCCGGATCCCAAAAGAAAATTAAAGTTTAAAATGTAAGTTCCTTTTTGGCTTTTGAGTTTTGAAAAAAAATCAGGTTCTTGAGATTTACGGGCAATTTAAGGGATTTTCAAGGGTACACTTTTTCACACAGATTTTTACATCACTAACTGACTTTAGAATCAAGCACTTGCATTTAATGGACTATACTATATTTCCCTTCAAAAAGAATTCCATTTAGAAGAGCCTGTTGGGCTCTGGAATCATCTTGAGAATGTGGTCAGCTCTGTCCGCAGGGAGGGGCTGTCACCCATCCACTCTCTGTCCTGGGCCCTTGGCCTGACAGACTAGGGCTCAGCCAAGCCAGTCTCTCCTCTGCCAAGGTACTATTTCCACCCGGCTCTCGGGAATCTGATCCCAGCTGATGAGGGGGTTCAGAAACCCCCAGAGGTGGCAGCCTTGGCCTTCTACCTGCTAATACACCTCCAGCCTCTCCTCTGATGGGGGTGGGGTGAGGCAAAGGACTGGGAGTGTCCCTTCTAGATATCCTGATCATTTGCTGGGTCTTCCTCTTTGGCCTCAGGTGGCCAGTCTTCCACCATTCCCTTTCCCAAGGTGGACCACACGTTTCCATGGCATCCTCAGACCAGTGCTCCATTAGGTAGAAACGTCACTCAACACAAGGGACAAACGGACCCTTGAGCAGAACTGCAGGTAAAAATAGGGAGGGACTTCCTGGGCAACGAACTTCCCTATACTTGGCAGATGATGTCCAGCTGGACCCTCCTTAGCCTACATGGGTGTAGGCACAGGAGCAAACGAAGTGGGTACAGGACTCACCTCACTTGCCGAGGAAGCTCTGTGTCCCCCTGGTCTCTCCAGGGCCTGGAGTAGGGGCGAAAACCAAGGCATTTCCTAGTTGGCTTTTGTTCTGAAGTCCTACTTCTGCTAAAGTAGATCAGCTTATGGATCACCTTGGTTGATCCCACATGTGCTGTTCCTGTCATGTCACCCCAGCCAGGAAACTCAACCCTTTTTCTTTCATTTATGAACATTTCTGAACATCATACCTACTACCTCCCACACCCCACCCCACACACAGCATTTATATAAGATGCAGCCTAATGTGAAGTTAGTGGAGATGAAGGGAGGTTTAACAAAACAGGAACAAACTCATAGATACAGAGAACATTTTGATGGTTGCCAGATGGGAGGTGGGCTGGAGGGATGGGTGCAAAAGGGAAAGGGATTAAGATGTACAAACTGCCAGTTATAAAAACAGTCATGGGGATGTAAAGTACAGTATAGGGAATACAGTCAATAATAATGCAATAACTATGTATGGTCTCAGACGGGTACTAGACTTACCCCGGTAATCACTTCATAAGTTATATAAATGTTTAATCACTAGGTTGTACACCTGAAACGAATATAATATCGCATGCCAACTGTAATTGAAAAAAGAATTATAAAAAAGACGAATCTTAGGCATCTCTGTCCTTGAACAATTCATCCACCTTTCCCTGCAAGGCTCCGCCTCCCTCGTTCTTCCCTGAATTCTCCCCCTTGCTCCTATCTTGAACGAGTCTTCTAGAAGCCTGTTGCCCACCCCACTTCCTCTCATTTTATTAGGCGGAACAAGAGAACTCCGCCAAGTCCCTGCCCCCAAGCGGAGGTCCTTCTCGAGCAGCGCGTCCATCCCCGGGGCCCCGTTCATTCTCCCACGAGCACAAGGCGACGGGACAGAGATTAATTTCTACAGTTGATTCTACTGCTTTAAAAGCCAGGGCAGCTAGGGTTGATTTTAATTTTAAACAGCAATAAATATCTCTCTATAACCACCAACTCCAGCCTTGTAACTCCATAACCATCACTGAGAATAATATCAAATGTTGTGGGTGCCAGGGACCACCATGATTCTGAGTGCTTTGCATTCATTATCTCACACAGTCCTCAAGTGCCTTATGAGGTACGTGCTATCGTTAGTTCCTTTTACAGGGAGGGAAACTGAGGCTCAGAGAGAACATGTAACATGCGCAAGGTCATAGAGCTGAGGATTTCCCTCTGAACTTGTTTTCTGGACTCTTATGTTATGCTTATTCATTCATTACAGATTTCACTGTCTTCAACGTGGCTGTAGAAACAAACTTTCTGGGAAAGTGAGGACCCAGAATCTCCAGGCAGGTATAGAGGAGGTAGTGGGCCCACATATACTGCGCGTACCACTGCCTAATCACTGCTACAGCGTCTCTTCAACCTCAGAGAATGTGGCACTCCACGCTAACCAATCATTTGAAATTCCTGCAATAAATGAAAAAATAAACACACAGTTGAGGATATAATTCAGAGAACCTCGTTCCCAAATGGGGCTGATTGCAGATAGAAAGCAGATTTTCATATTTACTGTATGTGACAGCTGTAGGAATTAAATGAATCATCTGTCTATCTCTATCGCCTTGTTCCTCCCGTGCTGTACGGATCTATCCCTGGGGTTGTCTGTCTTCCCATTCCAGGAAGACAGATCAGTGTAGTTTCAATTATTAATTCCATGTTTGGATCACAGTAACACCGGTTCCAGTTCAGTGACCTGCAGTTCCTATTGATTTAGGTGATGAATTATCTACACTGCAATGTATTATTAACTTTATTTTGTCTCTTATTCCTTCCGCATTCATGCATCATCATAATAAAGCACCATTCACAGGCTAAAAGGACCCGCTTCCCTTCTCACATTTCCCATAAGGGTGAAGCCAACATACACCAGAGACGTAATTACACAGGGCTGGGGCTGGGGGCTAGATATTTATTTTGCCTGTGAATTATTTATCTTAGCTATGAATTTGGAGGGGGGGAGTCGGGACAGGGATCTTGAGTGATGGCAGGGATCTGAATGGGGAACAATGGGACCCAGGAGGGAAGTTAATGAAGACAAGTGAAGATAGAACCTTGGAGATTCAAAAGAAATAAAATAACCTCAGCTCTGAATGTCATATTCTGGGAATCTATCTGTCCATTCTGATACTGACAGGAGTGTGGTGTGGGCGATGTGACAGCACCGTGAAGGGAAGGAGGCCAGGGAAGCGAGCATCATCGCTTTCTCTTTTATCCCGTTCTGCTCTGCATGCTGCCAGAGCAAGGCCTGCCTAGCAAGGGCAGGTCCCAGTCGACAAGGAATTGTGGATGTCTGGCTGCCCATCATGGCCTTCATCTTTGGATAGCAGTACCCTCCCCCGATACCTGTTTAGAAGTTGCCTTTCTTTGCATACAATTGACAGGACCATTAATCAATGGCCAAACACATGACCCAAGCTGGGCCAATGAGTCTCTGTCCATAGGCAAAGGTACCAAAAAACTGAATGTGGTTGGCATCTACCATTAGCACTGGTGCCTAGGTATGACTGTTAAGTGATCGCTGCTTTTAAGATCTTCTGAACATGATCAGAGCCTCTCTTTGAAAGCCCTGTGTTTCAACCTTTCCTTTGATTTGAGATGCTTCATCCAATGTGCTTTCAAAAAAATCTGTCTTCATGTAACTAGATTTGTGGTGTTTTGTTGCTTTTAACCAGAGAACTCTGGCTAAGTGGCCAAAAGAGTGTCTGGAGTGGCCCTGAGCCCTGAGAGATGGAAAAGGTAGAGAGGGAGGTGCTGGGGATCTTGTCTACGCCTCTGGTACCAATCAAGCGGCAATCGCATGAGTGGGGAGAGGCGGGCAGGGGAAAAAGTGAAAGCGTTCCTCCATTCACTTTCTCGCGGTCTTCGTTCAAACAGAAGCCAACCGCCCAGCCTTGAGGATGCCTGCTGGGGCAGCCCCAAAGCCAGAGAGTCTGCACAGATGCCCGGTGGGCAACCTCACCCAAAAGGAGGACCTCGGCATGAGGTGCCTGGGGTCAGGCGCCCACCTGTGAGCCAAACCCAGAGCAGGAGGAGACACCTAAGACCTCCTAGCTTCAAAGGGAAGGGGAGGAGGCTAAATGCGTAAAGGTTTCCACGTGCAGACAATCCGAGGACCACCCGGCTCACCTTCCTACTCTATTAACTGCAGGGACTTTGTGGGAGGAGGCCAGCCTCCCCTAAGGCCGCTCCCACTTTGTGACTCACGGCTCGGGAGGCGGCCTTGTTATAAAACAAATGTCGCAACTGTGTTTTGGTAGTTCCTACCTGCCACTCTTCAGTCATCTGACTCGGAATAAGAGCCTTTGGCCTCCCCTTTCTTTTCCTCTTCTTTGCTCACCCCGCACCCTCCGCCCCGCCACTCGAAGAGCACAGAGCTGAAGATCCAGCAGGTAGAGCCTGATTTTGCCATCAGTCCAGCCCCTTATAAGAAGTAGAGAATGGCCCGTGGTGCCAGAGAAATGAGTTCTTTCTCTTTCGTTAACTTCACCAAATAAGGAGAAGAGGATTAGAAAACCAGTGTGATTAGATTATATGGAAGCGGGTCAAAGATTAAAAATCGCTGCCTCTCATTATTAGAGCAGGGATGACAGATTCAGACCAGAGCACAAAAGAAAATACATTATTTCAAAACAGGATATGAAACCCAGTCCCAGGCGATTAGTCTCTGTTAAGTAAATTTACTATCTAATCTTTTAACTGTCTCCCGAAATTGCCGGTCCAAGATTCTCCCCCTCCTCAGTTGGAAGCTCAACCTTGGGCGGGTGCTGTCATCTGCCCCGACTCCATCAGCACGTTAATGGGACTGGGACTCATCTCACGGGGGTGGGTGGCGTATGGGGGGTGGGGGTAGGGGGCTGGATTAGAAGTGGCTGGAAGCAAAATTCACCTCATAATAAAAACAGGATGTGTGCACCACAGACCCGCCTGACTGGAGAAGGGGCAGGGATGCGGGACAAGGGACTGTCCTGGCTGTGGCTGCAGAGCCAGGCCCATCAACCAGGAGGCAATTCTTCAACATCACTTTGGGCCCATCCTGGGGAAACTAGACTCCCCTCTTTCCACGCAGCCCCAAGGGGTCCACATGCCAAGGAATCCCATGCTCCCGGATTGTTCTCCAACCAGGCCAGCCTTCAAAGCTTTGATTTTAAATGAATGCTGCTTTATAGGCCAAAAACCGCAGGCCTGTGTCGGGCTTGAAGAGGACAAGATGTGCACTTGGAGGCCAGACAGGCTCAGAGCACCATCCAAGCAATGAGAAAACAGAGAAAACAGGACCGGTGAAAAAGAGGGTCTGTTTCTCAATATCTTTCTTGGCTTGGGTGCCACTGGGACGCAGGGCCTAAGAGTCAGAGAGGCAGAGCGTGTCAGGCCCAAAGCAGGTCCTTCTTTCTCTATTTACCAAAAAGAACTCTTTTTTTCCCTCTATGTTTTACTATTTTCTCATAGTCTGTTTAGTCTAAAAGGCTGAACTATTGCACAAAGAAAGTTCTCTCCAAGAATGAGTTTTCCAGAAAAAGCTCTTCAGACAAGGGTTGCGTGTGCAATGCTCTCTATAGCCTGGAGAATAGCGCATGTGTCTAACAGGAGGGGCTGGAGCAGAGCTGACTCCCCAAAGGATTCCTGAGGTGCTCTGTTTGTGTGATTTATCCCTTCTGGAAAATACAAACATACAAATGTGTCTGCTGCACAAGCCAGGGCAGACGAAGGGACGCAGGCTCCTCAACACAGCTAACCGCAGACCATTCGCCATCCCTGGGGGCTTGCTCAAGTTTAACCTTTGTAGGTTTCAACCAGAACAGATTAAAGAGAGGTGGATGCAGTTTTGCTGCGGATCAGCGGGTATCATTCCTTTGTCTCCCCTTAGCTCTCAGCATGCTTCACAAAGAACACTGGGCAAAAGGGGACTTTTCCCCCAGTTTCTGGGATAACACTGTCATCTTGCTCATCGAGGAAGCAACAACACACATCTCTGTGGCCCCATACTTCCAAAGAATGGGACACAAACCTCGGAAGACCCAAACCCCACACCCATTTCACCTCATAACCATTTGTTCGTGGGAGATTTTATTCCCATTATAGAAGAGCTAGGCCAGTTCTGTGTGCCTTTGAAATTCCAGCCCCCACACCCCTTCTTCCTGCCTGAAATGTACTATGGAGCGATGCCCAGGTTTGAGACCTGTGTAAAAGCTGATGGGGATGACAGACAGTTAAAAATGTGTCCTCGCTCAAATGTCATTTGACCACGGGGAAGGCGACTTCCTAGGCCAGGAATCGTGCTAGGGGCTTGAAATGCATGATCTTATTTGAGCTTCAAAGCAGTCCTGTGAAGTCGGTGCTTTTACTTTCGTCCCTATGTTCTCTGGAGGAGTTTGAGGCTCAGAGAATGTCGGTCCTTAACAAAGGTTGCCCAGCTTGGTGAGTGACAGAGCAAGGATTAGGACTAAGACCTGTCTTTCTCCTCAGGCTTTGTCTTTCCATATAGACTTGGGCAATACAGCAAGTCTTCAGGAAGGCCCTAGAATTTTCCATGCCCTTTGATCCAGTGCTTACAAGGCTATGGACCTCACTGAAGACAATAATCATGAAGGGAGACAAAGATATTCATAAAGCTGCCCAGTAACACTATTGATAACAGCAGAAATCTGGGAGGAAAACACGGCATTATATGCATATAATAGAATAATCTGCTGTAGTCATTATCGCTAGGATAAAGGAGTATCTGATGACATGGGAAAGTTTACCATGCAATGTTAACTGAAAAAAATAATGAACCTGTAACCAAATGTCTACCGATGAAGTAATGGTTACATCCATTTTAGTAAAGCTGGACAGTGGAATACCATGACGCTGAGAAAAAATGGCTGCGTTCTACAGAAGAACTTGAGGATTTCTAATTTTCACTAATTTGCGTTTTTCCTAAAACATTTTTTAAATAAAAAAAGCATTAAAAGTAAATTTCGACAACCATGTTCAAGGCACTATTTTTAGAGACTGTCTCGATACGTGATTTCGTCATTGCATGTGTGACGGTGATGTCATACACGAGCAAGGTCGCTCTTATTTATCAACATATGCATAGTTCGAACCACTCATTGGTTCGTTCATCGGTCTGTCCTTGGCGCACTGTGGGCTGCCAGCTAACGGGAAATTGACAGCGCAATGGGTGGGAGTTTGGTAAATGGGAACATCCAAGGGAGGCGGCGTGGGGTCTGAAGAGAAAGGGCGGGGACGAGTTTGGGGACGTCTGAGAAGGAGGCTGGAGGATTACTCCCGCCTCAGAAATACTAGTGCCGATGCGTATGGCAGGGTCTCCCTCCCTCCCTCACGCCCATTAAAATAAATACAATACAACGTAATAAAGAAAGCGTCACGTGGCAGGGCCAGCGGAGCCGAGAGGAGGCCTGGTCAGCGGGCGCTGTTCCCAGCCAATGTTCCTTGACTGTGACTGCGGCAGACTGGGTTGAACAGGGCACCGTTCAACTGCTGCCCGCTCTCTCCTACCCTTTAGCATGACAGCCGTTAAGTCTTGATTTCATCTCCGATCGGTAACTCCATGCCTGAATTCTAAAGGTACATCATCTGCTCTCATGTTCCTCTGATGAATGGTTTGAATCAGTGTCAGGCACATTATTCCCACGGCTCTGGATTATTGTATCAAAGGCATCTGGTTTCCCAAGAAGCTTCTAGGACTGGCTATTTGAGGGCACTGAGGCTGGAGCTAAGACTGGAGTCCCCTTAACTCTCGGGTGATCTCTGCCAGTCCGTGGACTCTTGGTTACTAGTCTCTGAAGACATAAATACAGAAGTTGAGAGTAAGTTATTCAGAGGCTTTTATAACAGTGTGACATTGCCACAACCTAGTAAGTGATGTTAGTCGCCCACACACGTCCTTTCCGTGACCGATGTGCACAGGGTTGTAATTATTTTCCTTTTTTTCTTATTATATCTATTCTGATGTAGTTTTTAAAATGTCATTCTAGGCCTGTTTAATATATTCAAGCTTCTGTTTTATATGTCTTTTTTTATTCTGTTTTTCAGGAAGTTATTTTTATTATGTTTTAAAAGTGCATTAGTCTATAAGTTGGAGATTATTTTTAAAGAAAAAAAAGTTAAGAGTTGAAGAGAGCTGGCATTTGGGGTGCAGCTTTGCTTCTGAGTGGAACTCCAGCTGGGTGGCACTTGTTGGATCACCAGGGCCTTCTAAGAATCTCTTTGGACGAAGGTCGCGGGACGGTCAATGGTCTGAGAATTCTGGAGTGTAACTGCTTTATTTTGTGCAGAAAGGCTCCTGGTTATAACATCCTTACTCCAAACACAATCATTATCCTCACTGCGCCTCGCCTTCTGAAAATGTCACTCAAATGTTTTGGTTGGCATAACTGTGTCTAGCAACGTTTAATTTTTATTTAAAACAACCTCTGCCACAAGAAAATTTATGTAAAAATGGTGGTGGTCGGGGGGGAGGCTCAGATATTGCTGCCCATAGCATCTAACTTACTTGCTTAGTTTCCTTTGACAAAGGATAACTATGCACTTGAAGCCAGGCTATCTAAGCCACGGAATAACCAAAACTGGAGGGTAGGAAGTGGTCACACTGCTGTCCTGGAGATCTGGGTGAACCGATGCCCCTGTCTCAAGTGACATTTCCATCCGCATTCAAGATGGATTTGAATGTCAAAAGGCTAAGGCAGACTTCCTGATATCTACCGGCTCCAGAAAACTTAGTGATCAAAACGTCACTCTCTGGACAATAAAACGCTCCTCGCTTTGTGGCACTCTTACGAGGCTTATCCCCCAGGCGAACTCCCCGAGATTACCCAAAGCTAGGGATTTCCCTGTCTGGTGCCAATTTATCTCTTCACATAAATCAAGAGTAGGTTAGTGGTAAGGTTTTCTCCACTTAAGCCCTGTAATCCCTTCCCCTAGGATGGGAGCAAATATCTTCTTCACCAGTAATATTGTGCATCTTCGGTGGGACTTTGATGTTGCCTTGTTCCTCTGAGGCTAGAAAAGATTCCTTTCAAGAGGTGGCGAAGGACAGAGGCGTACGGTCCGTTCTGCTGTTTTAGCTGTGGGTCTCAAGGGAAATCACTTAATGTCACTGTGCCTCAGTTGCCTCGTCTGCAGAATGAGAGAATCTGAATCCTAGAGTTATTGTCACAATTAAATTATAAGGCACTTAGAACAGTGCTCAGCGCATAGGAAATAATAGCTGCAATAATTATTTCCTTACTTAAAGAGGGTATAAGCTACTCCAAAAAGATTTTTTTTAGGTACATGATATGAATAGAGAGATTATAGAAAAATTTTCCTTTCTCAAAAGAACTGCGCCCCCGCCCCCAATTTTAGTCTTGGAATGAAAGTAAATTAAGATATCATTACCGTATTAAAAGGAGGGCAAGGAAGGAAGGAAAAAGAAAGAAATGGAAAATTTGATAGGAAAAATAACGGTTAAAAAGAGGGCAGACATTGTAAAATGTACTGTGGCAAACCAGAATACCACCTGACTTGGAACTGAGTACAGCCATACCTGGAGATATTGTGGGTTTGAGTCCAGACCATCACAATTAAACAAGTATCGCAATAAAACGAGGCATGCCTGTTCCATATAATTTTTAAAAATAATAAGGAACTTAAAAAAATCCCAAGGGCAAAGGAAACAAACGCGCTGTGAACGTACGCCGGTGAACGTGAGGAGGGGTGAGCACTCGGTGTCGGGCCTGGCTGAGTCGTCAGGGCTGACGCGGGCTTCTCAGATTGCACAGCCTTCTTTAACAAGGAACTGGTTATTCAATCTGAATTTCTCAAATGAGAACCAGCTACCCCATCTGAAGTGCCCAAATTCAATTAAGTCACCTGGCGTGCTCCCTGTCAGGACTCTCTCAGCTGGCTTTGTCTTTTAACCATTATAGCCTCTGATCATCATGAGGTTAGAGCAGCCGAGAAATATCAAGGTGAGACTGCATGGGGCCTAATGACCTCTTTTTGGGAAAATGTCAGGGTAACTCTGAAAACCTCTCGCTTGCCCTACTTTTCTAAGAGGAAGGGCCCCATTTAAAAAGCTTCCTGTTCCTTAATGGATTACTTTCGGAATTCAGAGGAAAATAATTGGAATATGAGGCTGATTTTTAGTTACTTATTAATAAAATGGGAGTTATGTAGAGGAACTTTATACATAATAGAAGAACATCTCAAACTTCAGTGGACTTAGCAACCCAGGGTGCTTGTTCAACAGGCAGATCCCTGTCTTGCAACCCCATTCTGAATCACTAGGTCCACGGGAGGAGCAGTTCTGCACTTTGAAACACCCAGGTGGTTCCAATCATAAACTAAGAAATAATGATCCAGAAACATTACACATAGAAGAGAAATGCTAAGAGAAAAGCAACATGAAACCATAAAAGACTCATCTAAAATGTTCAGGTCATTTCATAAAATTACAGTGACTTGACCCTGAAGCCCCCAGGATGAGAATTCCTTAAGGCCAGGGGTTTTCAGTGTGGTTCCTGCAGCCACCTGGGCTCTGCACCCCGCAGGACGAGTTCAGGTCCTGGGTGGGGAACTAAACTGCAGCCTAAGTTCACTTGAACCTTTTCAGGGTTCAGGACACAACTCCCTTTACAGCTGCCATCTGAGCTGAGCCAGGAATATGCCATTCTGGCCCCCATGGCGACTGCTCATTTTCTTGGACTTCTGCAAGGTCTTAGGAAGTAGAAAGGATTAGGCTTCGACAATCTTTTGCTCTGCTGTTATCATCAGCAAGTCATCGGAAGAAAAAACTAGCAGCTTTGGTTCCACAGGGGGCAGTCTGTGTCCCCAACTGAAGGGCAAGGCGATGATGGGGGACATCTGTGGAGTTACGATTCATCGACCCCAGCCTTTCTTTCCCTGCTTTCAAAAAAAACTGCAAGAGCCTTCATTTTTTCTTTGCAGAGCCAGTCTCCCCCACAATTCAGTTCCTGTGCATGAGGGGGAGGAGCATGTGGTGAACCAATCAGAGCTTCTCATTTCTCTGTCCCGTGACCCAGCTGGAACCAATGAGAGAGGGTGTGTTTGCAGGAATGATGGAACAAAGACAAAAATGGGCATTATTCTCCACTCGACCTGGAAGATGTGATGTCTGGAGCCGTGGTGGCCATCTTGCCACAGTGATGGGAGCCCCTGTCTGCAAATGGAGCCCACGCAGAGAATCAGTGGAGAGGGGGCGCAGGGGGAGGAGAGGAGATGGAGGAACTGGGTGTGGTGGCTGTATCTGAACCCCTGATTAAATCATCATGCAAGGTGACCTACTCCTGGGCTTTTCAGATCCATGAGGCGATCATCTTTTTTTTTTTTTTAAGTAAACTTGGGTTGGCTTTTCCTAAAACTTTGTACCTGAAAGACTCCTAACCAACAGAGTAAGGTTTTCTTTACATGAGCTATTCAGCCTCACAAAGAAAAATTTAGTTTTACTTCTTTGTACAAAGCTGCTGGCCCCAAGTTTGCCCCATCAAGCATATACATTCAGTTCAGGAAATCAGAATACAGCATAGAACTCAGTTTTTCTCATCTCTTCTTACATTCGATTCTTACAATTTCCCCTCCCTCAGTGTTGCATGCTATTTAGGTAAATTCCATGAAGTAGGGCAAAAACGGTTTCCCCATATGAGAGACGAGGCAGCTGAGGCCAAGAAAGGTGAACTAATTTGCCTGAAGTCGATGGATCAAGGAAGGAGTCAGACCACTGTGCTGCCCAGTGGTGTAGATAAGGACCGTGGGGGCCTTCCCTCTTGGGCCACACGGTCCTCCTCTTCCCCGCAGTACAAGGCACCTCTGTGCCCACATTGGTAGCCGGAAGGACAGGGCTCCTGACATATCCATCGGCCAGACACTGGCATTCATTCTCCATCTGGATGCCCAGTGTGCTCCCTCATCTCTCCCCGCTCAAAGCCTCCTAGGATGCTCGCGTGACTTTGACTCTTCCAGACACACTGTGAGCGTTGCCCTCCGTGTCTGTGCCAGTTCTGTTTCCCCCCACTAGGAAGCATGTCAGGTTTTTAGCACTGGCTTAGAGTCACAATGACTTGGGCTCAAATGTAACACTGTCGTTTATTAAGGATACAACTCTGGGTGGTAACCTCTGGAAGGCGTGGTTCTTTCACCTATAAAATAGGGGCCACAATCAGATCTCAAACTAATGAGATACACGTAAAACCCTGAGCATGGATCTCACTAATAATAACAACAAACATTGTTAACAGAGGCCGATATTTATCAAGCATGGAGTCTGTCGGCGCATGACTTAATGGTCACTAAGCTGTAGCTTGCTCCAGTTATGAGTCCTACCTTTCCTTCATCGACTACTTCCAATCTCACCTTCTGCCTTAATCTTAATCCTGCCCGACAAGACCGGCCGTCTCTACTCCCTGACTGGCACTCACTCTTTATGTCCACATATTCAGGATGACCTATTTCTTGCTCCCAGACTATCTGTGCTGCTCTCTGTTTCTGTTCTTGCTAATTTTATCTCCAGTATAGCCATGTGATAATTTTATCTCCAGGATAGCCATGTGATCGAGGTCACGACCTTTAGGACCAAGCTACCCTGATTTCAGACTCTAGCCCTTAACGTGACGACCTCTCAGTCTCTGGCTCCTGTTCTGCAAACTGGTGACAACAGTAACACCTACCAGTCGGGTTGTAGAAAATACTCTAGGAGTCATCGCATGCGAAGAGCTAAGCACATTTGTTTGTCACATGCACAGAGCAAGTTCAACCCTTGTTAATCAAATTACAGTCTTAGCTGCTCAGCACTTAGCTGGCTGTCTCCTGCCAGGTAGGAGCTGAATCGATTTAACCCAGGGGCATTTCCTTCTCCATGGTTACCTGCACGCTCCCACATTCCCCCTTATGGCCACGAGGTGGCAGCCTATCCATTAGAGAGGAAGCCTCCACTCCCAAGACAGGGAGAGGATGAAACGATTTCTTATGGAAATGTAGATGGCTTTTCTTTTTCCTTTTTGGTACTGGAGAGGGGTGGGAGTGAACTGACAATCCTCAGGCTCCTGCTTCCATTTTCTGTGAGTTTAATATGAGTACACAACAGCCCCAAGTGGCACAGCTGAAGCTGATTAAATAAGCGAACCACACATTAAGGTCCTATCTTTTGAGAAATGTGCTTGGCACCCATCCCTCTCAGCCCATCAGCCAGGCTCCGTGAGAACGCCTGCTGGGTTTAGAAACTCCCTCTAGCCTCCACTTTTCCTATCCCACACGTATGTTAACGTATCAGGGAGGCTGATGTAGGGCTCCGTAAGCGCACGTAGGGTGACAGTTTTGCCCTGGACTTTCCTGGTTTGAAAACTGAAAGTCCTGTGTCCTGGGAAGTCCTTTAGTCCCAGGAGAACCAGGATGGTTGGTCACTCTAAGGCCTTTCTCTGTCCCATTGCTCCTGCAATTCGATGGTGTGTGTGTGCGTGTGTGTGTGTGTGTGTGTGTTTTCTCTCTCTCTCAATGACATGGGCACAGAATTTGCCAAAGCCCTAGAATTCTATAATTTTATATTTGGAACAGATCACAGACGGCACTCGCGTTCCGGGCGGGGTGGCGAATGGAAAGAGCTTACCCAAGTCACATGACTGGCTGGCAAGGAAAGATCCAGAGCCTTGAGTCTCACCCCAGAACGTTCCGTGGGCTTCCCATCCACTCGGAGCCAGAGGGTACAGAAGGAGGGGTGTCTGGCTCCTAGCCGCTCCCTCAGAATAGCTTCTGGAAGTTAGCACCCAGGGCAGAGCATACGCAAGAAGCTGGAAGGTTCAGCTTAAAGCGAACTCCACACCAGACACTTAGGGATATAATTAATGTGCCTCTCATCCTGCACGCATTGTGCACGAGGGTAAGCGGCGGGGTTTACGTCTAAGCTCGGCAGCGAACCTTCGCGGAGCTCACTTTAGGCAGCTGGAGGTTCAACCAGGAACTTCCCCTGCGGGCGGGCGGGCAAGAGCCCAGAGAGAAGAATGGACCAGCGTTCTTCTGGGATCTCTCCGGCGCTCCCCGTCTCAGCTGTGCCAGAGGTTTGCACTCCTTGTTCACTTCAGAAAGCAGCATTTTCTGGATTTATTTTCATTAATAAATCCTGCCGAAGCAAACTCCTGCTCTCAGTGCTATCGGACATTCACATCGCCACAGTCTCAGCCCCGGCACTGAATTGATTTGCCTCAGAGACACACCACTGAATTCAAGTTTCTTATTAGAAAGCCACACCGAATGCAGGGAAGCCTTGCAAAACAGGACAGAAAGACTGCCTCGTGTACGACGCCATGAACACCAGGCAAATCCATTCGTGATCGAATACGGAAGTACACCTCTTTAAGAAATGATCTTTTTGGGGCGTTAAAAATGCTCACAAAACAAAATTCTTGTTTGTAAGAAAAGAATTTAGAAAGTGGATTTCCGAAACCAAGTTTGCAGGAAATGAAAGTATCCACATGAAGAAGAAAAAAAGCCAAGTGATTCTTCTATGAAACAGAAGATGAACTGTAAACTCAGGTTTAGTTATTCGAACGGAATCTGCTGAGAACACAGTAGAGAGGCTGCCAGCAAATCTCCCGTGGGATTTGCTGCATTTGTCTCTCCCCCTCAGGGTCAGAAAGAAGGAGAGCCCACTAGGACAAGACTCTGGGGACAAGTCACAGCTAACCTCTGCAACCGACAGAATTGCAAATGTTTGACAAGTGAGCTCGCCGGATCCAGTCTGAGTTGTAACCAACAGTCAAACGAACGGAAAGGCAGATAGATACACACTAACGCAGAGCAGTTGGGCAAAGGACCTGACAAAGGAAGCGCAGTCACTGCCTGTCACGTCATAAAACGGGAGGACCAGAGAGCAGGAACCAGAAACAGTCAGCTGAGGTCTGGAGTTTAGCCCCAGGGCTGCCAGAAGCCGGGGTGGGTGGGTGGGGACCCTGAACAAGGCATTCACCTGTCTGCGGTGTGTCCCTTTTTCCTGTGAAGTGATGGGATCAGACTGAATGTCTTCAGAGGTCCCTTTTATTTCTAACAGTTCTGTGAAGAAATATGTCGCTGGCCCGTGACAGTCAAAAGGTTAAACTAAGTAGACAAGAAAAGTCCAGGCCCATTTCAGAAAAACTCCATGGCCGCCTCTCGCACTATTTACTGGGTTCAGAACAGTCTTGAGCTCATGTTCTCAGACCAGGCCGGCGGGTCCTAGGCACTGCCCCGCAGACGTGTGACGGGGTGGGCCCCACTAGTGGCAGACTAGTCCAACTGAGGCAAGGCGTGTTTCACGTGGGGCCAGCAGCCCTGGGTAACTGCAGCATGTGAGCATCTCACTCAGAAGTCCCTCCTGTCCCCCAGGCTCCTCCCCCGGCCACCCTCACCCTGCCGCCAACCGAGGAGAGAGCAAAGAGCACTGAGAGGGTGGGACCTGGCCAGACACTCGGGTCCCCGCTCCAGCGCGGTCAGGGTGAGCCTCTGTTTTCACGCTGCGGGTTTCTGTCTTGTTTTTAAATGATCGCGATTCTGTGAAATCTCGTCTCTTCTATTTCCCGTTCACGTCTAGATCTTCATCTCCCGCCGCATCTTCCCACGTCACCTCGCAGCCCTAAGAGTATCATCCTCACTCAATTTGATGAGCGTCGACAAACTTAAAACAATACGTCCCCGTCCCAGCCAACGGCCTGAACATCACGGCTCCCAAAGGAGACCCGAGGGGCCCGGGGTGCAGGGCGTGGGAGGGGTGTGGCACCCTGTCCCTCCTGAGCAGAACCGTACTGTCTGTCAGTCTGTCATCTGACTGCTGGTTCAGTCAGAGAAACACACTCTGGGGAGGCTTTAGGGGAAAACAAACAAACACTTAAGTTCTCCTTGGAAAATACCATACTCGAGAGCCAGCATTAATAACGATATCTATCGTTTACTGACTGCCAGCTGAGTGCCAGGCCCAGTGCCAAGCACTTATTTGCATTATCTCCTTTAATTTGTCAGTGCCGCCTCGTGAGATGGGCACTATCATCTTTATTCTGCTCAGAGAAGTCAAGGAATTTATCCGAAACCACACAGCTAGCAACGGGCACAGCTGAGACTGGAACCCAGATGGTTTTCACTGCAAAATGTGCTCTTACTAGACAGTACATGCAGCGCTCGCTTCTCAACAACCATAACTAAACTAGCAATAGCTGGTACTTACGGAGTGGTTTCTATGTGCCAATGGCTGAGCTGCGGTCCCATAAAGACCTCCTTCTTTCATCATTCCAAAAGCCTTATGAAGCGGGTGCTATTCATATCCGCATTTCAGAGCAGAGGAAACTGAGGCTCGGAGGGCTCAAAAGGAGGAGGAGGTGGGGCTAGGGTTCGAAACACTCCGAGGTTCCCGCTCTCGTCAGCACAGGCACGGCTTCGCCCAGCCACCTGGCTGCCAGGCACTCATTTTTCATTTAAAAGCAAAGCAAACAGCAATATAAAAGGGCCTATATAAGAACGCAGTGTGCAAATAGGACCTGCTTCAGGCTAATTTATCGAATTCTCCTGAAACGTGCATTTTACCCTTTGGCCCGGGAGAGCAGAGGGCCCGTAGCCCCAGGCTCAGGAGGGACACGCCAGCCCCAGGTGCTCTGCCAGCCGGAGCCCTCTAGGATCTGAGGCGGGGTCATGGGCATCATAAATCACAGCTGGCCACCTTGGTGTTTATTTCCAGTAGCAAACCTGTAGCCAGGACTGGGGCAATATAGTGCCGCAGAGGTCTGTCTGGGGAACCAGGACAAGGCTTGCCCTTCTCTCCCCAGTTTGCCTGAGACCCCTAGGAAGGTCCTCGTTCATTTTTCTACAGCAGGCGAGTTGTTTTCAAGGGCCCGCCCCAGAAAACTGAGAGCTGAAAACCCACTTCTGAGAGTGCCCACCCAGCCTGTCCTTCACCACACAAACCCAGGCCAGACCCCGGCTGCCCCCACCCCCACGTTCCCTCCTGACACTGTGCTGGCAATTCCCATCTGCCTCTGACCCTGGAGCCTGGGGCTGGGGGCGGGGCAATGCTGTGCAGACCCTTTCAGGGCCTGAGAGGCCCCTGGCTGGGAGGCACTCATTTTTTATTTAAAAGCAAAGCAAACAGCAATATAAAGGGGCCCATATAAGAACTCAGTGTGCAAGCAGGACCTGCCTGGGGCAAATTTATCAAATTTTCCTGAAAACGTGCATTTTACCCTTTGGCTTAAAGCCATTGTGTTTGCCTCTGGACTTGCCCCCTACCCCATCCCCTGGGTCACCGTTTACTGGTTGAGAAGTTGCCCCTTGCAAAAAAGAGAATGACCCCTGGGTTTTATTCGGATAGTGAGGATTTCTTAAGCTTGCTCACGCTCCAGCCAGAGCCCACGGGAGTTACTCACACGCAGTGCAAGGCAACCCTATGAGTTGGGAGCAGGGGGGTGGTTGATGACAGATGCAAGGTCCCTCAAATACATCCGAAAGGGAAAAGGATTATGGTGACTCAGGATCCTGTAGCATTCCGCTGAGGTTTACTTTCACTTTATGTGAGGGCTAATTAAGCTGGATTTGTAAATGGGTTTTTATTTACTTTTTCCTGTGAATATAATTATAGCTTGAACCCTGTGGATAGAACCTCTAAATCAGCCAGTGGTCTTCGAACCCTTTTTAAAACTCAGTGGAACCTTCTGTCAATGAAGCAGTTTGCAGGACCACAACAGAAAGGACGGAGGAAAGAGGAGACTCCAGGACAGAGGCGGAAGCCTGAAGCCTTGCCCACTGGCCTTCTGGGTGCCCTGCCCCTCTCCTGCTGGCCCCCGACCCCGGCCTCAGCTCCTGACGAAGTCCACAGAGCCTCAGGGCTCCAAGGAATGCAGCTGGAGAAACTCTGCTCCA
This sequence comes from Pteropus medius, assembly GCF_902729225.1. Taxonomy (NCBI): domain Eukaryota; kingdom Metazoa; phylum Chordata; class Mammalia; order Chiroptera; family Pteropodidae; genus Pteropus; species Pteropus medius. Next base: position 8,449,209 of record NW_024340699.1, read on the forward strand.
AATCAGTGAATACTTCTTGGAACAGATCTCCTAGTCTCGGCCTCCCAGGATTACCGAACACAAAAGGGAAACTGCGGATTCATATCCCAGCGTCATTAGCGTCTCCGTTTTCATGGGGGTCGATACGGTGTCCCCCTTGGACTAGAAAATGTCAGTGGGAGGTAGCAAAGGCCGTGCACATGCAGGACAATGGTCACGGGAGGCGGCTGTGAGCCTCGAAGGGTTCGCTTTACCGGAAGGGGTGACTAGGTGCAGGATTTACCCCCGAGCCTCTCAAGGAGGGTCAGCTTCTGGGGCTGAAGTCGATGGCTGTTGGGGTGGTGGGGGGCCCACACAGCTCTTTCAAGGCCCCAATGAAAATAGCCCTCATGTCTGAGCCTCTGGTCTGACATCTAGTGATTTATCTTCCTTCTCAAACCAAAAACACGCATTTCCTCTCCATCTCCTAAGGGACTGGGGAAACCTGAGATGTCAGCCAAGTGCAGAATGGCCAGGTCCCTGGGGAGCTAGCTGCACACAGGCCGCTGTGACAGAGCAGGACTCGGGGGCTCTGCGCTGGGGCGGGCTCCCGGAGTGGCGGGAGCCTGCGCCGTTGGCTGCGCTGGCCCAGGCCGCACCTGCAAGGATCCCAGTTGCGCTTTCTCCGAGACGCCGCCCATAATCCTTCTGAAACGGGCAGGACAGACAGAGACCCGCGATACAGACGTGGAGGAGGAAGCCGCGTGCGGTGAAAGGTCAGACCACGAAACGCCCCCGGCGGGCACGCTCTCTCATTAGCTCGGCGCGCCCGCCCGCACTGCCTGCTCTGAAGTGCTCCAGTCTTAGGAGGATTTTGCATTTTAAACGACTACTAGCTTTCCACCTGCTCACCAAGGCTGACAGGAAAGGGCTTTGTTTTCTCATATACTTTCTAAGTAACCAGGAAAAAATTCTGACTGAAGGATGAAAGGCAAAAAAATAAGAAACAAGAAAAAATGTCGATTCGCCCGGAAGGCCACCACCTTGCCGCTGGCCAGCGCCCACCTTCTCTGCTGTGTCGGCTATAGAGCCACTTAAGAAAAGTGATCAAATAGTCCTGCCTTTCTCCCATTCTGGGAAAGCCCTTGGACTTCCCTTGATGTTACATTACGACATAAGTAAAATGAAAACAAAATACAAATCCACAGAACGTAAGTTTCTGGCAGCAGCTGGCTGAGGGCTGCTAGAGCAGCTAGGATTGGGGGGCACCCGGGATCGCAGTGGGGGACGCAGACAAGAACTCAGGGGGCTGGGGTTCTCCTTGTGACTTTGCCCCTAACAGGCTAGCTGTGTGGCTTTAGAAAGAGACGAAAGAGAAGAAAAGGACTTGACCAGCTGCCTGCGGACACGCTTGTCCCAGAGGCGCCGGAGCAGGAAGGCTGTGTGGGCTCCATGGAAGCTTCCAGAGCCCCAGGGCCCCTTGGTGCTGGGACGGGGAGATGCAGTACTGCTCTAGCTGGTTAAGACCCCTTCTCGGGCTTTCTGGGACACACAGAGAATCAAAAGGCATCTTCTGGATTCCTACAGAAAAAGAGCCCTAACTTTTCCATGGTCCTTCACCTTCAATGTCAACACTTCCTCACCTGGAATTTGCTCATATCCCAACAAAGGTGAAGGCACCACCCCAGCACTCGGCTGTCTGTCTGTCCTGGCCCTCCCACTCCCAACCACACTGCTATTCTCACGCAAACCCCACCTCACCACCAAGACTGATCGAAATGGTGATGGATGGAGTAATAATGTCTAGCACCATTAAGTCTCACCACACGTCAGGCCTTCTACTCTGCGTGTCTTATCTTATGTAATGCTTAGAACAAGCCCGCGAAGTTAGGAGCTATCCTGATGCCCATTTTCATATGGAGGCGCAGACGAATCTGGCATCCTACCTAAGGTCACACAGCTGGAGGCACAGAGGCAGGGCTCAAACCAGGCTTAAGGGCCCCATCTTTGGTGCACGTCCTCGAAGGTAGTTTGCATCGACATCTCAGTGGATCCACAGCGCAACCAAGCAAATGACAGTGGCGGGGTACACAGAGATTTCCCGCACACCCGAAAAATGTTCCCGGAGGGGCTGCTCAGGGCTGGGCTGCAAAGCGGGCGATGTGGGGCAGGACGGGAGAAAAGGAGCCACTTGGGTCATCCACCAGGACAGACACTCCAGAAGTCCCTTATTCTGTATATTCCCCCATCCCTCATCGTGATCCCTTCGTCATGGTTCACACACGCTAACACTAAACCCAGCTCGTCTTCCCTGGGTACTCAATGAAGAAGTGATGAAAGAAAATGGTTTGAACTGTGTTAGGGGCTAAGAAGAAAAAAAACTTGGCTAATCTACTGTCAGAAAATTGAGAATCATCAGTGTCAAGAAGGTTTTCCTCCTGAGAGGACCCACTTGACACATTTACAAAATAAATGATTTTCATTTGTTAGATGTAAATGGTTCCAATTGGTTGCGAACTTGTGGTCTCCCATGGCGGCCATTGCTACCCCTCCACTCCCTTTTGTGGCATAATTGCTTACTTGGCACATCAGCATCACATTGGCACCTGCCAGCTCCGCACACAGCCCAGCTCCCAGACAGCAAGGCCAAATGCTCTGGACATCTGGGCCTCTTGCCGGACAGAGCTTGAGACCTGCGGTTGTTTTCCCAGAGAAGGACCACTATTGAATCCAATTCCCCCAGCATCACATACTCTTTCTGGCTCCTCTTGATCAACCTGAGTCACTCTGCCACGCTCCTCACCCCACGTGTTCAACTGGTGCCTGCCAAGATCCTTAGTGTACTTAGAGCACTTAGTCAAAATCCTTAGAGCACTTAGTCAATTCTAGGTGCAGAGCGGGAGCCCCGCAAAGCTCACGGAAGCTCAGTATGGCTGGGGGTGGCTCGGAAGGGGACAGAGTAAGAGACTTCCCTTCTGAGGATGGTTCTTCCCTTCAAGGGAGGCCGCTGCCTTCCAGACAGAGGAACACACACAGGCAACAGGTCTGCAAGCAGAGTTCTTCCAGAGCCTGGCCCGCTGTCCCCCTCCCCAGACACACGATTTACCTAGGCTGAAGTCAACATGAGACATCTGAGCTATAAATACCCTATCCCATTTCACACCGGAGTGACATAAAATGGCTCCCTTTTAAGTGGATGGGGGATGGGAAGGAGCACTGGAGCTAAAGTTTCATTTTTAATGAATACCAATAAACCATCCTCCCCTAAGCACTCATACCCCCATACTTATGCAAGATAAATCATCTATGACTTCCAATAACTCGGAGTTGCTTATTTGGGGGCCTCAGCTACAACATCAAGTTCCTTCATGATGCCACTGTTTGTTTAAAAACAGTGAATTCAGAAACCCATAAAGAACTCTGTCCGCTCTGACTCTCAGCAACTCTCAGCTTGTAGGAATTTACCTGACAAAAGTTACAGCGGTGGATTTTTAAATGGCCCTTCGCACTTGGTCATGCGAATCTCTGGGCCAGTCAGAGATTTGGCATCTGGCCAGTCCACCTGATCCCCAGGCATGGTTGTAAGAAGCAATGCTCTTGACAGTGAGGGGCTCCAGCCACTGATGCTTTTATGGCCTCAGATGGGATGCAGAGACGCAGACTGCCTCAGGCGGTAGGCGTCCAGAGCTGGGAGGAGTTGGTGTATAGCAGAATCTGGCTCCCACCCTGACCAAGCTTAGGAGCCTTTCGGCTCTTGCAGGACTATCAGGTGATTGCTGCAGGTGCACTGTGAGCAAGTCATCCTTATAGCTGTGAAGCAAGGTGGTGGGAGGGATGGACGGACTAACTTCCTCACTGACAAAGACTCCTCGGTCTCCATGCCTTCTCCGTTTCTATCCCAGTGGAACTCAACCTTCTGCCTCATACTCTAGGGATTCCACACTTGAGTCCTCTCCTCAAGAGTGACATCTGCGCTCTCCAGGACACAGGGCCTGGAAGATGGACCCCTGAGAGTTCACATCATGATCTGGAAAAGCTGTACCTCTGATGTGCTGATCACAAGGGTGTGGCAGACTGGGGAGAGGAACCCCCTTCTATTGAGAGCCATGGCTCTAATTTAAGGTCAGTCACATCGTCTTAGGATCAAGTCTGAGCTCTGCTGTTTTTCCTAGAAGGACAGAAGGCAAAAATTTTTCTGCATCTTCTGGAAAGAGTTGAGTATTTGGGGCTCTGGGTCTAGTGGGCACTAAGTCCTATTGGAGAAGAATGGGATTTGAAGGGAGTTGCAGAGTGGTCTGGAAAAGTGGTGGGAAAAGGCTTTTTCTACCAGAAAACTAGAAGGCGATGGGGGAGGGGAAGATAATCATGGGGCACAGATTTCGGAGTGGCCTCTATTCTTGCTGTGCCCCAGGGGAAGACACAAGGAGTCGTGGCTGTGTGTCCTTGGCAATGGGGCCAGCGCTAGCCATCCTTTGTTCCTGGGCACCATGCAGACTCTTAACTCTGCTGGGAGGGATGCTGGAAGGGAGAAGGGGAGAAGACTCTCACAGTGACTGCCATGGAACTTCCAACCAGCCTGGTAAGATGCGGACTTAAGGGTCAAAATTAGGTTCACAGGAATGGTATTTCTTGCACACCTGAGTTTGTCCTGTACACTTCATACTCACTTGTAACCCTTGTTTGGTCTTATCTTTGGCATCTGTAAGGGACCAGGGGCTCTATTCTTCATGTAATCACCTTTCCCTAAATTTGGAATTTGGGACCAATTTCCAATCTCTCTCTTGCTCTCTCTCTCATTTGTTCATCTTCAAAATCACATGGAAGCTCTCAGTAACAAATTCTAGGAATCGCCTGGGACTTAGGGATGGTTGTTCCTGGTTCCACGGAGTTACAAGAAGAAAAGTCACCCAGATTGTCTCTAGAATAAAATGTCACCAGAAAATGTACTACATCCTGTCATGGCTTAAAGTGACATATCCCTTCACCCTTTCCTTGATTTATTTTAGCTTTAGAAGGTACAAATAACTTCAAAATGCCTTCAAAAGGATCTGGCTTTTATGCAAGATCATAGATGTCTTAGTTAAAAATTCAAATAAGCTGACTTTCCTCATTCTATTGTTTTGCACCAAAATTTTATACCGTCCTCATGTACTAGTGAACTCTGAAGCCTGGAAATAAGAAGCGGTCATCAGATGGTGTGAGGCTGGCTTTCCGGCAGTGTTCCCACAGTGGGGTCCCTGGACCAGCAGTACTTGACTCGCCCAGAACTTGTTAAAATTGCAAATTCTCGGGCCCCACTCCAGACCCATTGAATCAGAAACTCTAAGGGTGGGGGTGGGGGGCTAGCAAACTATGTTTTAATGAGTCTTCTGGGGGTTGCTCGGTGAACTTCCAAGTATGAGAACCTCTGGTGAGGGGCTCAAGACCCTGAGCTCTGCAGTCAGACAGACCTGGGTTTGAATCTCAAATCCTCAGTCACTAGGCTGTTCATCTGGTGCTGCTGGTTTCATCTCTTGGCCTGGTTCTCTGATCTAATAAACAGTAACGATGATCTCCATTTCACAGGGTTGTTGGATCAAGTGAAACAACACATCGACGGAGCGTCGGTGAGTATTTTGGGGGTGCTTTGTGAAAACTAATCGCAACTCCATCCCTTCCAAGTTCCAGACCGATGTGATCCAGGCAGATGGAGACCAGAAAGTTGGCTTGATTGCTGGTCTGCGACTCTGCAGGAAGTGACTCAGGTGTGTGGCCACCACTCACCCTTGGGCTTCCAAGTGCTGCCTTCCAGAACTCTGGACTACGCCCCTGGCAGGGCGGTGTTGGGGGTGGAGGTGGGTGTGCAGAGGGGGCACGTTTAACCGGAATCAATGCCCCGTGCTGTCAAACCCAGGAGTGTGGACGGAGGGTGTGCCACAAGGCCTTCCAAAGCAGTCCCGGCTCCACCCAGGGGCAGGCCCTTTGGTTGCAGGCAGAGTGGACACCCACCTGTGAGCCGGCAGATCTATACAAAAGGGGACCTGCTGGGCTCAGGTGGTGCTCTTGACCTCAAACACCTGTAGCTTCGGGCTCAGAGGAGGAGGAGTGAAGGAGTGTGAAAGGCAGCCTGAGGCCTCTCATAACTCCTCCTCTTGGGACCTCGATGGTTCTGCCTCTCTTGGAGATAAGAGGAATGGTGTAAAGCATTCCCCGTCACTTGCAAAAAAAATCTGTGCTTGATAAATACTGTGATCATTATTAATTAGTTATATGATCCAGATTGCTACATGGAAAAAAAGGGGTAACACTGAACGCTTCCTGGCTTTTAAAAATAGCAACGGTCAACACAGGTGGGCAGCTGATTATGGGCCAGGCATGTATGATTCAATGTATTAACCCAATAATTCTTACGCCACCACTATGGGGAAGGTATAATATTTTTCACGTCAGTTCTACACATGAGGAAACTGAGGCACAAAATGCTCAGCCAGTAGCCAAGGATGACACAGTCAGCGTGTGGGTGTGTGTGGGGGGGCGGGGGCGCAAATTCAAGTCTAGATGATCTGCCTGCAGGGCCTGTGCCCCCGATCCACTGGCCGGCTGGGGCAAGGCTGTGTACGCCTTGCCTTAAAAAAGTTAGTTAAGAACACAAAGGATTGTAAAAGTTATTAACATGACCCTTTCCGGAACTGGAAAGTTCTTTCAGTTCCACTAATGCTTAAGTCTACGATTCTGAATTCTACAAGGAGAAAAACAATAGAAGTTTCACAGAAAATGTTCAGCAACCCAAAAACAACGACGACAACAACAACCAAACCTTCAGCTAAGAACTAACAACAGAAACTTTATGGTATTAGAAGTCGGAGCATAAAATGAATCACACAATATAGCGTCGAACACCGCAGGCCCCGTAAGCATCGACTGCACTGAAGAATGGTTGGAAAGTACCTCAGTACAGATACAGCCACAGAAAGACACACACCTGCTAGTTATAAAAACCCGAAGAAAACAGTAAGCATCTGATAAATACTGATTGACTGGCTATTATAACAAGTCTTGAGAAACTATTCTTTCGGTCATTATTGATTTTATCCTAGATGCTCATTATTGAAGGTTTTAGATTTAAAACCTCTCTTGAATAACTTTTCCTGCTAATTTGTCATTCGGATTGGTTCAAAAACCTTTTTTAGTGAATTCTGCACTGAGCCGGGTCCTTACAAAGTCTATTTGTTGTATTTATTAGTAAAGTTGTGACACAGCAGAGGGGCATAAATAATTTCGCGCAGCTGAAAAAATGCTTTTCCTGCAAATACATAGTACTTCTCACATTTCAAACCGCTTCCACATTTAACCAAATACTTTGCTAATTTTTAATGAATGTCTGATGGGGATGAAAAGAAAAAGTCTCAGCCAACGCTTTTAGAAGCTTCTCACATCTAGCGCCTCCCCACCATCCTAATCCTGAGAAAACAAAAAGTTCTCAGACTAACCCCACGTGTTAATTTGCAGTCACTCTCCCCTACTAAGTCACTTAAAATTCACCTCTGCTCGAAATGAAGGGGGAGCCCCTCTCCTCCATCTTTCGAGTTTGGCCTTAACAATAAAAAGACAGAGATAAAAACCCGAAATAACTCTGAGAGGTACATGCACATTTGCAGCTCGTGCCTCTACCTCTTTTTCTCCTCAAGTGTTTGCAGTGTGGGGTATTTCAGCTTGTTAGAAGAGAACGGGAATGGGAAAGTGAAACAGACTAGAAACAGACCAATTTCATTTTTCTGTCAGCATCTCATGACAGGCCAAAGATAAACCTCATAAACTGTGAAAAATGAACAATTCTTGGTTTTGATAACCTAAGCTGGGATGAGGACCAAGGAGTTAATATTTCTGGAACCTAGGAGTTGATCTCACTTGTTTTTCAAATGAATAATCCCAAACTTATCCTATTTCGTCAACAGCTTCCAAAAGGCAAAAGGGAAGTTTTAGACTCCTGGCCGCGGCCCCTCTCTCTGCCTAGGCTTACCGGTGCCAAATAAAGTGGTAGTTAACCAAAGGTCCCCCTTTTTGGGGACGCGCCGAATTGCGAGACAGCAATAACCCAAGAAGGGAGGCACCGGTGTGAACCGCAAACAGATTTTGAGGTCAGCAGGGGCTCACGAGAGGAAAAAGCGGCACCGCGATCTGCAGGTAATTACCCCGGCGAAAGCGGACGGGCAGAAACGCACGTGGAACGTGGGGGGCCGGGGAGGACGGTGAAAAGCAGAAAACAGCGGCGGAAACCCAGGAAGAAGGCCGGACTTGGAAGTCCACTCAGAGAAGGCTGGACACGATGCGGTGGCCGCGGGGAGCCGCGGCGTGTCCTAGAGCGCGGGAGTCCTGTGCTGAGGGGCGTCAGACCACGACGGTGTGCAGGCAGCTGGTGGGACAGACTAGATCAGGGTCGAATTTAGGAACGTCTTGATAACTGGGACGAGAGGTGAGGAGGGTGGCATTCTTCCACGCTTTTCTTTCCTGATCGAAGTATTTCCCTATTCGGCATTAGTGAATTTTGCTATAGATGCATAGAGCCGGTACCATTTACTTACTTATCCTTAACCACTGATAAACTGACTAGAATCTATTTTAGCCTCACCTTGATCTGTAATATCTGTGAAATCGTAAACTCGATACATTAGTTATATATACGTTTTAACCCACGTGAAAATGTACATGGCTAGTAAAATAAGAATTTTGCCTGAGTTGTATTTAAAATCCTCTCAAACTGCCAGTGGGGCATGTATACTTGGGAGAAAGCTGCCTCAGTTCATGGGTTCTTATGCCTACTGACGTCCCAGACTCCTTTGCTTGCCCACTAAAATCCGCAGACCCTTTTCCCAGAAAACTGAGTGTATGTCTGTGCACCTAAACAATTTCGTACATCATTCAGGTTGTCACTGTCCCTTGGGTTAAAACCCTCTTGACTTAGCTGAGGCTTAGCTTCCCAGCAGGCCAGGTAACTTGGCAAACCATCCTGAAGGTCCATGGCTTTGGAGAAGGTTTTCCAAGGGCCTGTAACACCCTCTGTGGGAGTCTGACCCGATTCAGCTTCTAGACTGTTCTGTGGTAAAAGCCATTCATACTGGCCCCTCAGACACCCTTGTACTTTTCTGAGGCTCCCACTGGACTAATGCCACAAGGAAATTCTTTCTAGGCTCTGGTCTGCACGGGCCATTGTGGGCGAGGGTGAGGGCGCGCACGCAGCCTGAGGGAGCGAGCCGCCCGGCTGTCCCCCGGCCTGATGCTGAGAAGTGTTCGGTCTCGCCCCCGGCCTGTGATTGCTCTGTCAAATCAATTCAAGAGACTATGAAGATATAAGAGCCGAACAGCACCAGCAGGGGACTCCTTTTTCTGTTAAGGCTCCTTGCCAGATAAAACAAGAATAAATATGAAATGGCTTCATATTCCAAGCATGAACTAATGTTGGGGTTGCGGCTGATAAGTAAAGAACAGCTAAACAGTCTTTGACACGGTGACTCCGGAGGGGGCAGCGTTCTCACTGGAAGTGGGGGTGTGGAGGTTTATCGGGACAGCTGGGGAGTCTCACTGGAAGTGGGGGTGTGGGGATTTATCGGGGCGGCCTGGGAGCGAGCTGTCTGGACGAGGTTCCTCCCTCATAAAAATCCTGGGCCCCTGTTGACCGATTCTCACGTTAGGAAAACACTGGTAAGTCATCAGCATAATCCCGGGATTCCGCCTTCCCTTTGCTTGGGGCACCAGGGCCCTTCCCTTCTTATCTGTTTCTAATTTTCTTCATGGGTGCCGCTCCTTGTCCACTGATTGAAAGGGTTTTTGGCTGGGAGCCCATATCCCGCCTGAAAAGCCCCACAGAGTCAGAGGGGCCGATACTCTGTGCATCTAAGAGAAGAAACAGTGGATGTGAATGGCTCCTTTGGCGTAGTCCCTGCTGGGTTAGGTTCCGGCCCGGAGGCACAGGTGTGGGGGACAGGCTGCCTGGACATCCTCCCCCAGCCAGGGAGCCATGGTAAATCACTGGCTTTCAGAGTGTCCTCTGGAGAAAACAAGGTCATTACAAGGTTTTTAAGATCAACCATAATAGACTCCCTACAATTTATTTTTCTTCTGTCGCTTTCATTGACCCCTCTGGGCCTTTCTCCGAAGCTGAGTCTGATGTTGCTCAGCACAGCGCGGAGGTAGGAGAAGGGGCTCTGGCGTCCTGAATTAAACTGCTGTCTCCGTGCCTCCCTAAGGAAGGGACTTTGGCCATGTGGGCTCACCCCTCTGGGCTTCGGTCTCTGTGAAACCAAGAAGAATTGAATAACTGCATTACAGAATGGCTGTGAGGCTTCACTGAGGTGATGCATGTAAAATGTACAGGAGAGTTCCTAGAGCATAGTGCGTTCTCAGTTAATGGTAAGCATCATCAGCACCATCACCAACACCACCAGCATCTTCCCTGATGACCTGGGCCGTTGCTGAATAAGAACTGATGCATTACGTTCAACTCAACTCAATGCCATTTAGAATAGACTTGCAAACTGCATTTACAATAGCACCAGTATATATATCCCCAGCTTCATTCTTCAGCTAGACAATCAGGATACAGGAAAAGACACCGCTATAACATTCATTCATTGATTCATTGATTGATTCATTCATTCAACTAGCATTGTACCTACTACGCTTCAGACACTTTGCTAGAGTGGTAAATACAGCTGTAAGCAGTACAGACACAGTCCTTTTCCTTCCGGAGAGTAAAGTCACCTTTGCCACGTGTCTGTAACAACCTCAGCAAACACGGTGCAAGACACCTGAGTTATCACTCGAAGTTAGTTTTACAGCCACATGGCAGAACACAGAAGTTGTCAGGGCCACAGCAGCTTAAGAGCTATACTTTCTTTGAAAGACTCACAGGCAATCCAGCAGGTATCTGCTTACATCTCCTCAGTACCGGGGACTATGCTAGGCCCAGGAATGCTGTGGTGGACAAAGGAGGCACGTCCAGGATATGAGGTCAGGGCTCGTAATCTAAGCAGAGGGAGCAGACAGACGAGAAAACCACCATCCCGCGAAATGTCAAGGCCTGATCCCTAAGGCATCTGCTAAATCGCTGTATTTCAGGGTCCAGCATAACCATCCACCAACCAGGCCATCTTCTGGAGTGGGGTGTATGCTGAACCTTAAACTTTGCATGTTCTAATCATCTTCTTCATTTGCAGGATAATCTTAAAAATAACAACAACAAAAAAAACGATTACCTTCCCCCCTATAACGGAGAGGGCAACAGCTAGAGCGTTTAGTAGATCTGAACTGTATTCTTCTGTCCCTGTGGCTGGTTCCCCAATCCCTGACAGCACGGCTGCCTCGCAGGGCCCATCAGGAACCTGCCCCTCCCTCCTCCCTTCTTCACTAGCCCCGAGTCTCCCACATCAGCGCATAAGTTGTGGTCTGGGACTAAGAGGGTTTTGTTTTTTAAACAGTTAAATCTTTCACTGCAGACCAATTAAAATTTAAAGACTCTCCCCTCCTCCCCTGTGATATTCCCCCTCTCTTTTCTCTTTCTCAGTCTCTTCTCTCTCTCTCTCTCTCTCTCTCTCTCTACACACACACACACACACACACACACAGTACACACACACATCAACGAGTACCAGCTGATGAGTGTTTACTATTAGAAACAGGATTTGAAACCCAATGAGGAAAGTTATGACTTTTTTTTTTTCCTGCCCAAAGTTCCCTAAATGAGAGATCTACCAGGAACCCCTGAGTGCCTCCCACCCAAGCATGCCTTTTACTATAGGGTAGAGCCAATCCCTTTGTCCTTCTGGGCTGCCATTCCCTGGCAGAGTATGAGGAGTCCCTTGTGGTGCTCAGGAAGTGGCCTGGGCACTCGGTGACCCACCCCACTCCCCAACTGCGAGCGCACACCTGCCAGGTCTCAGAATTTGGGCATTTTCCTCTTCCGTCATCATGACTCATCGATAGTGTCTGGGGACCTGCCTTGAGCATCGGGGATGAAAGGTTATCCCTCCGGCACCGACCTCATTCTACACATTCTCTGATCCCAAAAGAACAGATTTTAAAATGAGATTAGGTAGAGAGGGTCTAAGAGTCTGGATAGGTGTGTAAATGTGTTTTACATTATACTTGTGCATGTGTGTGTGTTCTTGAAAGTGTGCATTTTGGGCGCACGGTCTGTGAATGCTTGCTTACGCATACAGTAGTCTGTCTGCTTTAACCGAATACATATTGAGTTGCTCGGCTACAATTTTACCCTGACTTTCTCAAAGTAGAAAGTTTTTCTCAATGGATTCTCTTCCTGAGATTCATCAGAGCTGAAGGTGGCCACTTCCCAATGTAGTTACGTTGCGTATACACCAGTGTGTGCGTATGTGCACATGTATGCACACACACATGTAAACATAGGTGCACGCTTTGCCTTTAGCAGTCTTAGGTTCCTCATGACTTCTCTTGCTGGAACACCCAGAGCCAAGAAAGTCATCTCTGGGTGTTAATTTGGACATTAATCGTCTCTGCTAGTCTCCGTTTTCCCTGTTGCCTTAATGGGACACCAAACAGTGACCTTGCAAAGCAGCCAGCCTGCTGGGAAGTCCTGTGTGGGCTTCATGGGGCCCAGGTCCAGGGGAACCAGCCGCCTGCCTTTGGCATCAGCGGGTAGAGAGCAGTCATGCTGCCTTAGCGTCAGGCACGCGCTCCCAGCTCTACACGGATCTTGTAAGGTGGTAACTTCATCCTTCTCCTGGGTGAAGTCCACACGAGGGGAGACAGAGATTGAAAAGCGAAAACAAGATCCATTCTTTGTGATGGCAAGAAATCATCTCTGGCAGGATGTGAGTTAGAAAAGTCTCTGGGTCCCATGGAGAAGGGGATCTCTAGTCTCTTACAAAAGAGGCGGACGATTCCTGTGGTCACGCATCTCTGGGTCACCACATAACCTGTGGCCGTGGAGCTGGGCGGTTAGGAGAAGGTCCTACGAGGAGCACACAGAGAACGGGGCCTGATCTCCCTGGCTACAGATGAGCACAGGGGCTGAGGAAGAGCCCATGATGGTGCAGGAGCTGGCTCTCGGAAGGAGGTGGGGACCCACAGAGCTCGTGGTCCTGGCCAGGCCTGCCTTTCTACTGAGGAACGGGGCCTCCCAGCTCAGCCACTGACTTCCCCTGCAGGTCTGGACAGGCAGTTCGGCCTCTCCGGGTCTTGCCGTCCCCTTTTTAAAATGAGAAATCTCCCACCTTCCCTTTACCCACAGAAAAATTATTCTGAAAGCAAAAATAACAAACGTTCGCCACGTCCTTATCATACGCCAGGTGCTGCGGCAAGCGCTTTGCACGTTTTCTCAGGTGACCCTCCATCTCCTCACAGCGGACATGTGTATGTGCTTTATCATGCGCGTTTCTCCGACAACGAGGCCGAAGTTCAGAGATGAGCTCGCTCGGCTGAGGTCGCACCGCTGGTAGGTGGGCGAGCTGGGATTTGGCAAAAATTACTGCTCTTTCTGGAGGCAACCGGGAAAGGCAACCAGAAGAGAGGAATCACCTTGGAACACAAGGCAAGTATGAAAGGCCTTCAAAAGGTATTCGGACTGAAAATCATTTTCCTCCTCTGGAAACGTCCATTTTATGCCCACGTAACCCCTCTCCCCACTCCCCAGCTTTGGAGACCCACAGACCACTAATCCGCTTTCCAGACCCCAGGTAGCCATGTCCCTGGGTGACCATAACTGGGCTGAGTCAGCTGTCAGTGTCTGCACGGCTCTTGGGAAGATACATTAGTTGGAAATGATGCCAAATGTATCCCACGGGGAGTCTGTTTGCAAACACTCTCCTCCTTCCTTGCCAAAGAGCAAGCGTTCTGTGGAGCCACCAACTCCTTCCTGTGTCGCCTTTCTGTGCAAGCTCCTCCAGCCCACTCAGCTATTCGTGCTGGTGAAGGCCGGGCCTGCTGTAACCCACGGAAGTAATAACAGTCTGCTGTTGTCATCAAGAGCAGCCCACTTTCCTGAGACGTGCTCAGGACCCAGATGGTGGTAGCTCTGCCGCTGACTGATGCCACGTCCCAATGTCACGCTAAGTAGCTATAAGCCACCAAAACAAGTTCAACAGACATTCACCGAGCACCTCCCTCAGGTCAGAAAGCAGACATGATAAAGTATGGGCACTTATCCGTCCCCAAATTACAAGTGTAGAATAGGAAATGACCAGTGAAGAAACGTTACAATATAGGGTATAATCAAGTATGTGCTAAATGAGCATCATTTTAATTATAGCTGGACCATATTTTGAACTAATTTGTATTTATTTTTTTAACTGGTATTTATTTTTCATCTATTTTCTCCTTTCCTATCCTCTCTCCACAAGCAAGTCGGTGATCAGCTTTGCCTTTATTGCCTCAAAGATGGTACACTGCAGAGAGAAAGAAGTCACTTGCGAGACTCCCTGGCTTTAATATTCCAAAAGCTGATGCCCGGAGTTGAATCAGTAGGGTTTATGGAGGAGGAGGGAGGACAAAGAAGAATTGGAGGAAGCAGCGATGTGAACTAGGGGAAGCCAAGGTAAAGAGAGGCTTTCTGCCGGAATAGAAAGAAATATCCTGGGCTGGGGACAGAGGCAGGGAGAGAATGAGTGAGTGAGAGAGAGGGCAGGAGGGAGGGGAGAGGGGGTAAAGAGAGAAAGAGACAGACAGACAGACACCGAGTCTGAGATTGTTGGGTGCTCAGGCAAAGGGGACTTAACTTCATGATTCTTGCTTGAACAAGACCCCAATGGCTGTGTGGTACGTCTAGGCAAACAGCGGTGATTCTGCAAAAAATAAAATTCTCAGGTCCCCACCGTGACCATGGAGAGCTGCTAGCCCTAATGATGCCGTGTGGAGGGACTGAGGGGCATCCCAGAGCTAACGTGCTTAGTTTCTGGATCATTTTGACAATGCATAAGGTCCCAGGACTGTGGCCCAGACACGGGTGAAAACTGAGCAATTGCTACCACCGTGACCTGGTGGTCTGGAGGGACAGGGCTACGGCTGCCAGACACAATGCGGAACGTCCTGTACTGGGTGTCCTGAGATTTTATTTACTAAATCTAGCAACCTTAGATTGGGCTTGAAGTGAAATTAAGTTGACAAAAATGACATGGATAAAAATATTCATATCTGAGTTTGCAGAACTGATTTTGTGGTCTGAGATTCAAACCCATTCGAATACAATGCCGTTTATTTTTAGAGTGTTTTATAGTTTATGAAACTCCTTCACATGTATTGTACCATTTGATTCTCCCAACAAACTTGTAAGGTGAGAACCGTGGACTAATTATTTCTAGAAAAAGAAACAGGGCTCAGGGAAGCTAAGCCTGCTGAAGATGCTAAGTCCACGTGGTCCAAAGCTATAACCAAAACCTGCTTCACCTCCCAGATGTCTGTGCTCTAGGAACCTGCACTGCCTCTGAATCGCAGCCTGGCTAGACTTTCGGGATGGCTTTTCAGACCCCTGAGGAGACCAGGATGTGGAATGCTCTGTCCAGCACACTCAAGGCAGCCATCTGCCTGTGGGGAGGGACCCACTCTGTCAGAGCTCAGGGTTTTACACATCCTAAAATCTTTACTTATGGATATCAGGTCAAAGGGAAAAGAAAAAGCTCGACCAGACTTAAAAAGTTACCTGGTGCTGCTGTCAGCAAATGGGCTGCAGCTGTTTTTGCCATTACGAAAGCTGGTGCCTTTTTTTAAAAGTATGTTTTGGAAATAAAGACTATGATTCTAGGGAAGCCCCATGATTACCGCTGCCCACTTTGGTAAAAATTTCATTTCTAATACTACATAGGGGACTTCAAGGGCAGGGAAATGTTCCTTTTTTTAATGGGTGTTGGAAGATAGGAACCAGTTTTATTGTCATTCTTTTTATTCTTTATACCTTAATATGTTATGTTCTTTATTTTCCACTAAGTAGCTAATACAAGCAAGAATCACTCTTCACTGTTGATGAAAGCCATTTCTGGGGTGTGAGAAGGGCACCCCGAATGAGATTGGAAATGGTCACCAAGGATTTTGATGGTCACAGACACATTCGTTACAAATATCTATTTTGTAATATTTCTGAAGCAAAATGACACGAGACTGCGGACCTGTGGTAACTGTCTGAGTATTTCTTTCAAGGATCTGGCAGTCGTGGTCTTTTAAGGCTTGTCCTCGGGAGGATGCCACCTCCAAGGAGCCGGGGCCCGCCTCGTGTCAGCATCAGGGCCCCTGGCTGCCGTGTGTCCTCCGCAGGGGCTGGTGCTATTCCTACAGGCCTGGCTCGCCTGAACAGACGAAAGGTCAGCAGGACTGAGCTCAGCGCCAGGATTCCAGGTTCCCTCCCTGCGCCCAGAGCCGGTGACTTGTAAATGTGAAGGCTCTGCTAAGCAGTGGGATTTCATTAAGGGCCTCGTTAAAATTTACTAGAGTCAAATAAAGATCTAGCCTTGGAAATCATTCTCCACCTATGTGTCTCCCTCTCACCGTCCTCCCCACCCCCAATCCCACTTATCCAGCCATTAAACAGCTAACAACTGAGCTAATTCTGGAAGGTTGCCTGTATCAGATATCTTTAGCAATCGCTTCAGAAACCACCTTTAGAAAGGTAAGTCATCTCTTTCCATTTGTCTTGCTATGGTAGGTGTGGTGCCTGCACGAAGAGGTAGTGAAGCGAAACTAAGAATACAGACTCTTAGGTCAGCCTGGGGATACATCCTGGCCATCGCCTACTCCCAGAGGACCTTGGGTAAGTTACTTCTCTGAGTCTCACTTCCTGTATCTATAAAATGGGGTTAATACTACAACCTGCTGTATAACGTGTTGAGAGGGTCAAGCAAAATAATGCACATCAACTGCTTAACTCAGTGTGTAGCATGTAGCAAGTACCCCCAAATGTGAGGTATTAACAGAAGGTCTTTTGCTGGCACTATCTTCCCTCTGCATTGTTCTGTCTTGTGCATAACAGAGGTTTTGCCAGATGCATGAGGACCAAGGAGAGGAAGAGACACATTCATGCTCCCGGACTCGCAAGCCGCCCCATCCTTCTGTGATGTCACAATCGAGCTGCAGCCCACATAGCTGCACTCTAACCACCCCTGGAATCAGTCCTCACCTCCCGCACGCTTTCCGTCACCCGCTCGCACTCAACATCTGGGCCTCTGCTTCATCCTACCATTTTGTGAGCCTGTCCAAGTCAAGTTCCGAGTTCAGCGTTATCAGAGCAGCCAGTATCTGCACGAGGTAAGCATACCAGGGCCTCTAGGGTCCGAGAGAGGAATCTCTCTGCCAGGAGAAGCCAAAATTTAGCAAAACGAGACGCGGGCTGCGACATCTCTTTGGTTTCATAATTAAAACTGAAACTGGATCCCTCTGCTCTGGGAGGCCTGACTGCAGGTTTCGTTTTTCAAAGGACTACCTGGATGCTATTAAGGGTTGACTTGTCCCCGAGGTTGGGTTACTCCACTTTTGGCAGCTGCTCGACCTCGCTCTCTTAAGCCCATCCTGAGGTGAAGACTCACCTGAAATTAAACCCTGGCTAAATAGGTAGGCCGGGGCAGCCAGGGCCCAAGGCGGTTCCTGGGTTGACAAATATTTTCCGAGCGAGGCTGGTTCTCTCTACTTCTTCAGGTCTCCGCCCAAATGCCCACTCCTCGGAGTTGTTCCCAGACCTGCAGACATGAGCTCGCTCCCCTCTCATCTGTTCTGCACATTCTCCTTTGTGTTTTCTCATGCCACATACCCCAAGGCATCTCATTACGTGCTGCCCCAAGATCGTCAGCTCCACGAGCAGAGAAACTCTGCCTGTCTTGCTCATGCCATTGGCCCAGCATGTGCTAGTTTTTGCATTGAGTAGATGAGGGAAAAGAGTAAAAGATTTATAAAATGCCACACAAAAACCGAGAGGCCTGCCTGCCAATGGAGCTTGGAGTAGAAAATGTTTCATTGAGAAAGGAGGGAGGGAGGGAGGGAGGGAGGATGGAGAGGAGGTGGAGAGGGAGGGGAGAAAGTTCTTTTACTCCTGATGTTCCAGAGTTCTATGACACACTTGTGGACTGACCATATTCCTTATGACGTCATGCACAAGGACCGAGCAATTCAAGATAGTTTCATGTAGAACTGTCCTCCATTACACATATTTAAATTCATCCTATCGCTCTCTGCCTGTCTCTCTCTCTGCCCGTCTGTCTGTCTGTTTCTCTCTGTTTCTCTCTCTAGCTATATCTAGTGAATTTCCTGAACTTAGGCACGTGGAGTGAAATGTCAGCATACATTTGAAGAGAGCCGAGAAACCTGAAGTATGGATGGGGCCGAGAGGACGGCGAGACAGGAGAAAGCACAGGGATAGTCAGGGCTTTCCTTTGCCTGAAGTCTAAGACTAATATTAACAGAAAGGGCAGGGCAAGACTATGTCAAGCTAGCTTCCCGCTTGTGGACACGCGTGCTGTCCTCTGCTCCTCTGAGCTGGGAAACCGTGTCCTCCATACACAGGGCTGCAGAGAGGGAAGAGAAGCAGGGCAGAGAGGAGGTAGCCGTGTTTACAGGAGGATTAAGAAGCAACCGCAGAAGGCTGCGACCATGGGCAACAGAGCAAAATTTCCAGGAGGGCAAAAAGGGAAACCTGGTCACTGAGGAGGGCTATCCACCCATGCCAGAAACAGACCGCAAACCAACTAAGTGAACAAAAACAAATTGACTCCCTCACCAAGCCGATTTATCTGGCCCAGCATGGACTTTTTGTATATTAGGAAAAAAACAAAGACCAGCTCTGGCCGCCCCCATCATGGTAACTGCCACCACCCGCTCCAGCTGTTCTTGTCCTCAGTTCGGAAGTGCTTCTGCAAAGGCAGGCTCAGGGCATGTTTTCTGGTGACCCTGAATCCAGCAGGAGAGCTCCTGAGGTGTGTGTTTAATGGCTGTGGTGCCTCTGCACAGAGATGCTGAAATTCTGAATTCTGGGAGCCAGTTATCTATGGGATTCCAAAACCCAGAGTTTAGCAGCATGCATGTGTGCATTCATGCTGGACAAGCAGGAGCAAGTTTCTGCCACAATTGTCCACAAGCGATACACCATCTGTAGTTGTGTAATTTTGTGCAATAACCCCTCTAGAACTTTCCAACCTCACTGACAAAATAAGACATTGGAATAGATCCTTGCTAAGAATTTTCTAGCTTAAAAATCCTACACTATGGCAAACATCACCCTCTCTGCACCATCTTTTCTTTCTGCCTTGTCTTCCCCACCATCTTCTGCCTTTCTTCTTTCCTCTCTCTTGGCTAAGTGCCCTTCATCTGCCTCACAAGGGCCAGTGACTCCCAGCAGCCAACTGGGAGCCCAGTTACCACAAATCAGTAACTGTTTTCACAAGGTTTGGAGTAGCTAATATCCCTTGATTGTGATTCAGTTCTGTAGTTCTTAGGCTCTAAGGCAAATTCCCAAGTCTCCTATTGTGCAATGAGTAAGAAAAACCAGCCAGCCAGCAAGCAAGGGTCTCCTGATGAAGTCCTGGTCTCAGCTTGGTCTAACAGAGAAACAGGTGTGCACAGAAATGCAACATTTGTGCAGCAATATATACGAATATCAAATCATTACACTGCGGCACCTGAAACTAATATAATGTTATATGTCAATTACACCTCAATAAAAAAATAAAAAATAATTTGGTGGAAATAAATGTTCTGCTGCAGAAATCAAGACAGAGCTAATGGGTGAAATACTAGCAACTAAGGTATCATGTTGATTATGGGAGGAGTACATTTTATGGATCCAGAAATTCTTCCTGGGAGAGGCCACATAATGTGCAAGTTTAGTGAAACATAATTAATATAATTTTTCATTGAGTGCGTCTATTTCTGTAAATTGAGAAATCACTCCATTTGGGACAGGCCCATCCATTAAACATATAATACACATAATTATCGTTTACTGAGCGCTGTGTGCTATGAACTATGCTGAGCTCCTTACATTCCATTCGATCCTCACAATGAAATGTTAGCACAGTGTTATGAGCATATTAATAGACACACAGAGTCTGCCCTTTCTTGTACCTCAGTTTTTTCATCTGTGAAATGAGACAAATAACAGTATATACTTCAAAAGGGAAGGGTGGCCTGACTTTTCAATCGCAAAACTACGTAAAGCACTTAACGCAATGGTAGGAACGTAGTTAATGCTCCAAAAACGTGATTTGCTGTCATAGCGTCATTTTCCCACAGATGGCTGCTAATACCTGAAGAGTGTGACGTGACCTGTCTGAGGTCACACAGCTAGTACGGGGTTTGAACCGAGGTCTTTCTGTCATCCAGCATTCTCTACTATCTCTTGTGATAGCAGAGTTCACTGCTGAGCTTAAGTTAGCTTGATGTTACCTGCTTTAAATGTTCAGGTAGTCTGGGTAGCTTCTGTGCGATTTGTCCTACTGGGTAAAAGTCATTATGGATCTGTGGTTCATATAATTTTGCCCTGGAAACGTCAGGCAAATTTGTGGCATATGCCTTCGGGCTTTAATTAGAGTTTTTACTTTGAGGTAGGCAGATCAAGCTGTTGCATGTGTCATCTGTGATTCCAAAAATCTGACTTCTTCACCCAGCCTGCATTCCGGAATCTTCTAGGACATTGCCTTCTGCACCTTCCTTAATGACCCAGCTGACATCAGGCACTGGGGTCCCTAACACAGAAGCATAGAGGAATGAGCCAAGAAGAGTAATGCCAAGGGATGGGGCAGAAAGGCACATCCAGAGAACCCCCGAGGCTTTCTGCAAAGGAAACTTCTACAGAAAGAAAAGCGGCCACTTTGGCAGCTTGGGGAACATTCGTAACACTTATGCCAGCCCTTGCTTGTAGCAGGGCTGGGAAGGGTAGGCCAAATTCCTACCATCTGCAGCCAGCTCCTCAGAGTCAGTAGAATGCTTCCCCTGAGCTTTTGCAGAGCAGTGGGGCCAAGTCTCCTGTAGAAATGGATGACCTCAAAGGTGTGTGCTGCAGCGGTAACTCTAGGAAGGGGGATCAAAATGGCAAGGATAACCAGTCCTATGAAGAAGTACTAAAGGGATTCTGTCTATTAGAAAAGAAGAAGAAGAAGAAGGAAGAAGGAAGGAGGGAGGAGGAAGGAGGGAGGAGGGAGAAGGGTGAAGGGAGGAGGAGGAGGAGGATGGAAGAAGAAGAAGAAAGAAGAAGAAAGAAGAAGAAAGAAGAAGAAAGAAGAAGAAAGAGCCTATGGAATGGCTTAGTGTCTTCAAGCAGCTCCAAAATTTTATTCGGTTTATTTGCTTTTACGAGGAAGAGTCAGAGAAATAATTTGGAGCCACACTGGATCAAAGAAAGGAAAATGGGCTTAGGTGGGAGGAAAATGCCAGTTGGACAAAAGTAAGTCCTTTTTGAATACAAACTGATTAGACTGCTAGATTTTTCCGCTGAGTGAGGTTACGGTTCTACCCAGAAACCTTCAAAATATAATTCCAACACAAAACAAAACTCTCCTCCCACCCCTTAGGATCCTGTATGCATCCTATTTACGCCACCTGTCCCAGCATTACCTGCATCATTTATACCATCTATATTAGAATCACCTGGAAAGCTTATGCAAATGCAAGTTCTCAGGCCCCACCCCAGACTTCTGAGTCAGAATCCCTGGGGAGGCGGTGCCCTGTAACCCATATATTTAACCTCCCAAGGTGATTCCTGTGTATACTGAAGTCGTTGGGCAGTCCCCTGTCTTCATTAGGGCCATGAACCAACGCAAGGTGACTTTTTCCTTGCATTCTCTGATTATATACATTTTACCAAACTCTCATCACAGGGCTGCTGGCAAGGGCACTAAATTAAAAATAAAAGCTGCCTTTCCAGGAAGATGGGTTGCTCAGAGGCTAGAGCACCATCCTGAGCCCAGGACACTACCCAGCTGCTGAGCTGAAGAAGAGGGTTCGGCTTCGGTACACCTGTTCTCAGACAGGTGAGGGGGCTTGTCAGGCTTCCTGTAGGACGGTCGGGAGAAACTTCAGTTAAGGGCAAATTCCCGTGCCCAGAAATCAGATCTGAGCACAGAGCTGCCATGCTCTACCCGAAAAAGAAATCTTAGAGCAATTTATCTTCTTTCCCCCTCTTATCTCTGAGTTGGGCGGCGAACTGTGGAAACACACTTATTGATTTGCTCTTTGCTCTTCGCTGCTTTGCGGTCTTTTAGCTGAGGAAACTGAAAACATCCCCGGCGATTCTGATGGTAGGTGACTGGCTACTTCTAAGGAAAGGAGGGGACTCCAGGGCAGGTTTCTTTTTGCTTATAGTTCTACTGCATCTTTGGAACATGACTACATGGGCCGGCACATGGGACTTGCTTTAAGCCTGGCATCCTGTGGTGACTTTCTCAAGGTCCCTCAGAACCCATTTTTGCCTCTCCCCACTGGTGTGCTCATTAGCACCTAGCTTTGACACCTAGCCACTCCGGACTTTCCCAGGCCAATTTGTGTCTTCCCGCTCTGGGCTGCTGGGTGACAGGAGGGGAAGTGGGTGGCCGGGGCTAAGTGTTCCACTGCCTTCAAAGGGAGAACTTTTGCACTGCATCACGGGGAGGGGAGGGAAAGGGACACGATGTTAGAAATCAAGTCATCCAGCTGTGTCGACTCAGTCTCCAAGACCGTGGATCTCTCTCGCCAGGGCAAACACTGTCCCTTCTCAGATCTGGGGGTCGACACTTTCCAGAGGAGGGAAGTAAGTGATGGAATACCTAAAAGAAGCAAAACTGCCCGCTGGCCACAGCCTGGTTGGACATCTTCCTACTTGCTCCACAACCAATTGTAGGTTGCGCCATATACAATTCGTTAATTATCAGTCCCAAGTTGATTTGCTTAAAATAATAAACTAGAAAGATCTATAAGATCACTCTCACTCCCTTGCAGTCTGATGCTTCCACGAAGGAAAATGGAAAGCTACGCTTACCTGGATCATCGGGTCTGTGCACACCCTGCAGGTTATGTCCTATGTTCTCTGAAGGCTCGTGACTGGTTGTTCCACCCACGAGAGCCAGAAAAACGAATGGCTTAGCAGTATATAGCAAATTATAATCACCCACCACCTTTACCATTTGCTTAAAACTAGCTGGGGAGCATCTTGAAAAGGCAGATTCCTGGGCCCCACCCCAAAGATACTGAGAGTGGAATCTTGAAATCTAGATTTGTAATCAAATTTCTCTTTGCAACTATCACTCCTTTCCTTAGAAGCACAGTAAAAAAAGCTTTCTCTTTTATAGAGGATTGATTAAATTCCTGAGTCATTTTAATTCATTTTCTTTAGCTGCCTCTAGTAGCCAGAGAAAATACACATACATTTTTTTTTTTTCAGTTCTTTGCAAATAGTTTAAAATGTGCCTGTTCTGTGTTTTGCTTGGGAACAAGTGTTTTCCTTGTCTTGAACAGAAGTTGACAAACTAGAGTCCTTGGGCCAAATTTGGCCCACTGCTTGTTTTTGTAATAAAGTTTTATTTGAACATGGTCCTGCCATGTTGTCTATGGCTACTTTTATACCACTATGACACAGGTATTTATAACAAACAGTATGGCCTGAAAAGCCTAAAATATTTACCATCTGGCCTTTTGTAGGAAAGTTAGCTTAACACTGGTTTAGAAGGGTGGCAGAAGATGGCCAGCTGTTCAACAAACTCATTTCCTTGTCCTCCTGGGTACATATCTAGACTACATTTCCCAGCTTCCTTTGTAGTTAAGGATGGTCATGTGACTGAGTTCTGTCCAAGATGATGTGAAAGAAAACAATATGAGCCTAGCCTGGCCTATTAAATCTCCCTGAATTAATTCTCCATGCTGCAGACAAGCCTAGCCTTGATCCTGGGCAGCCTCCTGCTGTAAGTAGCAGCACCTCATGAAGGAGCTTGAGTCTCTTCGTCATTTCTTGGAGGCAAGCCATTTGCTCAACAGGAAAAGCCATTTGAGACTTTATATGAGAGAGAAATAAATTTCAATCAGTTTGAGTCATTATACATTGCACTCAATTCATTTGTTACGGCAGCCCAAATTAATTTAACTTAAAAACAGAGCCTATGTAGACTGGAAGTTAGAATTAAGGAGTGAGGCCCTTTCCTTATTCAAAACACCCTTACCATCTCCAAAAGAATGGACGGGAAGTATAGGGACAGCTACTTGTATACAAGGGAAAAAGAGGATGGAGGAGAATCAGAGAGGCTAGTGGTTGTGGGAAGGATTTTTGCCCAAAGTCTCTACTCTTGCTACAACAGCAGCACAATGAGGTGGTTCTCCCTATCGATGGCTGGCGGATGCCCCACCACTCCAGTGGTAGAGGAGGAGACATACCCCTTTCTCCAGGAGATAATTATGTCCAGAAGGGATGTGTACAGTCTAGCGTCAGAGTTAGAATCCTGAAAAGAAAACGATGAGGTACGGGGGAAAGAATTCCAGATAAGGAGTGACAGACCTGGTTCTCAGATGGTTCTTGCAAAAATTAGCTGAGAAGCTTTAGGCGAGTTACCACCCCTTTGAAGCCATGACTTCCTCCTCTATGCAAGTCTACATCTTCAAATGTCAGAACCAGACTGGATTAGGTATAACTAGCTCAGTAATTTCCAAAGCAAGTCCCAAGGGCCCCTGCGATCCCTCAGAGGCGCGGCGATGTCTTCTGCATTGTTTAAAGGACAGGCGAGGGGCAGATAGATCGTGGGTTGTCCACTGACTCGACCAGCACGACACCACCTTTTATTTATTTACGATGGGACGGTATTTTGAAGTAATAACTGATGTTACATGCTGCACCCTCCAATACGTGTATGATTTCCTGTAGCCAAGCAGAAAGCAGACAGGATACAGTTCACCTTTGCCTTAGGGATGAATTGTCCCAGTAGAACACAGAAAACAAAGACATTAATTCTTGGCTTTTAAGTTCAAAAAGTCGAGACCTCTGCTCTCTAGTATGGTAGCCACTAGCCATAGGTGGCTATTTGTATTTAAGTCAATTAAAATTAGATATTCTGTTCATTGGTCACACCAGTAACGCGTAGCTGTGGCAACCATTATGGACATTTCCACCGTCACAGAAAGTCCCGTGGACAGCACTGAGTACTCGAGAGATCAAGTTGTCACACCAGCCTGATTAGTTGGCATCAGTAACCTCCCTCCTCCAAAGATTTCTTGAGCTGGGAAAAATATTAAAAGATGGTGAAAGGTGCTGAGACACAGATGAACATGGTGAGAGATTCTTAAATATCTCCCTATTCTGTACCAGCCCTGGAAGTGGGTGGGACAAAGGGCAAAGACAGAAGCTGAGGTCTGAGGAGACATGTTCCTCTACCAAGTGGAGCCAAGTGAGGTGGTGGAGGCTCTCAAAATCCTGGTGACTCTACTCTGGTGCAGGAACATTAGAGGACTGATGGACTCATGGTGGCAATTAGCAGCTTGATGGAAAGACAGCCTGCAAGAGTTTCCCAGAGCTGAGGAACACGGAAATAGAAGGATAATGTCCAGTGCCCTGGAGAATTGCGGGGAAGAAGCAAACTGAGTGAGAAGGGGTTGTATCACTGGATGTCAAGGTGGGCAGACTGAAGATGCCCCATCACCTCCGCCGTAATGCTGTACCTTTCAAACACCCTAGAACTTGGACATGGCCCTGGGAAGAGGAGATGAGGGACCCAGAAGTACCTGAGATTTAGTTTTGTGTAAAGCAGAAAGTAAGTGGACATGAGTGAGAAACTGTATAGACTGACATTTGTAGACTAAGTTTATACCTATTGTATTTCTTATGCCTGCCTTGTATAAAAACAATCTTGCCGCTGAAAACGATGACAAGTTGGACCGTTAAGTGAGTCAGAGATCTGTTTCTTGCCAAAAAGCATCCTATTGGATATAATGGGACCAAACAGGCAGATACAGGAAGGGGTCTCAGGCCTCTCACCGTTTCAGATAAAATGCTGGGTGTGTAGAGGTGACGGAATTCACTCACGTGTGCCCTGACATCCCTTGTGAGCGGAGCAAGAGCCATGCCTAGTAAACAACTGAGTGTGTGTCCAAGCTTAAACACAGAAGCACCCCACGAGAGAAGACACCTAAGTTTAAAGCCCTGCTTTGTTCCACCAGAAAATGAGCAAAAGGTGAACAGAGGTTAAGCAGAAAACACATCACCTTCTCAGTGAAAGCACTGTATTTTCTGTACTTCCAGCGGCGCCCACCTGAAGATGATGCTCTCTGCACGTGTGAAGGTGCCCAAAGGAATGGAAGCTCTGGGTCCCGTGACCCGGGCGTGCTCTTTCTGTGGGTTCCCGAGTAATTTCTTAATCAAGTTGTCACGCCAGCCATATTTTTATCCTTCCGGATGCTCGTCTCTCGGTGAGGAGTTGTACAAACATCCAGATGCACAGAACTATAACGCAAATGCACTGCGGAAGGGCCTGGGGACCGGGGAGGTGCTGTGAGTTCTGTAAGCTGCACGTGCTGTGGTCCAGAGCCGAGAGCACCACCCCCCTTGGATGGGCTTGGGATCTCATGTCCTCCATTACTGTGAAAATGGTTTGCTCTTTGTAAAAAAAAAATATATGGGTTGAGTTCTTTTAGGGCTCTATTAAAAAAAATGGAGTTGGGGCATAGAATTTTCATTTAAGGAAGAATAATCGACTATAAGACTAAAGATTTTCAAAGGCCCGTGCCATCCGCGTTAGAGCTAGCTTGAGAGCTCTGGGTTAGAAGCACTGGCGTTGACAAGGGGCGACGATTAACCTTTCCCAAAGGTTTCTATGAACCTCGGCGACCTCTCAGCTCACCGGGAGACCTCCTCTCGCTCTCTCCCTCACTCCTCTCCTGTTTCTACCCTCTGTTCTCTTTTCTTCCTACCCCAACTACCTTCTCTCACAACTGTCTTCTGTGATCCTCACCTGCCCTCTTCTTTGCCCTAAACTTCTGGGCTCCCACCATACTGAAGGCCTTGACTGCAAGGCGCCAGCAGAGGTAACAAGGCTCTGGTGGGCAGGTGTGTGCTGCGTAGGTAAAGGGGGTCTGTTTGTTTTTTATCCTCGGAAACCTGCTTCGAGGTAGGTGCAATTATGTTCCTTTTTATGAATAACCCCTGGAGGATCAGAAAGGTGAGGAACATGGCAGGTCACCCAGCTGGTAAGCCTCTGAGCCAGGAGCTTAACCCCGAGAGCGAGGTGGTGCAGGTGCGCGCAGCATCCGAGTTTAGCGCCAGGGAGACTTCAGGAGGTCCGGTTCACCCCGAAAAGAAGTGCAGGGTGTTTGAAAAGGCCGTGACGAGAGCTCGTCGTCACTGGCCACTGTCTGCGTGCCTTATCTAGTAAGCAGCACGGCTGGGATTCAGTTGACTCCGAGTCCTCTTCTAGTCAACTACACGGCCCAGACGTGAGCTGTGGGCAGACACACATTCTGTGACTTCAACTGGCAAACTTTCCCGCTGGGGAGAGAAAGCTATTGGTCAAAATCTTCTCACTGGGCAGTGGGAGCAGATGCACTTTTCCTGCTGGAAGTTGCCAGAATGGCTGTGAGATGCTTCATGTCAACTCGGCCATGATCCTGCTCCAGATCGTGCTGCTGCTTCAGTTTCCAGAGCAACAGAATAGAACGAGGGGAACATACGTGTTATCAGATTTGGACAGGGAGGCGAGCAACAGTGTTTGTCGGTGGGAACGGAGTGTGACACAAACAGCCTGGGCTCCGTGCCTCGCCCAAGCTGTCACATGCACCACGTCCCCCAGAAGCAAACTGATAACAGCCCAAAATAAATCACCCTCCTGCTTGTCTTTAAAGAAGAGTAGCAGAGTAATGGGGGAAAAAGACAAAACAAAGAAAAGACAAAGACACAGGTTCGACTTCAAGCAGTGCCTACCCAGGCATATGGAATCCTCACAGGGCCACAGGACTGGAGACCAACGGGGACTCCGAAGTCTCTGGACACCTCCAAATCTCACCCAATGAGAAGACTACTTCTCATCAGGACACTGTTCTTCATTATTGGGGCCGGTGCTTTTCAGAGAATGGGTCCGAATGGATGTGCGAGTCAGAGCACGGACCGTTTCAGAACGCAGCCCCTCTCTTCTGCTGGGCCACAGTCAGAGAAGGATGCTGAGAAGGAACTTCTCTGGATATGGTTCTGGGATCAGTCAGAGAGTTGAGAGGATTTTGAAAAAAAAAAAAACCTCTCGAATCCATATGGAATCTTAAAGACACTATCACTCAAGGAAGGAAAGGGGTGAATTCAGAAACGGCTCCAGCCAGTAGCGGAAGCAGTCACTCAGACTCCTGAGCTCCCAGCTCATTCTGGAAGGTCAGACTTATTGCGTGCTTCCTCCGACACCTCTGTGCTGTGGTGGATTTTGTAGAGGTGATGTGCAAGGGACCAAAGTAGGTGGATCCAGAGAAGTAGAGAGACTCAAAGCCACTCCCCTGAAACAGATGGTAAACTCTTCGATCTTTTTCTTTTCGTTGGTCTTGTTCTCTCATGAGTTTCCTTTTGTGGGCTGGACTATGGGAAATCCAGGAGCCGCTTTCCATACCTGGCAGGGACAAGGCACATAGGAAACCTGGCCTTCGCTGAGGTAAAGAATCCGAGAGATGGCTGAGATCAACTCTTTTTTCACAGAGAGGGAAGCACGCAGCTCTAGGGGCCTCCTAGAGTCATGGTATGCAAATAATCCAACAAATGGTTTAACAGCAATGTTGTCGAAAAAGAATTTCCAATTCCATCACCATGGTGACAGCTCATCAAAAAAAATATAATCTAAAAATTGCCTTCATTTGGCTGATGAAAAATAATAAATAGGATTCCTGGGGCCTGCACTTTGTATTAACTCTCACTACCACTCCCAACTCTCCCCAGCTCCACCTTCTGACCTGGCTTTGTCCTTGCATAGCCATAGCCACCTGTGTGATTCCCCAGGATGCACTGGGGCCCAAGAACTTAGAAGTGGCTCATTCCCCAAAGGCCCAAATCCCCAGCCTGCCTTCTCTCCCTGTGCTCCTGCTGGCATTCATTAACCTTTGACCCCAGGTTTATTGGCTGTCCACACAATTCCATTCACAGGGCATTTATGGAAGTGGCTCTGAGCCCCAGGCTGAGGTGACCCCAGGAAGAGAGTGCTCACAGGAGAGGACACTAGAATGTCCTGGGGGACTGAATCAGGAATGGACTCTTGTGACTCCCTTCTGCTCTAAGGGAAACAGTGTAAGTTTTATATTAAAAACAGAATTGAATAAATCTCTGAGGCATCCTGAAACAGTCTATCTTTGCCATTTCTAGGAGAACTGAAGTCCAAGCAACTGCTGTGAGTGTGAGGTTTTCAAGAAGCAGGGCCAAGAACAGGGACTGAAGGACGGGAGCATGGGCTTGTAAGTGCAGGTGTGCTTGTTACATCGCCGTAGAGACAAACAAATGCCAGGGACCACCCAGGTCCATCGACTGTGCATTAGTGAATTCTGACACAACCACGCGAGGGAATACTGTGCTAGATTATGACAAACAAACCACTGAAGATCTATGGTTACTGACCTTGAAAGGTGCCCACGAGACGTTAGCAAAAAAACAGGCTACAGCATAACATACATAGTATCATCCTATTTAAAGTCTATCTTTATGTGTATACATACATATGAGAAAGAGTAGAAGGCTATACACCAAAATGTTAATGACTGTAACCTCTGATGGTTTCTTTTTATCTCTATATAATTTTGGAGCCTAAAGCAATATTTTATGCAGTGAGCTTATATTATGTAATATAGTGGAAAAAAAAAAAACCTCAAAGCAAGCTACTTTAGATTAGCTTTTCAAGCACAAAGGGATAGGGGTTAGGTCTCTACTGGACCAGGCACTGTGGTGGGAGATAAAATTAAAGGATCACATGGCCCCTCAAGGGGCCTGAAGTTTAAATGAGGGGATACATGAAATAATCACTAACTCACAGCTTTTTAGTGTTCAACACGCTACGCATTAGTTGACTCACACGGGGAGACAGACATGGTCTCATGCTTACGAGGAAGAGATCACTGAGGTTCCCATCCCAGGTGGACGTGACATTGGTCAAGTTGCTCGTCGGCCCTAAGATCTGGTTTCCCCATTGGGAAGTGGGGTTAGGATCCCCCTCAGAGGACCGCTGTGAGGTTTCACACAGTGCCTGAAGTGGGGACATTAGGGAAATGCCAACTAGTTTTATGACTTCATTATCATTCTCACCGAGGGCTCTGTGCAAGCAGGTGTGGGAGCAGCTTTAGACAGAAGGAAGACAGCCCTTTGGCATAGCGTCTCCTGGATGATCGCTGTCATCTACCTTCTGAAAAAGACCCTTCCTTTCGCTTAAGTGTTTAAATAAGTTTTAGATTAAATGGCAGTCCTTTTCCTAGGAACACGGTAAGTCTGGCCCACACGTTCGTGGCACAAGGCAGTTTTAATTGTAGTGCTTAATCTGTTGGTGACTTAATCTGTTGATGAAGCCAGTCAATGAGCCGTCCCCTCCCCCCACCTTCGTAAGCAAATGACTTGCTCCACTCCAATCAAAAGGCATCTTTAATCTGATTCCTTTTCACTCAACTCTCCACCGTGACCCACATGTCATTTCATTCCTCCTTTCCCCTCCTGAAAGCAATCAGCCTGGTCCAATTTGCTTGTATAAACAGGAGGCCGAGGCGGGGGACGTCACTTGGCTATGGCGGTTCTGCTTTTTATACATCCCCCCCGCCT
The DNA here is from genome assembly GCF_902729225.1 of Pteropus medius. Taxonomy (NCBI): domain Eukaryota; kingdom Metazoa; phylum Chordata; class Mammalia; order Chiroptera; family Pteropodidae; genus Pteropus; species Pteropus medius. The sequence continues at coordinate 8,479,858 of NW_024340699.1, forward strand.
TGTTTCCTGAGACCTTTCAATAGAGCCAGACTTGGAGGAGAGTTATATTAAACAGTTTGACTCCAAACCTAAACAGCCCCTGAAGCATTAGTGGTTCAAAGATCTCCTGGTGCATTTATGAAAAGCCATTGATCTGGGAAGAGGTGTTAGAGGACTTGAAATGCACTAAGAAAACTCCTTTGCTGGCAGGAGGCAGAGTGGTTTTCATTAAGAAACTGCCCTTTATCTCGTCACATTACTGACCTGCCCAAGCAGAGATGGTACTTCCCCGTGCCTTGAAAGGAGGCTGCCTCTGGTTAGAAACCATGATTAGAAAGTATTCACTTTTAAGATGGACACAGAGGACAGAAGTGCCTGGCTTTTCTGAGTCTGAACCCCTAATTTCTTTTAATTCTAAGTTTTGTGATCACCTCTGATGCATAAAAGCCTTGAGAACACCATGGGTCATTTCCCCAACGTTTGGTTCTTAGGACTAGTAAAAAAGTTTGAATCCTGACTTCAGAACTCAAGGAACTTGAACTATCATCTTGAACAAGGTCCATTCTAAATCAGGGTCATACATACCCAGGAGACCATTTAGCAGCTTCAGGACAGTGTGGATTGCCTCAAATCTCCCTTCTACCGCTTACTACCAGGTGACCTGAGATGAATACCTTCCCGTCTCTGCCATGACTGTCTCATCTTGAAACTGGGCAGGATGACTTCATGGGGTTGTTTCAAGGATTAAATATAACACACGTAAAGTGCTTTGCACAGCGCATGGCATATAGTTGCCACTCGATAAATGTCAGCTATTATTATTGCTTATTATCATACTATTTATGCAGCCTAAAAATTATAAGCAACATTTTGCAATTTATGTGCACATGTGCATTTTCTTGGGAAGAGGTCCATATGTTTCATTTTCATTTTCCCTACAGAGGAAGAACCACTCATCTAGCTAGACTAACTTTCTCCTTTAATTGATGAGTAAAATCATGCCCAGAGGTTTAAAATGCTTTTTCCACAGTCACAACAAAATTTGTTGACTCACTGTCTAGTGCTTGGTGAAGTTCTGGAAACATTAGCAAAAGTTGCCCTAGCCTTACCTAGCCTTGCACAGAAGAGATCTGTAAATACATGTGGTACAGGGTTGGACACGTATTGGTGGCATCACGGGAGAGGGAATGTTCAGGGGTCTGGAGGTGTAATGTTTGTGAAGTTGTCAAAAAAAAATTACTCGATAATAAGAATCAGCAGAATAGGAGGGTATGCAAACCGGACTGAAGGAGAAACTGTGGGGGCCACCAGGAAGAACCCACTCCAATTCCGAACTACTCTGCATTTCCCACGCCATAGCAAAAACACATCTATCCCATAAACCACAAGCTTTGTAAAACCCAAGAGGATATATGCATATTTAACTTAGGAAATAAATATTTTTCAAGTTCGGAGTGACTACCTCCTCTCCCGAGGAAATGTAGCTCTAGGACCCTGAGGTTCGCATTCTCTTTTCTTTGCCCAGGTTCTTTAAAATACTCAGATATTCTCCAGTTCAGTGGTTCTCAAAATGTGTCTTGGGACCACCATCAGCGTTCCTAAAAAATTGGTTAGAAATGGAAGTTTGGGGGACCTCCTCTGACCCACTGAATCAGAGACTCTGGGGTGGGGCCCAGGAACGTGCTTTGACAAGGTGTCCAGGTGATTCTGAAGCACGTTCAACTTCGAGAACCACTAACTTCGGTCATTGGTGTGATAGAAAAACCTAGCAAGAAAAGATGACTTGTGAAAGCCTTCCAGAAATCTGAATCCCTGGAATACATTTTTACTTTTTGGTGTGAGATAAACTGGAACTAGATTAGTAACCTAGGTCCTCTCGTATTTTGCAAACAAGGGATCTTGGAGGGAAGTGGAAAAGAAACTTCAGTGGAAAAGATGCTTTCATCTCAGTTAAAATGACAAGTTCATTTAGCAGTGCGTGAGGCGGGAGGGCGGTGGTTGGGCTTGTGAAGGAGAATACACAATCCCAATGGAATCCACTGTAATTTAGGGGCAATTAGCATCTGCACATTCTCGATCCATGAAGCTTCATGAATCCAGTTAATCCTCATCTTCTAATCAAAAACAAACATCCTTGAGTGTACTTGGGATCCTTTTAACGCGTTCTGCCCACCTAGATGCTGCCCTCTGCCTTGTAATCCAGAGCTTTTAGGAGCCACTCCAGCTCCTGGGAAGGGAGGGACAACCCACCGTCTTGACTGGGTCCTACCAGCCCCTCAGAAATAAGCCCTCTCTCAAGCCACATCCTCGCCTGAAGCATGCATTCTTTCACTAGACCTGCCCTCTCCCTGCCATTATTCAAGTCATTTTTGATAACTTCCTTGCTATTTTGGGCAGCCTTCCCTGACAACTTGACTGCCCTTTAGCTAAGTAATCCAAGTGCTTGGATAATATTAATGCCTTCCATTGCTAAGGCACTTTGCTATATCCGAAGGCCTTTTTCAGTTGCTGTTTCATGTGATCCTCCGAACTACCATAATGTCCTTACCATTCTCCACTTCCTCACCCACTCCACCCCCCTGCGATTTGCAGATGGGGCCGCTGATGCATCCAGGGGTTACGTGACCTACCAAACTCGCACAGCTCGTAACTGAATGACAAGGTGGGTTCAAACTCAGGTCTCCCGATCCGCAGGAGAAGATCCTCCTGCTGTAGAAGCCTGCCTCTTCCTGACCACCCACCTAAGTCCATAACGCTGATGAAGAATGCATTTTTTGTTCATTATGTTTGTCTTAAGAATGACTTTGTATCTGTGAAAATCAGTGCATCTTCTTTCATTTAAAAGCCCTTAAGGAGAAGAAATTGTATCTGTGTAACTCGGGCTCAAATAATAACATAAAGTGTCCCTATCTATTCAAAATATTTTCATTTTATCTTATTTTGTCTACAAAACAATCCAATAAGCTAAGTAGTGGAAGCAATATTACACCCATTTTAATGGTAAGGAAACTGAAACTTGGCCAATAAAAGCAACTTTTTGGCTCAAAAGTAGAAAGTAGTATCATTGGGAATAGATTTCAGATTTTTCATTTCTGGTGCTGTGTTTATCTATTAGATATGTGGTTTTTAATTTGTGTTTCTGAGAGCCCCCAGGGTTCTCATATGCTGCCTCAGGAAGTTCTAAGGGAGCCATGGAAAGGCAGGATGGCAGGGCTCCGGGTATTCTACCCCGGCTTTAACTAGAATGTTCACTACCTTAAGCAGCAACTTGGAAGCTGGTGGGTTCTCATTTCCTGCCCCGTGTACACGGCATAGCAGTAGTGCTGGTCAGGTGTAGAGGGTAGCTGCAGGATAATATAGTTGTGGGTGGCTATGATCAGCCTTGAAAGTTCTCGAAAGCACTCTGACCCGGACTGCTCTCAGCGTAGGCAGTGAAAACTGCATCCTGTCCTCAGGGAGCGTAAGCGACCCCTCAGCCTTTTCATACTCTGTTCATTAATTCAACAAATATTTGTTGAGCGATTTCTACGTACTCAGTTCTGTGCTCAGGTCTGGGGCTAAAATAGTGGAAAACCAATATGGAGGTGATTCCACCTCTGCCCGCATGTGGCTTCACACCAAATAAACAATTCCAAATCACAGTAAGAGCTGTGAAGGAAAGATCTGCACGCTGCGTCAAAGAGTAACGGGGGCGGGGTGCGGGGGGAGGGTCTCATCCGATCAGGAGGTCAGGGAATTCCACTCCACAGAGACGATGCTGAAGCTGCGTTTTCTCCGCAGAGCAGAGAGGGAAAGCAGTCGTGTCACACGGAACAGTGTTGTCTAGACGTGACACGACAAGCAGATGGCCTGTCTGAGGAATTGTGGGGAGTGGAGGTTACTGGTGCCAGGTGTGCAAGAGCAGAGCACCAGGAGATGGAAGACGGGGTGGGGGTGGGGGCAGAGCTAGCCATTCATGCAAAGCCGAGGGGACAGCCATTGCAGGGATCTAAGTAAGGCGTGTCCTGATGGACCGACCTGTTTGCAAGATGATTTTGGATCCTGTCCAGAGCAAAAACTGAGGCTGGTCAGGAGTACGAGTGAAGAGATCTGTGGGGAAGTTACTAGGGTGGTTTTCCTCGAACGCAACCTCACCAGCCCAATTACTTTCCCGTACTGGAAGTAACGCTAAATTGCTCTTGAGCGCGGAACAAGTTAAGAGAAAGGAAATCCACAGTCACGCAGTGAGGGGTGCCCTTGAGGGAGCTTATTTTTTAACGTGGGAGAGAGAGCAGGCAGCATGGACATGACTGGGAAGAGCAAGCGCGGTTAAAAACTAGATCTACCTTGGAAGTAGGTGATGAGGTTCCAGTCCTGTACCACCACGTCCTAGCTGTGTAATGTGGGACGGACCATTTAACTAACTCCTCTGGGCCTCATTTTCCCCACTTGTGACAAGGGCTGATAATCCAGCCTCAGTGGTTAGGAAGCCCAATTAAATAATGTAAGTGCAAGTGCTTTGTCGATGGTAAAGCATTATTAAAACGCGGGATGTCATTATCATTAACCATGTCAATATATACAAAGTAATTATAATTACAGTTCGGGGTAAATATGGAATAACATTTTTATCTCTGATTGCAGCCCCAAAATAAGTTAACTAAAAACCAAGAATTTTGTGTTCTTGGATTGAACTTTCACAATATTTCATAAATCTTTATTTTTCTTCAAATGTTGAAAATTGTACGATTACTGAATAACTAATTTTATTCTTCAGAATGATCACACTTGCTCAGAATTATGTTTCAAATTACATTTCCCAAACCTTAGTCATTTATGTACCAAAGTTATATTTTTTACCATAAATGTGTAAATTTCAACTTGATATCTTATTTAAGTTGAATTTATTTACATTACCCTCCACTTATTTTTTTAACAGAAATTTCAACCTAAAAAATATTACCTGTGAAATCACAGGATTGATATGCTAGTTATATTTTTTCCTAATTTACATTAAGATATTTGTAGATCTATTAACATAAAAATAATCAAGTATCTAACAGGCTCTCACATAACACTAATGTAAGTGCAAGTGCTTTGTCAATGGTAAAGCATTAAAGACATAGCAATAAAGACTATGCTTGGGAAACAACAGCTTATACCATTTCTATCTCAGGTATTTTTTTTTCAACGTCAAAATTAACAGGGCCTTCCACTAGCCCAGTGGTTCTTAACAGGAGAATCACCTGGAGAGGTTTTAAAACTCTTCATGCCAAGCCAGACTCCAGATCACTTCAACCAAAATCTCTGGGAATGAGAACCAAGCACCGGTATTGTTTGAAGTTCCCAGAGTGATTCTTATGTGAACTCAGGTTGAGAACCACTGACCTAGATTCTTGGATGCCTTCCAGGACTGTCCATGCCTCCTGGGACTGGACACACACTGGGGATAGACCGTAGGGGAAAAACTGGCAGTAGTGGAGTCAATCCCTGTTTTTATCTCATTTAGAGCGGAACAGCCATCTGGAAAAAGAACAGTAATAGTATTTGTAATATTACTAATCACAGACAACATTGAGGGTTAACTATGTCAGTTAGTCTTCTAAGTACTTTATAAGAATTATTTCATTTAATCTTCACAGTAATAGTGTAAAGGAAGCATCATAATGATCTACTTCTAAGATGAGGCTTCTGAGGCCCAGAGAGGGGTAGTAACCTGTCTAAGGTCACATAGTAGCAAGTAGCAGAGCTGGAATGGGAAGTTCCTTGAAAGCCATCCAAGTTTCTATCCTTTCTTAGGCTTCCTACTCAAAACAGATATGTTAGAGCCTAGAATTCTGTTATATAACCTCCGGGAGCTCCTTTCTCTGTGCCTTTTTATTAGGCTTTCTTTCACCATCCCTAATTTTATAGATGGGCGTGTTTTATCAATGTGAAAATGAAGACTTCTACAGGATGCATGATTTCCAGATCACATAACCAACTACATGTGTGGTCTTGTGAAAGTTCTCTCTAACTTCTCTTGGACATGGTTTTTCTCATATGAGTTGTAAAAAATAAACCCTTCTGCCTTATAGCTACAGGGAGGTGGGAAGAGCCTCTCTAACTAGATGGAGACACTACCCTCTAGTTACTCAGTTAAGCTCAGTAAGGGGCATGAAATCAGATGTTTTTCCAGCTCAAAATAAAGCAGTGGAAAATCTATTTCCCTTCTCTCTCCATAAAGAGTATTTAAACATATTGCTTTTCATTTCCGAATAGGGCAATGTTCTTTTTAAGGAAAATGTTAAGTAAGGATTAGAGACACGATGGGCTGTGTAAATCTATCCCTAGCTCTTTCATTGTTAATCGTGTTTTTTGGGGTTTCTTTTGGTGGCGTCTGTGCAAAGATGTGGGAAAAACCAAAGTCATGTAAATGAGAATTGACACACACTGATAAACAAAGCGCCAGACCTGAGATCTTAATTACACAGGAGTCTAGATGTCAACATGAATGTGGCTTATTGGCGTTCGGAGATTTCGCTCAGTATTAAGTTGGAGGACCTTCTTCCGGGAGCAGAGAGCAAAGTGCAGGTTTCTCATTACTCAAGGCAAAAGGCTATCTATGGTCATGCCCAGACACTTTCCTGGTTGAAATATATTCCTGAACTCTTGACACCCACACCTGCTTGCTGTGGCGCAAGCAAAGCAAGATGTTTTCAGGTGTTTCCAGCTGTGGGGTAAACTGCTGCTAACTGACCAAGAGTCCCTAAAAGCAAAAATCTCTAAGGGCTTCTTTTCCAACCCTCCTACCCTCTACCCTCCTTACGCATTTAGCACCATTCATGGCATCTGAGGCACTGTCATAGGCATTATCTTGTTTCAACAACTAATACGTCTGTGAGACACATAACAGCATTAGTAGCCAATTTTTGAGGCTGAGAAACCTGCAAAGTCAATAATTAATGAGCATTTATGTTGCTGAAGATGAGGACACTTGGGGAGACATGGTTAACTCACACAAGTTGTTCCCAGGGGCTAGAATCTAGTGAGACTTACACCTCCCAAACCACAGCTCTTTTCATTAGCTGACATTATGGCCATCATCCTAGGGGGTGAGGGCTGTGTTTTTAAAAGGAGAGAAGACCACATTCAGGCTTGGGCATAACCAAACAGTTCTCAGTGGGTGTTAGGGTCTTTGCCCTGAAATAGAAAAATAATACACTCTTTCCCTCTGCCCATACTAATTAAAGTGTCAGGATGGGGCCCCAACCCTGATTTGACACATGACATGACGTCCCGTGTAATCTGATGTGTTTTGTGCTAACATCAAAGCCCCGTCAAGGATAATGGGGTGGGATATTTAGTGCATGCCTGTTGCAGTCTGACATATAACTCCATCCAGCTTCATTCGCAGGCCCTCGCTCACTAGGAGATTAACCCGTCAAGCCACCGATTGAAAAGGGACAGAGCAGACCCCGACAGGCGGCCCGGGATGCAGGCAAAATCAAAACCAATCCACCTGCTCAGGGAAGACTTTTCCGATGACTGCCACACTGTGAACTCTTCGTCCTGCGGACATCCGTGGCAAGTGTTCTCGCGACCACTGATGTGGCGCTGGGTCATTTATGACTGCCTTATGACATTGTATTTCACCGTTGTGTTGGTACTGTTGTTTCGCAACTTTGTGTAATCGTGTCTTTTCACTTGAAATAAACCTTAGCACCTGGAAGGCAAGTAGCTTCAGTGTGCGTCTATCTTAGCAAACTTCTCCACTGATTCTGTGAAGGGCCGCTGTGTTTCTCCTTTAATTTGCAAGCTGTCTTGCACCAATACTGTTGTAGAACATAATAAAAATGAGGTCTTAGAAAAATGAACACGGGCATGGATGTCTTAGTGGTGTCAAATCCTTGCGTCTAAAGGCTTACTTTCAATTTCCATATTTATCTGTCCCAGCCCAGTAACACATGGTTTGTCAACTGCCACCAATCTGTGGACCACGCTTTGCGCAACACTGAACCAGAACATTGGCATGCCTGGAACAATGTGGAACATAGGATATCTCCTCCATATGTAACTGCTGGTTGAATATATAAGTGTATATATAACATATATGCATATGTTATCTCTATCATACATATGATACATTCATACCAAATATAGCTATATGCACATATTCAATTAAATTATACTTTACGCCATACATGTAATTAGAAGAGGGGGTTACAAAATGGAACCTGCACCTAGGAGAAAGTTAGCAAGTTGATGCCAAGGCTCACTTGATGAAAAGGCCCAAATGGAAACGGTATTAGGATTGAGCAGTGCCTACCGCATGCTCTGTGCTCCACGCTTTCCTTCTCACAAGCTCTCTGTAGATTGGTTCTCAAGCTCATATTCTACCCAAAGGCCAGTGAAGCTCCCTGAGGATGAGTGATTCACCAAGGTCGCACAGCTATTTAGTGGCAGAGATGGTGTTCGAACACAGGACTGACTCCACAGCCCATGTTCTTTCTACTGCACCGTGTGAATTTGGTGAGGTCACAGTAGCTGTATCTCAGTCATATCACAGAGGGCACTAAGAGAATGGGGCATTCCTCCTACCACCCCCAAGCAAGGGTGGCTATAGATAATCACTGGTGAGCTGGCCTGAGCAGGTTTCAAGTGAGGGCAAGTCTGCTGATGAGCTTCTAGGAGGCTTAGTCTTTAGTAAGTGAAAGGCACAGAGAAGAGATGACCCCTTTTTTTTCAGGAAACTGAAGCATCAGGATATGAAGGCTGGGACATTCTCCGGCCATCTAAGACCTAATCAGAGGATGGTGTCAACGCAGTGAGGAACGCAGTGAGAGAAGGCACCAAGATAACCTCAGAGAAGCAGAGCAGGAGCCCTCAGGTCCTGCATCTGGGGTACCGCCACCTAAAGACTCTTGTCACGTGAGATGCCACATTCCCTTATTAAAACTAATCCAAGCGGGGTTTGCTCTGTTACTTGTAGCCAACGACATCCCACCTATTGCAACCTTCTCGTATGGTAACATGACACTGAACTTCACTGTCCTTTTTAATAAAAGCCAATGTTTGATTCATGCAGTTGGGTCAGAATTTGAAAGGAAACCGTCATGTAATTTATGGGAACAACATACATTTTTCAAATCACAATTTGCAATAAAATTTAGATGCCTTGATGGGACCGTAAAGAGTTTAACTTGGAAATAAAAAAAGAAATGAAAGAAAACCCACAATATGTAACGTAATTCCTATTGACGACATCCAGGGTTTAGTTCAACTTTCGGGGCGCAGTACATCAAGGCGTGTGCAATCACAGCCTGTCGGCTCTGTTTAGGAATTCCCCCGCTCCTTCCTGCATGTTTACGCAACTTTAATACTTTTCTATATTGGCTCAATAAAGCATTTTTTTTTCCTACTGAGATGGCATTGCTCATCTGTATTTATCCTACAGTGAGGAGACTGAGCTCTCTTAAGAGTCCATTTTGGTAAATGTAAAGCTGATAAATTGCGTATAAACAGCTCACATATTTCTGAGGAAATAAAACTGGAAAGAAGAGGCTTTTGCTTCAACTACTAAGACAGTCTTGCATATTTAGAGATTAAGAATGAGGTGTGGGTTTCTTCTTTCAGCTAAACCCTCATCCCCCTGCCCTTGACAACTTAATTTCCTGTCCTCTCTGGGAGACAGAAGGATGAATATTTAGTGTAGAACATGATTGTGATTAAGCTTCCAAATGTATCTTCATCTGGATTCCAGCTGGTGTGGCATGTCAATTACTCCTCCATCCCCCTATGGAACCGTCTTATTGATGTAGTAAGCTTTGCCTGATGGCACTAGATTAAAAATCTCCCAGGACTCTCCAAAACTTCTGACTTCATCAATTATCCCATAATAAAGCGGGGGCGGGGCGGGGGGAGAGGGTCTTAGGACCCAAAGAATCCCACCAATAGGCAGCAGACCACGCTGGTTAGTTCCCCTGAAGAACAGAAATCTTTCTCACAGCTCCTTTCTCCTGCTTCCCGCCTCTGCAAATGGTGACTGATGCATTAAAGTGAAGCAGGTAAAGAGATGGGGTGGTGACTAATAGGAGTGCTGTCAATAAACACGAGGAAGGGTGCAAAACATTCAGCTCCCACGATTTCCTTACCAGACCAATATTCCATAGTTGCCATTCTTCTCATGATTCCTGGTAGCACTATGCTCAAACTAGAGTACATTATGGAAGTACAGTATCATTCTCCAAATCAATTTTGAGTATCCTGGATATTCACATATTATTTTTCAATATCATTTCTTTTGAGAAAAAGTCCCAACTTAATTTAAATCACTCTTCCAGTCACTCACTCAATCATTCATTCACCCGTTATTGAGCTGTGTATAGCCTGTGTGCTAAGCACTGGAGATGCAAATAAGACACAGGCATACAATAAGTTCCCTGTTCTCAGGGGATAGTCCAGTGAGGGTGGCCGACATGCACATGGGTAGTCGCAACTGGATGTGAACAGTGCTGGAAGGAATCGTGTACCACATTCTGTGGGGACACATAGGAGAGGCGTCTATCTCAGACTTGGGTGTATGAGCAGGGAAAGCTTTTCGGAACTTTTCTTGTGACTTACTATGTTTGCAGTGTCCCCAGCACTTAGACTAAGTTTTCTAAAGTATGGAACAACCTACCCTCCCTTCTCCCCTCCCTCCCTCCCTCCCTTCCTCTCTTCCTCCTTCCTCCCTCCCCTCCTCCTCCCTTTCCTTCCTTCCTTCCCTTTCCTTCCTCCCTTCCTCCCTTCCTCCCTTCCTCCCTTCTTCTTTCCTCCCTTTTTGTCAGATACTCCTCAATTCTTATATTTATGATCCTGTGAAGTATGACATGAAATATTGGGAAACAAAGTTAGGCTAAAAGGCATTTTCTACTTTTTTCCTGCCATAAATATATATTACCTGGTGAATGGCTGTGGATGATTAAATGCCATACCCAATACTGCAGACGGGATGGTTGCTATAGGAGTTCAGAGAATGGGGCCAATCATGCAGATTAGGGTATTTGGGAGATGCTTCAGAAAATGAGGAGGCTGAGTTTGCTTTCAAGATAAGCTAATATGAAGTCAGTCTTTCCCACTTCCATTAGACAAGACCTTCGTTTCCAGAAAGCAGACTTATAAGGGTAGATCTCAGGAACGCAAGCGGGTTGACAGAGAGCCCCTAGGCCCCCTCCTGGGAAGCATAGGAAAAAATAAGCTATGGAGAAGGCACTTCTCTCCAAGAAGGAAGCCTGCTTCTCCCACTTGCCTCCTTGGTTCCATGACTGTGTCATACTGCTGGCACACAGGGCATATGCAAGGAAAATGGAAAATCGAGGAAGAATACTTAGTAGCAAAGTGGGACAGGACAGCCTATAAGAACGACTGGAGAATTTTCAAACTCTCCAGAATCACTCTTCCAGACAGTGACCACAAAGAAAACAGATCTCCTCAAATGCACCTTCATATGGAGACACTTAAAACAAATCACTCTGCACAGTTAAAAAATCCTCAGGAACTAGCAGAGACTAGAATAGTAGCCCGAAGCACTATGAACTCATGAAAAATTAATTCAACCCTCAAAGTCAGCACCAGTAAGGACTGTTCTTCATAACAAAAAGTTCTCAGTTGCATTATTAAAAACACCGCTTTGGAGTGACCAATTAATTTCAAAGGTTCCACACTCTGCATGAGAAGTTATCAAAGACAGATGTGCGGAAAGGGTCCACCCCAACAAATCCAGTGCTCATCCGCTCTCCCAGGGTTATCATTGAGACCCTTATTATCGTTGGAGTACTTTTGCTTTCATTTTAATCTAAACGTTTTTTGTGCGATTTCCTTTAAAAGCCCAATGGAGAACAAGATCAGTGAAATTAGTCTTTTTCTCCCAGAAGCCAGTACCAACTTCGACCCAGAAACCCCAGGCGCTCACACACAGTCTGGTCACATCAAGGAGGGTGGGGGGTGGGGGGACAGTTGTTGGTCACACTAGCATTTGACAACCCATGAACACAACTGTGACATTCTTCAAGCAATGGCAGGAGATGGGGGCTTAGGATTATTGACAGATGTATCCCATTTTAAGAAACCCCACTATTCAAAAATAAGTATATAAACCAGATAAAACTTGAAGTGATTCATCCATTTACAAAAGAAGACTCACCATAGGGTTCCTTAAAAATCAGATCCCTAATCTAGTTAATATATTTCATTGTCCACAAAACAAAAAGTGTTTACTTGCACCATTTCTGGAACACACCTATTATTTAAAGAATGATATATCTATTGTACTACTACTACTACTGACTTCTCCTTATTGAATGCCTGGATTTATGCGACCCTCCCTGTGCTGACGCTTTACATAAGTAATCTCATTTACTTCTCAAAACAGCCCTATAACCTACATATCGGAATCTCATTTTATGCTAGAGAAAAATGACTTGCCTGAGGTCATATAGCTGGAGCAGAGCTAGAATTCAAAGCCAAAGTCTCTGTTACTTTGTACTTCGCTATTCTGGGATTGTTAGAAATCAGATTCAATGGTTGTGCTCTAAGTCTCATTAATTTGAGCTGGTTGAGACACATGACAGTTTAAATTTGCTAGAAAACTCTGAATTATAAAATATGCATGGATTATCCACAAGTACATACAATGAGTTGGTGATTTCACTGTTTGCTGGAGATCATTCAGGACTTACTTTAAGAACTTACAAGTCATTACCCCAACACATAGAGGTAATAAGAACACACAATTAAAATACATGAAAATATTTTGTTTCCTTAGGTTGGTTTCAAACAACTTCATAACTTGCATATCACAGTTTCTTTTGAGGACACTTAACACAAACTTATGTTCAAGGGATCACAAATTTTTGAATAGAAAGCCTTGATGTGATCACGCTTTGCTTTAATTTCTTCCAAACTCAAGTTCTTTGTCTATTTCATTAACCTCTTTGGTTTAGGAGAAAAAGAGAAGAGATCACATGTAAAAGCACGTGCACCTTCTCTCCTCTCTCCAGCTGCCCGGACAGGAAGGGCGGCAGACTTAAGAGGGAGTAGTTATCTCTGTCTTAACAAAGTCAGGCCTTACGATTAGCAAAGAAAAGGAGTAAGAGGGATCTTGATGTTTGGAAGGCAGGTGGTTTGGGAGTTTAAGGTTGGGGTGATGCAGTTTCTGGCCAGGTTAACATTAAGAATGATATAACTATAAGAGACCCAAATATTAAAAAATGTCCATCATCTTTTTTTTGCATTCTAGGAAAAAATGTGGTTTCTATCTAGATAGGAGGAACCTATGCTGACAGAAGCAATGTGTAGAGAGAAGCAGAAAAAACTTAGAGTGGCCAAATTAATATGCACTAGAAAGGGTATCACTTTACACCCAGTAGGCACTAGGATGGCATTACCAACAACAACAAAAAAGGACAATGACAAGTGTTGACAAGGATGTGGAGAAAATGGAATATTCACATATTGTTGGTATGAATAGAAATGCTACAACCACTTTCAAAGTTTCTCAAAAAATTAAACACAGAATTACCATATGACCTCGTAATATCACTCCTGGGTATGTGTGCATACACATATACACACACGATGACTGAAAACATACATCCACAAAAAAACTTGTACACAAATGTTCACAGCGGCATTATTCATAATAGCCAAAAGGCAGAAACAATCTAAATGCACGTACACTGGTAAATGGATAAACAAAACGTGGCACGTCTATACAGTAGAATATTATTTAGCCATAAAAAAGGAATGGAGTACTGTTACTTGCTGCAGCATGGATGAACCTTGGGACATTATGCTAAGTGAAAGAAGTCAGACATAGAAGGTTACATGTTACTTGATTCCATTTATATGAAATGCCCAGAAAATGCAAATCTATAGGGACAAAAAAGTAGATTAGTGGTTGCCAGGGCTGCACGGAGGGGCCGCAGGGCAGAGACTGCTAAGGTAGCGGGTTACTTTTTGGGAGGATGGAACTGGTCTGGACCTAGACAGTAGGGATGGTTGCACAACATAGTGAATATACTAAAAACCACTGAATTTTATACTTAAGATGTATTGTTTGAATCATATCTCAAGAGAAAAACAGAAGAAAAGGGTAAGGGGTTTGCCGGAAAGAGAATGGCCCCAAACAATGGTGCTTTACCAACTTTCAATTCAGTGAGACTGAGGACCCAGCTCTGCGCTCTGGACCTGGAAAGGAGACTACTCATCGCTGCATTTCTTGGGCATCAACAATAGCAGTAGGCATGAGCATCCTTAGCTCCCTATGCACAAGCCTACCTTCTCTGGGGAAGGGGCCCCTGTCTGCCGCAGACAGGAAGGACTCCCCACAGCTCACAATTTGTTCCGGGGCAGAGGTGCTGGGTCAGTGGTTGACAGTCTCCTCTTTGCTCTGTGCAAAGGGTCTGTAACGGCTGCAGCTGCACAAGTGAATGAGATGGCCAGGTTCTTCCCGAGGAAAAGCTCCTGGGAGCAGTGGATTTTATTTCCAAGAATTTCAAGTATTCAGCAGCAGTGGGTGCATGTAAAACTTTAAGCAATTCTATCTCATTTTTAGGCCATTTCTGACAGTGGCAGAGGATGACAATGTATTCCTCTGTGGCGTGTCATGGTAAGCAGACCTAAATTTGAAATGGGTTGGGGAAGGAGACGGTGGCAGGAGAGAGTGGGTGACTGGTGTAGGGCTCGAGCCAGCAGGAGCCAGCCTGAAGCTTTAGGTGCGATGAAAACCGGAAATGTGCAAATTGGGTACAGCGACACTGGCGGCTTCCCCAGTGCCTGGGCTTTCTCTACCCCCAGAAGAGTCCCTTTGGGTTGCTGTTTCAACAGGTTTCAATAGCAAAAGAGAACTTGTCTTAATCTTCTAAGACTTTCTTTAAATACAGTCCATGCAGAAGACAAAGGGCTGAGATGAAGCAATTTACTTCCCAGAAGAGTTGATATTTCAAGACCTGGGCACACCTGAACATACCTTCAAGAACACTGCCTGGCACATAGCAGGTACTCAGTAGGTATTTGCTGAATGAAGGAGTAAATGAATGAATGAATGGATGAATGAATATGGGCTTATTGAGCATTTACTATGTGCTAGGTATTTTACTAAGGTTTTAATTTATTATCGTGTTCTAAAGGCATGGAAGTATTAAGTGACTTGCCTAAAGTAATACGGCTTATAAACAGCAGATCCAGGATTTAAAATGCAGCAAGCTCTTACTTTCTATAGGAAGCATACTCTACCTCGCCATAGTGAGTTAGGGGTCCATACTCTGTGTTCTGATAGCATCCAGCTCTAACCCCCATCTTAGTATCTACTGAACCAGATTATAAGTTTATGCTCACTTTTCTGTCATCTCCCGTCTCCCCCACTATACTGTGTGCTCCTTGATGCAACGACTGACTGTGTTTTGTTCATGGCTCTATTCCTGAGGAAACACCACCACAGTACTCAGTATATTACTCAATGTAGACACATCGAATGAATGAATGGATATACTTGATGAGTAGGAGTTGTATAGACTGTACAGGGAAGGCAGAGAATGAGGAGTTTGATGGACAAAGGCAAAGGAGTTGGAAGTGGTATGAGGATGGAGACCCCCACCCCCACCCCCATCCCAGGGTATCTTGTTTGTGTGCTTAGCTGCAGGTAAAGCAGTGGTATTGCCTAGAGGGACCGTAACCAGCCAGGGATCTCAAAGCAAATTAGGGGGCACCGGGTCTGGCAATGGAACATCTGTACCGCACATTGCGGGTGCCAGATGAAAGGCATGCAAAGAAAAGCAAAGATCACAGCACAATTTTTGCAGAAATGAAACCTTTCTAAATTAATACAAGAAGGGAGGTGAGGCTCCTGGAATTGCATACACTGAAGAGGATACTGGTTCCCCCTGACATTGCTTTAAACGTAAGTAGGTAAATAAGTAAAAATGAGGCACAAGCGAGACCAACAACCTCTTCTGCGTATCCGAAACCTCTCCAGATCTGTAAGCTCAGGGTATACTCTGGCAGATCAGAGCTGAGAGGTGGATTTCGGATTTAGAAAGGCATGAAGAAGCCACAAAAGGGCTGGGAATCACTTTCTCCTTGCCCTTCACCAAAAATGCATTCTTTTGAGCACCAGAATCTGTTCAGCAGAAAGCAACAGTGCCCCCCAGCCTCTCGTGAATGGAGGCTCACTCTTATCTCCCCATCTCTCTCCACTGCTAAATCCTGTTCTTCCAAATATTATGAGCCCCATGTGTGTAAAATTAAAAACAAAAGTGATTTCTTCTTAGAGATAATTCTCCTACCTCCTTTTTCTCCGTCCTTCCCAACAGCCTTCTGCTCCAGGCCTAAACCCCTACGTAGCAGCTGGGTGTCTGCCCCAGACTGCCAAAAACACCATTTGCTTTCTATATTCTGGGCTTTGCCACAGGGAGTCTACTCGGCCACAGTCAAGACACACTAATTCTGACATTATTTTTACTGGCAACTTCACTTCTTTAAGGAGAATTCAAGTTCTATTTGTAGACTTGGAAAAACAAACACAGTAATGCATAGCCGAAAAAATATAATTCACCTGGATGTCCTATAGGCATTGCAAACTCAATATGTCCAAATCTGTACTTCTTGCCGACAATTCCCTGACCAATTCCTCAAGCCACCTCATCAGCCTCATCCTGGTGACAACAGCCCCCACCCGCCCTATCACCGCAGCTAAAAACCTCAGATTCCATTCCCCCATGCCTCTCTGCTGCTTTTCAAATGTCTCTAAGACCTGTGGATTTTACAGCTGAAATGTCTTTTGAACCCAACCCTTTATCCATCTCTGGTATCTTCTGTCCTAACATAGGCTCTTATGCCCATCTTTATGGGGTCTCAGCCTTCAACAGCCCCCATAGCTCTTCATAGCTCTTTGGCACTAATAGGTTTTCATAGCTCTTTGGCACTAATCTACCTTTCCACTGAGCCCGTGACCATCATCTCCCCGGATGATTCCTTCCATCCACTTGGTCTGACCGAAATCCCCAAATGCTCTGTCACTACTTGAATATGCTGTGAGCTTTCATGTTCCTGGGCCTTTGCACACAGGTTGTCTCTTTTTTTGCTGGAAGACTTGCTACCCCCACTTCTCTGGCTCTTTCCCCTGTGCCCTAGCAAACCGGACATCACTCTATGACGGGCCTCAGTCCACCGTGTCGCAAGGATGCACTGCATTGTCATACTCTCTTCTAGGTGAGAGAGGCTTGAGAGCAGGACCAGGTTATAATCAACTCAGCACACGGTTTGTGGAAGGAAGAAAGGAGGAGGAAGGAAGACAGAAAAGAGGAAAACGAAGGGGAAGAAAATGTCAAATTCTGCTCCACCGCTGCCGTCAAGGTCCACAGACTGCCCCCCAAATATATTAGTTTCTTTTTAATGCCCCTTGAAGTTCAAGCTAGAAAGGAGAAACCAAGGTGACTCAAAGCACAGACTTTGTAGCAGACAGAGGTTTGAATACTCACACTCTGCCCATGGGTGGTCTCGCCCAGCCTCACGTAACCTCTCAAAGCCTCAGTGTCCTCACTCTCAAACAGAGAATCATCGGCTTCTCTACGGGTTGTCTTAATGTGTGACCAGCAGGATAAGGTATAAAACATTCTGATAACAGAACCAGGCGTTTGGTAAGCATTCAATGAATGATAATTTTTATTATTCTTTATTATTGTCCTCAGTGGTCTTTTACTGAATACAGCCCCTCAAACTATAAGACAATCTCTGCCCTGGTGACGCTGGTAGTCTAGTTGGGTTGACAGATGAGGTGTGACAATAAAAAAAAATAAAATAAAAGGAGACTAATTTTCTTAAACCAGACTTACCAGATTTAAGCATCACCATAAATATGGCTGTTCACAGTAACAGTTATTTAGTTTGCTTATGAACGTCTTCCAGTATTGCTGCCAAGTACCTCAAAATTGTTTGCACTTTTTAGCTTTGAGTATAAAAATCAACGAGTTCTAGTAGAGTGATGCAGATTACTAAACAACACTGTACTTTTGCTTCAGATAATCATAACTATATTAAGTTACCAACTCTCTCTCACTTCTACAGGTGACATGAGATTCTTCTGGAAGGAATCACAATCTGGAAAAGGGAACCCAGTTCCCTTGAGCCACTGGTTCATCTGCTCGGAAAAATTCCCCATTTAGTTAAGATACTGTTCTTGATATGCGGAGTGCCAGATTAGACTG
Source organism: Pteropus medius (assembly GCF_902729225.1). Classification (NCBI taxonomy): domain Eukaryota; kingdom Metazoa; phylum Chordata; class Mammalia; order Chiroptera; family Pteropodidae; genus Pteropus; species Pteropus medius. Next base: position 8,498,040 of record NW_024340699.1, read on the forward strand.
AGTAAAGAGCAGGCCAGAGCTTGGGGCCCTTGGTAGTTGAGCATAGTGTTGGACCTTTAGTGGGTGACTGAAAATCCACTTGACTGAACAGAGAGGACAGTCGGGCAGTTTTCTTATGAAAGCCAATAGCCTGCATGCAAGGGAGCTGCTGGAATCACTATGGCAGATAGGGCCATTTCATATGTCAGTCAATACGTATGTCACATAAGCTTTCTCGGGGCATATGAAAAAATCGTATTTGCTCCACTACACAAAAAAGTATAAAGTCAAAACGATAAGAAGTAAAATGATAAAAACTGCTTTAATTGTTCTGTAAGTTTATGATACTTAATGTGTGAGTATCATTAAGTGCAGTTTACTATGTACGTTATGAAGGGAGGATGAGACTCCAAACAATAAGAACTTTAGGGCTCTTATTTTCTGTAAGGTGACCAGAGCAGATCAGTAGGAATCAATACACATAAATCCTGGAATCAGGAATTGCTTTGTTTGACTTTTGGTCTCTTAGGTTATGTCGTTAATCCTTTTTCTGTCCCCCTCTAAAAGCTCCGTAAGCAGCAAAAGCCAACAGGCAATGGAAGTAGTCAAGGGGCGAGGAAGATCCAAAATGTAGAGAGCTTGTAATTTTTTCGATCTGTCACGAATGGAAGCATCAGAAGTACTCATTCCCCTCCAGGAAGTCCAGTCCAGGGCCCCAGACTCCTTGCTGAAAGCTGGCAAGTTTCTAATTGTCCCAAGATGTATTGTAGTGGTAAAAAGAAGTGGCCTTAAGATATAGAAACTGGCATTTGGGGATGACAAATGATAGAGGACATGCTTAAACCTGTTAGACGAAAACCTCAATTCGGAAATGGGTGAAAGAGAAACACAATGGAAGCGTTCTGTAGCTCCCGGGTGGGTTTGCGGTATTGTTTTAGTTGTTACTGGCTCCATGTTGGTCAAGAAAAGCTGCCACAAGTATTCAATCCTTACCAGGGCGGTGGTGGCCTTGTCTTGTCGGGCTTGAACACTGGTTTCCCAGTGGGGTTCAGCCATTTATTACCAGTCTCCCTTCCTCCTATTTCTCTTCCTAGTAAATGACATGGCTCCAGAACAAGAGATAAAAGAAAAGGTGTGTAGGGGAGAGTATTTTCTCCTGTTAGTAAAGGGGTGGAATGAACACACCAGCAGGCGCTGGATCTGCCGGACCACACTGCTTGATGTCAAGGGCTCTCTCACCATTCTTCTCACTTACTGCCCAAACCTAACCAGAGGAGAGTTATTCAACAGTTAGGGATGGAGTGCTATATCTCCTATGCACAAATACCCCAAATCTATGAGCTCTTTCTTGACAGTGAACATTGAGCCTTATCTATCTATTAACAGTTATGTTGTTTGTGCGAAACAAAAGCTCATCTCATTCCCTCTTATCTCACCTTATCCATCGGTCTGTCCGTCCATCCATCCATCCATCCATCCACCCACCCACCCACCCACTCTCTCAATAATTATTCTCTCTGACCAGTTTTCCGAGCACAAAGTTGGCCCGTGTTTCTTTGAAATTATTGGATTTATGCCCAGAGAATTCATTCACTCAACAAATATCCATTCAGTATCTGTGACAGGCCAAGCACTGTGCGAGGCCATCGGAATGTGGTGATCGGCCAGGCCAACATCATGTCTGCCCTAATGAAATTTATAGTCAAATAAAATGCCAATTAATGTTAGGATTTGCCTAACCACTGCCCCCTTTGACCTGGATACGTGCAGCCTTTAATAGCAATTTTTTTTGTGTGTGCAACTACATAAACCTGTTCATATTGAGCTTGCTGATGTCAGCTGTAACACTTTGATTTTCTGACTAGGAAGAATATATATGGAGAAAAGGAGATGCCACAGACAGCACAGCCAGATCACCTCCACTCCTTCTAGAAGTCTGCATATACCTAGCACATAATAGAAATATGTGAATGAATTTGTTGGCTTTATTTATTTTATGGCTCATTTTGATTCAGCATCATTCAGCATCCTACTATCTTTATGGAGACTGGTTTGTTATTTGATATAACTTCTCTCTTATTTGAATTTTTTAAAATTTGAAAATACCACTAGAAAACCATCAAGATCTGTATCCAAAAGACAGAAAACTGAAAGTTGGCTGTATCAGAAAGTTCATGTCAACTTCTGAACTTGTCATAAGTAATCAGGAGTAGACTCTGTGGGTCCTTCAGAACCAGAAAGGAAAAGGAAATCAAACATTCAAAGGATCAATTTAGATTCATAAAAAAATAGAAAGGAAGGAAAATGAAAGCCAACAGAATTAATGCTAGCTTGATTCAAAAATAAATTGCCATCTAAAAAAATTTCTAGCCTTGTTTTTCCTCCACAAGACACAGTGGGACCATATATAAAAGAGTAAATCAGGGCCGTAGGTGCTGAATCTCAATTCTCTATTTAAGTTTCCTCCTGCCCAGGGGTGACTCCAAGAAGGAAATGAATTCTCAGTGGGGGATCCTGTAGCTGATTAGCTTTTACCTTCCAGAGGAGATGTCAATCATGTTAATTGGAATCAATAGACAGCTGTTCAGGGACCCTAGATCATTAAGCAAGTCATAAAGGGTAGAATTAGAGTTACCTTTAAAAATTAAAAGGGGTCTCACTGCTAACATTTTAAGCCACTTTGACTACCTAAGACCTATTCTGATTTAAAGTCACTGATCAAAGAGTGGCTATTTTTTTTTTGTCGGGGAAAAGAAGAGCATATGCTCATCCTGTGGGAAAGAGGAAAATCCACCCTTAGTTGAAGTGAACTTCCATGGCACTCCAAGGAGAATCTACAGTCGTCGGGTTTTGAGCTTCAGAGCCAGGTTGTTTTATAGAACGAGAGAGAGAGCGAGAGGGAGGGATGGAGGGAGGGAAGGAGAGAGCACATGCAAGCGAGCATGCAATAAAGCATACCAGCCCTCTGGGCTCTTGTCCATTTCAAGCTTACACCTTGGTGTCCCTTAACCAAACTACAGAATCCATAATCTGTGATCCAGGTCTTCCTGGAGGGCGCACAGAGCAAACTTCACAGGAACAGAAAGAAAAGAAGACATACTGATAGCAAATTACAATAACCGGACATCCCTAGCGCCCTTCAAAAAGACGCCCCTCCTGCCAGAGCACATCTCAGAAATGCATGTGCATTTTTATGCCCCCTTTAAAACTTGAAAAGGAGCTTACATACCACCCCTACCCTGCCCCCACCCCAACGCACACACATTTGCTTAAAGACAGAGGGCTCCTTCACCCACATGGCAACATGAAAAGAAAATGAAATTCTGTCCCAGGCCTTGTGATTTTTTTCTTCCTTTTCCTGAGTCAATGAATGCCAGATGTTCTCACAACGTCTTCATATCTCCAGGACGGCCTGCGAGTATACTATTTATTATTGCTCAGAGGTCAGGAGTCCATAACGGAATTATAAGAAAGCTATGGTCACTCTTTTTGTCTCCTATACTCAGGAGATACATGTGGCAAGAATGGCAGACAGTTCTTTCTTCTACATAATTTATTTCCTCACGGCCAAATAACTGGGTCGGATTAAGAGCAGAGGTGTTTTTCCCGCCTTAGGCAACAGGAAGCTCGTCAAGGCCAGCCAAGCCAGACAAGACTCTCCAACTGTCAGGAGAAACAGACGAATGAATGTGAGGGCCAGTAAGCCCGTCTGTCAGTGATCTGTAAAACGTGGCAGGTCACATCTTCTTTGGCCTTGACCTGGCAATGTCTCAGCCCCAATAAGCCATCATACTGCTGAGGTTTTTCAGGGTTGAACTGTGTCCTAAGTAGGAGGAAAATCGGTTTCATTCTGCACCATTCGAGCTTCCTCTCAGACCACTGCTGAAATTCTGTATCATCACCTCTGCCTGGTGCCTACAAATTCAATTGGCCTTTTCACGGGGATCACCACCCACCTCTGCCCCACTCTTTCAAAGCATGGGCGGATGTTGCAGAGAACCACGGCCTCCAGGTAAACATGCTGAAAGGCGCCGGAGCCCATGGGAAAGCGGGTCGCGTTTGGTCTGGACATCAAAGTGGCCTGGCAATAGGCACCGGATGAAGCACATCGGAACAAGAGCCTGGATTACTGAGAGCGGGGCGGAGGGGCTATACCTGTAGAGTCTGCTGTTTCCCGTGCAAGTGAACGCTCTTCTGAGCGTTATGATCGCTAGAGCTGGCCTTCCTTTTCTAAGATTTTTTAACCAAACAAAACACTATTGATTTCAACTTGGCTCCCGAATGAATGAAGGGTCAATAGATTAGGCTGGGGAAACAGGTTTCCTTCCATTTCCTCTACCAGGAAAACTCAGGTTGTGTGTGTGGCTCTAGTTTTTAAGAAAGCAATTGACTTCAGTAATTTGATTTCCATTTTAGCTTCTGGTCTGACTTTTGAGGAAGGTAATGTTCCCTCTTGCTTTACGGATGCAACTGCCACCTTTGCCACTGCTTCCTCTCTAGGAGGTTCCTCGGGCTATAATGTTGCTTTGGAGGATGTGCTAAGTATTTATAGACGAGAAACGGGGATCTTGGGTTCATACACTTAATATGACATATTCTATATTTTAATGAATGATTCTACCCTCCACCCGATTGCATAAACCCAAAACATGGGAATTTTTCTAGACATGCTTATCTTCCAAGACTTACTGAATCTATATCTATTCAAGTCTGGAATTTTACGCCTTTTTTCTATTCACTCCCTGTGGTTGAATGACGTGCCCCCCAAAGATATATTTATGTCCAGACTCCTGTGCTATACACTGAAAATTTGTGTCCCCTTCCCCCAAATTCATATGTTGGAACCTAATGCCCAATATGATGGTATTAGGAGTTGGGGCCTTTGGGAGGTGATTAGGCCAAAAGTGTGGAGCCTTCATGAATGAGATGAGTGCTTTATAAAACAGACCCCCCACAGAGCTCTCTGCCCTTCTTTCTGCCACGTGAGAATATAAGAAGTCAGCAGTCTGCAAAACTGGCACATTCTCACCAGACACAGATTCTGCCAGCTTTGATCTTGGACTTCCCGGCCTCCAGAACTGTGAGAAATAAATTTCTGTTGTTTATAAGCTCCCCAGTTTATGGTATTTTGTTATAGCAGTCCAAACGGACTAAGAGAGCCCAGTGCCTGTGAATATGCCTTTATTTCAAAATGGGGTCTTTGCAGATGTAGTCAAGATGAGGTCATCAGTGTGGGCCTTAATCCAATGTGACCGGTGTTCTTCTAAGAGGAGGAAAACACCCTATGAAGACAGGGACACACAGGAGCAGATGGCCACGTGAAGTTGAGACAGAGATTGGAGTGATGCTGCCACAAGCCAAGCCACACCTGAGGCCGCCAAAAGGTGTGAAAGGCAAGAAAGGACCCGCCCCTAGAGACTGCAGAGGGGGTGTGGCCCTCCCTACACCTTGATTTTAGACTTCTGTCTGCCAGAACTACGTGAGAATAAATATCTGTCTTAAGCCACCAGTTTGTGGTAATTTGTTACAGCAGCTTTAGGAAACTAGGACACTTCTGTAGTCCAGGCCATATCTCTTAAGACCAGCATGTTCCTCCTCTGACGTATTCTCTCTGCTGGGGCAAAGATCTTCCTAAAACACGAACCTAAATTCACTCCCCTTCTTAAAAGTTTACAGTTGACTCAAGATAAAGTCCAAACGCCTTAATATTATTAAGGTCCTCCTTGATCTAGCCTCTTCAATTCCTGCTTCTCTTTCGTGGGGACCCTTTAGTCATATGGACAGATGTCTGCCAGGCTCTCTTGAGTCTCTTAATATTTGCTTTGCCTCCGCTTAGAATACTTAGAACACTGGTTAGGCAAACCCCCTTGTTTGTCTAGCTCCTATATATCTTCCAATGTATAGGTCAAGGTTTATCGCCTTTTGAAATCCCTTTTTGAAACCCCTCACCTAGTGGCTCCTTTTGCGAGTACATGGTGCATGCCTTTGTTATATTTCTTACCATATTGCACAGGTATCATGTATAGTGTTCTAGATCCTGAATTTTTTGAGGTTAGAGGCTGTTTTGTGGCTCCAAGCCTGGCATACAGGCTGGCAAGTAGTAGAGAATCAGTGACTATTTGTTGAACAGATGAATCTTAAAAATGAATGACTGAATCTCTAGTAAACTTCAATATGGTTGCTTCTCAACTGGTAATGGAGACTATCAATTGGGGGAAAAAGGAATCAGTCCAGTCAACCGAGTTAAATGAGCACGCCAACCTTGAGCAAGTAGCATGCTAGGTACCGGGGAGACACCTGGGAATAAGACAGACCAAGTCCTTGCTTTCTGGAAAGAAATTTCCATTGTAGATGGGGAGATGGATAATAATTGAGTAAACAACTAAATTTCGGATAGAGATATATGCTAAAGGAAATATAAGAAGATAATACAACCTATTTCGGGCTCTCTGAGGAGGTGACCTTTGAGATTAGACTCGAACGATGTGCTAAGTCAAAAGCAGGACATTCAGGCAGAGGCTGAGCAAATGCCCAGAGGCAGCAACATCTTGACTTATTTAAGTAAGAAGGGCAAGCAGGCCAAAAGGGGCTCCAGCTTAGGGAGAGCACTGGACAAAGGTATGAGAAAAAGTCAAAGAAGCAGGCAGTGGCCAAAACATGTAGGGCTTTATCCACCATGATACATAACTGGAATTGTATTCTCGATATAGTGGGCCACAGCGGAGGTGGGCTTGAGCGGAGGCAAGACATGCTCTGACTCTCTGGCTTCTCCATGGACATGGACTGCAGACGGCAGAGTAGAGTCAAGCAGGCTGGTCAAGCAGCTTCCAAGAAGTCTAGGCGGGAGCTAAAGGGGGCTCGGAGGAGGCAATGGAGTGGGGCTGCACTATATTTTCGGCTCTGGTAAGAGTCCTGTGCAGAAAGGGGCCTGACTAGGTCCCGGAGCCTTCGCTATGGGCGGCAGAGCCCCCTTTCTCCTAAGCCCAGTGGATGAGGATGGAGCTCCTACTTGATTCCGAAGACTTGTGGATTCTTGGCTGGTTGATTTCCTAGCGTGGAGAAAGGTAGAGTCCTAAAGATTCCTGATTTAATTATGCCAGTTTTTGTTCCTACTGTACTCCATTAAAAAAAAATATATATGTATGTATGTATGTGTGTGTGTATATATATATATACACACACACACATCCGTGTGTGTGCGTGTGTGTGTATATACACATACACATACACACACACACACACACGGATGCATATTAACATATCCATGTGCTGCCTTTCCAAATCACCTCTGGAGAGGCCCAGGGATAACTGATTTGTCTTTTCGATGTGCATTAAGTCGAGGGATTTTTGACATCATGTTGCCATCAATTGAGAGGTTTGACTTACAAATTATTTAGTGCTTACAACAGATCGTTGGTCACCTCCCAGACATTCATAGCTGGCAATTTCTTAAAAAAGTCTTGAGGGCTCACAGCGACTTCAGCATTAACTGCTGGCTTCCAGGATTTGTGCCTATTTGAGGCAGAATTCCTGCCGTTCTCGCAGCTGCTGATTTCATGGTTTCCACTTTATAATCACTTTAAAGGACAGGGGAGCAGACTGGTGGAGCCGATGGTGCCCCGTGGCTGACTTCACAGCCCCCCGGAAGAAAAAGGTCCCCTGGCAGGAGCGGTGGCATGGCGCCACAGAAGAGCATTCGATCAAGTCAAAACACCTGCCACTCACAAGCTGTGTGACCTTGGTGGCTCTCTTAACCTCTCTGGGCCTCAGTTTTCTCAGCTGTAAAATAGGAAAATGCTATCTACCCTGCCTATTCCCATAATAACAAGAGCAAGCACGTTCTAAGTGAAATGGCATTAATATTTTAAAAATATTCCCTGATACAGTTCTCTCCTTCTGGTAAGTAAGTTCCTCTCACTATGTCCTACATGCCATTAAGGCCACGGTGACGTTTGCTGCTCTAGGAGAGAAGAGGGCAGCTTCCTCCTGAAGCCTAGGGAAGGTGAGAAGGAGGATATGGCCTAGTGGTGAGCACCCGTCAATCAGGAAGGGAAAATAATGCTCTTCTGAACAACGGGGAGAAGCGTAGAGGGGATGAGACTTGGGGGGGAGGGGAAAGATGTCCAGTGATCCCATAACCCTGAGCTGATGTCTGGAAAGGTGGGTCAAAGGGGAACCCTCAACAGACTGGGAGAGGCTGAGTACAGCAGAGCTTCCCCTTCTCGTCCCTTTTCTGGGGGGAGACCGCCAGGGCCAAGTGGGCTGGCACCTGCCCGTGGCCACTAGGGAAGCCTGAAAATGGTGGTACGGTGAACTCAGGCAGAGGGAATTCAGAAACAGAGCTTTGAGAGTAGAAAAGCGATTGTCAAAAGTGACCATGAGCTCCTGCTGGGAAACGTGGAAGGTGGCTAAGAGTAGGGAGCTGGCAGGTCCATCATGAGGCTATCATGTGAGGGTGGCAGGATCCGTTAGCAGAAGCGAAGGAAGGAGTAAGTTAGGATGTCTGAAAGAAAACATGCCTGAGACTCAAGAGAAGCTGTAGAATGTAGGTGGAACCCAGGTACGAGGCAGCGGGGTGAGGTCATCACAGCCCCCCACTATGCTGAGAGGAGAACCACAGCTTCATCACATGGGCTTCAGCAATGGGTGTCAGATGTCCAGGGGGGATGGGGCCAGCACACCAATCTAAGCATCTTAACCTCCACCCCTGCCCTGAGTGGTATGTGAGCTTCCCTCTATGCCCCAAAGAGACCACTTAAGCAAAAAGAGATGGCTTTCTTTTCCATTGAGAAGTTGGAGATCCTCTGTCTCCCTTTTCAGCAGGATGGGGACTTGAGATCAAGGTGGTATTGGCTTTGGGAAATCATCAGTTACCCTGGGTGCTTGCTGAGTAAATTAAAAGATATGCCCTATTCCATAAGGTAGAAGGAACGAAATTTCCTTCAGTGTCCAATGAGGTGAGTGCTATTGCAGAGGCAGAGACTGTCTCCTTCCCCCATAAAAGGTGGACTCCTCACACTGCTTCTTAAAAAATTCTGCCTATCCAAAGAGCTCCTTCCTAAATGGCTTCTCCCCAAGCCTGTGACATCCACAATATTAATGTTGATGGGGTAAAATATTGAACTGATGCATATATATTCATACCTTTCTCCCCACTAGCATTACAATGCAGATCCTTGTTCAAGCAAAGCCCGTTTCTCTTTCAACGTCCCCTATCCTGAGTTCCGGGGAAAGAAGAAAGCAAATTAACTCCTGGGTGACAGCCGGAAATAAGTTTTGTCTGATCACACGGGGAGCCGCCAAAGAGCCAGAAGAAACGAGGATCCTAGTTAAAATATATTGTTTTATCGAGATGACATGTTCAGGGTCATTATTCGAAAGGTTAGAATACTAAAGTAGCCGAGTGACAAGCGCTGATCAGAAAAGAGATATATAATATATATATATATATATATTATTAACGTATATATATTATGAGGAGGATGATGATGATGAGGAAAGAGGAGAGAGTAGAGAGGAAAGGAGTGAGATGTACGATGTGATGGAGAGGAGTGATGATGACATCGTGATTATGAGGAGGGAGGGGGAGGGAGAGGGAGAGGGAGAGAGAGAGAATGAATTCAGAGAAATTGTGTTATGTGATATGAATGAAATCCTGTGCTGAAACTTTTGAGAACTTGTTTTCAGATTGAGGTTGTGGGGCATTCTTTTCGGATGCTGGTCTGTGGTTCCATCTGAAGGCTTCGCTATGTCGGGACAGGCTTTCTATGGACTAGATTAATTTTTGATTGTTTCCTACTCTGGCTATACTTCGCCTTGGCAGCCTCCTCACGCCTTTTATGAGATTCAGACAGTAGGCTGAGACCAGAGGGAAGAGTAAGGTGGCCTCAGGTGTGTAAAGTGCCATCTCTCCAGGGAAAGGACTCTGTTACTCCAGAGGGTAGCAAAGACGAGCTTCCAGAGTATTCCACGCCAGAAAGCCCCTTTGCACAGAGCAAACATAGTGAGGATGTTGCAATGTCCACAATGAGAAAAACAGGTGCAGGAGAATATATGAAGAAAGCTGCGAGGAAACCCCGAATAAGTGTTTATCTTAAAGTACGCGCTACAAGAACAATTGCTTTTGTCCTGAAGCTGGTGCTGAAGGAGCAAATTACAAGCTTATGAGATCTTTTGACCTTGTTGGTAAGGAAGTCACTATCAGAGTCCTCCAGACAAAGCTACAATTTCTTTGGCTCTAGAAGGCCATGGAGTTTCTACGAGGGACAACACCCTCCCTTCTTACCCCACAGCCGGGCAGCTCACCTGTCACATGTACTTGACAACAGGGATAGAAACAGCAACATTTTTAAGCACGTCCTCCTTGCCAGCCACTGTACTGGACATTTCAGAAGCATTACCCACTTAATCCTATAGCAGGTCTGCAGGGTGGCATTAGGATCCCAATTTTATCGAGATGTCAAGTCATTTACATAAGTCGCATTGCCAGGAAGCAGAAGAGCAAGGATTTGAACCTAGTGCTGTCCGTCTCGAAGCCCTGGCTCTTACCCACGACTACACTGCGGAAGTCCCAAAGGAGCACTCCCTGGACTTCCTTCAGCCCGTACTTTGTATGCTCAGCACAAAGTTGAAAACAATTTTTTGAATTAGTGGCCAATATTTTAAAGGTGGGGATTTCACTATTAAAAATCCAAATTCTGGCTTAAATTAAGACATTAGTAGACCTGAACATAGCAGCCCTACATTTCCCTGGGGCCCAACAGGTGGAAGCTGAGGAGCCGCTGCCCCTTTGACAGACTTGAATTTGGCTACTTTCCTCTCTCTACTGACCTTCCCAGACCCACAGGCACGTGGGTCCTCTAGTTTTGTGTGCCGTCTTAAGTCACCAACACCTCAGATACAACTGCAGTGTGAGCATCACTGGCAAGCAGTCTGGATCAGGACTCTGCATGTCTCCTGTTCCCTACTGCCCCAAATGACACAGCCCCATCACCTGCTCCTCGGTGAGATTCCAGTCTGAGCTTGACCAGAAGCACAGACACAGGGCGAGAAGAGGTGCGGCCAGCAGCATGAGTCCTGTGCTCATCGGGCCGTGGGAGGTGCTGGCCACACTTGGGTCTGATCCACTAGGGGCCTGGATTAAAAAACTCGATGGCTGTTCAAATGCTGTTGGGGAAAATCCCAGGCCCTCCTCCTGTCTGCTTTAATCCCAGGCCCTCCACCTGTCTGCTTATGATGAACCACCCGTTTGCCCTAATCACGGACCGCAGTGGTGCCCGCATGGGCTGTGGGGACAGAGACACCCGGGCTTAGGTCCTGCACAGTCACTTCCCATGCTGTGTCTTTGAGCAACTTCGTAACTTCTCTGCACCCCAGTGTCCTCATTTGCAAACTGGGGATGTTAACAGAATCCACCTGTTTAGGATGCTATGAGAAGTCAATGAAGTGACCCACTAGCATGGTGTCTAGAATAAACACTCAATAAATAGAAGCAATTATTATCATTTTCTCATAGTGTCTCCTTCTTGGACAACTTGGAGAGATTTTCAACTCAGGCCATGGAGGAGAATGGCCCTTTCTAATGCTGTGAATGCTGTATGTGGCCTCAGGGGCATCTTCGGTGACTTTCTCAGCAATCTGGTCCATGGAGCCAGAACAGAAAAGCTTTGAATCGATATTTTCCATGCATTGTGCATGTGACTACATGTTGACTACTGATGCGCACTGCACTAGAATCGGGTATGCTTGTTCTATATAATTCTCCTTCGACTTACCTATAACTATAAATGCCATTCCTAGACCTCCTACCTGCCACTTGGCTCCCTACTGTTATTCCACAGTCCTGACTGGAGAGAGTCCTATTAACCACACAAGGTGAGGGCTGATGGAGAGACACTCCTATGAGCATTTGATCCTGTGTCGTCTACACTTGAACTTATTACAGAGCTCTGCCTCAGCCCCACCCAGGATGCTGGGAAGGCTGAGGCTGGCTTCATTTCTGTCATATTAGCCAATGTAGCTCACAGAGCCACAGTGCTGGGATGAAGAAGACTTTAAAGCAAGAGCCAATGAGATGCTACCAGACCTTCCTGGGAAAATGCCGGAACATCATTCATCTAAGGTCATGACTTACACCCTGAGAAACAGCCCCCTTCCCCACAGCTGGAGACCAGCATCATGTCAATGCAATCATTCCCCATCCCCACCCTCCAGCTCTGCAGTCAGGAAGGCGCCCAGAGAGGCCGAGTCCACATCTCTACTTTGGAGACAGTTAGAATCTATATTGTCTTAGAAAAAACTCCAGGCAGTTAATTTGACAGACCTTTGTCAGTCATCTTTCTAGGCAGAATCTTTCTTTATTGCTAGATGATAAAACCACCCAATTTGTTCAGTGCTCACTAAAGCTTTACGGATGCACATTATTGCTCACTGAGTCTGTACGGATGTTTAGGAAACAGCTCTGATAACTGCTTAATCCTTCTCCTTACCTTCATGGTATAGACGAGGACTCCCACTCTTGAGTCTCCACCTTGTCACGTACCATCTAGCCTCTCTTCCCTCTGATTCTACCTGCTTCTACCCTCCTCCCCTACTCACTATGCTTCAGCCACACTTGTCTCCTTTCTGTCCCTTAAACTTGTCAAGCTTTGTCCCTTCTTCTTGATCCTGCCACCAGTCACTATTATATTGTTTTCTTACTACTTTTAAAAATTTGTTCATTTACTCATGAATTTGGTTCTTATGGTCTGTCTCTCCCCAAGACAGTGTAAATTCCATGAGAGCAGAGAGTCTGCTTGAGTCCCTCTGGCACAAAGTCGAGTCCAATAAGTTGTCACTGTTGCCATCATTTGCTCATTAATGCTCCTCCCTGCCATACCCATATGGAGAAGTTCTTAATACAGCCAGCAAGGAAAAAGACATTTAACTATGAATGAGAAGAAGATCCAAGAAGATGAACAAGACTTTCGATAAAGAAAATGTGTGTGTGTGGGGGGAGAGGGAGAGAGAGAGATGGAGATGGGGCGAGGGAGGGAGGAAGGGAGGGAGAGGGAGGGATTAAATCTCAAAATCAAGCCTTCTCTAAGATGTCGCTTACATTTTGGAATGGAAACTTCCCTTGTAGGAACTGTTTTAGAAATGCACCTGTTGGATTGCCTGCCAAGCTCAGATAAGACACTTGGACAAATTAGCGCATTGGCGGCTGCAGATACAGACACAGAAGGAAGTTTAGAATCCTAAATGCCAACCGAGCTTGAATGCCAGCTATGCCCTGAGGGCCACGACTCGCCATGATGCCACATGTGGGACCATGACAGCCAGTTCTGTACTCTCCAGGGTCACTTAGGGTCTCCTCTTACAGGGTTGCTTCTAAGCATCCCATTACACTAGATCCATCTCTGGAAGGGGCGAGGGCTCATGTTTCCTTCTACCAGGAGCAGATGATACCCCTCAGCTTTTCCTCTAAAAGTCTCTGCTCCTCCAATCCTCCCATGTTCTCTTAATTCTTTCATGGCTAAAGGAAGGAGTAGGGGCAGACTTGTCAGAACTGAGGCTCCCAAACACCACCACTACATTCCAACTGGATTCTGGATGCTCTCTCCTAGTCTTTACACCCTGCTGGCGACTGGAAGGCTCCACAATCCATGCCACCTGGGGCCCCAATTGACTTCCTCCCCGGCATGAGAAGGACAGAGCTGCAAGTGAAAGTTTTATGTGTGTGATGTGGACACCATAAATTAGAACCCAGGCAGCATTTAAATCTGTGAAATGCAAAGGGAATTTAAATACCAAGCGAGCTATGCAGGCAGGTGGCCCCTGAAGCTCCGGAATGTTCATCTCACGCTAACAGCTTGCACATTTATACTATGGTACTGGAAGCAGTGAGCAGAAGGAGTGGAAGGTGTTAACAACTATTGCAAAATATTTCTTTAAGGATACATTTCCTCCATTTCCTCTCAACATAAATTCTGACAACACAAATGTAGTATTTATCCGTGAAATCATGTATCTGGGAGGACTGCTTTTAATTTATGGAATGATTTGAAAACGTAGCCCTTTAATCTATACCGGGAGTAGTTGGTTAATGTGATGTAATTAGCAGAGTAAATTATTTTCATAAGGAAAGGGTTTAAGGCACAAAATTAGCCCATTGCAAATGAACACCTTTCCATTCTGCTTGATGCCAGGAAAATGGATTCTGTTGCTCTCCTTTAAACAGATACACAGATGCTCTTTTTCATATTATTAAAAGTCAAACTTAACCCTTGTGACTCACCTGTGACTTCCTAGAAGGACTCTAAATGAAGAGAGAAGGGGAGACAGGGGGAAAGAACAACCTTTGCCTGCTCAAATGTTTCTTGGCTCTGGGCTACTGCCTGTTGACTGTTTGGGGGGCCGAAGCAGAACCTTGACTTCTCTAAGTCCAGCAATAGCAGTGGTGGTCCCATGAGTGAATGCCAACTCTGTGTGTGAGGCCATATCGTATGAAAGCAGTTTCAGACATACAACCTTATTTGCCACTCACGAGACCCAGCAGGTGTATTATATCCTTTTTTAAAATATTTTTTTAATGGAGATGGAAACTGAGGCCAGAGAGATGAAATAATGTGTTTCTAGTTACACTACTACGACGTGACCGAGGAGGATTTGAGCCCAGGTCTTCTGCTGCCAAATGTGATGTTTACATTTGCATGCAATGCTGCCTGTGTGCTACCTGTATCTGAGAGCAGCTACAGCAAGGGAAATCTTGCCCCTCCACGCACCTCTGTGCTGTGAAGCTGGGTTTCTTTCAATACTGGCTCATTCTAAGAGCGCCACCTATGTTCTAGGGATTTGCTGTCGATGAATCCTTTTGGACATTTCATATAGACTCCCAGAATGTTACAGTTATTAGGGACCCAGTTGAACCCTCTCACTTCAAATGTGGTGAAATAAAAGCTTCAGAGGGATTTTCCCCAGTAGTTTTGAAGCTAGAACCCAGTCTAATAGCTCACTTTGACACTGTGAGCTGACCCTTCATGCCTACTGTTTAATTTCTTCCCTCAAAATGTTTCCTTTGAGGAAGGTGTAGAAGTTATTGCTATCACTCTTGAAGAAATGGAAGCCAAGCAGAGCAAAGTTTACATAGTTAGACAGACATGTGCAATATTGGTGAAAAGGTTCAAGCAGGATCTGTAGATAGTACCGGATGCACTCAAAGAAGATCTCTTAGAGAGTCTTAGATGTGTATAAGGAGTAAGAGTAATGCCTCTCCCAAACCAGCATCTCCTCTCTAACCACCATATAAACATTCAGCATCCACCTTGACAGTAGCTGTTTACAGTGTATCACACAGGGTGCTGGAATCAAAGACAAGAGAAAAATTCTCCCTATTCCATCCCAAATGATAGTGTGGAAGCCATGACGCAGAGCAGGCAGGGCCTGAGGGTCATGCCAGAGTCCTCATACCTCCATTTCCCCACAGTGGGGCGGCCCCTCTGAAGTGTTTGCAGGGTTGAGCCAACGTCTTGGTGTCCCCCGGAGTTTGAAGCCTGTGCGCCTGGGGAACGAACTGGAGGAACCTGACCTCTAAAATGATCCTCTTTTTGACTTGACTTTAGTCTTGACCTCTGACTTGACCATATGAGGCTTCCCACTCATTGCTGGGAAATTTGAAGGCCGAGTCATCCTCCCCAAAAAGTCCTTGAGTCCTGGGAACACTTCTCTTCTCATGGCACTGTGGAACAGGACAGAGGAGGGAGATCTGCAAAGGCTCCAAGAAGGCCTGTTCCATGGGGCCTCGAAGACTTCTTTCTAACACAGCACGCACCTCTACCCACTTGTCCCATTAGCAAAGAGGGAGGGAAAGCGGGTGAAGGAGGCCCCAAAGTTTATATCAAGGCTACTCAAAACTGACATGCTTCAGCAGAAAACTGGACATCATCCTGCATAGTCTCTTGAATGATGATAATGTCGTCTTTCTAGGGCTGCCATCTTTATGACAGGCACTGTGTTTTATAAACTTTATCACAGTTGCTTCTAGAGAAAACTCTGTGAGATAACTGTCATTATCCCATTTGACAGATGAGGAAACTGAGGCTCGGAGAGGTGAGGCAACCTGGTCCAAGTTCACAAAGCACTAGCACTAGAGGCAGAGCCGGGACTCAAGCGTGGTCTAACTATAATAACACAAATAACACCAGAATTGGTTGTAAAGTTGTAAAAATCTTTTTGAACAGTCTGAAATTTGTTACACACACTTTGCTAGGCTTGACCGCAATCCCAAACCTAGAGCTGATCCTTTCCTCCCTTCCTTTTAGCATAAAGCAATAGAGCCAGGCAGTGGGGAGAATTTTTTGGTAAAGTAGGATTACCTGAGCCACTCAAAGATAATTACACCAAAATTAACACCGTGACGCAAAATGGGCAAAGGACAAGAAGAGACAGTCCACAAAATAAGGAATCCCAATGGCTGATGCATGCATGAAAAAATGTTTAATCTGACTTGTGTGGGGAAAAAAAAGCACAAAATAAATCAACTACTTACTCCTTGTTCCTTGAAAACTAGAAAATAATATTAATCATAAAAATTCTAATTGACAGTATTGGATAACATGAGCAAAAACATTAAAATTCTCTACTCCCTTTGACCAGCATCTAAATTTTTCAGCCAATAAAATAATCATGGCTGTGGTCAAATATGTTTTAAAAGGCTATTAACTATAGTGTTGCTTATAATAATACAAGTCTTAAAAATCATCTAAATGCACAATGACAGGCGCAAGTTAATAAATTACGGTACATCTATGCAATGACATACTTGGCAGACCTTAAAAAATGATTTTGTAGAAGATGATTTAATGACATGGGAAAATGTTCATGATATATTGCTAAGGCAACAACATGATGCCATTTCTGGAAAAAAAAAAAGTGAAGATAAATAGATGCCTAGAAAAAGACAAGAATAACAAACATGCAGTATTAATAGTAAAACAAAACTGTGATTGTTATTCTGCTCCTCCTGGGCATTTTCAAAAATTTCCACAATGACCACATTTTACATACATATATACATGTATGTGTATATATGTATATGTAGGTATGTGTGTGTGTATGTGTATATATATATATTTAAAGGATAAAGAATGAAGACTAATTACCACAAGAAGCCATGGGGCTCCCTTTATTCGACACAGGACAATCCATTCACCTCTGCATCTCTAAGGCGAAAGAGCTGGCGGACAGAGGGAGGATGTTGCAAGTTTTAATTCTTAGCCCAATGGCCAATATAAATGCAGCTGAGCCTTTGAGTCAGCCTTTTGCAAACTCACACACTTCCAGCTGGTAGGCTTTGCAACTTACATCCAAACTAGTGACCTAAATGTAGCTAGGGAAGTATTCCAATTGGGCTAAGCTTGTTAGAAGCCTCTGACATTAGAGGAATGCACTGGAGGGTGTTGCAAGCAGCACTCCATAAAACACAAAACACGAGCTCTGAGAGACAGCGCTTTCTGTCCCCTGTGCTTTCCTGTGTCTGCAGGCTCCCAGCCTCCAACATAAAACAGTGGCTCTGTTGTGCGCCGCAAAGAAAAAGAGGTAGGCTTTGGCCAGCTACTGCTACCGTGCAGAGCATCAAACTGGGCTGGAACACTTGAGGAAAATTATTTAGTTATGATCATTATTAGCTGCTTTTAATCACAATAATGAACTAATACAGCAGTACTTATGCTTGGGAAAGTCAAAGAGGATCCATTAAAAATCTAATTAAAAGCCAGTCCTTAAGAAGAATCATGGCTTATTTATCTCTCTATTAGGTAATATAAACTAGTGAACTGTGCAGCTTGGAAATTTTCCACCAGTCGAGCTGGTAAGGACTATTCCCCGTTCGCCTGTAAAGTATAATAAATCCTGCTTTAAGGGAACTCTCACTATGTCTTAAGAAGGGAGACAATGAAGGAGGGAAAAAGAGAAAAAAATGTTAATAATAACATTTCTTCCTTTATTATCTTGCCATTTTCTAAAAAAGTGAAATATATGTATCTTTCTATAGAAAACATAAAGAGTAGTCTGTTAGCAATAGGCTTTGGGAAATAGATGATGCTTTAAAAGTATTTACTATGGGCCAGATATGAGCTAGGTACTGAGGTGAAGAGATTAAAGTAAAAGGAGAGTAAGGCTATTAAGATGAAACCTGGGATAATGTCAGAAGACAACACTGATCACCAGAGGGACTTGTTTAAGGTAGGCTACAAGTTATTCTGAGCTTCCTAGTGGCCAAAGCAAAGAGAGATACAAAATTTCACAGCATAGCGATTGTTCTTTAGAATCAGAGTTCTTCCTGGCGACCAGAGGCTGAAAGGAATGTCTTTGGTGAGTTCCCAAAAAACAATGTCTCCAACAATACCCTTACAAAGGCCATATCTTGACATTTTTTCATAGGACTGCTTTTTATGAGGCTCTTGGGCACCTTATGCTTTTTATGATGTCCCTTGTTTGGCAACAGTCACAAAGGCCTAAAGCAAGGAGGTCTGAGTATTTAGGTGTCTGGTGAGACAGGCAAGGGGGAGGCTTTCAGTGACAGAGCACACCCGGGCACGTGTACGATGCACATACAGTCTGCCCAGCTGGAGAAGCTTTGCTGTAGTGCTTTTACTCTACTTATTACGGGGAAACTCCTATTAAATATCTAAATTTTCAGAGCCTCAAAAAAAAAAAGAGTACTGAATCCTTTTCTTGTGATCCTACAGGAAAAGGGTACCTTCTAAAGCAGCAGCAGGGCAGGTGCAACTCGATTTCAATAAATAAGTTTGTTGGGTTTGTTTTTAGCCCCTACAATGTACAAGAGGATAAGTGGGGAGGCATAAACGCTGCTCCAATGGAGCAGGAGGTGCCCAGAGGAAATACGAGCAGCGCTACCCTACGCTGACCTCCAGACGTGGGCTATGTGCTTGATGCAAATTCTCACAACAACCCTTAGAGGGAGTTACAACTACCATTGCTGATTGACAGAAGAGACACAGAAATCCTCAGTGTCAGAGGTGGGAGTTAAATGCAAGCCTGACTCCAGAGACCTTCCATTATGGCCAGGGATCATCATCCAGATGCTGCCATACAAAGCAGGGCAGAAGAGTGACACGTGGCTGGCAGGTGAGGCATGTGAGAAGAAACCACCACTGGAGGGCCCCGGAAAGCATAAGGCAGGTCTGCAGACAGAGTCACTTTAGGACAGAGTCAGCGGGATGAGCAGTGGCATCAGAGGCTCAGTCCCCACTTGTTGCACTAGCATCTTTGAGCACCAACCATGGACCAGGTCCTATACAATTCACTGGAGAGGGAGGGTCCCTGCCCTTGGTCTCTGAAGAACTCCCGTGGGAGGGGGCTTGGGAGCCCGAGAGAAAGACATCTAACTTCCATTGGGGGCTTAGCATACTCTACATGCAGTGAAATTATTTACTACAGGTAGAGGCAAATGTGTGAGAGAGCATGGCCTATCGGGGTTTGGAAAGAGGAGGGGGGAGGGGAAGAACAGAGAGTGGGTAGGGAGGCAGACAGATGCAGAGATGGAGTGAAATAAAAAAAAATAGTGTGTGGTGAATGTGTAACTCATGAGGATAAAGAAGCAAGCAGGAACCTGTTGAGTCCATAAAAGAGTTTGGGTTTTATTTTAAGAGCAGTGGGGAACTTCTGAAAGATTTTAAGCAGGATAAAGTCAAGGTCAGATGGGCGTTTTCAGAAAGGTTACTATACCTGCGTACGGAGGAGGCACAGGAAGGTGGGATGAAGACAGGGTAGTGGAAGAGGCCAGGCAAAAGGTTCTGAGATGTGAATGAAGGCAGTGACGGTGGGACTAGAAAAGGAAAGGAAAGGACCAAGAAGGCGAGACAGCGGGGGGCAGAGTCTTTTTCAGATGCAAATTCCTAGGTTCTGGCTGAAGGTGACAAGTGACTCAGAAGAGAGAGGACTTTCCGGGTTTGCCACAGGGGATTACTGTGGGGCTTGCTGTATGTTCGGATGATGCATCCAGGAGATAACTGCATGTCTCCGGGGTTCAGGGAGCATCCCAGGGGAGTAATCCACGGCAGATGGCACAGATTCCCCTTGGAGAGGCAGCCGGCTGCCTGTCGCTATGCTCCAGGATTACTGTCTAACTCTGCTTCTGGCCCAGAGGAAGAGAGATTTTTTGATCACCACACATTCTGTATTGGGCATAATCTCAGGATGTCTCCTGTCACTGACCATATGTTGCAAAGTGGACTAAAATTTGAGGTTTCGGCTAAAACTCTCACCAGGGAAAAGCAAAAGGCAAACTTGAACTAATTGCTCCACCGGTTGAGGTGACCTTTAGAAACAAGCCTGAACTTTGTCAGCGTGCTATCGGTATTTCCATCAGGAAGTATTTCAACCAGCTAATGTTTGCCAACTGGGAGGACCAAGTGTTCGGTTCAGCATCAGGGTTCCTGTGCTAATCTGACCTTCTGAGGTATTTAAAGATGCAAAGGCCAGACTCATCACTTGAGTTCCCAAACCCATCGCCTGAATGCCAGCTTGCTACGTCCACCAACATATGCCTAGACTTCCTCTTTCGCTTTTCTTCCAACAAAAAAGCCCGATGCCCTAACTTTCAGACTGACCTCACAAACTTCTTACAATCGATGCTGCGGAGCCTCCTTAATCATCATCAATCATCTTCCTTCAAAGGAACCATGTATAATGGACACTTGGGCTTTGGAGCCAGCATACCGGTTTTGAATCCCGGCTTCCCCACTTCCTAGCTGTGTGTCCTTGAGCCAGCTCCTTAGCTTCTATGTTTCCCCATTCGTAAAATGTAGCTTGTAAGAGAATTCACCTTACAGGTAAGGTAATTATGAGGCTAATATGAGTCTCACAACTGTGCTTATCACCGGTGGTGGCACATGGGTACTTAGTTCTTGATATGTGTGGCCATGATGATCAGAAAGTTTTTATTATACTTAATCACACAGAAAGTGCTAATTTCAGTCCCTCATGGGAGCCCACACAGCTGACACAAAACCGGAGACTGTGCTTGTTTTTCTTCTTCTTTATAAGCAGAAGCAACAGATAAAATAATTGCTGGAGAATCCAATACCTCTAGCTATATTTCACTTCTCTACGAAGTAGCAGCAGAAGCAACCCAGAGTTTAATTAAACTCTTATTTTGTGTAAAATAAGGGAGGAGAAAGAGGCTTTGAGGGAAAGGGAGTTCATAAAACACTGATTACTGTGGTGGAGGCACACAGAGTGACAAATGACTATACTAGAAAAAGGCATTAGAAGAGGGCTTTTTCTCACTCTAGAAGTTTTCTGTAAGTCACAGCCCATCTAATGAAGCTCCATGCCTTTAGGACACTCTGTGCTCTCCACTTTCCCCTAATAACAGAAGCTTCCACGTCAGGGACTTTCTGTGGCAGCTCTGTCACTGCAAATCATTGCTGGGGGTAAGCCCCGAATCCAGAATTCTGAATTGAAACTCTGCCTGCCCCTTCTCTCTCCACCGCAAAGGCCTTGTGTTCTTGATTTACCACCGTGACTGACTTGGCCTCTCGTTCAGGAAATAGCTACGCTTGCCTTCTCAATTCCCTGAGTGAGTGGTTGGAGGGTGAGACCAGGCAGGCAGAGGACAGGTATTGGGTCATTATGGTTAGAGGACAGGTGCAGGGCTCTTGGACTGTCACAGGGAAACACTAGAAGGTAAAAAAAGCTCCCTTTGATGTTTCTTGGACCTAAGCTGCCTAGAGTTGGGACTAGAACAATAGTTCAGTTTTGAGCCCCCAAGAACCAAAGACTCCTTTATTAACAGGTCTGAGAATTGTTGCCTCCAGATTCCGGAAACCAGGAAGGGGCAGAGGAAGACGGCCCTCATGTGAAAGTACTGTATCAAGATAGCAGGGACTTGCTGCGGTGAGGAGGCGTGGTGGTGATGGGGTCCACACATCTGAGACTGTGCCAGAGAATAATGACAAGCTCGAAAAATAAGAACATGATTGAGTGCTGTCATCTGGCTCTGTGCTGTTTCACACGCATTGTCTCCTTCCATCCTCATAGCAACCCACACAGTCGAAGTCCGGTCCCAAGGCTGTCAAGCATTGCGCTTTCCTAGATCCCACACTGACGTGCCTCTAGACGAGGAGCGTGACAATTGCACCGGCACTGAACTAGGAGACAGGAGACCTGAGATTAGCCCTCTACCCACTGCTGTGACCTTGGAGACGTCACAGGAGGTCCCTGAACCCCAGATGCCTGTCTCATCTATCAAACGAGGTTTGTAAATATCTGCTGGCCCTTCTCCAAGGGGTTGAGAGGAGCAAATGACTTAAGGCATGCATGCCTTTGTATAAAATCAACTCTTCCATTATTCACGTCACGTCTCTCCAGCTCCAAAGGGACTGTGATGAAAGGTGAGTAGGAATGAAGATGTGACTTCTTATTCAAGGCTAAAGAGTCTCGGATGGATCAAATGGGGCCATGGTGCTGGTCTAGCCTATCTGGAAAGGTTCTGTCATCCTGACATAGCCACCCAGGGAGAGGGTTTGGGATGTTGCTAGCCTCCAGCTGAGCAGGGGTCAGCACAGAGCAGTGGGGGCCTACCCAGGGAAGAGGAAACGTACCAGATCATCTGCATGGCTGAATCACTGGCCAGAGTAAGCCCTTGGGAAACCTTATGCCCAAATCCGGTCTGAGCATCTGGACACTATTCTTGCCACCTCTGGCCGTCCTCTGCCTCTAACACCCTTCCTCTTGCAGGCAGCACTGCACTCCACGGCAGCCCCAGCTGTTCCAGCGAAGGGCGCCTGCTACTCGTTGAGATGTTGCCAGCCTACACGGCAGACCCCCGCCCGCCTCAGACACATAGTGGCTTCAGGAGGCCAGAGGATCATCCAGTAATTACGGCGCATTCATTTAGTATACATTGGTAAATGCTCACGCAGTACAGAGACCATGAAAAGCACTGAGAAGTTATCCTTCACACCTGGTATTTCACATACCACTGTTAGGCTTTTATTTTAAGGCTTTTATTTATTTATTTATTTTTTTACTGCGCTACCCCCTACTCCATGCCCATGTTACTTGGTTTCTCCTTGGTGTGTAGGGGGAGGCGGGCTGGGAAGCTCAGTCTTCTAATTCTACTTGTAGAAGCACCAACACATTAAGAGGTGGGGTGGTGCTTGTATACGTGACGGTCACCACCACGCACAGGCACGACCCTGCATATATCCCCACCCTTCTTCCAGCATTTGGGGGATTCTCTCCCAATTTTGTGTCTTAGTGGGAGGCACAGCCCCTTTCTACTGCAGAAACAGACAATGCCAGATATTTGCCTCTTGGACCCCTGTGCAGCAATAACAGAGACACAGCACGAGGGCTCCACCAGTCAGAGCCAATCCACAGGCGAATAAGGAGGCCTGGGTTCCTGCAAGAAGCAGTGGGAACTGGAAGAACCCTTTTCAGAGCATGAGCGAGATGGAGTTCGGGAGCGGTGGTGGCTGGAGGGTCAGTGGTGGGCACCAGACAATCTGCGGAGCTGGGTGGGGTAGCAGTGCTGCGCTCGGAGGCAAGTCTCCAGGGTAACGGGGTGTTGCTCCTGGCTGGGTGGGCTCCGGGCCTCATTTTCCATCTCTCTGAGAAATTCTGTAGACCACCCAATATAATTTTTAATGCATTCCTTTTCTGCTCAAATCAGCTAAGTCTGATTTTGTAGCTTGAAACTAGGAATCCTGAGAGATACACCAAATGACACAAATGATAATAACAGCAATAATAATAACAGCTAGCACCTATTGAATATGTCTACATTCCAGGCACTGTCTCAAAGTTTTTCATATGCTAAATCATTTACTCCTACAAAATATCCTGCTAACCAAGTACTATCAGTAACTCAGTTTTACATAAAGAAGCAGAAGGTTGGAGAGGTTAAGTGCAAAGGTCTCAAGTGCAAACCTTTCCTTCTACCTTCTGCTGAGGAGCAGGTTTAAGCATGGAATTCGGATGGAAGTCATCGCTCAGGCTCCTCGCTCTGGCTCCTTTGTGTTTCGACCTGGGGCAAGCTTTCCTTAAGGGGGAATAGCTACACCATCAAGCGTTCTCTGTGGTGTTGCTGAAACTTCTCTCAGAGGGACAAAAGTGTGGCTTTTTGCTTTGGCCAGCCTTGAGAAAAACTGGAGCAAGGACTCAAAATAGAACAGGCCCCCAGAGCTCCCTGTGTCCAGAGCCACCTGAGGAATATGGGGCCCTGGGACAAGCTGGCTGCTGGGAGGACAGGGGGTTCACTCTGGAAATGTCACTGTTGGCATAATTAACACCCTGATTGGATTACTTAGGTTGAGAGCTGTGCAGAGTGAGCTGTTCGTGCACGTGGAGTAGTTTTATAATGCCAGAAACCCACCGCAGGCCGACTGTCAGGAAGGAGAGTGGATGCAAACATAATACATTACCCAGGGGTTCTGCTTATGACCAGGTCATGGTTTGTCACCTGGGAGTAACTGATTGTCTTCTCTTTGTTCTCATTTTGGATCAGACACTATAGGGTGATGGCTGGGTTTGACATTTTGGTTGTGTTTCCTCTTTCCATGAGAAAGTCTAAAGTAACCGAGACTCTGGTAAGAGAGAGAGGAAGAAGGGGATCCACTGATGCCAGGATTTTTACAGTTTTTTCTTGAACCAATTACAAGAGGTGTATACTTGGGAAATAAAGTCTCTCTGCATTGGTGGTAAGTGAGGACCGAGAGCTTTCTCTGCTGGTACATTTTTGGTGCCACTGGTGTAAGTATCTAAATCTGGGAAAAAATAAAAACCGTGTCCTAAAATTTTGTGAGGTTCAGGCATCTTGTTAAGAAATTCTCCTCTCTAAAACTCCAGAGTGAGGGAAATGTTTGGCTAAAGTTTAGCTATGCTGGAGTGAGCTGCATGAAAGCTTGCTTTGCAGACCTCCCCTTGACTGAGCTTGGTTCATGCCCAGCAATATTCTCGGCAGACACACAGGATAAACTTGGCCTCTTATATACAGACAGAACAATGGAGGGACAACTATTAATGACAGCATCCTCTTTAG
Source organism: Pteropus medius (assembly GCF_902729225.1). Lineage (NCBI taxonomy): Eukaryota > Metazoa > Chordata > Mammalia > Chiroptera > Pteropodidae > Pteropus > Pteropus medius. The sequence goes on from NW_024340699.1 coordinate 8,523,064, forward strand.
AGAATTCCCATTGCCTTTCAGGGAAAGGCCTACATGATTTGGCTCTTTCCGGCCTCTCTCTCAGATTTCATCTAGTACTTTCTCCAGTCACGCTAGTCTGATTTTGATGCTTCTAATGAGTCACGCTAGTCCTCGCCTGTCTTTCCATTGGCTACTTCCCTGCCTGGAGCATTCTGATTCCACAAGAATGTCCAAAGCAATCCCTTTCCCCCAACCTCCACCCCAGGGGGCTGAGCTCTTCCCTCATTGGCATTCAGAACCTTGCAACTCAAAGTGTGGTTCAGGGATAGCAGCATCAGCATCACTTGAGAGGATGTCAGAAATGCAAACTCTCAGGCACCACTCAGGCCTCCTGAATCAGACTCTGAATTCAGGGGGTGGCATCCATGTGAAAGTGTGAGAAGCACGGAGTTAGAGCTCAGCTTGAATGTCACCACCTCCTGGTCACCTTGGAGGCCTTCCCTGACCCTCACACCCTCCTAAACAGGGTTCTCCCTTCTAACCACTACTACTCTAGTATCTCCTCCTAGTTTGTTGTCCGCACAGGACTTATTAGAACCTGACATTTCATTTTACTTTCAGTCTGTCTGTCTGTCTGTAGTCTCTGAAGCCTCAGTGGGACCACAGAACCTGTCTGGTTTACCCGAATGTTCTCAGAACCTAGACCAATGCCTGCTGTGTAATCGAAGTAGGGACTCAAAACATATTATCTTCTCCCCCCAAATGAATTATTTTTCAGCTTTACTGAGGTATAAATGACAAATAAAATTGTCGGATATTTAAGATGTACATCGTGGTGACTCGATGGGCATATACCCTGTGAAAAGATTCCCCCATCTAATTAATTAAACATTTATCACCTCACATATTTATCTTTTTTGCAAGAAACATTTCTTGAATGAATGAATGATGAATGAACTGATCATTTACTATAAGATGCAAACCTTCCCTCCCTCCCTCTGTATTGATCAATCCATTAATCTGTTTATCTAGTCTATCTCTGTGGGATTTAATACAACTCCCACCAAAGGGGTGAGGGGAAGGTCTGGGCACCTGGGGTGGGTGATGAGCTTCGCCCGCTTTTTGAGAACCTGCAGTATGGTAAGAGGTGTCACAGGAAGCTCCTACCAAAGCTGAGCCCCTTGTGCTCTGGGTGAGAGTTCCCATCCTCAGGGGAGGTTTCACGCAGGAGAGGACAGGCCTGGTGCTGGCCCTACCAGTTTATGAAGAGTGCTATTCAAAGGCTAAGGGTCCTGAGGGTCTTTTTCAAACTTGAGAGAGATCAAAGAGACCGAATATTAGGGCCAGGGTTTGTCCAGGAAGCTGTGATTACCCAGGGCTGGCCTATGATGGGCATTGAATAAACAGCAGGAACACGAATGACCACTGCAGGTCCATCCCAGAGGACAGACAGCACCACCCAGACCGCTCATTTCTCTGCCCTCCTTTCCGCATGGTCTCTGCCTTCTCAGGCTGAGAAGTGTACAGATTTCCTACCTCCCTTCCCTTCCGTATTTTCCCCGTCTTGCCATCTCTCTGCAGCTTGCCAAAACCTCTTTTTATAGAACACATCCAGGAAAGAAATAGTCAAAAGCAGGTTTCCCTGCTCTCATTCTTACTCTACGAGGAGAGAGAGGGCAGAAGAAATTTTTCTGGATAGTCTCAGAGAAACAAGGGACATGTTAGAACGCAATCTTTGAAAATTCTGGTCTTTGCGCATTCTAAAATAAGTTGTAGAATATTGCAATTAACATTTCCCAAGAATATTCTTTTTACCTTCAAGGAATTGAGAAAAGCTAATCAGAAATAGAATCTGGTTCACTGCACTGAATACAGGACTTGATATATAGTCAAAAAATATTACTGAACTGATGGGTCTTGGGAAAACTATGTAGAAAATAATAAAAATATATCCCAATTTTACACCACCCTCACTGAAAGGAAAGGCGCATGTATATGCGTGTACATCACACACACACACACACACACCATACACATCAAAAAGTCAGTGGTGGATTATCTCAAATGGGCTTCTAAATGTTCTTTTCCACATTTTCTAAGGTTTTTGGAATGACTATCCACAACTTCCTTAATTATTACAAATAAACCTGTCATTGTGAAAACATTAAGTGTTATTTAAAACAATAACAATATTTTCCACTGTGCAGGCCGTTGTTTTTTTTTCCCACAGCCAGTTTGCTGCCCGGCTTGCTGGGCCAACTGCCAATCACAGCCCCCAGTCGCCACAGGATCAAGAAGCGGTCTGTAAGGTGCAGAATACCGGGAAAGCTCCTTTTACTTTCATTTTTCTTCCTCTGTGGGAATTGTATCCTGTGCATTCACTACCCGCTCCTGACCCCAACCATCCACTGCTTCAACTGAATCACACATCAGGGTACAAAATACAGGATTCAACAATACAAAACACAGGTGATGTCCAAGTGCAATGGCTTCTCAGGCTCAAGACCAGCCCAAAGTAACTTGGAGTGGCAGGAACAGGCTAGATTTTGAAGCAAAAAAAACCCCAAAAATACAAAACAAAAAAACCCAAAAAACGAACAAAAAAACCTTCCTTTTCTCTCCTTTTGCTTTGCCTGCTTTATATTCTCTTTCTTTGTATTTTCCTTGCTTCTCTTTTCCTCTCCGCCCTCAGATTTCATACCACTTTGTATCCAATTTACACCAGGAACTCGTGTGCTCACAGATACATTCCTCCATCAATACACAGCACCAGTAAAATGAATATATTCATTCCCATCTTAGAGTTGAGGAGCCTGAGACTCAACAGTCAAATGGCCAAGCGGAAATCTCAGAGCCATCGTGCGAGAGGAGGCCGGCCCCCTCCGAGTCCTTCCTACTTCACCACGCTGACCTTGCTCCTCCTCCCGTATCTCCCAGCGCCCCCTTCTCATCACTTCGCTTTCTTTACCCTTCGCCTTGCTCCTTTAAAGGAGCATGTCTAAAATGAGAAAAGGAAGAACGGACACACAGTGAACTTGACTGGGCTAAGGGCTTGTGCACACAGTATCTCAATACATCCAACTACACAGCAAGGTAAGTGGTATGCACTCACTCAAATTCGCAGAGGTATGGGACACTAACGGTGTGGTAGGTATCACACTAGATGCTTCGAGTGAATAAGTTAAAAAAACAAAAGACCCAGTCCCTGCCCTCAAGTCACTTACGGTCTAGTGGAAACTCCCATTCATGTTTATTTTCAGAAGATAAAGAAACTGAGGCTTGGAAGAATCAATTCGCCTCCTCAACATCATAGTTCAAACCCAGAATCGACCTTTTGGACTTCAGATTCCAATCTTTCTAAGGGCAAAGAATTCTTGGAAATAGCAGGGGAGAAAAACAGCAACAGCAGCTTCCCAGAATTAGCCTTCACCTTTAGCTCTCTGAACGGTAAAGAAATGGGGGGCGGAGACGGGGAGAGAGAGGTGGGAGAGAGAGAAGCAGATCCTTGGCCCTCATCCTGCTGTATCCCAAGGTAACGAGTCACCTACGACTCTCTTCCTGTCCCAGCTGGGAGGGAAGCTTCGCGGTGTGTTCCGGCCCCAGGTGGTTGTGTGAACCGGGGAATTACAGGGTAAGACTGTTGTTATGCACCTGCCTCCTTTCAGGCTTTTTGTGTTTGGCTTTCACAGCCTCCAGCCAAACAAAGAGGCTTCACTTCTCATCCTTGGCCTGCGGGCAGAGAGAATTTCAATTCTTTCAGCTGAAAGGAAGACTCCTGCTGACCCAGCCCAGAATGGGAGGCAGAGAGGGATCCTTTCAGGAAGATAAGATTGTTGATGATGATGACACTCACAGCGTTTAAGACTTACTGAGCACACATGTGCCAAGCCCTGTGTTACGTGGTGTTACATCTACTTTTAACCCACACTAAAACAATTTGGCGAGGTAGATACTATCGCCATGCCCCGAGGAGCCGGGGGCTGGCACACATGGCACAACTCGCCCAAGATCCCTTTGTAGGTGGCGACCGAGGATTTGATAGCAGGCAGCCTGGCTGTCTCCCTGGAGAAAGCTGTAAAGCACGTGGTAGGCGCTCTGTGAATGTAAATATTAGTTTCCTCTTCTTTTCTAAAACACTTCTGGGGTAGTTGTTTTACACAAATTTCTCCCTCTCAGACCTGTCAGCCAGTCTCCATTCTACCCCAGAGCCAACTTGGAGGCTGGCTGAGGAGACGGCTGAGTGTCTCACTCCCATCCCCCACGCGCAGATGAGTCTGAGTCCTCAGCGGGATGCCCCCAAATGTCACCTTTGTGCTGTTGGTCCTCTGCTACTCCTGGGTTCCGGGTGATTCCTGAGCACGTTAACATTTCAGAGCCGCTGCGCTTGGCTTCTCTGAACAACCATTTATCATATTTCACGGTTTTAAAGAAGAAAAACAAAAACATGAAAAGCTGGGCACCCTGGAGGAGCTGACAGGGTGACCTCTGACCTGTGGCTCAGGATGGGAAGGAATGCACAGCTCGCTCTGTAGCTGCGTCTACCTCCCTCCCCTCCCTCCTGGCTGTGTGGACTTGTAAATGGCCTGGGGGAGAGGGGAAGGACAGAAGAGGGCTCTATACATGTCGCAAGGGGCCTGGGCCAGGCCTGGTCAGCCAGGTGCCTGCCACTTACAAGAAAACAATTTTCTCAGGTTGAAGTTTACCTCTTGTTCTGGGGACCCCCTGGAGGGGTCGATGCCTTTCTCTTTCATTAAACAAGGGTAGGGGGTACTTGGTGGGGTGGGAAGGAGCCTGGGAGGAGAGGAAGAGGGTTTCATGCCTTGCAGGCAGGGGGCCAGCTGGACCTCTGCCTCCCAGCCTGGGCCAAATTGAGCCAGAGAGAGCCACAGCTTCATAATTCATCTTAATGAAGGGCCTCTGTAAACCTGCCATGCCCTCGAGTTTCGGCAGGAAGCTCCCAGCCATTTTGCTGACATGGGTCCCCAATTGTGCAGGTGCTAACGGGCTCTTTCCTCCTGGGGTTTTATGGCCTGTTTGGAGTGACTGGATGCTTCAGAACCTTCTCCCATCAGGGCCTCCAAGGATAGGGGATGCTGAATTGAGAGGGCTGTCCCAGAAGCCACGAGAAGCTCCTCTACTCAGCAACAGACATCCCTGTTCCGCAGATAGCTAGAGAGCGGTGTGAGCAGTGGGCAGCGGTGCTTGCAGTAGGAGGCTAAATAGAATGACATATTCAAAGCGGCTAAAAACACCCCAAATTGATGAAAAATTCATCCTAGGCCAGACCCTGTACTGTGCTTTTTTGCATACACTGTCTCACTCCTCACAAAGACACAATCATCAGCACGGCTGAGGAAACAGAAGCTCAGGGTGGCTAAGTGACTTGCCCAAAGCCACACGGCAGGAGTGCTGCGGGGCCAGCATTTGAACCTAATTCAGTCTGACCCCAGACCCCACACACCATAACATTTGGTGAGCATTGTACAAGGTAGTATATATTCATTTTCCCTTTTAACATAAAGAACCATCTGTAAGGTCCTTATTATTAATGCATATTGCAGATGACTAAGATAGAGCTCAGAGAGGCACAGGGATTTGCACAAAGTAACACAGTAACTGTCTTTAGCTAGAACTCTACAGCCTGTGGCCATCCAGCAACTCGACCCTTGAGTGTTAACACTATGCTAAACAAACCACCGCTTTCTCTGGTTAGTTTAAACTCTGAATCTTTTCTAGCTTTTTTTCGATTTTCCCCTTATACGCCTAATGAAGCTCACAGGCACTGAAGATACAGGGCTCATATTTTATGCTCTGATTTTTTTTTTTATCTGCAGAGCTTCTAGTTTTAATTTCTGGCCAAAGAGCTAGTTAAGATAACGGAGTAATTATTTTTTATATACTGTATGTCTCGCTTATTTCCAAAAGAGTAAGGAGACGGTTTATTTTTAAAAAGTAGCACACAGGCCTCCTCCACCTCCCTGTAAACGCCTCAGGGCTGAATGTTTACTATTGACTCTTTATCTCGCTCTCCCCACCCCAACATCCAGGGTTTGGGAAAAGCGGGTAAAATCACGTGGCAGATGGGAGAAATGACTGTGCCAGGACAATTCGTCATTTAATCATTTCAACCCTGGAAAAGTGGAGAAATGATAACTCTAGATGTGATGTTAGCACTTCTTTCCTGTAAGACCCGCTATTTATCTCCCGCTCCGATCAGGGACCTTCGGCGGCAGCTGTATGCAGTTCTGAACTCCTGTCAGCTAAGTTTAAAGCTGCTTCTTCCTCGCCTCAGTAACACTATTCACACAGTCGCTGATAAATGTGTTCCCAGCAGCTCAATACCAGGCAAACCCACAATCTGAACTTATCCATTTTTCTTTGAAGGGGACTAAAGTTTTGCCTTTTGGGAAACTGATTTTAAGTTGGTTATCAAGAAACAAAGACTCAGAAAGAACCTTTGACCTTTCCCCATTTCCCGACTAAGAAATTCAGAGGGAAAGGCCTACTCTAGGAAGGAAATCTTAGGGTGTTCACCTTAGCCTAATTTGAGTTAAGTATGGTAGATAGGAAGGTGCCAAACAGGGCCTGTTTACTGGATCAACCTCTGTGTCCCACTGAAGGAAAAATTTACCTTCCATGTATCCCCACCTCCCTTCCTCAACTACCTATAAATTGCCTACTTCCTTTGAAATGTCAGACGCCTACCCCTGGCCCCGCTTTCTACTTCATCCAAAATGAGATATATATCCAGTTTTACCTATCTTTGGACTTTTCATGCTTATGTGAATTCCATGCACGCATATATTAAAATTTGATTTTCTCCTGTTAATCTGTCTCTGTTAATTTGATTAGCCCAGCTAGAAGAACTTACAAGGTAGGAGGAAAAGTTGTTTTTAAGCCCCCGCATCTTACAGCTCCAAAGCAAACGGAGTGATCGCAGAACTAGATAATCTACTCTTTATTGAATGCTACCATGTGTGATATAACTTAACCAAAACAAGAATTTGACTCCTTTGCTTCCTGGTAAGAAGCACTGTCTCTCAGTACTTTTTGGAAACAACTGGTCACCCCAAAGGGGGAACAGGACACACAAAGACCCCTGACAAAACTGATATCAACACTGATCTTACTTCCATGATAATCTGGATACATGTGTGAATACACACATATAGGCAAAAGGACATATATAATAGATTTCCTTTAATAGGTTTATACAAAAAGACTCTGTGGGTTCATTGGGCTGTTAAAGCTTGACTGATCTAACTTCTCCCTCCCCCTCCAAAGCACACATACCTGAAAATGAAATGAGAAAACAGGTCACCACCCATCCAAGATTAGAACGTTTAGCAAAAGGGGAATGGTGCTGAGTGCCATCCACATGCCTTAGTTAAACTTAACACAATCTCAGACTGACAACGATCTGGGTTTGCAAGCTGTAAGCAGGAAACGGTCCCTGCGAGCCTCTGCTCTTCAAAGGGACTCTCTTTAGTGTGTTTGGCAGTTCAGAGTTTAATTAGCCATCTCTATGCACTCAATCTGGGCTCAGCAGGGAAGACCAAACACCGTCAGGGCTGGAATCAGCCATCACAGGCCTCTGGGAAGCACAGAGCATGCTCAGAGCTGAGTGCGCCAGGGAGCTGGCATGCCAGCCACCCTCCAGGAATTCTTCCTTTCCCTTCCCAATTTTTAAGGCCCCAAAAGGAGGCCTCGCATTCTTCTAGTCTGCCTGGCAATTAAAGAGGTGAAGCTCACTGTGCGCTACTGAAAACACCCACCTGGAGCACTGTCGTCCTTCCTGGTTCACTCTGCCTGCCTCACTTAATAAAGCCCCTCTCCTAAGGGCTCTGTGTATCCATCACGTCCTTGAGATTTTACTCTCTCCTCTTGGAGAGCAGTCTCCACCTCACCAGTCTGAACATGTTCATGCTTGGCGTTTGTTCCTTTCCAAACGTGCGCTCTTTTGGGTGTGAGAATAAAAAAAAAAAAGAATTCCAGCACCCTCAACTCTTTTGTCTCAGTTGTGTGTGTGTGTAGGCGTGTAGAGGCGGTATACTGTAACTCCTTTACCACATAATACCAGAGTCTGCAGACTTGCAACCCAGCCTGCCCTTTACACAAGGCTTGTTGGTTCACTCCAACAGTAATTAGGGGAAACGAAACTGAAGTTGCAGCTTTCATTTTAAAACCAAGATATTTCACACACAAAAATTAGATCTCCAGTATATTTTGGAAAAAAAACAAAAAAAAACAAAACAATAAGTCAGAAGCAGTTAGCAAGCTGGGTCCACACCCCTGCATGACAAACATGGCCTTGAGCTGAGCGTGCACCGCTTCCGGGCGGGCAGGCCATGGCATTTGGTTGGGGAGGTAGTGCCTGCTGAGAGGTTCCAGAATGGCTCAAATCAAAGCTGGCCCAGTTGGCTTCCAAGGAGAGGAAGGGGCCCCTATTCCTAATTCACACAAAGGCTCCCTGTGGGGCCAAGGGGCCCGGTTCCCTCCACTGACCACCAGACCGACTTCACTCATTCATGTCACCTGCCTCTCCCAGCAGGAGTGTCTAATCCCTGCTACAAACGACAAGAACCTGCAGCTAGAAACTTTTATGAGTTTAACAGTACCAACTTGTAGATTAGATTTCTACCTAACCTTTAGAGAAAATTCTTACTGGGTTGCCATCCAAGTCCAATCTTTCTGGACCCCAGGTTTCTTGCTTTCGTAAATTCATTCTGCTCAGGCTTACCTGCTTCACTGGGTGCTGGAAAAACACAAAACCCGACTCTCAGAGTAGATCAACTGGAAACTCATGTGGGTTATTACACCACCTAGTTATAAAAAATGAGACCAGCTAGTCTCATTTCTTTGTGGAGGCTCACTGTCTCTGAAGCTGTCAGCAGCCTTGGGCTTCTACTTTTATGACATCTTCTGACCCAATGAGCAGACCGGGGCAATAAAATGCAAATCATTCTTGCAGTCAATTAATCCCCCTGAAATTGTGTTGACTAACACAGCAGTAAAAGAGCAGGGGGGAAGAGTTGTTCTCTCTGGTCTTTCTCAGAGATAACGGGCAAAACCTAAAGGATTTTAATTGTCCAGATCCACCTCAATTCCCCAAATCCAGGCCACATGTATGGCTGTTTAAGCCTTAATGAAACTTAATGAACAGAAACAAGGAGGAGGTAACTGCTGTGAATCAGAACTGCCTGGTGTCAACACCCAAACCAAACACAATCTGCCCCAGATCAGTGAGACAGACACAGTTTTAAAGGGAGCAGCAAGTAGTCTGCAATGCTTACCCAAGCCTTAACACTGATTCGTCTTCTCCCTGGTTTCTGGGACAATAAAAGGTCTGTGAGTTCATGAAAATTCCTCCGGTGATTTTTACAGGTGGATAAGAAAATGTGTCTATGCCAAGGGCAGAAATGACATGAGCACTGCCAGGCAGCACCATCTTTCCTTCTTTAAAGCTGGCCCAATGTTGGCATCTTTGACCTCCAGCTAACTCAGCCACAGAGCACCAGCCTGAAGCCCAGAGTCAGCACCAATCTTTATTCACACTGCTCCCAAAATCACTTGTCAGAAGCCTTGACCGAGGTAGTTAGCTTCTACGGCGAAAACATCAGCCTCCTCTAAAGCCAATGGCAGTCCACTCACCTCCACAGGTGTCTTTCAGAAGGTCTAGCATCCTATACAATCGATTTCTATTCTCTTGTGAGAATGACCAAGGAGCATAAACACTTTTGGCATGTTTTTTGGCACCATTCCATTTTGCACATGAACAAAACATAAATGACTTGCAGGAGGATAAACGGCTAGGATCAGAATCCAGGAATCTAGAGTTACTATTTCGAGTTCTGAAAGTGTGTGGGCATCACCCCAATCCCTCCCCACATTCTCTTTCTTCTCTACCATCCTGTTCTTCCCGGACCGCTTACAAGAGGGCACTTCCCTGCCTTCTAGGAAGGTGGGCAATGGAGGCGGGAGGGCCGGGAGGGCCCTAGATGCCAATATCGATGCTTCTCTACATTTGTAGATGGTTCTTTCTACTACTGTTTTCTAGGCAGATTACTCCCCGGATTCTTAAAAGTAACAAAGGACAATAGCTTTAGGTAAGATGGGAACTAAGCAACTGTACCTCCTGCAGTTGAGGGGCTGTATGTCTGGTACTGGTGTTGAGAAAAGCCTGTCCTCCCTCTTAAGTTGTTCTCATCTTAGCCAGGTGGTATATGGCACTTCAGAAGTTTCAGAAGACACATGTGTTACAAAAGGTCCAGCAGAGAGTTTGCAAAATGCTGAGATCCTCACTGCCCCATACACCCCTGTCAAAGATTTTTTTTTGTTAGAAGTTATTCTTTGCTACCACAATAAAAGCAATAACAACAAAAACAATGAGCATTGGAACAGCAAACCCCAAAAGAATCACAGCATAAAACCAGCATTTCAGAACCAGGGAATTACGACCAGCCCGAGTGAGAAAGACCAGAGGGGCGGATGCAGTGTGGAGGGAGCAGTATTCACACCAACAAAACCCCTTCCCAGCCACCACCAAAATCATCTCCACCCTTCACTGTGTTAGCCGTCATTGAGTTCAAGGGCTTCTTTGGGGGTGGCAGAAACTTCCAGAAACTTCTTCCTGGTGCTGGAACCAAGGTTCTCTCACATGGCTTCCATGTCCACGCATGCCACTTCATTTCTTAAGAAGAAAACTGGTTGCTCAAACGCTCTAGCAGATTTTGGAGGGGTGGTGTCTGTACCTGATCGCCTGCGGCCAAGCTAAGGCCTAAGGTAGCTGCCAGCTCAGACGACACTCCCTTCCGCCCCACAGAAACAATATGGCTGGACCCCTTCCTCAGCCCAAGCCCCACGAGCTGCTGTGCCATCCACCTTTTGCCGCCCTTCTGCCCCTCCTGGGGAGGCCCTCTACTTAGAGTACAGTTGGTACTCTACTCACGCCAAGCTTTTCCAGACCCTGGAGAGTTCCCTCCTGCATTAGGACTTGGGCGCACGCTTCCTCTCTGGAACGCCTCAGCTCCGTTGCCTCCTACCTCAACCTCAGCTCACATGTCACTCCCCAGGGAGCCCTACTGACCCTCCATCCTGGACTGGGTGTCCCATCACTGTATTTTTCTAAAGCCATCCTACTTGCCCTTCACACACTGATTATTGTTTGTAATCATGTATTTATTCGGGTGCTGAGTTGATTAGTGTCTGTCTTTTCCATTTGACTGAGGTTCCAAACAGGCAGGGTCTGTCTGTCTGACTCAGCACTGGAGCTCGTGGCACGACAGTCCTCTTCCACCCGATCCTAGACTGTTCAGCCTTTAAATCTAAGCTCGGACTTAGCATCGGTCAGGGGCCTACCCGGAAAATCGAAACCACTTTAAGTATTTCCTACGGGGGGAATTTAACGCAGGGGAATTGGTTGTATAGATGACAGAGGAGCTGAGAGACCAGGAGAGGATGCTGAGCCATCCACAGATAAGCAACAGCAGGAAGCTGTCTCTACCCCACGGCCAGAGGCACAAGGGAGCAGGTGTTGTTCCTGGAGCCCAGGGACTGTCTGGCAGGAGATGCATCCACACAGGAGACACAGCCACTATCAGAGAGGCTGTCGAGGCAGAGGAGAAGAAATATCCTGCCTTCCTCCTCCTGGCCCCTCCCCAACGTCTCCATGAATGCCGCTCCTTGCTGAAGAACACAGATGGAAGCTAGCTCACACGGGAACCACGGAACCACAGCCTGCAGGCATTGGCCCCCTGAGCGGCAGAGCAGACCTGAGGAAGGGCTGGAAATGGGGAAGGCAAACAGGCCTAGGACTAGCAGTCCTTAATTCTTCTGGGAATACTTTCTTGCCACCCACCCTAGCCTCCGAGGCTTTGAAAAATCCCCCCCACCCCACCCCAGATACATTTATTTCCTAATCCTGGAACCTCTGAATATTACTTTATATGACAATCATATCTTATGTCCTAAAAGATGCAATTAAGGTAAGAATCTTGAGGGGAGAAGCTTATCCTGGATGGGCCCCAAAAGCCATCACAGATATTCTTATAAGAGAGAGGCAGAGGGAGACAGACATGCAGAGGGAAAGGTGATGTGAGGACAAGGTGGGGGCAGATACGGGAGTGATGCAGCAGCAAGGCACGGAATGCCGTGGCCAGCAGAAGCCAGAAGGAGCAGAGAGTAAACTCTCTCTCGGAGAAAGTGCAGCCCTGCTGATGCCTTGGTTTCAGACTTCTGTCCTCCAGGACCGTGAGAGAATACATTTCTGTTGTTTTAAGCTACAAATTCATGGCAATTTGTTACAGCAGCCAAGGAAACTAATACAGTGCCTCTATTACGTTCCCATCAGCAGTTCCTGCTTACCCCTGTGGCCCACTGTCCCTCTGCACTGAAAGTGGCCTATTCCATTATCTCATCTGTCCCGCTAGACTGACCTCCTTTAGGGCAAGACTACGTTTTAGGTAGTTATTTCCCCCGTTCTCAGACACTGATTGGCATATATTGGAGACAAATACATATCATCAAACTGAATTCAGGTTTTATGCCCCACTTAATCTTTGACATCTTATTTAGGACAACTTTGCCCAAATGTAGAGGTTAATACATTCTAATATACCTAGCCTTCTATCCAGATTCAGTCTGCAGGTCTCTCTACCCTGTAATTGGGCCCCCACCTTCTAAGACCCTGCAAGGGACATTCCCACTTTAAACGGCAGAAAACACAGTCTCCCAGTGATAGCTGTGGCCTCGCTCTTCCTACCTATCCTTCCTACCCATCGTCATCCCCCAAAGTGGTGGTAAGCCACGAGGAAAAAAGCACCTCTTCCATTCAGCTTTTCTCTTGAGTCACCCAGCTCACTCACAGCCATGTGCCAGGTCAAAGTTTCTCTGGAGTCCCCTGTGTTAACAAGCTAGAGGCCAAGCAGCACAGTGTTGGACAGCGTTTTTCTGAGTAGTTAATTAATGAAGGGAGAAGCTACCTTGACGATCATTGAAGCAAGCAGCCGGGCTGTGGAGTCGTCCAGAGGGACGGGATTAGTTTCCAGGGAGACAGTAGAGAAATGACAAGGAGGGCAAGCTTGACGGAACCTGCGGCTTCCTGGGTGCTCCTTGCCTGACTCTCCTCTGCCCGCCACGCAGAGCAGTCACGTGCAAAGCCATGTGGTGAGGCTGGACTGGCTTGGTAATTAGTTAGCACTTGGTGCTGGGGGCAGATTTAGAGTCCGCTCACGGATGGCATGAGCTGGACTGAGGGCCTTCTGGAAATCACACTGCCCATGGTTGACAGCTCAGGGAGGTAACGGGTCCCAGGGAAATCACCGAGTGGCCTAGAAAAGTGACCCAGAGGTGGGCGGTGCTGGTCAGATCACAGGTTCTGGTTGGTCCGCAGGGGCAGGAGGTGAGCTATGGTGGTGCTAAGGGCCAAGGATGGTGAGCAGATGCCCATGTAGAGCGGCAGCATTTCTAAAAAGGGAAGATGAACCGTCGCGGATATGTGCCATTTTATTTGATTTACTCCTACTCTGCTCCACTCACTCCATTCCATTCCATTTTCATTTTTTTTGCTTTCCAGAGACTCAGGGGGAGGTGCAGCCTGCCTTCCACTCTAGAATTCAGAATTCAGCCTTCCCCTGCAACTTGAGCAGGCATTGACCTAGGCTCAGACAATCAGCTACACCTGCCTGGGATTTTGAATCTGAAATTTTGACGAGGAAGCGCTGTCGGTCAGCATGCGGAAGCCTTGCAAGGGTGGAGGCACAGTCCACTTCTGGAGCAGCGGTGCCAAAGAAGGCTGTCTGTGTGCAGGACCAGCACCCAAGTGCTGGCAGTGGCAATGACGGTCCCTTGTGGTGCTGGTGCACTAACTGCCCTTGTTCCCACCCCATCCTGAGCCCGGTTCTTCAGATCTCTAGCAGTTCTGAGACCCACCTGATTTGTTTTCTATAGATCAATATGCCGTCTACCTCATCCAGAGTGGATGTCTGTTCTCGGAACTATTAACCAGAGTGTTTACTGGCTCCTTTCTAAATAGTTTAAGGGAGTGAGGAAAGTTTGCCTTGTTTCATCCAGAGCAGAACTCTGAAAAATGCTTTACTTTTTTTTTTTCTTGTCACAGCGTAATCGGTTGGTGTATTTGTCAGGCCTCTTTGAAGTACAAGTGACAGAAACTGGTTTAAGAACAACGACAATTTATTTATAACTTTAAAGTATGAGGGTTAACAGGATCCAGGTACAGCTGGATCTGGTGAGGAAAGTCACGTCAAGAATTTCTCTCTCGCTTTCCTCTTTACGGGCTTCATTCTTAGGAAGATCTGCTCGTGCAGTGGTCCCCTCCAGGCTTGTATCCTACCAGCTTAGCAATTCCAGTAGGGAAAATAAAGGCTTATTTTCTCAAAAAGTCCAACAAAATCCTGAGACTGACTATAACTGGGCACACTCGGGTCGCCTGTTCACTCTAACCTGTGACCAGGGTTAGGTGGGGTGGGGGCAGGAGCTGATTTGGCCCATGTCTGGATTGTGCTATGGGACTGAGTCGATCATTTAGTTAAATGTTCTCAGATTTTAAGACCCTTGTCCTTCAACCCTCCCACTTCCCACTCTGATTTGTGAGTTAAAGTTTTACAGTAGAGTAACTCATGCTTTAAAATTTTTTATTCTTTTACAATTAACATATTTATAGTAGAATCTAGTTGCTTCTCCCCTTGGTAGCGCCAGATAAAAGACAGACTGCTGATTATAAACTGATGCTCCATTCATTTCTCACCCTCTCAAAAAATTATATTGCAATGCAAGAGTGTAAAAGTAACCTTATTATAAGGATTGCCTTGAATGGGATTTAATTTATTAATTTTTAAGGCAGGTAAAAGTCTATTATTATTGAAAGCAATATACTTATAATTAAAGTAATTACTACCACTCACTACTGGTATCTGATGTTTACTGAGTGCACAATGTCCTCAGCGCTGTTCTAAGCTCTTCCTACCTGTGAACTCACATCGTAGCCCTAACACACTATAAAGCAGGGATCATTATTAATCCCACTTTAGAGATGATAAGAGTAAGGAATAAAATATAAAGAACCTGGTCTGATCACACAGCTAATTAATGCTGGAGCCAGGATGTGAATTCAGTAAATCTGCATTCTATATTCTTAACTGCTAGGCTATCCTTCCTTCATTTGTTAATCTAACTTCATATGCAAAGAGCCTGATGAGGCGGGTGTTATACCTATTTTACAGATGAAGATACTAACGCTCATGAGGTTACACCATTTGTTCAAGGTCACAGAGCTAATAAGGGCTTTGGGCCAGAATTCAAAGCTGCTGCCTTTAACCATCTCCCAACATACTGCAAATCCCCTGAGGACAGAATAGTGTTGATACCCCAAGGTGTAGAACCACTGTTTTAGAAGAGAACGGGCCAAATCTAGCCTGCCACTGCCTTTATAAATAAAGTTTTATCAGAACGTAGGCATCCACAATCATCTGCATACTGTCTATGGCTGCTTTCACGTCGCAGCAGCAGAAATGCGTAGTTGTGACAGAGACCACATGTACTGCAAGCCCTAAAATATTTACTATCTGACTCTTTACAGAAATAGCTTGCCAACCAACCCCTGCCTGGAGAGGACCCAGGATGGCTCAACTCATTGGTTCCACTTTTTACTACAGGGGCCACCATGGGGTGGAGAAGGGCAGCGAGGAACAACCTCTTCCCTACTGCCTAATCCCGGAGATGAAGTCTGATCATCACTTCTGTCACTTTGAAACTTTATTTCCCTATTCCTGCCAAGTGCTGAGAGCCGGGGCACACCCTTGTTTCCAACAAAGCCCTACACCTGGCCACCTACTCAGTTTCTTCTTGTACATTGTGTAACTACTGCTCATCCCAGGAAGCACATTTATGCTTTCTTCCAACTGGGTGGATTTCCTAATGTTAAAAATATGAATGCAGAGTTGCCTCCCCCCAAACCACATCTGACTGGCACTTCTACATGTTATAACAACTGTTTTAGAAACAGGCATATTTTCTCCTAAGGCTAAAGACCAAATCCGATTGTCTAGTCAGCTTTATGATGCCCTGAGAAGCAGAACAAGGATTCTGGTCCTCTCCTGCTGGAACAAGGTGAAGAAACTATGAAGTCAAAGAAGGGGGTTGATTGAGAAGAACAGGCCCCCACCTCCTTGTTTGGCAGGCCAGATGGACCCCAGGACCCCATCTGCTACCTCTGTCGAGAGTGGCCCAGTGTGACAACAGGTGGAACACTTTAATTCCCCTTGATGACTTCCCTCAGTGCTAGCTGTCTGCTGCCCCTCCCCGATCCTCACCTTCTCCTGCCTTTCATGGGGCCACCTCCGGCAGTGACATCAGCGCCATTCTAGCCCTATTGTTTTGCTCTCGTGGCCCCTCTGCTGGGCATCATGTTCTTCCCCCATTGTTCAACTTATTGGAATCATATCCACCCCTCAATGTTCTGCCAAAGAGTCTTGCATTTTATATACAATACGTTTTCAATTAATTTTAATTAAAAAATACATGAATGCATTCTCCTGGCCATAATGTAAAAGCATTATGGATAGGGCTGAAGTCTCAACTGACAAAATCCTCCACGCTCCATTCTTCCTCAAAGGCAAGCAGTATTATCTGTTGCATATTTTTTCAGGGTCCTTTCTATACATTTGCATATTTACATATGAACTGTGAGAAAATATACAATATGTTTTGCATGTTTTATACAAATGGTAACATCTTTGATTTTTTTTACTCAACAATCTCTATTGGAGACTTTTCCACATGACTCAATACAGACAGAATGCATTCTTTTTATCTACTATAGTATGAGTACAGCATTCTTCTTCTGATTGACAGTTAGATTTTTTCCAGGTATTTGACAGTAAAATGATGACATTATAAACATCCTTGTCTATGCCTCCTTGTGCACTTGTGAGTTTCTCCAGGGTAAATTATGTATTATTTATTGTTTTCTAATTGTTTACAGCAGGGGTTGGCAAATGTTTTTCTGTGAAGGGCCAGGTAGTAAATATTTTAGGCTCTGCAGGCCTTATGGTCCCTGTCACAACTATTCAACTCTGTGCTTGTGCTTTGAAAGCAGCTATAGACAATACATAAATGAATGGGTATGGCTGTGCCCTAATACAATTTTATTTCCAAAAACAGTCAGTGGGTAGGATTTAGCCCAGAGGCCATAGTATGCTGTCTTTCGGTTTAGAGCATAACTTGCAACTAAAATATTGTTTTTTTATGGGTATTTCTAGCACCAGTGTTTTTTTTTTATGGGTATTTCAAAGCACCAGTGATTACTAACATTTACCGAGCCCCTTAGATGTGCTATGCCAATTGCTACATTCTTTGCATGCATTATCTCATTTAATCCATTCATCATTCCTACGAAATAGTAGAATCACTGAAGCTCAGTGATATTAAGTAATTCTTTAAGGTCACCAAGCTAGTAACTGATGGAGCTGGCATTCCTATTCAGGTAGCATGACTCCAGAGCTCGAGTTTTTAACTCCTTCTATGCTGCTATGTTTTTCAACTATTAAGAGAAGAGATAGCACATGGGTAAAAACAAAACAAAACAAAAATCAGTAATTTAAGTCACAGATGGCTCTGACAATCAAGAATCTGATAGTTCTGGTGGACAATTATCCCAGAAACATGCACATACATTTTGCCTACAATTTCTGGTCAGAGCTCCAGAGTGGCAGCCATGAGCCTCAGGTTAAGATTCCTTATACGACCCAATGCAGCTGGCATCCAACCAGTGCTGAAGCACCACCACCTGCCTGCTCTACCAGCAGCATGCGCCATACCTGCCTGCAGGGCTGAGATGCCGTAACCTGTAGCTCCCTTCCCTGGATATGGATCCTCCTTTTTGAGAAATAGCACTAAAGCTGGCTTGTGTTTCACCCACTAAAAGATGAAAGAAGGATGGATGGATGAATAGATGGTTGAGTAGGTGGATGGAAAGGAAGGAGAGAGGGGAGGAGACAAGGGAGGAAAAGGGAGGATGGGAGGGAGGGAGGGAGGAAGGAAGGGTGAGAGAAGGGAGAAAAGAATCCCATTTTAATGGCATATGTCTTTTTCTAGGTGATACAAGCAAACTTTATTTAACACTTCATGTAGTAAACAGTCTCCTTTCAGAGAACTGCTATGTTTGTCCTATTAAAATTGTATTTACCTATTACTCAATATGCTTTCACCTCTTAGAGACAGTTTGGGGATCTATTAAGACTATCAAGGAGAGACTATCAGGGAGATGTTCATTCTACAAGAAAAACGGTTATGGGATAATGTGAGCTTAGCCGCCATGGGCAATCCTGGTCAAAGGGGATTTGGGGGGAAGTAGTCAGGTGAGACGCAGTAGCAGGAAGGCTGTCAGTCTGACACTGATGTTCTGCAGCTTGCTCTGGAGCCCCCAAAGGCCCTCACACGCTGTTCCTCATCTGCCCCTTGTTAGGTCTAAACCCAGATCCCCAGGCACAACTTGGAGAATCAAGTGCGTTTCCCACTCTGTTTCTGCCAACTGGAAAGCTGATACCTGCCGAGAACTGAGCTGTTAAAAACATAAGTGGCGAACCCCCAAGGGGCCTGAACCAGAGGCCATTCAAAATGTTCTCCTTCTTCTTAAAATTTTTAATATACTTGAAAAGCACTTACTCCTAGTTTGGGGAAAACCTGTCAGAAGGGATACCCAGAGCAAAGAAAACCTCCGACCCCGGGCGAGCTGCCCGTCCCTTTCCGATGGTTATCACCGGGCCCCAGCTTCGTTTTATTTCGGTTGGAGAGCTGGCTTCTTCTCACATGAGGTGTTTCATGGCTTGGGGTTCAGTCACAAATTACTCCAGAAAGAACTTCCCTTTCCATAGAGCCAAGTGACCAAATGTCCTTCCTTCTAGGAAAGAACCTCATCGTTTTTATCGTGGCCACTCCTTGCCTGACCCACGCTTTTGTGTGTGGTGCACATGTAACCAGTAACTGCCTAAGATTGTGCTTAGCTACAATCTTAGGTACCTTTTTGGTCTGAGTGTGAATCCATTCAGAGTAGTTTTATTTTTTATTTTTTTTCCTGAGCCCAGAGATGCAGGAAAGATGATTCTGATGATATTAAACCAGAATATGAACAAATGCTGGTAGGGACAGAGGATTCCATCTACCAGTGGACCCACTGTCTATTATTTTACACATCACACGACTCTAGTTCTAGGTATCTGTAGCTCTGATAATACAGAAAGGGAGATGCTGTATACAATTCGATAGATATGAAATAGCTCAGCAAGCAAACACAACAGAGCAAGCAGATGAAGTTGATGTGCTCGCCTACAAATGTGTCAGATGATATAAGAGGTACATGTGGATGGCTTCTGACAAAGATGTCATTTGAAATCTTAGACTTCTACTCTGTTGCACAGGGTCATTACAATGGGGCGATTGTTCAGGCATAGCAGTGGGATTCACATGTTCCCAACCTGTTGGTGCTTTTCCCTCTCAAAGGGGCATTTCTTGAGAAGTCAGAGGAATTCTGCTGATTACATCTCCAGCATAGCCACATTCCAGGGGGTAGGAGGGTCACACACCTGGGCAGAAAGGAGAGGGCCAGAGCACTGAGCTCTGAGGTTGGATCTCAGATGTCTGTCCTTTCCTGACGGCACAGAAGCTCAGGGCCTGCTGCCTGCAGCCTGGTGAAGGTTTCACGAACCAGCCACCTCTGCTTGACCTTCTCCAAAGATGGCTTGAAGACCTAAGCAAGCATCTTCTCTCACCCCACTCCTTCTCCCCAGTCTTCTGCCATCCATCTTCTGACCATCCCTCCTTGTTTCTGGAATTCTCTGATCAGCATGGGATATGCCTCTCAGACTGCACTTTGTGTTTGCATAAAGCAGGTGATTTACAGTAGGTAAAGCAGCCCTAAAGACAGGGGCCTCGATATTGCTTCAGACACTGGGTCATTCCTTCAGACACTGAGGGTGAGGAGAAGAGGGATATAAAGACACCAAAAACACGATTCACAACCTTTATCATGACCATCTGCCTCTGAGCGACTGTTCCTAAGCCTGTGGTGGAAGAAAGGCTGGAGCGGACACCGAGTCCTTCCGCTTCCTAGTGCTCCTTGGTTAACTCCCGGTGCCTCTCACCTCACCAGTGGGCCCCGGGATACCTCAAGGTTTAGATCAGGTTGACTCATCAGTGTTCTTCATGTTCATTGGGAGACAAGCTGACACAGGAAATCTCATTCATTGACAAAGGTTGCTGGCACGAAAATGCTGGCTGCTGCCTCTCCAAAAGTCCTCCCGTTTTTAAACAAACAACCCAGCGTGGGAGCCAGAGTAAAACTTGACAATTGGAGCCCTCCTCCCTGGGGCTCATCCTGGCTAACTGGTTTTGATTTCTGTTTGTTTTGACATAGGAAAAGTTACTATCAAGCATTCGGTCTCATCTCAAGTCTCATGGATGTCTGAAATTAGTATTTTCGCTTTGATGGTCTTAGGGAATAAAGGAAACTGGTTGTCCCCTTCCCAGAAGCAAGCCATGAACATGAGAATCAAGGGCAACGAGACCTTTGGTTTGCTGCACAATGTTTAGTGCAGAACAGCCACCAAACATCCAAGGTCATTACTGAGCTCTGGAATGTTCTTTCTTCACAGGATAGAATCTGGGCACAATCATAAGGCAGCTGAAGTTTGTTTTTTAATGCTCTAGTACCCTTTATACCTCCCATCATGGAAACTTGCTCTTGGGGAAAGTCCCTGAACTCATTCTCAGTGAAGTGTGATAAGAGATTAAATTCTTATTCCTCACAAAATATGATAGGAGTCTAAGCCTTAACTACTAGAATGGCGATCTTAGACTTCCTGAAATCTGCCACAGACTCCTCGGTCACCCTGCCTACACCTTCCCCCTCAAATCATTCTCCACAAAGCAGCCAGAGAAATCTTCCTAAAATGGAAATAAAACAGCCATTTCTTTGATAAAAACCCCTCAATGAATTGTCTTGAATCGTTTTCAAGAAAAATGATCCTGATGATCCTCCTGCCACTCCTTATGTCTCTGACCTCAACACCCGAGTGCCACCATATGCTCCGCCTACGGCAAACAGTTCTCTAAATCCATTCTGCCTCCCTTAACACAGGGCCTTTGTACATGCTATTCCCTCTGCTTAGACTCTCTTCCATTTTATTCTCTACCTATCTAACCTTCTATGCAGCCTTTAAGACTTAGCTCAAGGGTTCTCCAGTTTTCAGTGCCTTCCTGTCCATCTCCACTCCCCCAGACTGCATCGCCTCAGAGAACCTGACTTATCCATGTCCCAGCCCTCAGTATTCAGCACTGTGGTCTTCCACTTACGCATTCGTCTTCTCCAATAGACTGTGAGCTCCTCAAGTGAAACAACCCATGTCATATTCACGCTGACCCTGCCTCCCGCCAGTGAATATGGACTATGTGAATGAATCCTGATTCTGGAGGGCGGCCCACCTTCCTAGGAGCCCTCAAGATTCTTCTCCATTGTCTCTGTGGAGCTGAGCATAGAAGGAAGCACGTGTGCTGCAGTGGGAATGTGAACTGGGGATCGCGTGCCCTGGCCGATGGGGAGAGCTGAAATCACCTCCAGCCAATTTGAGAATACTGCTGCCACGTCTTCAGTTATTTGGATTAGACACGACAACATGTAGAAAATCATACACGTGTGCGTACACAAACATGCATCCTCATACCAAACCTGGCCCTTAGGTCATGTATTAGAGTTCTCCAGAGAAACAGAATCTATATACACATATATACACATATACATAAAACAGGAGATATCCTATTATACATACAGATTACATGTATGCGCACATATTAAACACACATACACACTTATCATATGGAGGCTGGCAAGTCCAAAATCTGCAGAGCTGATGTCCCAGTTCTAGTGCAAAGGCCATTAGGCAGGAGAATTCTGTCTTATTCAGGGGAAGGTCAGCCTTTTTGTTCTATTCAGGCCTTCAGCTGATGGAATGAGTCCCACCCACATTACAGAGGGAAATGTGCTGCACTCAGCCTACTGATTTAAATGTTGATGTAATCTCAAAACGCCCTCACAGAAACACCCAGAGTAATGTCTGGTCAGATATCTAGGCACTCGATGGCCCAGTCAAGCTGATAAAATTAACCGTAACTGATCACTTCCATTCCAAATCAATCGATCCCAAATATGCTTTTTCCTTCAGAAACCCCCTTTTTCTTCCTCATAACTCTCACACGGTCACGATCACGGCAGCGGTGCCACGAGCGATCGTCACGCCGGGCCGGGCCTTATTCTCAGTGCTTCCGTGCGGCGCCGCCTTGACCCCTCACAGTGATCCCGTGAGGGATGCGCTGCTACTCTTCTTCCCCCTTCACAGAGGTGGGAACTGGGGGCAGCGGGGAGGCAGGATACGATGTTCAAAGTCACACGGCTCATAAACAGTGAAGGCCGCATCGGAACCCAAGGAGTAGGATTTTCCCCTGCATGGTACGTGAAACAGACGAACCAAGCCTGTGTTATTGGAAATGAAGGTGTGGCCCTTCCTCTCAGGGGTGTCCCTGGACGTGTGGCCCCTTAGGAGGGGTTTGAGCCGGCTCAGGTGATCCTCAGAGGCCGTGAGGAACACCAAGCCAAGGATATGTGATCCTGAAGTCCGCCACACAAGAAAGGTCAACTCCGCCTGGCGAGTTTTGAAAGCAAGTGGCTCTCAGTATCCTGAGTTGTCCCTTGGGCCAGGGCCGGTAGCAGATGTGGAGAGTGAGACCTCTTTCCTACTCTGGCCATTCCTTTTCCACTGGCAAAGCACCGAGATTAAATTACACACCTTCCCCAGGGTCCCCGCGCTGTGACTGGGGGATGAGGGGCTGCCCCTTTTCTAGGCCCCGATGGAACCCCTTGCAGCCAGCAGCACTGGAGCTTTCTGAGAACATGGCCTGGCACCCTCCTCCTACCCCTGCCCACCCGTCTGGCCATGCTACCCAGAAGCTCCTACTCCCAGCCTTTGTCTCTCACCAGCAGGGAGAGCGGTAGACCAAGGAGAGAGCGAACTGTGGCTGGCCCCGCAGCCACCCCCGCCACCATGGTGGACCTGCCACTTGCTGCTCTGCGCTGGGGTTTCCTTGAGACCGGTCTGTGAACTCTACAGTCACTCGAGCCGCTCGTTAGCAGGGCTGGCTACAACCTGCCGGGGATCCTGTTACTCCTGAATCTTGTTCCAAAAACAATATGGGGCCTGATATATTAACCCTGATTAAATTGGCCCACAACATGCTTTTCACTTAATTCACCTATTTTTCTTCTTGCCTCTACTTCTCCGGGCTCCACCCCTCAAAGCTCAACTTGGAAATAACCCCACATTTGATCTGAAGGCAGGTCCCCTGCTGAGAGGTGTACCCATGAGGCCGTGCCAGCGAGGAGACTAAGCTGTGGAATCACCTGCCTTTTGTGAGTTTTTACAACTAAGCCTCAATTAGGGGAAAGGCAGGCAGAGCAAATGCATGAGAAATAAAGAAGCCTGTGCAGAAATGCCAGGGCAGAGGGAGTGCGCGCTCAGCTCCATCACATTTTCCAATTTCCTCTTGTATATTTTTCCTGACATCTTTGCATAGGGTAATTCTGATGAAGTTTTCACCTGTCAAAATGAAAAGGCTTTAAAAACTAGCAGCCGATTTCACACAGGGGCCCTATTTAATCTGAAATCAAAGACCCATTGAACGCGATGAGGAACTCCACATCGACAAATGGATCCGTGGTCAGCTTTCTCCACAGTAACTGAGGGCGTGTGGCCACCTTGGGCCATGCTTGGAGCCTCGTCACCTTCTTCTGGTCGTGAGCTTTGGTGACTTTTCCTCGTATTTTCGAGGGGGGACTTCAGGAGGCCATCTGCCCCCTTGTCTTGTCTCCCGGCAACTGGGAAGCCGTCTGGGAATTACAAAGATATCACACCCCGGTGGTCAAAAATCAGCAGCTCCGAGGAGGAGTCCCTGGGCAGAAAAGGGAGAAAACCTCAGAGGCTTCGGGGTTTGCCACAGCCCGGCTAGCCTGCCCAGCATTCGAGTCTGCTTTCCTGATGTGCGCCCTTGCTGACTGTGCGCGACATTTTGAAAGCACATGCACAACATTTTAATGTCAAGAGAAGAATTAGTGTCTTAGAAAAGCCTCAAGTATGATCACATGTAATTGTTTTATAGGTGCTGGCACAGGTTCAGGGAAAAATGGGTTTTTAATACCAAATCTTTCCATTTCTCTTTGTTTCCCTGTGATTTGTGGGCTCTATGAGTGGCAGGTTTCTGGCAGATCCACAATTTCGATTTCCCCTTTGTTTTCTCACGCTGTGGAGTTCAGGGTTTCTTTCTTTCTTTTTTTTTCCATGCATCACAAATATTGTTTAATAGGATGGGGGCGGTTTTCTCCCCCTCAGAGATACATTGTTTGGATAAACCACACATAAATTTAACCTCTCTCCAAAGAAGCATTAAGGATTCTAATGCACATATATGTACATGCTTGCACAGATTAAGAAAGCTTTTCTTTTTCCTTTTACACTAAGAAAATGCCCAATGCATAACTTTTTGCCCCATTTTCATCTCATGGAAAAAGCAGTTTTCAGGCAAAGGAATGCATGCTCCCCTGTCTCCTGAAGGCGTTACTGAGGCTGGGACACCTTCTGGATAGAGGGCAGCCTCAGCGGGGCATCAGGCGTGTGAAGGTCAGACTCGCCCACCAGATAATGTCCTCTAAGGTCATTCCTGGATAAACCAACATGTTCCAGAGCAGAGGTAAGTAGAATGAGTAGGATTCAGAGATCAGGGTCAGCAGCTTTAGGTTTGTAGAGGATGCAGAGGCCAAGGAGATTCTTTTAAACGATGTGTTTTTTTAAAAAAATCCCTCTAACTGTAATATGGAGAGGAGACCACGGAGCCACCAATGCTGGGACTATTACAATAGTATGAGTGAGTAATGAGGATCTAGACAAGTGCGTGAAAGGGCGAGAGAGACAGGAGAACTTGATGAAGATTTCTGTCAAATGGACCCTTCTCCTTAGCATCACCAGTGCAAAGTGGGTTATTCTGATCAAAGTGATATGATCATCTTGACAGTCATTTCAGTGTTAACATGTTCCATCGACATGCTAAAACCATTTTAAAAATTACCAGTATTGAATGCAACTGTCATTCTAGCCCTGATCCTTTACTGTCTCTGACCTTCTCATTCTTTGTGTCGGTCCTGAGCGTCCCCCGTTCCTGATGCTCTTGCACATACCTCATCACCCCCTCCCTGTCTCCTTGCAGCATGCTAAGGCATTGCAACATGCACCGACAATTTACTGGCTCCATTTTTAGGTCGGCGGTCCCCAACCTTTTTGGTACCAGGGACCGGTGCTCCTCTGAGAATCTCATGCCTGATGATCTGAGGTGGAGCTGAGGCAGTGATGCTGGCACTGGGGAACGGCTGCAAATACAGATGAAGCTTCGCTCGCTTGCCTGCTGCTCATCCCCTGCTGTGCAGCCTGGTTCCTAACAGGCCGCGGACCAGTAATGGTCCGTGGCCTGGGAGTTGGGGACTCTTGTTCTCGGTCATGTCAAAATGACCCTGTGTCAAAATAGCTAGGTCAAAGTATCACCCATCAAAATAAGCAAAAGGACTTTAGTTTTTTGCAGATAAACCCTCAAAAGAGAAAGCTGGAGAGACAGTCATTTCCTATAGAAAGCTGTCTCCAGAACCTTTAGCCAAGCCCAGCTTCCCTGTGCATTCCAAGGTCATGCACATCTCGAGATGAGCTGCAGGAGCAGGTGAGATGCTGCCAAAAGTATCAGAGGAGGCAGCACCTGTCAGCCCCCTCATCCAGGGCTGCCCACCCTGTGCAGGAAATGGTCCCCACTGGGTGTCCTTGCAGCCACTTCAGCCAGGTCTTAGTTTGCTTCTAATTAGTGCTGAGCAGGGCATGCAGTCCCTGCCTCCTCGTGACTGCCCATATGGCCAGACCTTGCTCCTCGCTGTTGGTGAACAAGATGAGTGAGTCTGTCTGTCTCCCTTTTCCCTTTTCATATATCAACCCTACAGTTCACATTTTTCTCAGCTCAAGCTCGCATTCTCAAACCCAAAGGTGTTGGGGGCTG
The DNA here is from genome assembly GCF_902729225.1 of Pteropus medius. NCBI lineage: Eukaryota > Metazoa > Chordata > Mammalia > Chiroptera > Pteropodidae > Pteropus > Pteropus medius. The sequence continues at coordinate 8,549,173 of NW_024340699.1, forward strand.
GGGGCGACAAACAGGGTAGAAAATTAAGCTTCACCCTCCTACTTTACAGACCCAAATGTACTTGTTGGCTTTAAATAACTTCCTAAGAGCTGTGGCCTGCATACTTCGCTGGTGCTAGAGCTGTAACAATGGTCTCACCTTCCAAGTAGATAGGGCTTTGACATTTCTGAAGGCTTGGAAAAAACTGTTATTACTCTAAGCTGTGTGCCTTGAACACGGTAAGAGGACAGGTTGGGTTTCTGCATGATGACAGCCTCTCCCAAGGGGTGACGGCCCCAAAGAGGAGACTTGGCAGGGCTCTTTGGGATGACAAATGGGAGGCCCTGGCATGGTGGGATCACAGGGAGCCTGGGAAGGAGGAGGGCTTCGGGCCTTTCACTCTCCCCGTTTTGAGTTTGGCTGTCTGACTTTGGATTGAGCAAGAACCACCACCTGGCCCTCTTCTTTTCGGCCCAACTAGCCTCCTTTCATTTTTTCCAAGTTCTCTCACACTCCAGGGCCTTTGCCTACATTATGACCTCTGGCTGAATTACTCTTCTAACTGCCTCCCCTCGTGCCCCCTTGGCCTGGCTAACTTTTCTTCTTCCTCCTCATTTTAACTCAAGAACCCCTGCTTCACGGACGCCTTCCCTGACCTTGCTGACTAGTTCAAATGCCACCCCAGGGGTTACCCCATCACCACGTTGTGCCCTTAACATCCGTTACAGAAATGGGATCACATGTCATTTCCACTTACATGTATGACACTTTGATCCATACCGGTCTCCCCCAACTAGTGCAGGCATGCTTCCTGTTTTCACCCCAGGGCACCTAAAACTGGCTCTAACTGAGTAGGTACTTGATGAATACTCGTGGAATAAGTGAAAGGTCAAAAGACTTCGGATGCGAGGCAAGGACCAAGTGCTCTCAGTGCCAGACAGCAGGTGCAATGGAAGAGAAGAGTCTTCGGGGTCAGGCAACCAGGGTTCAACTCTCAGCCCTGACACCTGGATGCTGATGTTGCTACATTTGAGAACAGATTTTTTATCAGACCCAGAGACAGCCGGCACAGCATACTCCATGGACCAATGGCACAGCAGACCAAGGAGAAGTGTCCTTCGCTTGTCTGATATCGGAGGGATTTTTTAGAGAAATATTCCTCAAGGCTAGGAAAGAAGCCAGCTGGAGAAGTGGCAGAGGCAGGAGAAGGGCACGAGGCCACAGAGGGCTTGGCTCGGGTACTGGGGGAGGGAGGGAGCAATGGCAGCTTTAACTGCTAGGGATAGTTGGGGGCATCGTAACCCCTGAGGACTGAAGGGTGAATGAAATGAGGGCTGGGCCAAGGACCCTGCTTGAGTTCTTGGGGAGCAGAGCAGGAAGGAAGGCCCTCTACACGACAGGCTGCCAGAGAGAAGATGTGAAAGTCACCTCCCCCTCCCACTGCACACTCAAGTCACTCTGAAAGCAGAAGCTCCAGGAGGGTAGATGGCTGGTCTGTCTTGTTCTTCACTGTGTTCCCAGTGACAAGAACAGTGCCTGGGAAAGAGTGGGTACCCCGTTAAGCCGGCCTGAGTGCAAGAGTACATAGTTGGTGACCTCACATTCTATTTCAGGCCTCTGTGGTGGACAGATCCTAAAGTGACCCCTGATGATTCTCCGCCAGCTGGTATCTGGGTCCTTGTGTGAGATTTTCCCTTGAATGACGGTGGAACTTGTGACTTGCTTCTAACTAGCAGAAGGTGATGGAATGTCACTCCCGCGTTCAGCTACGTTGTACAGCAAAGGTGGTAGGATGTCCCTCCCACGACTACTTTTTGTTATATGGCCAAAGTAATGGGTTGTCACTGCTGTGATTCTATCTGGTTATACAAGACTCTGTCTTAGTGAACTGGAGAGAAGTTCTCCTTGAAGCAAGACATGTTGAAGAAGCCCACATGACAAGGGAGGCCTCTGGGACATGAGGGAGGCCTCTAGCCAAAAGCCATGAAAAAGCAAAACAGCTGTGTGTTATACAGCCACAAAGAAATGAATTCTTCCAACAACTCAAAGGAGCTTGCGAGTGGATTCTTCCCCAGTTGGGCCTCCAGATGAAAATGCAGTCCAGCCCACACCTCTGCTGTGTGTGGCCTTGTGAAACCCTGAGCAGAGGCACTAGTCAAGCTGCGCCCAGACTCTTAAGCACATAAACCGTGAGACAGTAAATATGTGTTGTTTCAAGCCTCTAAGTTTGTAATCTTTTGCTATACAACAACAGAAAAGCAGTGCAGCCTCCAGGTCTTTACTCACTCTGTTACTCCATCTGGAAAGAAGAGACTAAGTAACTCTCATGAGACCAAGTTCAGGTACCGCTTCCTCCAGGAAGCCCTCCCTGTTTTATTGTTCTGCCTCCTAAGGGTCCCTCGCCTGTGCTCCTACAAGCTCTCTGTTTGCTCTGTAATAACACTTCTGATACTATATTGTTCTCTGTTTGTACACTGATTTTACTTACTAGGCCCTAAGCTCCACAGGGGCCGGGGCCCTGTCCTTCAGTCTTTTTTATCTTCTTCTTTTTTTAATTTCCCTTCTCTTTACACTCAGCAGATGGTTTTAGAGAGCTCACCGTGGGCCAAGGCAGTGTGCTAGTTGCCAGGACTCAAAGGCAAACCACAGCAGCAGTATGAAGATCCTGTTCCTATCTTACAAAGTATCTGATTTAATGACAGCGATGCTTCAATCCCAGAATCGCACACACTCACGCCCAGAGCATATGGTTGTGGGTGAACGCCAGGAAGGTGCTCTAAAGCCAAAATGGTCGCTGTGACCTAATGAGCGAGGTCAGGGAAAGCTGCCTGAGGAGGCGATGTTTAGGATGAAAATATAAACGGTGAGTAGGAGTTGAAGAGGCAGAGGGACGGTGTATATACAGGCGAGGCGGGGGAAGGATGCCGGCAAAGGAGGCTGCAGCAGAGAGAGGTGTGTGGGGTATGAGGAAGAGTTAAGGTTAGAACAGCTCTGGACACTTGGTGAGTACTCAACAAAAGCCCGCTCTGGCTGTTACTAAAATGGTGTCTCTGGGTGGTAGAGACGGGGTGGCCGAGCTGCTACATTTTGATCACGAGCTGACTGCCTTCCCAGCAGAGTTAGTCTGGGATAAGATGATTGCACCCTAGAGAGCAGAATGTGCCTGGAATGGGGCACCCCCCTTCTAAGCCTGGGCCATGAAAAACTCTCCCATCCAACCTTTTGCACCTTCTTCCTTTCTGTGGGCTAGACACCCAGACGCTCAATCCATAGGAAGATACCCAACCTAGATGCCACATATTACAGATGGCAGAGCCACCATCAGCCTGGGTTTCTTGATGTGTGGAGAAGAGGTAGGTGCTATGTTTTATAGAGCATAAAATCAGGAGATTTGGTAACTTTCCCAACAAATAGCAGAGCCTAGATTTGAACCCAAACAAGCAGTCTGGCCCACAGTCCATGCTCCTAAGCACTGCTCCACACTCTCTCTCTCGAACTGAGGAGCAAAGCTTTGCAATTAGATTTTCCTTTTCCAAGACGATCCCCAGACCTAGTCTAAAGTCAAGACTTCTGTGGTGGGAGTCCATGAAGGGAACTACTGTGGCCAGGTGTCCTGGATGTTCTCGTTCCCAGTGGGGCGTGCAGGGCGGGCGCGAAACAGATCAGTGCTTGCAGCGGAGCCCTTGCCATCTCCGTCCTGGTCTTTCGTGTTGTCTTATCCTAGAGCCGGCGGCCTCCTCTGACCAACTGGAAAGTAGACTGTTAGAAAGAGGGGGGCTTGGGATTATCTACTGACATTACAGTTGGCGGCCCGTGGATGCTGGCACCCTTTAAAAGAGAACAGAATGGCAATTTTCCAGCTAAATTCTCCCAATTAGGCACTTAGAGGAACATCTGCCCCAGGATAAAGCTGATGAAATGGAGGGGGTGAGGCTGGGAGACAAGGGATGCTAATTGGTCTGCACTGGAACCCATAGTCCAGAGCACATAATTCTAGGGGTGCTCTGTCTTCACAAAGAGGCATTTACAGGGGGCAGATGAGCTGCCTGGGGGCAAAGAGGTGATCTGTCCGTCTCAGCTACCTGAAAGTCCTCATCTTTCTAACCTAGAATACAAAGCAGTCTCTGAAATCCCAAAGCACCCCCAGCTCTGGTCCAGACTAAGTGGGCAAAAGGAGGCAGGGCAGAAGAGCAGAACTACATAAACTCAGAGCCAGAGGAAGCTTCTCTTCCCCACCCCAACTGGACTTAAACTGAGGGCCACTGAGGAAAATCTAAGAAGTGACATGGGTCAGCATTCCTGAACATTTACACATGGCAATTCTCAGAATTCCATCAACAGAGCCTTTCCTGAGTGTCGGCATTTTATTCCCATCATCACATTTAATTCTTATAACAACCTGGGAGGTAGGTCGTCCTGTTCTTCCCTATTTACACCTGAAGAAACTGAGACTTAGTCAAATTTATGGAATCCAGGCCTGTGGTTCCACGCACAGACCAAGCCAAACGTCTAATCTCTCCAAAAGGCCCTGGGTCCTATTACCAGAATTCTATTCAACACACATCTATTAAATAATAACGAGAATGACAACAATAATAGTGAACACTGTGTCAAGTGCCTAACCCAGAATATCTAAATTAATCCTTACAACTATTTCTGTCAAATGAGTCATCGCTTCTCTAACTTTGCAAATGAGGAGACTCTACCAGAGAGATGGAGGAACTTGCCCAGGGTTGCACACTGGTGGGATTCGAGCTGTGACCCTCCTGACCTCCATGTCAGCCCTCCTCCACTGATAAGGCCCACCCAACACAGCAGGCACAGCGGGTCCTGCAGAGGCAGAGAACGTCCCTGCCCTTAGAGCAGATATTCTGTAAAGTTGTAGAAAGTAAGGGTCTGGCCTGAAAGCCTGAAAGCGCTAAAGGATCCGCCCCTCAACACACATGCACAGTCACCCCCCTCCCCTTCCCTGGGGTTCGAGCTGTCAGGGATGGTCAGTGAGAGATGAGGATTTGAATGGAGCATTACTGCAAGGCAGTCCAGCTAAGGGATGTGGTAGGGCAGGTGTCTGAGTGACCATGAGCTCCCTGGTCTGGTTTCCACAGAAGGAGCATGGTACGTGAGGCTATAAACATTGTGTGAAACCATGCTGTATAGGGATTCGGATGTCAGAAGCAAAGTTAGGACTTTACATGGAAATAAGGAGCTATTGAAGGTCTGGGGGCAAGGTGCCAAGACAGCTCTCCAGGATGAATGACCCGGTTATGGTGTTCAGGGTGGACTGGAGGCGGGAAAGAGTAGGAGCCCAAAGATGCTGATAATGGAATGAAGGGGGAATTGTGAAAGCCACGCTGACGGAATATGGTGGTTGACTGGAAAAATATAAGCAACCAGGACCATCACCGATAGATGACAGTGCATGTGTATGATCTTTCTGTTAATTATATTTCCTCTGGCCACAAATACTTCTTCCCTTCAATAAAATGTTGAGGTCGGAGGGAAAACCAGGGCAACCAAGCCTGCAATATGAGAAGAGGCTCCAACTGCTTGGCACCCACACTGGAGAAAAGTCCTCGAGCATGGAATAGCCTCCTGTCTTCAATTCCCACGGCAATCAGGCCTGACTGTTTATAGGAAATCTAATAAAAAGCAAAAGGTAGCTGATTTGTTGAGGTTTCCTGGGCTGGCCTCAAAGTCCACAGAACCTTTCAGATTTATATAAGCCTTCAGGAAGGGATGCATCCTAATGCCCCCTTCATCCCCACAACATCCAGGATGGGCTGGAGGGCCCTCAACCAGGGACATACAGCAAATCAGAGGCTGCCCTGGGTCCAGAAGTCACATGGCTTCCTATGAAGAACTGGGGGTGGGGTTGGGGGTTGGGAGACAGTCCTTGATTAATCAGAGACAGTGTGGAATAGGTAGGCACCGACAAGCATGTGTGTGCCTGCACTGTCCTGGGGCACCAATAAAAATAAAGAAAACACTGCTTACAAGCTGCCAGGATACATAACTTCATAATGGACTTACAGTCTATAAAAGCACAACTCTATGCCCGGCCTCAGGGAGCTGGGAGAGCCAAACCGGAAGTGAGTAAGCAGAGATCTCGTGAAATTACTTCCTAGATGCAGATCCTCGTCACTAAGCCACTCACAGCAATTACTCTGGACACTATCCCCAGCCCTCCTCCTCTGCTCCCACACCTCTTGCCAGCCCAATTTTGCCAGTAATTTTTAAAGCCATGGATTTGTTTCATTGGGACTTGGCTCAAGTCTGCCAGGAAAAGCAAATTCAGGCCAGAAATAGTGGAATTTGGCCATGAGGGCAGAGCCAAGCTGCTGCCAACCCAAACTTCACCTCAAGTTTGATGTGTGGAAGAGAAGCAGAGGATTTCTAGGCACTGAAGGGTGGTGTTTATTTAAAACATCTCACCCAACCCACGGCCAGTGTTCCCATTCCCTGGAGATGTCTGATGAATCCTATTCCATGCCCCCCGAAGGTCTCTCTTCTCAAGAGAACTCTCTTGTTCTCCTATATCGGGTGAAATCTGAATATTGCTAGTGAAGGCAGAAATATATTTAATAGATTTGAAAACTCTGGGTTCTCCTCCTTTGGCCATTTAAATAGCACTTGAGAACCCTTCAGAGTGTTTTAAGCATGAATTGGCATAGCGAGGAAAAGACACTCTGATATGAGCTCAGAACAATGTTGTAGTGCTTTGATTCTATGATGCATGTTTCCACTTTAATAATTTTGAAATGTGTACTTTTCCAATGCGTATGTATAATAGAGTCTTTATTTCTCCAATACTTTGTGTTAGATAGGTGGTGTGACACACTCAGTGAATTCTTCAATGTAGGACATTTGTGTACTGGGAGAGAAGCTTTGGCAGATGGCACTATGACTACACACTGGTCTTTGAGTTTGAGTTTGTTTCTGCTATGACAATGCCTGGAGTTGCCTCCGACCTGAATGCTCCCTTAAGTCTTTGACTTTTGAAAGGCTAGGTGATACTAAGAAAGGGAAACAAAATTTGAAGTTACTGGTTTTGTCCTGCACTCTTGAAATACTAGGCAAGACCAGGCCAAGATCACGCTGTTAACCCAGGAGAATGGCATCAAGGAGCAGAGTTCAGTCTACGCTTTAAGGTAGAGGTGTAAGGTGCAGTCCCGCGAATGGTCAGCTCTGGATCTTTAGAGGAGAGATGGCCCAGGAACTTGGATGGTACATAGGTCTGGGGGATTCAGGACCTTGGACATCACTAGATGAAACTTGACTTTTTTTTTTTAAGAAGAGGGTGTGTCATTTGGCACCTGCAGGAACCGGTTTTTGTGCAAACCTGCCTCTCTCATAGTGACTCACTTTGAGAGCAGGGAACATTCTCACCACAATTTCATCTGAATGGCATTTATGACAACCTTCGATTTGTTTCTGCCCTTCAGGATACACTCCATGATGTTAAAATCCCAGAGAAAAAGACTTCGGTTTCATAAATTAATTTTTAATGACTTCAGTGGTGTTCTCAGTTTAACTACCATTTATGAGCACATACTATATGCCAGGCACTGTGTTAAGGTAGTCTACAAGATTTTATATTTATTCCTGTGTTAAAATTTTCCCAAGTTTACATGACCAGTTAGCGCTGAAGCTCATATTTGAACCCAAGTTTGTCTTGATCAAGATCCAAAACCTGTCTACTAAACCATGATACTTGGACTGCCTCTGCAGCTATTGAAAGCATCAAAGTGAATACACATGAAAGTCAAAGACACTGGCTGACCCAGAGCAAAGGTCCTGGAGTTCCACCGGCAAAGACTTGTTTGGCTTTGCCTCACAGATGACCCCTGGAACCTATCCGAAACTACATCTCCCCGAAGGAACATTTCCTCTGCATGGCATATGTGGCACTCCTAGCATCCCCCACAGAATGAGTTTCCATATTTGTTAAGGAATATGGAATAAATACACAGGAATCAATATAAAATCTTGTAGACTACCTTAACACAGTGCCTGGCATATAGTATGTGCTCATAAGTGGCAGTTTAGAAACTGAGAACACCATTGAAATCATTAAAAAATAATTTATGAATAGGCACAAAACCTGGTTATGTTGTTAATGACTAGAAACTGTTACGCTGATTGATGCTGCCATTGTTTAGGACAATGATTAACCCAGCAGGAAGGACCCAAGGGAATGAAATAGTGACTCATCCATCTCAAAGGAATTGCCAGGTGATGTTTATTTCGTGAGAACTGGAGGGAATCAGAGACACAATAATTTTTCTTTGACATCGATGTTCTGTCCAACCTGTGGGCAGCAGCAGCAGTCGGAGCTCATCCACATCCCATTTCGGGGTTCAGTCAGCACATACCCGCTCAGGGGCAGCAGGACCACCCGACCTTGGTACGCTGGCTCTGTGGGTTTCCCATCTTCCCTCCAATCTTAATATCTACTTTCTCAAGAATGAGTGCTCACCTGAGTTGCTAATTAAGTAATTTCCTTGTTTATCTGACTTGGATGGTTTTCGTGCAGCAGTACCAAGTGGAAATGGCTCTTAATTATGAATTCACCTAAGACAGCCTTATCAGAACACTTGTTTGTCATTTTATTTAAAGAAACAAAAAGTCAGCTAACTGATGGGAGGCCCTTGAAATTCCCTTTCAGCATAAAGCTCCTCATAGCTGTACCAGTCATCAGCTTCCAGCCTTGGATTTGGCTATTTAAAACCCTACTCCATCTGCAGTAACAGGAGAGAACCAAGAAGGATATCTTAAGTAGCAATGTAAAGAGAGTCCTTCCTTTCTTTCCATTTAAAATTAGACTCAATTTGATCTTTCAAGAAACACGATCATAGATATAAAGGCAGAGCGCTTGGCTTGAGCATGACGGCATAAGAAACGACGGAGAAACAACAGGGACCTAATTTTCTAGCCTTCTCCATCTTCCTCACGCAGTTGTTCTGGGAACACATGCTTTGGAGAAATCCTAAGTGATTTCTGTTTAGTGCCACCCACAGAGTTCCACCCCTGGCCCAGGAGGAGAGAGAGATGATATGAGAACAGAAACGAAGTGAGATTTAAATTCTACCCTGCTGCTCTGAAGTTGGAGGAAGGGGCCATGAGCCAGGGAATGCAAGTGGCCTCTAGAAGCTGGAAAAAGTGAGGAAATGGAGCATCCAGAGGGAGTGTGTGGTCCTGCCAACATCTTGATTTCAGCCCATTAAAACCCACTCCAGATTTCTGACCTCCAGAACTGTAAGAAAATAAATTTGTGTTGCTCTCTGACACAACGTCTCTAGTAATTTATTACAGCATCAGTAAAAAACTAACATAGCATGTGATCCAAGACTTCTACCTTGCACATATACCTGCTCTGCACCCACCCCCATAGCTGTGTCTGTCTGTGCACAGTGTCCCACTGATCTTCTACTTACCATGGTCTTGGTTTGCTTGCCTCTGAGCCACCACCCACATCCCAGCATCCAGCTAGCCCCTTTCTCTCTGTTTCAGCGTTGCTGGGTTTGATCCTAGAGTTTCGGTCTAAGGATTGGTATAGGATCCTCTCTTGTAACCCTAGCTTCCATGAGATAAATTTACCATGAGATCGTGTATTCTTATACTACTCACTATACTATGTTTTCCCCCATTTAGCAATAAGAAAGCTATAATTAGAGAGGTAGTGACTTGCTCAAATTTACACAGCTACTAAGTTGTAGAGCCAAGATTACAGTTCAGATCTGTAAAACTCCAAAGTCTAGTTCTCAAGGACTCTTCAGTGGGGTGAAGTGCTCCTGTAGGAGACCCCAGGAGCTGTGGCCCAGCGCCTTATCTTGTAACATAATGGTTCAGAATTAACTTTGGGACATCTTCCTGATGAGAGTTGAAGCTCTTAATCTCTCCTTGACTTCTTTCAGGAGAGATCAAGGTTAAATCTAAGTTCCAGAGTGGCATACTTTGTATAGCTTCAGAATCACCAACCACAGTCATGCAAAAAAGAGCTCCCAACCCTCAACCCCCGTGGACGTGTGTCTACTGTGCCTATGCCTGAAACACTTGACTCTTCTACAAGGACACTCCATCTACCCCAACCACTGACTGCCACTGAGGCTGTCCAATTTTGTTGACGTTTAATGTTCAGAATTGAAAGGGCTTAGTTTTCATAGTCAACCAATGTTCAAGGGATCATCCATCTTGATATATCTTGCTGCTCTATAGTCCCCCCTTACCTGTAATTTCACTTTCTGCCGATTCAGTTACCCTTGGTCAACTGTGGTCCAAAAATATTATGTGGAAAATTCCAGAAATAAATAATAATAAGTTTTAAATTGTGCATTGTTCTTTGCAGTGTAATGAAATCTCACACCGTACGGCTCCACCCCACCTGGGATAAACCATCCTTTTGTCCAGAATATACTCACTGTATACACCACTTGCCTAATCATTAGTCACTTAGTAGCCACCTCGGTCAACAGATGGACTATCACAGTATCACAGTGCTCGCGTTCAAGTAACCCTTATTTTACTTAATAATGGCCCCAAAGCCACTCATATAGCTTTTATTACAGTGTCCTGTCATGACCGTTCTATTATGAGTTACGTTGCCATAGGAATGCACGTATAGGAGAAAACAAAGTACATACTGCAGGCTTCGGTACTACCTGCAGTTTCAGGCATCTGCTGAGGGTCTTAGAACATATCCCCCGCAGAAAAGGAGGAACTACTATATTTACTTTTGGAGGCATTTCTGTGAGGTAAACACAATCTCATCAGTAACATTTTTTAAAACCCCACTGTCAGTAAAAATTGGAGGCGCTTACTCTGCAAAGGAGCGGGGAACAGTCGACATTTCTTTCTGGGATGAAGCCTTTTCCCTGTGGACACCATTTCTCTAAGGCATCCTTAGCTAGTGGTTCCACTCACAAAGCTGGGATTTAGAGCAGGAAGGGCCCCCGGTGACGAACTGGAGATGATCATATCGAAGGCAGTGATGTACCTAAGGCTGTATTTCCTAGTTCAGTGCTTTTCCTCTACCCCACGTCACCACTTGACCCTCCAATTCTACTGATTTCCCAAAGAATCCTAGAGCTGCACAGAAGCCACCCTAGGACACTCCCTCTGCTTACCAAATGGAAACTCTTTCATTTGGTGGCTTCTTGTTGCTTTTCGCTGAGCTGAGCGTGAGGATGTGACCAGCTTGGCTCCAGACTGCCCTGCAGCTAATGCTGCTTCTAAATCCCCTCGCTATGGCCTATGTTTAGGCGCCCCTGATAGGAGGTGTTCTGAAGTCGAAGTCGAAGTGGGGGCTGTCGCAGGATCACTGGGAGCACAATCGGATGTTGTTACACACTCAGGCTACACAGGCCAAGGTCTCAGACCACACTCTCAAGAGGAGAACCCGGAATAACTATTTGGTTGTTCACAAAACTGTCATTATTCCAACCCTGAAATTAAAATAAGGCCGTCCCAGTCTCTGGGGTCAGGGAAGCTATTTCTGGAACATGCCTGCCTTTAGCTTGTGCACCAAAGCCCTAGGTTCTGGGAACCCAGCGTCCTCCTGGCTCATCACAGCTTTTCTCTGACTTGGGGAAAGAACTCTGGGAGCCAGTAAGCATTATATCATGCTTATTGGATATCTTATGCTCTGTTAAGCGACCTCAGCTTCCCCAAAATAACCAAGATGAGACCATACAAACAGATATAGATTGGCAATAGGATGAAAGAATTTGTCTATCTTCCACCCCAGAGCTCAGCCGCATGGTCATGGTGTCCTTTTATTTCGAGCTACTGGTGACACCATTACCACCCCTGAAACAATGGAGGCGGCCTACATTCTATTGGCACTAGGAGGTAGGTTACTTGGGTCTTTCATTGGTCAGTGTCTATTATTAGTATTTCAAAGTCAAATATTTTTGCTCTCCCCCAACCCATTCTATTCCTAGGAAATATGGAGTTAAGCACATAAAAGGGTAGGAACGAGGCCCAAAGAAGCTGGTCCTTCTGAAGAATTTACCTATCATTTCTAAAACCTGAACTTGAAAATAAAGAATCCTGCTACATTTACATGGGGAAATAATTCCCTTTTATAATACAATATGGTGATTATACGGGATGACCCAAATGATTAACATGAATGCACATGCACGCGTACACATTCATGCACGCACGTGCGCGCGCGCACACACACACACACACACACAGAAGCAGAGTTGCTGCAAGAAAATCCACAGTCATTGTATGAATTAGAAAAAAGGCATCTCTTTTGTGCAAGTAAATTAGAAAATGTCTCCCTTCCCTTTGAGAAGACCATAGTCCAGGGATGGTTTGGCAAGTGGATCAAGAGATGGATTTCGGACCTCACTCATCCCTTCTAAACCAGTGCTGATACAGCGCCCAACCCATTCCACTGTCTAGAGCAATACTAGAGAAAATTATAGATGGATTTGGAATATGCAGATAGGTAGAGGTTGCTGGAACTAGAATGTCTATAAGTCAACAGGGGAAAGAAAAAAGTTTGGAAAACAGAAAAATATCTCCAAGGAAAAATAGTTACCACTGACATCACCTTAAGAAATGGTGACTATTTAAATTTCTGGTGTACTGTTTTCCATTCTTTGTTTTCAAATGCAATATAGAGAGAATTCCAATAATGTCCTGTACCTATTGCTTTACGGCCTTTGCTTTTTGCCTATTACGTCCTGCCCATCTTTGCATGTGAACCAAACTGTAACCCCAGATCTGTAACAGCAATGCAGCATTCTCTGGAACTGTGATGCATTTGGCCAAGTCCGTGGTTGAAATTTCAGGTTAACTAGGTCACTTAATTCCTGTCTTAGCCACCTGCTTGCCATGAAAAGCCATCTGGCTGAAGACAGAAGCAAAGGGAACACCAAGCCTCGAAGTTAAAATGGAGTTACGACAGATTAACAGCATAGGGTGGGGAAATGCCCTGCTCTGGGAGAATATATCCAGGGCAAACTAAGTCCTTTCAGCTTGTTTCTGAATTGCAGTGGAGGTTTATCTCGCCTCCCACTGGTCACTCCGCCTCCACCATTAGGCACATTCCTGGCTTCCACACTCACAGAGCCAGATGCCATTGTTGGAATCTGTTGACAAGTGGCAGCTGGCTGAAACTGAGACAGCTTGTTCTGCACCCCTCTCCCTGCAGAGCATCCCCCTCTACCATAGTTTTCTCCTCAAAGCAGAGGGAGGACAGATAAGAACGTGACTTCCATTTGTGCCCGGGCACCATCTAACTAACTCCTGCCAACAAATGCATTCCTTCCATACCTGTCAATCAGCTTGAGAGGAATAAGGCCTGGGAACAGGGGCTCACATTTCCTAAGCAAAGTTCTTTATCTTTCCTCAGGTAGAGATGAAACCAGCTTGCTAAGAGATGAAATATGCTTCCAGCCTGGTTGTTGGAAGAGCATGTCAACCGGTGTGCCAGAGTTCACACTCCTCGGGGTTCACACTTCATTTTGGAAAGTCTGCTTTTGAGCTCATATCACGAAAACATGTTTACATTAGGACTCCCAGAGAAAAGGGGCCCTACAGAATTACAGCAGGAGACACTATATTTACCATAGGAAGACTGTTACCAGAGGCCTTGCTAGATTCCAACTCTCCAATGGTACACAGTTTGACCACAAAGGACCTTGTAGGAATATCTTTCCATGCAAGATACCATGATAAATTTTTATTTTAAAAATGATTCACTTTGGGCATCTTATTTATGTTCAGAAGTAAATTCAGAACATAATTCACCTGCTCTGAACAACTGAAAAGCAACTGTATACAGATAAAGAAGAGAGAGGCAGAGAGAAGGAGAGTGAGAGCAGGAGAGAGGAAGAGGAACAAGGGGAAAAAAGAAGAATGTGAGCCCTTGTCCAGGGAACACCAGGATGTTGCTAAATGTAAATTATTTAGTGATCATCAGAGCGCCTGTCCTCTTTTATTACCAATGAAGAAAAAATGTCAGCATAAGAGAAACAACCATGATTCAAAGCCAAGGGACTTTAGCGGTGACATAATGTAAAGCACAGCCAGGGCTGGGATGACCTTCTCAAATGACATCATGGTTGACACAGAGCACTGCCTTTCAAGCACTCCATGGCAGCTTTGCTCAGACACAGGCTCTGCTCTCTTGACACGGTGATATCAACCACTGGGGTGCCAGGGGCAAGGGGCGAAGCTGGAGATGCATGAACCTGCCAGTGTGTCTAGAGCTTTCCTCTAATGAGGCTGGGGAGGCAGGCCTGATGAGTCAGAGACCCTAGGTGACAGGAGACAGTATGATGGAGGTTGGTCACAGATAAAGACTGCCTCAAACCTTGTCCTTGGTTAGCCAGATTTTCTCCCTAACTTAACCAAATGACCCCATGATCCATGAGTCACTCTTTACGGAAGTCCACTGGGAGTCATCAGGACTTCATGATCCACATAATTACAATGAAATGTCTGGGCTGACTTCAATGATTCAAGTGGTTTAGATAAAAAGTTTCCCAGACAACTGACCGTGACTTCATCATCAGAGCTAGTCTGAGAGTTGCTGCTGTTGACCTCAGTCACAGGCTACCAAGAGGCAGACATTTATTCCTCCAATACTATTGGGAAACTATTTCAAGATGGCACCTCTCAGAGCCAGTCATCATCACAAAAAGGAAAAAGTCAAACTTTAAACCCTTTGTATGAGGTTAAGATGATCAATGAAGAGAATCTGATGGGTAGAGTCATAAAATCAGAGACTGTACTCTCCAATACAGAGAATCGTAAAACAGGCACTGTCCTTTAAGCCACTGGAAACCCTCAGACTGCACTTTCCATTCTCATCAGAAATCCAAGTGTATTTCAATTGTTAATAGGAGGCAGTAGCAACGAGGCCCACGAGCATCAGCCATCTAATCAAAATGGTTTGCCCACACACAGAGAAAATGCTTTAGTTTTGTCTCCTGAGCTCCAATCAAGTTTCTCTCAAATTGAATGTGGAGTGGCCACAACTTTCTCTAAAATCAGATAGCTTAGTTAGAAAAACAAAACTGGAGGTAGACAAACAGTTGGCATTAAAGCCACGCCTCTGGTGAAAAGAGATGCTTTCAAAGGAGTTACCTAACTCTCTGCTCAACCAGATCAAGGTCTTCCTGAGCCAGATGCTATTCTGGACATGAAAACAGGAGCTCTGGTTGTGCTCAGCATCTTATCCTCAGCACCTGGCAGAATGCCTGACACCTAGACTTATACGCATGAAGGAATGAGTGAGCAAATGAATAAATGAATGAAGCAAAACTTTAGTTGTTGTGGTCAAGTCAAAGTTTAAGTCCAGAGAGCAAGTGGTGACAAATGACAAAGTCAGAACATTCAGCATTATTATTTGGCTTCTATAGAGCTCTAACAAAATGGATTCCCTCTATAACCCAAAATATATCAAAGCCTTCAAAATGTTTATAATCTACTAACCCCACTTCTAGGATATTAGTTTATAGAAATAATCTAATATCTAAGGAGAGGAGAGCTCTACTTTCGAAATATTTCTCTCAGCATTGAAAATTAACCAAATGTATCACAGAATGAGTAAGTAAACTAAAGATCATTTAAATGAGAAACATATATTTATTTAATAGTTACTTAAAAGAAACAGGTAAAATGCTTACGATGGTGTTGTATGAAAAAATATTTAAAAATATATAACAAGTTCTGAGAAAAAAGCATAAATATATAGAAAGAAACAGGCTAATTATCAATAATTATCTTTGGGAAGTGGATCATGGATAATCATTTTTTATGCTATTTGCTGAAAATTTTGCAGTAAACATTTATAATGGGAGGTGGAAGTAAACATAATTATGTATATTTTAAAAATAAAATCAAAATATAATAAATTTAAAATAAATATATATTTAAATATATAAATTTTAAACACAAAGCATGCCAAACACCATCTTTCTAAGAAAGCGGTAGGCTATTTAGTAGACTCTAAAAATTGATCTTTTCTAGGTCCTTCCATTTTTTAGCCAACAATTTGGATACTGTTTCAAAGAGTTATCTAATCCCTCCATGTTGCTGGCCAACATAAACAGGAGGTCTGGCAAATGTAATTATTAAATTCTCTCAGCATCACAAAACCCAGGCAGCGGAAGCTCACTCTCATCCTTTGTGGCTTTTATTGGGAGGCATGAGAAGTAAGGACTGACTTTTGAGAGACACAGATAGTCACAGAAAAGGGCATTGCTGGGGGAGATGGAGGAGCATCAAACTGTGGTTATAAGACACTTGGAACTGGAACTGGACATTGGGGACGGGAGGTTATAATCCCTCAGTAAGCTGCCTGTTTAACAAAACCTACCATTTGCCATACTCGGCAAGCATCTGGACCCTTTACCCTCATGACAATATGTCATTCCCTTGTTTCCCTGTGTCCTTGCACCAGGAGAGCACCCAGGCAGTGGTGTCAAAAGAAGCTCCTTTCTGATGTGCTGAAATGGCAATTTCTCTTATCTGCTAGGACCCATCAAACCTGAACTCTCAGGTGAGTTGGTTATGGCTCTCCAAATTCTTAATATTACTTCATCCGGACATCTGCGGTAGACTAAACTAAATCAACTCCTCAGTACACTGATTGTCAAGGTCATGAAAGATAAGGAAAGACTGAGAAGCTGTCACAGACCAGAGAGGACTGGGGAGACATGACAACTAAGTGCAAGAGAGTGCCCTGGGCACAATCCTGGAATAGAGAGGACATTAATGGAAAAATTGGTAACACCTAAAGAAAATCTGGTGTTTAATTAATAGTACACAAATGTCAATTCCTTAGTTTTGACAAATGTACCACAGTAACACAAGATGTTAATAACGATGACGACATGGCGTAATGGATGAGAGGTAAATAGATGCATTCTGCACGATCCCTGAAAATCTAAACTTATTAAAAAGATAAGTCAAGGCCTCAAAGAGACTTAAGATGAGAAATGGTAATTGTTATCAGGCTCACTGAATATTAGGCTCACCAGAAATCCTGTTGAAATGTTAGAAAAAGTGTTGGGTCATTAGAGTGAGAAAATTTGATTCAAAACTCCCTGCTCTTTTCAGTGGTCATTAAATTCACAGAACTTCAGTATCCTCATCTGTAACATGCGAATAACAATATCTGTTTGATTTGTTGACAGTGCCAGCTGACGGAAGCATCCTGAAGAAGGGAGGCAGTTCATTCCCTACCTGACAAATGCTTGTTACATGAGTGAGTATATGGAAAGAGTTCAAAAGGGCACTCTACTTCAATATATTGCTGTTATTAATAGCAATATCAAAACCTTATTAATACTATTGAAAATCACTTGAAATTTGGGGAAAGGATAATGCATTACAGTATATGTAAGTGGAACACTACAAAGCAGTTAAAACAAACTGTTTATGTAAAATGTTTGCACGTATACAAAAGGTTGCCATATATGGTTTATAGATACTAATATATATGGTGAAAAAAATCAAGAAAGTGGTCATCTTGGGGAAAGAGCAGAATGAGGACGAACCACTGTCTGTCTAAGCTTTTTGAGACACCGTCAGGTCAGCAGAGCAAAGAGCCGCTGGCTTGCAAACACTGCAACCACTGACAATTCCAGGACTGAGTTTAGCTAGCCTGTGAATAGCATTAATTATCCGCTACTGTTATTTAGTTGCTAAGAAACAAAGAAGCGCAAATTAAAGCAGTATAATTTATAATAATCTGCCAGAGGAGGAAGTATTGGTTGTAAACTGCATGCTTACAATTGGTTGGCACAGTGGTTTTAAAAGTGAGTTCCAAGGTCGGCAGCATCAGCATCACCTGGGAACTTGATAAAAATGCAAATCCTCAGGCCCCAGCCCAAACCCACTGAATTCGGAACTCCGGGGATGGGGCCCAGGAACAGGGATCTCAGCAAGTCCTGCAGGTGATTCTGATACTCAGTCAAGAGGAGAAGCACTGGATGAGTAGGGTCTGTGCGATTAGAAGAGTTCTTTTCCTGCTGAGCCTACACTAAGTCCCTTTATCTCTGAGTTTCTTCAGCTACGAATCAGGTCCAAAAGATCTCTAAATTCTTTTCCAATTCTATAAGTTTATGACCATACACCAATTTATAAGATTGTAAGACTTTTAATAACTTTAGATTTTCAAGTTGGAGAACATAAGAACAGCGATCACTGTCTCTGTTTCTTATTATTCTCCCCCCTGGCTGACTCTGCAGCTTAGCCACCCCCAAACCATCCATAACCCAGTTCTCCCTTACCTTCCTCTACTATTGAGAGGGGAAGGCCAACACACGCTTTTCCCCCACCTCCCTTGCAGCCAAGGAAACCCGTGTGAAACAGTCCTGGCCAATGAGATGGGAGTGAAATGCCTTCACTTCCGAAATGTAAAACAGCCTGTGGAAGGAGGTCTTTCACAGGTATCCCTTTGGCGTAGCAGCCTTCTCGTAAACGTGAAGATGAAAGTCACGTGGGAAGAATGAAGGCCCAGGAAACAGGAACCTAGAACTTTGATGTCATCCTGGAACAGCTGCCTCATCTCTATTCTGCCTCCTTTAGGATTCGAAAGCCCCCATCCTTTACACCACTGCCTGACTCTGCTCCTGCATCTGAACATGCGGCTGTTTGATGCGCCCCATGTGTCCCGCACACACTGGGTTCTAAGGAATGCCTGTGCATGACAGCAGGGAGCAGGAAGAGGGAGGAGGAGGAGAAAGCAGAGGAGAAGGAAGAAGTTGCCTAAGACAGGGGGCTTAGAGAGAGACAGGTGGGATTACTGAGGTCGGGATTCCTAAATGGAATAAGTTTTGAGCAAGTTTGCAGCGAGAAAAGGCCTGGAAGAGAGGAAAAAGAAGGCATGCCAAACCTGTATTTGTACAAGAAACTTTATTATAGCCAATAAAACACGGTTTGATGGGCTTGCTATACATATTTTAATGCGCACTAAAATGAACACATGACTATTAAAATAAAAATATATATTGGTCCATGTGCCACCAAAAATCATCCTGTGAAGCAACAGGGGTTTACCTGGCACTCAGGGGGAAGGGTGACTTATGCAAATTCCTGGCCAGAGGGCTTCAGTTTTAGGTCTGAGACAGCAAAAACATATCTTGAAAAGATCCCAGTCTAAGACTGCTTGAACTTAGCAGGAACCAGTACTTCTCAAAGAGCACATTCTGAACCAAGTTACGGTCTTTGTGTCTCATCTATTTCCCTAAGGTCTTTGTGTCTCATCTATTTCCCTAAGGTGCACCGGATTTCTTGGCTGCCCCAAGTATACAGGGGAATACAACACACACAGAGGGGGAGAAGGGCTCCTGCTCTAGCCTTGGGAAGGTTCTGTGATCTCCGAAGCCCTGGGACATTTGCTTTATATCAACAGCAGGGCTGTGGATGTATTTTAATGTGTATTTGCTCTATGTTGAGATATAGAATCTTGTAGCAAGGGACATTTAGAAAAATGCCTTTTGGTGTTCTGGTAGCTTTCATTTCCAAGCCATTCTTTCTTTCTTCTGTTCTCACAACTTCTTTTCTCTTTACTACCCCCACCGCGGCAGAGACATAAACAGCCCTTTCCTGCTGGTGGAGAGGTCATTACAGACACATCAGCTAAGATGATAGACCAGCAGGAGGTGGGTGCTGATCTGTCCTTCATCCTCCTCTTCCTCCCCTTATCCCAGCGGAGATTTTTGCATCTCTGCCCCTAGGCAGAAGCTTCCTGTCCCTCTTCACATCCTCCCCCAGTCCCCAGCTCGCAGGTCCAACACTACAGGCATGGCCAGCACCAAGCCTGACAGGGCTTTACGGTGCTTGTCAATGGCACCCTCTGAAGGGCACGCTGTAGCTTCTTGGAATCTTAAGTGGTGAGCCCACCTCTGCCACCACCCTGAGAATGCAAAGCCTGGAGCCTGTAGTCTACCACCCACAGCAGCTGAGTTGCTACGTCTATGCACAGGGCCATGGGAGTCAGCTTGCTAGCAGACTCCATGGAGGAGGTCATAAGTCACAAGAGAAGCCACCGAGAGACATGTCAACATATCAAAGGATGCTCAGTGTTGACAGGGCTCACTTTCCTTTCTCAAAGTGGAAATAAGATCTTTATAGTAGGAGCTAGATCAGAGGGGAGGGAGAGGCAAAATGGGAGGGTGAGAATGACATCTGTGTCAACTGTTTATTTTGGTGATTGTCTGCAAGTTGCAGGCAACATGGCTGAGCAAAGCTGTCATGGAAACACGATTTCGTTGCAGATGACAAGTTGGCATAAAGACAATGTAGGTGGAAAAGAGGGACAGAAAACAAAACTACCTGTCAGGCAGGAGGAAAGGAGGAAGAAAATCTACTCTCACAGACTTTCCCATAATTAAATGTCAAATGTACACAATACAGTAAAATAATTAGCATGGCATAATTACTGTTCAGATGGAGTACCGTGTATACGCCAAATTGCCATACTAAAGCACAAGCTGCTAAAACAAATTGAGTTACTTAATTTCTACATGTAGCAGCCTGTTTTATCATTTCCTAAGATGCAAATGTTTCATTAATAATGCAGTCTTTCTAAGTGTGCACAGCTCTGGGCCACTGCACAGGCAGATCCGTTGATCTCTCTCTAAAGATTCCGCAGACAAAAAAATCCACCGCTCTCTCTCTTTCCACATTTGCTTCCCCCCAATCTTCTCTATACATAGTAGCCATGGGGATATTTTAAAGCCAAAAATCAGATCGTGTCATATGCCTGCTTTAAGAGCGTTCAGTGGCTCCCACTGACCTTAGAATAAAATCCAAGGGCCTAAAAGGATGGGCTCCTATGTCTCTTGGCAGCCCTCCCGGGTCTCTCTCCCGCCATGGTTCTGCAGCCACACTGGCTTTCTTGCAGTTCAGGGTCAGTTCTTCTATCCGAGATCCTCAAACTTGCTGCTCCCTTTGCTCAAAACTCTTCCTCCATCTCCTGTCCTCCCCCTGTCCTGCCCCTCCCAAGTTGCCTAATTCTCATCACTTAAGTTTTGCATCCTCAAGGCGACCTTTTGGGACACCCGATAAAAAGTAGGCCCTGGACCCCCTGCCCCACACTGATCACCACTAGAGCTCTCCACTTGCTTCCCCCATAGCACTGATCACTTTTTGTACTAAAATTTCATATGTCACTTTGTGTTTTTATTTGTTTAATGTCTACCTTCCTCATGAGAGACCTTAAGCATCCAGAGGGTCGAGATCACAACTGTTGTGCTCACCACCATACATCCAGTGCCTAAGGCAGTTCCTGGCATATACCAGTTGCTCAATAAATATATGTGGATTATGTGTGACTCTGGATAAGTCACTTCCCTCGCACTGTCCATCTGTCTTCTCCTCTAGAAAATGAGAGTGTGGACTAGATCAGTGTTCTTCCAACCTGTGGATGGTTCTCTATTCCTGGGTTCATGAGACAAATTCAGTCATTGTCAAGACTAATACTTGCAAAATGTGAAATAGCGTAGACACTATCAACAACATAGAAATAATATTTGCCCTCTCCACCAGTGATACAGAAGGGTAAGTTCCGTTTTGAGATACCTTCTTTCAGTATGTGTATATCCATATGTACTTGTTTACTGGATCGTGATGTAAATTATATGTATCTCCTTCTGTGGGCCACAGACAAAAAAAAAAAATCAAAGTTTTAAAAGCACTGGAAGCTGGAAAAGGGCTGGACTAGACAACTTCTAAGGTCCCTAAGTTGATCCCAGCCATGGCCTTCCTAGGGCCTTTTTCCACTCCCTCTTCACGCCCTAGGGTGGGCTGGGAAGGGCTTTCTAAAAGAGACAGAAGCTCTCTCTGTCCCCAGGAGACTGAGAGAGACTTGAAGCAACAGCCTTGGTCTCCAGGAAAGCATGTCCCAGTCAGTCTTGCATTTACCACCTTAACAGTGTTGTCTTCTGTGTCCCAAACAGGAAAAGACAAACGTCTCATTCTCAACCCGCTCCCTCTTGGGACAGCCTCCCGAACGTAAGGAGATGGGCCAGAATGCCAGACAGGGAGAACCAGAAATAAAGGTGACTCTATTTCCTGTCACATGGGGAGGAACCAAGCTGGACATCACAGTCAGATCCAGCTCTGGTGGGCGAAGGGGATCCTTTCCTCAGAGGATTCCCCAAAGTGGCAGACTTCTCAGTGGTTAACACTGATAAGGAAAAATGAGAAAAAACAGCATGAAATATGAGACAGAAATATCAGCGGTGAACCAAAAGACTCCTAAATAAAAGGGAGTCAGTGGGCATTGCCTCTTGAAGGGATGGGATACTTTTCCTAACACAACCTCCAAAACCCATGTCCCTGAGCCCCATCCACCTCTCGTCACTAAGGCAGAGCTGCTGCCGCTCTCTGGCTAGAGTGAGGTGTTGTGGCCAGAACCATGCTCTAACCTGTGCTGTGCCCCTGGGCGATCACTTGGCCACCTCCATTCCTGAGGTGGCAGGAAACGGTCCAATCAGGGCTCAGACTGGACTGTGTGTCACGGTGCTGTGGGGGACTGCTAATGTGGCCATGCAGAGATTAAACTCGGTGACCCTTGGCCCCTTCTTTCAACTTCTAAAAACAAGCCTAACCTCAGAGTTGGGGCCTGGGCTCAGTTTTCTCATCTGGAGATGAGGCCAGGGTATTTTTCTGGCTCGAAGGAGGGGTGTGTGTGTGTGTGTGTGTGTGCGCGCGTGCGCGCGTGTGTGTGCGCGCGTGCGCGCGTGTGTGTGCATGTAGACACACATGTATACATGTATATGTATACACATACACATGAATATAAGTATGTATGTATACAGACATATATGTGTGTTTATTTTATATATGTACATATATATATGTTATACATACATATATGAGAGTTGAGCCATTATAACCTAAGACTCAATCCTGGGGACCCAGGACTCACTTTTCCTTTTAGGCCTTTGCACCTCAAATCTTAACCACCCATCTGTCTCTTACATAGGAAGCTTCACCAAAGGACATGATTATTCATGAGTTTCATGGTTCCTGGCTTCATAATAGCTTTTCTTGTCAGGTCTGCAGAAGATCATTCAGATTCAGATGCTGGAGCCTTTCAAAAGCATAGGAGCCTATATCACCTTGCCCTGCCCTTCGGATCAGGTAGGAACCTAGCACATTTATTCACTGGATTGATTCAAATGTATATACTCCCACCTCTCCCTCCCTCTCTTCCTCTCCTGCTCTCTCCTTGCTCTCTCCTTTCTCTCTCTCTCTTTCTCTCTCCTTCTCTCTCCTTCTCTCTTTCTCAATCTCTCTCTCCAATCTCTCTCTGTCTCTCTCTCAATCTCTCTCTCTCTCTCTCTCTCTCCCCCTCTCTCCCTCTCTCTCTCTCTCTCTCTTTCTCTCTCCTGCACACACTAGAGCAAACAACCTGCTTCAAGGCAGGAGAAGGGTATCTATTTCTGGCAAGCTCCCCAAGGAAGCCTCAGGGGGTTGGTAACTTACTCCCCCGCCACCCGCCCCATCCAAGTCTCTCCTCTCATTAGCGTCCCCTGGATCTCAGACCACCCTCTTTGCTCAGCTCCTGACCAGGGTACCCTCTGCCAGGGGCTTTTCCTGGCTTGCTACCCCCTAACCCATGTCCCCTAAACAGCCCAGGATATGGGACTTTCAGTGCCCAAACTGGGGAAGTCCTGGGCAAAAGCGGGATGAATTGGTTATATCACAGAAGCCTAAAAAATCTGATTTTTGTCTCGGGCTCCTCTCATGACTTTTAGCCTTATTTCCAGGCCTCATGAACTTATGTCTCATCGATCTTTGGTTTACTGGTTCCTACTTGGCCTCTGACTGGGACACAGGAGCTGATTACATAAACGCTCTAGGCCTCAGTTTCCTGTTCTGTAAAATGGGGCCTATTAATTGTACCTCTAGATGCTGTTGGTGTCCTGCCCAGTTCTCCCTTATAGTCCCCCCAGCTGCCATGAGGTTTGGCTGCCAAGAACTCAAAGCTGCCTTGGAATGTGGGAGTCCCATAACGTATGGGCAGTTTATGCCCCACCTTCTCCTAGGAGGTACAACCTACAGCTAATGACTGACTGACACAGAGAACAGTCCTGCCTCTCTGCCTCCAGTGAGAACAGAGATGTGCCATTCACACGCCAGTATTCCTCAGGGGAATCAGACTGAGGCTAGGTTTTTCCTGCAGCCACATCTTTGCTTGGCTCCCTTCCCTCGTCCTAGCCTGCTTCTCTCCCTTCCGGAAGGTTTTCTCCTGGAGCACTTCATTATCAAATCACTTGCAAAAGAATCCCTAGCTCAGGCTCTGCTTGTAGGGAGCATGCGCTACGCCACCCGCCTTACGGATTTGCTGAGAAGATTAAATGAGAGTGTGCACGTGAAAAAGGTTACATCACAGCCTGGCACATAGCGAGATCCCATATTGTGGCTGCTCTGTCATGACCCATGTGACTTGGTCTTGTCCCATGGAACTGTAGGTCTTTCCTCTGCCCTCTCATGGCACCATACTTGCTATCTAATGTCCTTATGTGTGACACTTGCATGGGCATATCCACGGATATGCCAAATGCCGGGGACCCCAGCTGTTCACAGTTCCTGACTTGCAAGTCAACAAAGTCCTGCAGAATGGAAAGGACCCTAAGTGACATAGTTAAGGGGGATGTTGTTCCAATTTTTAAAGTAACTGCTTGAAAGCTTTGGTAGTAGTGTAAGTAACAGGTTTCTCACAATCTATCTATTGACTGCCGCTAAGAATCGCGGCCTACATCTAACGCTGCCATCCGCATCCTTCCTGGAAGGAGGACCTTCCCCTGGCTCAGGCCTTTTAATCCATTTCCCAAAGAGGTCACAGCCAGAAGGTTCCTCCTCTCATTTTTCACTAGCAAGTCCTGTCGCAAGTCCAGGGACAAGTCTTCTCCCTAAGTACTACTGCCCAGGGAGATGTGGGCACCAGCCTCCGATGTAGGACACTTGAATTAAAATCGCAAATAGTAGGGACCCTTTCCTGTGTACACAGCACTGTGCTATTAGAAGGGGCCAGGGGAGCTATAGAAAAATCGAGAGTTCAGCCCTGCCCTTGAGAAACTCAGGGCAAGCAAAAGGATCCAAGCATCACCGGACATTTATTGAAAAACAATGACTAACAAGACCTTTACTGGGCATTTACTATGCACGAGGTGTTTTGCTAACTGCTTTGCATGTATGACGTTATTCAGTCCTCAAAGCTCTTCTGTTCTGCTCCTCACTTCCCGGGGGACGTCTGAGGTGGTGGGAGGACAGGGAGCTTGCTCAGGGTATACGTCTCGCCAGCAAGAGCGGGACGCATCCCAGCAGCCTGATCCTGGGCCCACGCTCTCAGCTACTAAGTCCACTCCTCCTGGCACTAGTCTGGCCCCCAGGGGCTTCCAGGTGAGTGGCGGAAACAAATGTGGGAATAAGCAACAAATTCTAGCAGAGGTGGAGTGAGTGAATTAGGCAGGGAAATAGTGACTGATGGGGACAGCGTGAGGCACTGACGACATCATATAGTCCCAGTTGTGGGACTGAAGTGCTCATGGGAGAAGCGGGGGCTCCTTTCTCATTGCCTCTTGTCAGCAGCTAGTAACCCCCTCGATCTGTGCCAAAAAAATGAAGACTGCTACAAGGGAAGAATCTATCTGCCGGCGTCCCAGGGACCTGCTCCGTGCCAAATACCCTCCCAAGCAAATATTGATATATTAACCGCAGCTCAAACACTGTGAGTGCAATGAGCATGCCTCAGCAGGGAGGGGCGGCTGGCCCACTGCCACCTCCCACAACCCTCGTCAGAGCCAGCAATGGGCTCTTCTTCCTGGTAGAGGAATCTGTAGACCCTTGAATCAGAGCTGGCTGGGGGACAACAGACCAGGGGGTTGCCAAGAACCGCCCCACTCCACCCCACCCCCTGCCAATGGACAAATGACATAGGCAGGCAAAGGATGGAGTGAGAGCCTGTTCATAAACTCCAGGGACTGCCATCACCTCCTCGCGCAGGCTTTGGGAATGTGCAAACCGGGCCAGGAGCCTGGACGTGAGGAAAAAGGAGCTAGGAACGTGCTAATGCCGCCGACAGCCTAAGTGGAGACCAGAGTGGAGTTCCGCTCAGTTACCGATGACAGAGCTCTTGTATATATTTAATGTACATAAAGTAATAAAGTCCAGAAACCTGTTTGACCCCTTTCTCTTGTTATTTTCTTAATCAGTAGATGTAAGACTAGAACCTAGTTTCTTAGATTTAGAAGGGGAATATTTAATTAATTAGATCAGAAAGTACCACAGCTGGAAGGGACATAAGACGTCACTTCATCCAAACTCTCGTTTTAATGATGAAGACACCAAGACCTGGGGAGGTGAACTCACTTGCCCAAGGTCCCAGCTAGTAAACGGCAAGCCCAGAATAAAACCCAGGCTTCTGTCTCTTGTAGCACTAACCCCTGCATGTGAGCCTTGCCCCTCACCCCCACCCCCACCCTCAAATGTCACTACCAGTTTCCAGCGGAGATGTGTCTTCTCAGCTCTGACTGAATGTGGGAAGGGTGGAGTGGGTGGAACGATGAGGGGATAGGGGAAGTAGGTGCTGTGAGGCGCGTGTTCACCTCGTCTTGGCTGAATGAAGTCAGGCAGGGCCAGGTGGTATCAGGTAAGGCTGTCAGACATGCAGGGACGGTCCTAGGAGCCCACCGTTACTAACTGGAAGTTGCTGTCTAGAGCATTGTGTCAAGAATGATTCTGAGGCATCTTCCAGGCTCTATGAGATAGTATTTTGTGACCTATTTGTGATGTTGGCCATGGGCGCAGGAGGAGAGTCTCAACAAATATGCGAATTATTTTCTACCCCTTCCTAAATGTATAAGGATAATGATGGTGCTTGAGGCTGTGATCTTTCTTTCCCAAGAAATCCTTCCAGGTCCCTCCAAGGAGAAAATGGAGTGTTCCATGTAGAATGCCAAGTACATAATAGAAGCTTATTAAATATATTCATTAGAGAAAAGAAGGGAGGGAGGAAGGGAGAAAGGATGCAGGCAGGATACCTCAGGCATCCCCAGTGTTACTGACTTGAACTCGACCTCGCTCCCAATTTCCTTTTTGCAAGGCCGCTACAGGAAGACCCCAGAGAATCATCCCATCCACTAGGGGCCAAAGTTTACTTAGAAACTCCTGAAACGCCAGTTGGCCTTGGGTAGGAGTCAGAGCCCATTCACTTCACAGAGATCCTGAAGTCCCCCTTTCTTCCCTTCCCAGAGCAAACCTCGCACTGAGGCCCACCTCTACCCAGAGCTACAGCAACTTGGAAGATTAGGAGGAAAGGAAGGAGACGAGGATGAGGGGCAATTGGGAGGCAACGTAGGGCTGTTGTTCCAGGGTTCAGGGAAGATACTGGTTAAAAGAGGGAAGAACCATTTCTGAGAAATGGTACCAGATGGAGAATCCTGTAGGTCAAAGGTTAGTCCAGCCATGCTCCTTCCCCACTTGAAAAATTCAGTGGTTCCCTGCTGCCTCCTAAATCAAGTAGAAAACCCTTTGAGCCTGGCCACTACCCTCCAATAGGACCTTACAGTTGAATTTAGCCTCCCTGTTTCTTCATGTCCTCTGCAAATTGACCCTCTTACAATATTCTAAACCATTCCAACTTTTCTTCTTTACCATGAATTTGACTCATTTTTTTCCTTCCTTTTTGCTTCTGTATTGGTCAGGATCTGATCCATCTTTCAAGACTCAGCCACCATCTCCAAGAAGCCTTCACCAGTCCCTTGAGGTGCTCGCTCGCTTGCACACACACGCTCTCTCTCTCTCTCACACACAATCAAATAGAAAGAGGCTTTCTATTCTCTACCCTAATTCTCTCTCCAAATCATAGAACTGCACACAAAGACATACTGCCTGCTCTATTATGAAACAAAACAAAATAACAGAAAAAAAAAAAAAAGAGTCCACTGCCAGAAAGTTGATTTTAAGATCTTAAAGTCCTCTATCCCCGCTCTCCTTACTTTGGAAAAGGTTTCGTCCAGGCCACGGAGACATTTAAAATTTTTTTAAAAAATAAAATCGCGTCATGAGTGTGCACAGTTCTGCGGTGAGTGCTCGCCCTTTGCATATGCACTGTGAATACACACGAAAACTTAACCAGTTAACTTTATTTATACTCTGGATGGAGCTTTCTCTTTTAATAAAACAGAATCTGTTAAGGATTATAAACAAACAGTGTTTTATGAACTAAAACTGCAGTGCACTAGTCACTCAAGGGCAAAAACTGGGCTCTGGGAGGCTCAGCCAGTTATAAATAAAGATAAGGCCCTGCCAGGCATGGGCTTGGGCAGAGTAATTGCTGACTCCATAATCAGCTTCTTCCCTCCTCCTTCGGGTCCACAAATCACTTGGGCGTTGGGTCACTGCCCATTGGATTTAGCCCAGAGACAGAGAGAAATGGCAAAGCAGTTCATTAGCTCCAAGACTGAGTGTAAACTGGGATTCATGAACCATGTAGGTTCTGAGTCAAACTGCGGTGCAGTAACCCTTGAAGTCCATGTGGCTGGACGAGGCAGGTGAAGAGTACCAGTGGGCTGAGCTGTGTTACAATCTGGACACGGGCCCCAGGCAGGGGATGTCTCTGCTAAATCGCCGCACCTTCTATGGGAGACATTGCTCCCACCTCTCAATCCAACCGTGTGGTGGTGGTGCTAGGGGGTTGCCATCCCCCCCAGCTCAGGTTCCAGAGCCACAGTAATCAGGCCACATGATGGCTATGTGGGCTGAGCAGAGCCAGTGAGAATCCACACTGGGGCCTGTTCAAATTGGAGTCGAAAGAGGACATCCCTTTCCAGGTTGGTCACCGATGGAAGAACATATTTTTGGATCTTCTGGAAACTGCCTTTTTTGCTAAAGAAAACCCATCCACAGTGAAAATACTCTGCATGATGCTACACTGATGGCTGCATGTTGTATACTTGTCCAAACCCGCAGAATGCACAGCACCAACAGTGAACTCTACCGTAAACTACGGGCTTCAGGGGGTTATGAGGTGCCGATGTAGGTTCATCAGTTGTGACAAATGTCCCACACTCTGGGGGATGCTGATAATGGTGCAGTCTGTGCGTGTGTAGGGGGCAAGGGTATGCGGGAAATCTCTGCATCTTCCTCTAATTTTGCTGTAAACCTAAAACTGCTCTAAACAAATAAAGTCTTTAAAAAAAAAAAGAAAGAAAGAAAGAAAGAAAGAAAGCGTATTCACTCCAGGGAGAAGGAGAGGAATGCTCATTTTTGTGTAAGTTGTGCCTCTGCCTCTTTATTCTAAAGAGTCCTGATTAATAGTCTTTCTAGTAACTATAATGCCATTTCTTAAGCACTTACTAGGTGCCAGACATTGTACTATGCCATTGAGTACTAATAATGTTGTTATTATTGTTATGATTTATTGAGAGTTTATAGTTTGCTAAGAGTTTTCCATAGATTGTCTCATCTAATGCAAATAGCACCAGTGAAGTAGATGCTCTCACCTTCATTTTGTGGACGTAGAAAATGAGGCTTAAGAGGTTAAGTAACTTTATCAAGGTTATGTGGCTAGTGATTGATTAGTAGAGCCAGTATATAAACTCGGTCTGACCTCAAAGCCCATGTCTTAACTCCCACACTACTTTGCTGTGGTATGATTTCAGTTTTGTTTGTATAAACAATATGGATGTTGTGTATGTGTATGTGGGTGTGAGAGAGGACTCACAACAGGCAAAATAACATGAGTAAAAATACAGACATATCAAAGCAGAAGGTCCTATTATCTCACAGTGCCAGCATTAAACAGTGCCACCAAGTTGAGGGCTGTGATTCTAGCCTTGATTCTCTACCGTAAGGAAAATGCCTGCTGCCTGGTAGGATCCCAATCAATACTGCTGTACAGGTAACGCAGCCACAAAGCTATTCTCTCGCTTGATCCTCACAATTTCTCTGTGGTGTAGACAGAAGAAGGCAACACCGTTTTTATTTTATGGATGGGAAAACCGAGGTCCATCAAGCTACCCAGCCTCTTCCCTTGATCTTGCGGCACGCACCCCTGTCCCTCTGTGCTCCAGGACACCGACCCGTATTTTCTATTCTTTGAAGGTGTCACGCTCACTCTTGTCTCAGAGCCCTTGCACCTCATCTCCCTGGGACTAGAATACCCCTCTCTCTTTCCCATGTTGACTTGGCTATGTGAAGACCACTCCTGATCTCCCCTAAATGTCTTTTTCTTGGGGTCACCTTTTTGGGGTCACCTTTTCTTGGGGTCACCATCTCTGGCCACTTCGATGCCTCTGGTTTAGGCTCCCACAGACTCTCCTTTTGCATGGCATTTTCACTGCTTCTAATGACATATTTGGGTTATTATTTCATTCACATCCCACTGGTCCATTTGGCTATAAATTCCTGAAAGCCTGGAACACGCTTGTTGGTGCTCACTATTTCATCCCAAGGGCCTAGCACAGTGTCTAGAATGCTCTCCACAAATGTCTGATGAATGATGAGTGAATGAATGAACGTGTGTTTGGGATGATCCTGGAAAAAAAGATACCCATGACAAGTAAGACCCTAAGAAGGGGTCTGGTCTTTTGGGGAAGCCATACCCACCACCACTGAGCTTGGCCCAAGTCTCCTAGTCGACCTCTATGGCAGGAGATGGTCCGGTGGCCAAGACCTCAAAATCAACCACCTATAAGAAGCCTCGTCTTATAACCTAGGTACAAGAAGATGGGCTTGTCCCACACCCAATCCTGTAACAGAAGGGAACTGAGAAAAGAGAAGCCAAGAAGGAAAATGTCACCTGCCTGGGACACAAGCTCCTACCCTCCCTCCTCCTTTAATCTTCCAGGGAGCACCTTTTACATCCAGCTGATTGTGTTTAACCATGGGCTTTGTGTCCTTGCCTTATAATTACTGCCTTTTTAATCCCAGTCACAAAATTAATTGCCCCTTAATGAAGCAGGGTAGCAATTAAGGGCAGCGAACCTTGTGAGGAAGGAGAAACACATTTGTTTGAGGTGTGCCGTCAGGAGCCCGACTTTGCAGGCGTCATCATTACGGTTGTAATTATTTTCCAAGGCTGTGTGACACCTCCTTAGACCCGATCACAATTGCCAGGCTCTGGAGAAAACCATAGTTCCTACAGAGTTCATTAGAGTCCAATTTGAAGCTTCCTGTCTCCTGGACTGGAGAGGAAATACAATTTATTATTGCTTGATGCCCACTAGGTCCGCTGGGGACAAGAGACCTTCCCAGGAAAGCCATGGCACAGCACGGCAATTTCTGCTGCCCAGTCATGATCCCTGGTCAACACTGCTACTAAGGTGCAAATGCTCAGATGCTAGAGAAGCCCAAAGCTGCAGGCAGAAGCCACGGACTTACACTTGAGGCTGTGTACATGGAAGTACACCTATGTCATCAGCCTTGTATTAAGGAGGCTGCAGTCAAGTTCTTCATAGCCAAGTGGCCAGGCTCCATGGGTTGAACTTCCTATCACCCTTTAGCAGAGCTAATGAGCTTAGATGGCTGAGAAACAGAAGGAGATGGATAAACCTGCACACTCTTAAATAGTCTATCCCTGTCATCCTCTGGGCTCTGGAATAAGGATCGCATCTCAAAGCCAAAGATGATTACGACAACAACCACAAAAGAAACAATCACAGCTAACACATACTGAATACCTACCACATACAGGCGCTTCAGTTCTCACAAAACCCAATCAGAAATGCATGATTACTCCCTCCCTTTCACAGCGCAGAAAAACTGAGGCACAGAGAAACTGAGTCACTCTTCCAAGGGCACACAGCTAAGTGGCAGAACCAGAATGCAAAACCCAGGCATTTGCTCCTAACAATAAAATGCATTTCCTCCCGAGCACACACTAGTGCTGGTTACAGCAATGATGGAATGGGTGGCCCGTGATCCTGCTTACTAATGGCGGTGTCCATCTTCAGGACAAGGGGATCTACTGCCCTGATGGAGCCCATTGCCCCACAAAACTTCACCAGCTCCAAGGCTTTAATCAGTTCATTTCCTCTGGTTTTGGTTTGATGACACTGGCCTGAAGTTCAAGGCTCTCCACTGGCCAGCTGGCTCAAGTCCTCCTCTTGCCCTTCATGTACCTTCCCCTGCTGCCCACTTGCTTGGATCACTCTGGCTCCTCCTGCTCCACGGCCCCCTGCACAACTCTCTCCAACTGGGATGCTGTCCCCGCTTCTCTCCACACTGGCGAGTTTTTCCAAACCCAGTTGGTGCCCCCTGTGTCTTATGACACCTTTGCCAAACACCCAACTCACAGAGACCCCTTCCTCCTTGAAAACTCTATAGCGCTAAGTTTTTTCAGGCCTTACTGGGCACATAAATTTGCCAAGATGGTATTAAAAAAATAGGTGTGTGTGTGTATATAAATGCAAGATACTAATTCATTATCTTTTTGTGCAGCAGAACATCCCTGAGCGGCTCCTTACTAGCTGTGTGACCTCAGTCAAGTTGCTTAGTTTCCTTGTGCCTTAGTTTCCTTGTCTGTACAATGGAGATAATGATAGTACCTACCTCAGAGAGTTGTTTGCAGCTAATACAGGGAAACACTTAGCCTAATGCCTGGCTCATAGTAAGTGCTCAATAAATGTCAGTTGTTATTATCTATCACGGGGGATCCCTGGTACCAGTCCATGGCCTGTTAGGAACTGGGCTGCGCATCAGGAGGTGAGCAGTGGTAGAAAGAGTGTTGCTTCATCTATATTTGTAGCCTCTCCCCGGCATCACTGCCTCAGCTCCACCTCAGATCATCAGGCATTAGATTCTCATAGGAGCTTCGGTCCCTGGAGCCAAAAAGGTTGGGGCCCGCTGATCTATCATCCTGGATTACAGCTCCTTGAAGATGGAACCATACCTGATGCTCATGTGCAAGTATGACTTATAAGTATATATCTACTTGTGGACTAGTTTGAGAGCACCTGGACCTCTGCACTTTTCTTTGGAGAGTGGAGAGTACCAGAGCCTCCCGCTTCTTAGTGGAAGGTGTCTGGTCCAGCCTGCCCCAAGTCTAGTGTTCCTGGGCCTTGGATGTATAAGGACTGGATTCCTCAATTAAAAATTTAATTAACATTCCATCCCAGGTGAGCTGAACTCCGTGCCTTTCCTTCTGCCTCTATGTCCTCCTTACCCCCGACAGGGCTGGCGCCCTGTACTCTTAAAGCCAAAAAGGAGTCCTGTCCTTCTTGAAGATCCTAAGCTGATATATGTCTATTTTTGATATAGGTCAGAGTGAAACAGGGGGAGTTGTGGGTTAGCAGCTTTGGAAGCCAACCGACATGTCTCCCGGTACCCAGGTTCTAGTCTCTGCTCCTCCGTCCACACATCTCCAAGCTCCGGGGGCTTCCACGGGCTTTCAAGCCTCGGTCACTATTGCTGCTTTTGTTCAGGGTCAGAATCATTCAGGTATGTTTTGATGTTGCTGGAAAATCTCAATGGGTTTTAAAAAATGGAGACGATCCCAGCAGCCAGTGCCCGGGTCTGTATTTAACCAATTTAACTTTGCAAAATACTCCAACTACAAACATTCTTGGGCTGCTGCTCAGCTTCTCTTTTTCTTTTTAAAGGCCAGAGAGGGAATAAAAATGAATGATGACAAAATGTCCACACGGGTAGGAAAACAGAATAGCTCGAAAGCTCCAGGGCAGGAACTGACACAATTTAATTAACTATTTGGAATAAACATGTTTGGTGCCGCTAGCAGAGCTGTTTGTTTGCCTTCACAAAATAATGCTCTTAATAAGTCTGAGATTAAACCTTCTAGAGATTAATTAAATGCAACACCTTGACTTGAAATGTTAAAAATGGCCAAGAAGGCATAATATTTTCTTTGCACGTTGTTCGGTAGCTGTTGTCATTCTTGCATAAATAGTTCCTGACCTCTGTTATGTGTAGTATAAAAAATTGTCACTAATTGTGATTTGGCATTGTTGCTCTTTGTAAAAAGCTTATTTCTTAAATAGTCTAATAAGTGCTTAATAAGGAAATAGGACGAATCAAATTTAAACCGTGACATTAGTAGAGTTGGCACATTTAACTACATCCTGAAAGTCCTAAGTTACTGCTCTCCAAGTTGTTTGTGACTAACACTGTCATTTAAAAAAATCAAAATAATCATATCTGCCATTAATGAGAAGTTACCATATCCCAAATATTGTACTTATTATACACCCACAATTCACAAAAGTCCTTGAAAGGAATCTCATTATGAAATTAAAGAGGAGAAAACTGAGGGTCAGAAAGGTTACGTGATCCTCCAAAAGCTAAACAGCTGGTAAGTGGAGGAACCTGGAATTTGAAGCCGGATTGCTCTAACTCTAAAATTCAGCCACCAGCCGCCTAGCCTCCTAAAACAGAATAAAGAAACATGGTTTGGGAAATTCTAGTCACATGCTAATTGCATGACAAATTAAGAGGAAATGATACTAACAGATTTTATTTGATTGCTTATAGGAAGGCATTTTGTACTCAATGGTTGTTTGGGGGTAAAATCATTGTAAATGGTCTCGTTAGAAAAAGATACAGCCCAACCTCACTAAGGAATACAACGTGGGCTTTTTTGGTCACGTGGTGGGACTCTTTTATTAATTCAAGCTTTAAGATTCTGCTCCTCTCATCTGCACTGCCATCTGGCTCTTCCCTAGCTGGGTTCTGCTGTTGCTGACTTGACTTCCTAGTGTATCAGTAGGAGGCCCAGACCCCAGTGGCCTCTGGGGCA
The DNA here is from genome assembly GCF_902729225.1 of Pteropus medius. Taxonomy (NCBI): domain Eukaryota; kingdom Metazoa; phylum Chordata; class Mammalia; order Chiroptera; family Pteropodidae; genus Pteropus; species Pteropus medius. Next base: position 8,583,887 of record NW_024340699.1, read on the forward strand.
CCCCCTAGTGGCTATCAGCACAAGTCCATAGAATCAAAGAAACCGGAAGCTGAAAGGGGCCACAGTTTAACTACTTTTGCTTGTGTCTGTGAAAGCAAAGAGGGGCAAACTGTCGGATGTTGCACAACCTGAATGATCCAGGGCATGAGTAATGTAAAATGATTTTTAAAGTGGCTGCACGATGGTGTCCTAAACTAGGAAGGTCTTGAGGTGACGCTTAATGCTCAAATCCTAAGATTCTTCTCTCCTAGTGAGGAATAATTGGTGTTGGATGGCCCTCCTTCAACAGGAGCCTGAGCTGTAGGTGCGACAACACAGCTGGGCACTGGACGGCCATGGCTGGCTGACAGAATTCCCAGAATTCTCTGACTTCCCTGTTAGTCAGGGACAGTGCCAGGAGCTGTAACTGAGGATCTTGTTAATCCTCATTTGATCACTCCTGTTTTACAGATGAGGAAACTGCCGCGCTGAGAGAGAGAGCAACTCTCCTGGGATCATGCAGCCACCAAGCAGGAGTCCAGATGGCAGTTAGATGTCCAAACCACGTTCTTCTCTGTTACATTTTAATGTGCAATTGTATATTGTAAATATTCCTCATACAAGCAACAAATAAATAACTGGTTTCTGTTTTATAAAGACATCTGCAAGTTAGCAAGGGATTTCTGACATCCTTCCCCACCCCCCCACCCCCAACATCCTGTTGCATTCAAGACCTTAAAGTTAATTACTACACCAGACACTCCACAGCAGAGATAAACATCAGGACCCCTTGCTTTGTGTGTCTGCCATTGTGATCTGATCCAGGCAAGGCCTGCAAATGGCTAATGAGGTTAAATATACAGTGCGATAAAGCCATGAGGCTGTGCAGGTTCTCGGGGACAAGCAGATGATACTTGCGTCTAAACAAAGGTCTAAATAAGGAAAGTAAAATGATCTCTGTACCAGGCTGAGATCAAAGAACAGTTTCCTATCCTACTTCACCCCTGCCGCCCGCCCCCACTCTTCCTCACGTGTGCATCCCTTTCTCACTCGTGGAGGTATGGACTGGGTCGGGTACTGACGCCTCTTCTAGCTACCTTGGCACCCTCTTGCCTTATGCAAGTACCACGATGTAGAGAGTGAGAGAGCCGGACTGGGAATCAGGTAACCTGGCTTCTTTTCTTGGTCATAACTAAGCACTGTGACACAGAACAAGAGTTTCCCATTTGAATAAGACGGGTCTGATCTACACATCTTCAAAGGCCTTGAGGGTATAGAGAAGCATCCAGCTATCACCCTGTAAATTACTTGTCATTCTTAAAGAAACACTCTTGTGGCTTTGAGAATTGGCAATTTGAACTCCTGCCAGAGGTGCTGGAAATATCTACTGAAATTAAGTCTCCAGCAATTTGGAGAAAGCAAAATGCAAACCTTTCCTGCCCCCCAGAGACAGGGCCCCCAGCATCCTGCAGCTGGACTTCCAGACGTGAGAAGTCCAATGGTGGAACAAACACCAGCAACACAACTTGGGACTTGGAAGCCAGGTGGCAGGCCGGGAAACAGGGCTGGGAGTGAGGGAGAGAGTATAAGGGACACTGGGATCCATTATTTTAAATGGAGGCAGCAAGGACCCTCTGCTTCCCACTGAGCCAGTGGCTCCTGGCCTGGCTGTGACCATCTCTCTCAGTGGATCAGGTGACCATTTCATTAAATGCACCATTTGCAGCCCTCCATTGCCTGGGAGTGTACTTGGCTTCACCCTGCATGGTTCTGCTTCCCCCTTTTTTAGGATCAAACCTCCTGTCCTCATTTCTGAGATTTCCCTGAGCTCATCTACCAGATTCTAATGGCCCACTGCACTGAAGGTGTAGTACTCCAAAGAGCTCACTCACTTTAAATGTCAGTCTGGAATAACAGCTTTGGCAGGAGGAAAATCGATGCTGGGACAGCCCCTCCTGTCAGGGACCCAAACAAACTTCCTCTGGAGAATACAGGATGGTGCAGTATCTAAAGAATGTCATCGGCCCTGGAAGAAGGGCTGGCCAGGATTCTACTTGGCATGGGTGTTATCCTTTTTAGGAACTTTATTTAGTCAGATGACATGGTTATTTGCTACAAACTTCCCAGGTCCATGATCATGAGCAAGCCAGAGGCCAGGATAAGGTGCTCATTTCTGTTCCCTATAGCCTCTGAAGGGCTGACCGTCCTCACAGGGTGTGTGAGCACCTGGCTCAGTGGTCAGGTAAAGGGTGAGAAAGAGGACGATGAGCAAATTGGTTAAGGGCACGGGCTTGGGAGATGCCTAAGTCTGGGTCCAAATCCTGCCTGTGGCTCTTAGAAGCTAAGTGACCTTGTTCAATCTTTCTGTGCCTTAGGTTCCCTATCTACAAAATGTGGATAATCAGAGCTCCTCTCTGGGTGTTGTTTGAAGAGAAAAGGAGATAAATCACGTATAACATTTAGCACAAGATGAGATCTCAGTACTTGCTGTTGCCGTTATATTATTATTATTACTACTATTGTTATTACTAAATGGTCAGTAGATAGCAGTCGCCAAGGGCAGTCACGTGTTAGTGGTTTAAAGAGTCTTAGGTGTGAAGTCGGGGGCCTTGACTGGAATGTCTACTCTGTAAGTTACAGTCCATGCTCATTCAAATTGGGCAAATTCAACTATGTGCATTTGTCACAAAGAAGAGGAAGGTAACAACTGAAATAGTTACCTGCCACACCACTCAGAAGGCAAATGGCCCTGGGCTTGGAAGGGGAGACCTAAAGGTGACACCCCTTTGATCAGTCTTATGCTACTCACTTGCGTGCTTCTCAGCACACTGAGCATTAAGAAACTTTCCTTTTTTCATAAAATATGACCTCTAAATGCAGATCTACCATTTCAGCTGGCAGTCCACTAAAGAAACTAATCTCTTCCCATTCCAGAGGGCGAACTGGTCGGGCACAGTTCTTGGGGGTGATTTATGTTATTGTGCAGGGTAATTTTGACTATAAGTATTTTTTGTCTTATGAGGGTAGGAACTGAGAGTGTCAGTGCAGGGGCTGAAGGCCTCCTGTACTGCTGTGGGGACATATGACATGAACCTCAAGATCCTCATCAGAAAAGTGAGGGGCAACAGGCCTGACCAGTGTACCCAATGCTGTCAATGATATAAAACCCATCTGTATGTTCTGTAAATCAAACTGACAAATATAGAGAATAACTGTTTCCTTCCCTGTCACTATTGGTGTCCTAGTCTCAGGCTAAACAAAGTGGGTGGGGCAGCTATGATTACAGCTGTCCCCCGAATGTCACATTCCCAGAGCATAACAACATGCGCTTCCACCTTCACCCCAAGGGAGCAGCCGGGGGTCTCCCCCAAATTAGGTATGACCCTGGTTTAGCTATGAGCCATTCTCAGCTTCACGGTCTCCGGAAGGGTGGCACTCTCCATTTTTAAGTTAAAAGTATCCTAAAATTACCTTCGGAAGGCACCGAGGTCCCCACAGCCTTCTCTGCTCTGATTTCAGTCCAGTTCACATCTCCTGCGGCGTGGGTCTGGGTAAGACCTCACTTTTGCTGATGCAAGTCCGGTTTCAGAACTCACAGCTGAATATTGACAAGTGGGACCCAGTCACTCCACTTGGACCCAGGAGGTAGGCAGGAGGACTCCTAACCCCACTTTACTTCAGAGCAAGTTTCCAATATTTGGAAAATGGACAGTGATTTTCCTTTCTCTGAATAACCCCTCAAATCAAAAACTTTATATCCAACTTCCAGACTTTACAAAGCAATGGAAATTATATTGGGGAGTTTACAGTTCCCCGTGTAGAATTCTCATTCTTTCGGCAAATATTAGATCCTGTAAACTGTGGCAGCGGTGTTTTATTTGAGTGAGTGGCTAGGTGCTATTGCAACACCCAAATCTGCTGTTTTCCTATCTCCACTAACAGACTGTCAGATAATGTTCAGATACTTGGCATTTTTTTGGGAACGCCCAGGCCTGGATTTTCTCTTTGTCTCCAGCACAGGCTGTGTGTCAGGCATAGTCCACTTGCACTCTACCCTGAATCAATACTAGGAGTTAATTATCACCTGGCCAGATAGGATCTCATGATTTCTGCCTCACATGTTGGGACTCCCCATCATCAACATGGCTTTGCCTTTATTTCTAACCCTGACATTTTGGCTTGCTTTCTGCCTTCCGTCTCCATCTTGGACTCTGGTTCTGGTTATTGGTTCCAGACACTTTCCTTGGTCTGACCACATGAAGGTGAACTACCTGGCACCTTTGTCCCTTCACTTGTAGGCTCTGCCTCTGAACCCTCCCCACCCAGCTGAAACTCTGACAAAGTCCCCTAAGGCTGCCAGCCTTTCCAGACCTCTGGGGTCACAGACTCTTCCATCACTTCATTCTGCTGCCATGACTCTTCATCGCATCTCCCTGTGCTGACAGCTCCTTGCTGTTACTTGAGGCCGTACCCTCCACTTCCTGGTTCTGCCTGCTGCCATCACTTACAGCGGGGCATGAATCTGCCCCTTCTGTCTAGTCCTTGGGTTACAGGTCCAGCCCCCGCTTGCCTGTCTCCTCTCACTGCCCGGGTACATCCTGAGTGGGGATGTACAGGCTCTAGGGTTAGACTGCTGGCTTCAAATCCCAGCCCCAGAACTTTGTTGGCCATGCAACCTTGAACATGTTCCTCAATCACTCTAGCCTCATGGAGCTGTTGAAGCAATGAAATGCAATAATGAATAGGAAGAAAAGCATGATGCTTGGTGCTTTTTAAATGTACCATATATATTAGCTATTATACTAATTTATGTGGCATCGATATTTAGGAATTCTAAAATTTATTTTGAAATCTGTAGCAAACTGAGAATGAAGATCAGAGAAATGAGCATGATTGGCTGGAACATTCTTTTTGAATGTATAGGCTCACCAGTGCTTTTCCAAATTAACCTTCAAAGCAATCTCAGATCAAGCCATATTTTGGGCATATTCTCATGGTAAAAAGAATGCTTTGCTTAGAACATTAACAGAGGAAGTAATCTAAAAACCAGCTCTAAGAATGAAAGAGAATGAGAAAGTTAAAGATAGACATTTTGCCTGAGCAGCTTAAACCAAGTCCTGGTTAAAGTAAGTACAATGCGCACAAGCGGTTGGAGTTCCCAGTAACCTAGCAATCAGTGGCTGGTGTTCGAGCTGTTCCACCCTGTGTCTCTGAGTCAGATAAGGACCCATTTATAAAGCACATATTTGCCTTAACAAGAGGACAATGCACTCAAGCCAGCTCTATCAACATGGCTCGACTTTGGAGGTCACACTCCTACTCAGACAAAGCAAGAAAGACTGTTCCAACCACTGTCAATACCTGAGTGCCAGCAACTGATAGCAATCAGAGCCTTTCTCCTGGCTCAAGTCACATTTACATAATGCAACACTGAAAATAATTTGGATCTGAAATTAATTTTTGAAAATCCCAATGCCCCACAAGCTGTTAAAGGTATAAACCTTTTGTCTCAGGTAAAATCAGATCAAATGGTCCGTAAATGAGATGTCAATTGAATTGACATCTCAATTCTAATGTGGATACAGGGTGGCAACCAAGGGAAGGCAGGAAGGAGATACCAACCTTAGTCTTCACATTGGTGGAATGAGCCTGTCTCCCTGTGTAACTCAAGGGACTCGACTCTGGGGGGAACCCAAGGCAGATCCCACTAAGGTAACACTCTCCAGTTCTCCAAGTGACAGATGCAAACTGGCATGCCTTCTCTGAAGGTGCAGAGGTGGGCATGAATGCGGAGAGAGTTTGCTTGTGCACCTTGCTGAGAAGGACCATTGAGACTCCTTCTCTTCAGAGCTGTGAAACATTCAACCCTGTCTATGGCAGCACGTCCTACAAGGTGTCTCCCCAAGACAATGGTCTCCAGCCATTCTCCATAACAAAATGGATCCATGACAGGGTGAATCTAGGAAACATGGCAGACTCCACAGTTCATGTCAGCACATTAAAGGTTTCTGGAAGTCCTATAATAAAGAAATGTATTTAACTTATTTTAACCTACTATTTCTCAAATGTTTTTGACCATAAAACTTAAATTTATTAGCCCATAGAAGCTTCAGGAAACATTCTGGGAAATGTCAGACTTCTTATTATAAGTGGCAGAGTTCTTTATTCTGACTGCTAAAGGGAAAATCAGCGACTCTCATCCCAGTTCATTCCTTCCTGACAAAGAGTGAGAAATCAATATAATGGTAAAGGGAAGCCTCTAAAAACATGGTTTCCTCTAAGACAGAAGCCCCACACAAGGCCACAATGCACATGCATGCACAAACACACACATGGCCCAGCAACCACCCATTTAATGGCCTTTACGACCTGAACTGAGGACAGCTGATTGATCCCCGCCCTGCAATGGCTACTCTGACAACTGTCCTGCTGAGCCTGTCGACAGTCTTCCAGCTCTACCAGCCCAGTCCTGGGTCGAGTGAGAGGAGAAGCACTGGGGGAGGGAGAAAGCCCATCCGCATTCCTTCTCTGCCCTGTCCTGGGCTATGGCATCCCCTTGAGAGCAGGTTTCCATCAAGAGTTTGGTAGACAGCATCTTCTATCTCATTTCTGATAAATACCAGGCAGAATCTTTAAAATTAACACTAGGAAATTTAAAGATGGATTTATATGTAAACAAACTATGGCCCAAATCATCAAATGGCTCAGGTCTGTCCAGTCAGAACCACTGAGGTACCTGATGACATGCTTTAAAAGCCATCGTAGAGGACCTCCCCCTCTGGGAAGATGGAGTAGATGAACTATTTTCCTTAGTCGACCGCGGGGAAGGTGAAATCGAAGGACTCTTCCGGGGCTGGGATTTTCCTTAATCCTCCTGCTTAGTTCAATTTAAAGCCCTGGACATGACATAAAACAAATATCAGAAGACTCTAAAAGGTGAAGAAAAGAAAGTCTGGCTAGAGACTCAGAACCTGAGGAATGACAAGGCGGTGAGTTCCCTGGGTTTTCTTTTTGCCTCCTATATTCCAGACAGTACCCCCAATATACCAACAGGCACAGATGAATAAAGCCTACTTTACTAGTCAAAGAAGCAAAAAAGAGGCAGCCTAGCAAACAGAAAACTTCTAGACAATAACTGCTATACTCCAGCCAAAGACCACAAAAGAATCCGTAGCCCTACCTGCACCAGCACTAGCTGAGTGGGAAACAAAGACTTCTACCCACTTTGGTTTGACAAGGCACTCCAATCCCTTGCTGGGGTCATATCAGAGAAGGCCAAGCTATCTTTGCTGAGTGGTAATGAAATCTCTCCCAATGGTATCAGTGGGAACCATGTGAGAAACCCGGTCTTCTATACTCGCCTGGTGGTAGGCAACAAGGTAGCTCTTGCCAAGGAGCTAACCACTGGGGTGGTGTCAGAGGAGTCCAGGGAAGGTCAGTACTTTCACTACTACTACACAACAACGAGGCCTCCCCTGGTATTGGGGAGGCCATCTGGGGAGCAGTAGTAAGGCACTTTGGACCTCCCAGCAAGGTGGTATCAACAGAGGCCTAACGGTGAGCTGAAATTCCCACTCCCATCCAGCCATAACAAGGAGCCCTCTCCCACATGTATCAATAGAGGCAGAGCAGGGATATAAGAACTTCCAACTCCACATGGAAATGATAGGCAATACTACCCCCTCCCACTGCCAGAACAGCATCGGGAGCCAGCTAACATAGAAAACTTAAATAAGATCCAGAGTCCTATTACATAATAGCCAAAATGTTCAGTTTCAATAGAAAAATCACTCATCATCACAGGAACAAGGAAAGTCACAACTTAAATTTGAAGAGACAATCGAAAGGTGCCAACACTGACGTGGATTTTAAAGTAGCCATTATGAAAATGTTTTCTTGCTTGGTCTTGAAAAACTAGAAAGTCTCAGCACAGAAACTGAAGCTAAAAGAAGAACCAAATGGAAATCTCAGAACTGAAAAAGATCAAAATAAAAAATTCAAAGGATGGGCTCCATAGCAAAATGAAGTAGAGAGAAGAAGGAATCGGTAAGCTTGAGGCTAGGACAGGAGAAATGACCCAATCTGAACAAAGAGAAATCAGACTGAAAAGAAATGGACAGAGCCTTAAGGATCTAAACATTTGTGTCTTTGGAGACCCAGAAGAAGAAAAGAAAGACAGCAGAGCTGAAAAAGTACTTGAAGAAATAACATCTGAAAGCTTCCCGAATTTGGTAACAGACATAAACCGCAGAGTCAAGGTGAGCATATTCAAACAGGGTAAATCCAAAGAAATCCATGCCAAGTTGCATCACAGTCAAACTTCTGAAAACTCAAGGAAAAAAAAAAATGAAAGCAGAGAGAGGGAAACACCACCCTACTTACAGGGGAAAAACAATTAAAATGACAGGAGATTTCTCATCATAAATCATTAGGTCCAGAAAGAAGTGGTACAGATTTTTTCGAGGGATGGAAAAAAAAAACTGTCCACCCATAACTCTATGTAGCAAAAATATCCTTCAGAAGGAAGGGAAAATCAGATGGGGGAGGGAGGCAGGGAAGGCTAAGATGATTTGTCACTAACAGAGCTATCCTAAAAATGCAGCTATAAGAAATTCCTTAAATAGAAAAGAAATGAACATCAGAAGAAAAAAAGGACAAGTAAAAATACGAGTAAATTTATTTCCTTCTCCTTTTAAGGTTCCTAAATTATATCTGGTGGTTGAAATAGAAATTATATCACTGTCTGGTGTGGTTCTCAATGTATGTAGAGAAAATATTTGAGACAATTATGTTGGGAAGGTAAAGGGACATAATGGAAGTAAAGTTTCTATGCTTCATTCAAACTGGTAAATTGTCTACAGCAGTAGAATGTGATAAGTATAGATAATTAATACCTAGAGAAACCACTAAAAATGTTATACAAAAAGACATTCAAAAACACTATAGATGAATCAAATGAAATTCTTAAAGGTACATGTAACCCAGAAAAAGACAGGAAAAAGAAAACAGAGAAACAAAAAAGCAGAACAGAAAACAGAATAAAACAGCAGACTTAACAGATCAATAATTACATTAAATGTAAATCACCTAAATATACCAGTTAGAAGGCAGAGATGGATGTATTCAAAAAAAAAAAAAAAAAAGAATAACCCAGCTATATGCTAATGTGATGTAGCAGAAGTGTCATGTGGCTAGTTCCCTTGAAAGGCACTGGCACATGTCCTTTCCCCTTCTTGAGTTTCCCTCCATTCTGCCTCTTGGAAAATGTATGTGACAGCTTCCACACCCACTCAGACTCCTAAGTTAAAACCACAACATAGGGACAATGGAACAAAAAGCTACCTGGCTCTCTGAGTACTTGTAACAGCAGGGCTTCTATACCAACTATAGACTTCCTCTCCATATATTCTTAATTTAGAGAAAAATAAATCTCTACCTCGTTTAAACCCTGTTACTATGCGGTTTTTCTATTCCTTGTGGTTGAACTTAATCTTCACCGATAACACAGTTATACTTACTGAGAGAACTACTTATACTTACTGTTCATACTTACTGAGTATGCTTCTGGCATGGTGCCAAGCCCTTCACAAAGATTTTTTTTAATGAACTGGGGAGGAAGGTACTAGTATTTTCCTTATTTTATAATGGTGAGGACACTATTGCTCAGAGAAGTTAACCAATTTGTCCAAGGTCACACATTTCATCTGTCTAGTGAGAACCTGATTAGTATAACTCTAGGGTCTGGGCTGTTTACCTCAATAGTATACTGTGAAACCCAGTGAAAGTCCTAAAAAAGAGAGGCCTGTCACATTCCCTCTAGCCTGGCTGAAAGGCTTCCTTCCACAGTCACATAGAACCATGATGACCTCAGAGAAAGTTTTTATTCATCAGGCATTTCTAAAAAGTTAGCTGAGATTCTTTATGCATCTATTATCTTTTTAGACATAATAAATCAGTCCCCTCATGCATTCAACAAACATTTATAAAGGCTTCATGGCTAGACCTTGAGATAAGCTAGAAGAATGACTCAAAAGACATGACCTTCTTCCTCCAGGCACTGGCACTGAGCTCGATCACTCTGAAAGTTGATTTTCCCCATCTCGTTGCTTAGTTCCAAGCCCAAGAGGTCAAAGAAGCAGACTGTGTGGGTTCACTGGTGAATTCTGACCTCCAAGAGCCCCAGTGCTCCACCCCATCCACACTGTGAGGAACTCAGGTCAAGTTTTCCCTTTTAGATCTCTAGCATGGCACCCGGAGACTCTGAGGTCTCACCTTGCGGAGAGAAGAAAGGACAGAATGCTTCAGAGGTGGTGCCCGAGAAGCTTTGGGATCACGCCGAGCCCTAACACCGTGGCTTGACCTTTCCTCCACAATCTCTGGAGTGAAACGTGGATTTTTCTAGCTTCCCTCTCACTCCCACTTCCCTACCCACCTCCCGGCTCCTGGCAGCGCCAGCGCTCACATTCAGGGCTCACAGTCAGAATCGCCCCCTTCTTCTCTGACAATAAAATACAGCAACCCTTTGGTATCCCAGCGGTGCCCCAGTCTCCTGACCCTTGGCTGGGTCCCAGGGGATTTGTGGTCGGCTGCTAATCAGAGCCCTGGCCATAGCCATTTCCCATGACATAGCTGAAATTCTCCCACTGCCGGCCCTCTCGGCTTCAGTTACCCGGCCAGGATGAAACTATTTGCTCCCCTCCCGCCCTGTCCATCACTGCCCCTTCCTTAGGCTGCGCCTCTGCACCCTCCCGCGGCCAGACTCCTGAGGCCCTCAGCGGGGGAGCTGCAAACCTCTCTCCACTTTTATTACTGACCCACAACCTACCTCCTACACCCCTTCAGCCCACAGGCCTCTATCCAGCTCCCTCCTCTTGAGCAATGATAAACCTTGGTGCCAGGGAAGTTTAAAGAGAAACAGCCACTCCTGACCGACTGTACTGGTATCAGAAGAGAGGTCAAGCGTATGATTTTCAAGCTATGGTCATAAAACAGTTGTCTTTTCTATGAACTAGAAAAACAGTCTCTCTGCCCTTCGGAGGTCCCATTCCTAGCCTACCTGGAAACGGGAAAGAACGTTGGCCAACAACAAGCCAAGTACTGTACACTGTACTGAGCATGTGGACTCCTCAGCCAGGCTACCTGGGTTGTAGCCCAGCTCCACAGACTTAGTAGCTTCAGGACCTCAGGCAAGTCACAGAATTTCTCTGGGCCTCAGTCTCCGTTCTGTACAATGCAAAAAATAAGAGGACCACCTCCTAGGCTTGTTACGAGTATTAAGTGAGCTCACATTTGTAAAGGATGCCAGCAAGAGCCTAGCACATAGCAAGATCCATATCCATGTGTGGTAAAAGAAAAATACTATGCATTTTTGTGATGTCAATTAATTTTCACAATAGCTTGATGAGTTTATTATTCTCTCTTTAGAGAAAACTACTGGATCTCCTAGGGTTGTAAAAACTTGCCTGTGGTCAGACAGTAAGTGGGAGAGTAAGATCTGAACTTGGTTGTACTTCTCATGATGACAGTGGTTCTCAAAGTGAGGTGCCAGACCACCCAAGAACTTGGTAGAAATTATTCGGCTCCACTCAGACCTACTGACTCAGAAACTCTGGGAGAGGGTCCAGGAGGGTATGATGCCCAAAGGGTGATTTATACCACCTCCACCTTCCCCTTACCCCAGGAGGAGACACTCTCTTTCTTCCTGTCTCCTGGTAATTGGTTCAAAGTAAACACATGCTGCATACATCTCTCAAACGACACACAGAAATGCAAAGTCCTCTGGGTGCAAAATGCTGTGCTAGACACCATGGGGACAAAAAAATGTGAGCTTCCTGCCTATAGAGCGTATTCCCTAATTATCGAGCCCAGACAAACATGTGCACAAAGTTATCCAACAGCACGGACCACACTGGGAGTCAAAAGCACCAGCGTTCAGAGGTTGAGGGTCCAACAGAGCTGACTGCCAATCCTTGCCTCCATTCTTAGCAGCTGAAACTTTAATGAAGTCACGTGACTTTAGTAGGCCTGGCTTCTTTCACTTCCTTATGAGGCTGCTTTAAGGAGGAAATAAAATTAAGGCAACTGCCTGGTATGGCGGCTAACACATGGTACAGGGCTTAGTTGCTAAATGGCAGGGGTCATCATTAAGATTTGTCACTAGGTGATCCAGGTTTCATTGCCAAATAATTATAGGACGGTAAGATGGGCTAGGGAGATGGCTCTGAGGGAGGAAGACTACAGAGAATGGGAACTTGACTTTGATTTCAATGCAGGGTGAAAATCTCAGTAGATGGACAGAAGGGAGAAAGTGGGATTGCTGATTATTAAAAAGGGAAACGAAAACGCATGCCAGGCTAACAGTTAGTAGGCCAAATCAGTCTTATGACTTTCACCTTGAACATACACACTCAAACGCAGAGAACCCAAACTATACTCAAGATCCCAGAGGATTTTAGCCCCAGACACAGGCTGTCCCAGCCAGGCCCTGTTCAATCACTGGGTGTTTAGGAAGAGGATTACAGATGCCACTGTGGCTTCCCTTTCTCTAGACTCTCTTTGGAGGAACATCCAAGATATAACTCATGTGCTGAGAAAAGTAACTGAAAAAGATTTAAGTTCTGATTCTCCCACATTTCCTCTCTGTTGTGGAGGCCTAAAATCTCATCGAAATCATTAGCCGTGAGCGAGGACAAAACGATCTGAAAATTTCATTTTATCTTTGCCTGGGGTACATCAGGATAAACTAAAGAAGTCCAGGAACAACCTCCTGGACAACAGAAGGATCACGGGTGACATGATCACTCCCATCCTCTTTCAATCTTATGACTTTCAGGACAGTTTTCCTGTAAAGCTCATCGAGGTGAATTCCTCAGACTTTCGTCCATCCTGTTGGTTCTTTTTGGACCCGGGCAGACATGGTGTGTGTGGCCCAGCCAAGAGCAGCCCTGGGGCAGAGGGAAGAGTGGAAGCGAAGGACCACGGAAGGGGGCACTAGGCCCATCTCACAATGAACTCTGACAGCACCCAGTCCCCATCTCCCCCCGGCCCCCACCGCCTCACCTCCCAACCACCCCCCCCAGTACCAGTGATTTATGTTCTGGAAGGATTTTAGCAAGTCAAAACGTTTTGGCTGCTTCTTTTCAAGGCCAGGGTAAAGCAACCCAAGACATCTCGACATGTCACATATTTGAAAGTCTAGCCTATTGTTTCAGAATTTCCCTTGAAGGCCCTCTAAGAACCACCCTCAGACTCCCCACCAAGACCATAAGTCAGCATAAGTCAATGGGAGGGAAAATGTGACCTTAAATCTTTCCAGCTAATTCAATTCCCCTGGAGAAAGCTTTGCTTCCAAAGGTCCCAGCGGAAGGGGGTGGGGGGCTGGGGCTGCTGAAGATGCAGCAGAGTCTAGGCTCCATTTTGCTTAATTATTTTAGCAAAAATTATCTTTGTGGCGTCAGGCTATCCTTCCACTCTGGGTGGGATGGTGAAGGGAGTGATTTGTTTGCCACATTACTCAACCCCAAAATATATGGCACTGGGGACAAACTTGGCTTCTGCATTTTCCCAGTCTCTCTGGGGTGTTCTCTCATCTCTTGTGAGTCAGCCTTTTCCTGGGCTGTACCCAGCCAAACCCTCCAGGCCCTGGCTCTGCTGGATAAAGAGCAGTTGTTTGGGTTGAGGGCGATGACCGTGCCCTTTCCTGCTGGTATGTGGAGCTATTGTTCCCTAGGCCCACGGCTGCTTTTATCTCTGGCGTTCCTAGACCAGGATTAGCAGATCTGCGCCTGTCTCACTGGGTTGCTTTACACTTCACTTCAACTGCAAGCTGACCATTGGCCCTGTCCCCTGGCTTCCTATGCAAGGCTCACTGCTCTGAGGTGGCACCCCAAGTCATCACATAGGGACAGAGATGGGGGCAGGCTTGCTATGTCACCCACAGGAGATGCTGTATCACAGGGTGCCTGGGGGAAGGCCCCAGCTGGGCCACTTACTGCTGTGCCTCTCTGGGCCAGCCCTAGCCCTAGCCGTAGCCCCAGCCCTAGCCGTAGCCCCAGCCCTGGGGCAGCCCCAGCCCCTAGCCCCAGCCCTAGCCCTAGCCCCAGCCTAGCCCCAACCACACTTCATTTTCTCACCTTTCAAACAGTGGTGGTAAGGCATGTCCTCCTGGAAGGGTTAAGGAAGGCAACATACACATGTGAAGCGACCGCAGCATACCTGGCAGTCAGTAGCTGCTTGGGAAATGCTCGATCACTTTGCCCCTTCTAAGGTAGGTGGGTGTTTGCCTTATCTACCCCACAGGGCTGTTGGAAGGAACAAGTAATGCAAAATATGAAAAACCTCCAACAGGCTACCTGTATAAGGAAACATTAATATGATCCATGTGTGTGTGATGAGTCTTAAAACTTGTGCCTCAGCCGACCTGAAAGAGGGCTATTGTACACTGTTTGCCAACAGGATAAGAAGGAGGTTTCTCTGACCTTCCTCTCTGCCTATCTTGAAAATGACTTCAGAAAGCCAGAAGTAGGATCGTGGCAACTTTGCTCAATCTACTAAATATAAAAACGGCTAACACATGTAGAGCACATATTATGTGTCAGGCACTATTCTAAGTGCTTTACCTTTATTATGATCATATTTCATCCACACAACTCCATCCACTCATTAATTAATTCAATAGTGTTCTTTCCCCAGATATTCACGTGGCATGTTCTCTCACCTTCAAGCCATTAGTCAAATGTCACCTTAGGGAGACCTTCTCTGACTACCTTATCTAAAATTCATTTCACCACAACCATTTCTGTAACTGTTCTTAGCATGTATCACTATACTCAACACACCAGTCATTTTATTTGTCAACCTTGTTTATCATGTGCATCCCCAATAGAATATGAGCCCCCTGAGGACAGGTGTTTTGCCCTGTACCATTCCCAGCCCTGTTCCCAGTACCCAGAACAGAACAGTGTCTCAGCGTCTAACTCAGAGTGGGTGTTCGACAGATATTTGTTGGTTGAGTGAAACCTATGAGGTAGGTCATCATCATGCCTGTCTTACAGATAGAGGAAATGAGGCACAGGGAGATTAAATAACTTACCCAAGGCCACACCGTAAAGACCGGAGCCAGGATTCGAATTCAGAAACTACACACTATATTTTTTCACCCTTTGATCTAAGGCCAGAGTCTGCACTAATGCTACCGCCTTTCATCCTCTTCCTCCTCCTCCTCCTGCTCTCCTGGGGTCACTGCTTTTGTTTCTGGCCTCCTTTTCCACGGAGACCACTGACTCCCCCAAAAGACTTGTTCATGCTGAGATACAGGCTCCTTTGTTGACACATGCTCTTAATGAGAAAACTGCTGCCCAGTCAATGATTCACTCAGATGCTCATGCTCAGACGCTTCATTTAGCAGCAGACATGTCAAGGTACACAACAGCATCATCGCTGTCGGCAGGCCTGTGGAGACCCTGAGCCACAGGGCAGCAGCGCGAGGTGGCAGAGCTAGCCTGGATCCCAGAGCCACACACATCTCAGTCTGAATCCCAGGGAGGCCTCATTACAAGTGAGCTGTGGTTGAGTCAGCTCCCGTCCTGGCATTTGTTTCCTCGCCTGTAAAGAGCTTGCTGGGTTTTGGTTAGGCTCATCTGGCAAGCGCTTAACAGAGGCCTGGGAGCATGGTAGGTGCCCCATAAATGCTATTTCCATGCCCTCCTCTGCCTCCCACCCCGCCACGTCACCTCCCCCAGAACTACGGGATGCATCTTTTCCAGTTTCTGGTTTATGTCTGTAATAGTACTGAAAGTACTGTGAGGGAAACTGAGGAATGGTAGAAACGAGAAGAACGATGCTTCCTATCAGAAAAGTTTGTGTATGTTCTCAGACCCCTTAGAGAACCTGGGATATTCTCCAAAGTGACTTTCCCCATCTCCACGCCAATAACGACGACACTGGCCAACACGAACTGAGCGCTTACTTGGTTCCAGGTCCTGCTCTCTGCACTTCTGTGCATTAAGTCATTTCATCCTCACAGCCGTCCTGTGAGCTAGGTCCTCTTACCATGCCCTCTTCACGGATGACAAAATCGAGACCCTGAAAGGTTAAATAATCCGCCTGGGGTAAGGAGCAGAAAATTCACACCTAGGCGGCCTGGCCTCTGCCCCGCACCTCCTAGCACCTCCCTCACTGTCCTCTGGAAGGGCTAACTAGAGATGAGCATGGGGAGGACGAGCAGCGGGTGGGTGAGCTCTGGAAAGTACCTGGTCTGGGGAGAAGGGGAGCACACAGCTCTTCCAGAAGTCTGCCTGAGAACTTCCTAACCTCCACACTGAGGATCTAAACTGCAATGTTCTGTTGAGATTTCTGGCAACGAAGACGGGCACTCGTGAGGGGACTTCCTGTGGGACCTTTTCTCCACCTTTTCCAGCATTTCTCCTACACCGGAGGTCAGCATCACCAAAATCCCTCGCATCTTCATGGTCCATTCATTCCACACGTGCGTCAGCCCCCTGCTACAGCCTCATGATAAGGAAAACAGTTTGCAGAGAAGAGGCTATGCATCTCGCAAAACTGTGATTTAGTACTTATTTCAAAAATTGTTCACTCAAACCATTTTTAATTAGGTGAAAAATAACTTTTTAAAAAACAACAAATATCCTACCACTTGTTTTCTACCGTCCCAAGACTGCAGAGGCACAGAGCCCCAGGACTGTTCAATAATCTGGTAAGTTCTCTCCCCTTTTGATGGGAAAATGCACTCCATGGAGTTAGAGGATAAAAATAGCAAATATTTACTGACACGGTGTTAATTAAATGCTGTGCACTGTGCTAGAAACTTTACATGCATCATCTCATTTAATTTTTACAACAGCTCTATGAGGTAGATGTTAGTACTACTACTTCAAAACAAAATGAATAAAATCAAATCTCTGGGAAATGGAGCAGCTTGTCTAAGAACCCCGAGGTGGCATAGTCAGGATTCAAATTCAGGTCTGTCTGATTTCACAGTTATACAGAATCCCCTTCGAGCTCTTAAATGTAGCGAATGCTCCCACTGGCTGATGGCTGAGGTCTGACCTGCTGCATCCTTCAGCAAGAACAATGGGAAATGGTGACTGGGAGAAACTCATGTAGAGGCTCCTTGACCCCTGGGATTCAGCCACTGGCCAGAGACCATGCTGGGACAGAGGGTCAAGGAGCTGCCCAACTCAATGCTTCCCTACCTTCCACCATGGCACTGGGAAACCCTCTCAGAGGTCACTCACTTAAGATTCACCCCCGATCCTGTGCCCCGAGGCACTATCAGCCTAGAAATCCTTACACAGGGGTTATAAGGGCTAGTGGCACCCTAGTTGCCTTTAGACTCTGGGCACAGCTTCCTCATCTGTACAGTGGGGAGTCTGAGCTTCATCGGGGGTGGCTGTATCTAGAGAATGTGCTGCCACTTCCCATCCTGGGTCCACGGCAGAATATATCCCAGGGTGCTCTCCTGAGCTTGGATGAGCCTCAGAATCCTTCTCAATAAATTACCCTGGGCACCGTTTATCTAATCACAGTTGGCATGCAAGATGTAATCTATTTGCAATGCCTAAACTAGAAGGTCTCGAAGGACCCTTCCAGATTAATATATCATTTTCTGGTATGTCTACACACCAAGTGTATGAAAACATACATTTTTCTGGAATAAATAATGGAATCAGCTTTCAATGATATAACTTGGGAAAATAAATTAGCCGGCTTCTCCCAAACCGTTCCACGTGTGAAGATCCTGAGCCCAGGGGCCCTAGAGATGTCAAATGAGGGAAAATGGAAGACTTTTTCATGGTGCAGAAAATGAGAGAGGGGATCCCTGGCAAGGGAAGTCTCCTTGCCACAAATTGGTCCTTATCAGAGAACTGCTGCTTGGTTCAGGCAGTAATTAGCACACCCCAAATCACTTGCCGGCAACAACACAACTAAGACCTGGAGACAGAGGGGCCTAAACTTGAGAGAGAAGCTGTGTCACCGCAAGAAACAGGGTTCTGACCAAGGGACTCCAAGATGAAATGAAATCACCGTTTCAATTAAAAACAGACCTACCCGTTTCTCTAAACCCCCTTATTTTCAAAACTCCACAGGCAGAGGAGCTTCAGGGCCTGTGATGTGGGGTGGGCAGCTCGGGCCTGCCTCTCCTCAGAGAGAAGATGGCCCACAAAGGCAAAGGGCTACTGTGGGGGAGGTCTGAGGAGAAATCCTCTCTGGGCTTCTCCGACTGTACCCACATGAGGCCATTTGGCCTTGCTGGACCAGAAGTGACAAGTGTGTTGTAAGGGTCCACAGATGGCATGGAATCCCCATCCACTGGCCTTCAGAGTCCCAATGAGAGTATCTGAGGGTGCTGGCGCTGCTGGACATCCTATTCTATGGGAGGGAGAACATGGTGTCTGCCTTGCCAACTTCTCGGGGGGAAAAGCCTGTGGAAACCATCAAAGAAAGGTCCAATAGAGATTTAAACAATTTCCAACCCCAACAAAGGGAAAGGAGCCCTGCGAGGGTGTGCTTTTCAGCCAGGGGCGTGAGGACGAGGCCTGACGGCAGCACTCCCTAGTGGTCTCCACTGCCACTGACCTTCGGGGCCTCAGTCACCTCTTCTGTGCAGTGCAGCTGGGGAATGAAGGTCTTGTTCCCAAACTTAAATGGCTACAACGGTCATGGAAAGAACTGAGCAGGGCCCATGTGAGGCAGTGGGAGTGATGCGAATTTCAACAAAGTGGAGAAAGCATGCTCTTCACAAAGGGGCACCCAAAACTTGGCTCTGAGGAGTGTCGTCACTATATGGGAATCGGGGCTCCATGCTGCTGCCAGAGCTCCCAATTTTGGGGGAGGAACAAGCAAGATAGATTTTTATATGAACTCTCTCAATTTTTAAATAGAGCCAACTCATTTTTTAAAAATTATGCAGGCCAAACACAATATAACTGTGGGCAGGATTCCAACCACGGGACCACCATTTTGTCATTTTTTTTTTTTAAATGAAAGGGTGGTTGCAAGAGGAGGACGAATAGGGGTGATTTTTTCAAATCCCTGACTTTAGCGCATCAGGTGGCCCAATTAAACAGACAAGTAAATTAACCAGCTATTCTATGTGGTCTACCCCAGCAGACGTGATTATCAACCATACAGCCGGAAGAAAAAGGCAAAAACTGAGGGAGTGCCCCAATTCATAACGCCAAAGATGAATAGCAGTCTGCTAAAAACAATGCAAAAAAATATCACAAGAGATGTCATCAATGTGGTTCTGATGACCACGCTGAAGAATTTGGGGGACCAATGTGGGGTGAGATTGCCACAGTCTTCACTGGATGGGGAGGATTTGAGGTTTGAGGACTAGACAGAAGAAACTGGTGTTTATTGAGCACCAGGTGGTGTGTTAAATGCTTCATAAGGATTACTTCATTTAATATTTGCAAGAATCTTCTAACTTAGAACTCTCACTCTTAAGAACCCTACAGCAATGTCTCTAGACTGGGACAGGCCTTGGAAGGAAAAGTGGGCATCCCAGGCAGGGGAGATGGCATGAGCAAAGGCATGGAGCGGGTAACGGGTCCAACAGATGTGTTGGGGGAAGGGGAGAGCAAAGTCTGAGTGCATGTTGCAGGTTTCCTTTGTGCTCGTGTGTTTTGCGCAAGTGTCTGACACCAAGAGTCAGAGGGCCAGCAGCCCTGAGACTGGAGTAGCACCCCCTTGGTCTGAAGTCTCAGAAAAATGATTTTGGCTCATGATGGGGTATCCCCATAAGGAGGTACATTCCTGAGGGACAAGGTGGCAGAGCAGGTAAGGTCCCTGTCCCCAGTGGACTGCAGTCCACCCTGCGAAGGCATGAATCGTCACTGCTTTGGGGAAGCTGCTGAATATTTGCAGGCATCCATCTCATGGCATTCAGCTGGCAAGAATTCGCTCTATGCCTAGAGAGAGACTTGGGTGGGGTGAGGGTGGCATGTTGGATCCAGGCAAGGATCTGGGTTCCAACAACTTAGCAGAATGTCTCAGGGGACTACAGCTACTCTCCGCCCTTGGGGCCAGAATAACACCACAAAGACAGAGTCAAAGGGGAAGTGTTGAGGGTGGTGGGTCAGGAGAGAAAGAGTGGGGGCCGGCAAGCTGACAACGAGCAGGAATGGAGGGGAAATGCCACCCTTCTGCCAGCACATCATGGGAAGCTTTGAGAAAGAGGTGGGTGTTAGGAAAGCCTCTGAACCGTTTCTCGACTTCAATGGAAGGAAGAGTCTGAAGTGGGACCGTGACGCTGTGTCAGAACTAACAATAAACAAGGCCCCTGAAGGCCATGCTGAGATTGCAAATGGGGCCTCACCAAGCAGGGTTGACCAGTCTCTGGTCCATTTTCGTCACCACCGCATTCCCAGGGGAAATACTGAATTGCCCTCAGATATTATTTTCAAGATCTTTTTATGGCTCTTTTACCTACAAATGAACCTAGGTTTAAAAAGTTCTAACCTCACATCTTCTCAACACCAGTATTATAAAACTCGAGTCCCACCAAAGGTGCCATGAACATAGATTCAACAGTCAAAAAATGTTTGAGAAATAGCTGTAGACTTATTTTCACCTCCTGAAAATTCGCAATGCATATTAACAAGGTAAAGGCTCTGAAAAGTCCTGCAATCAAGAAGCCTCCCATATTTCCTTTCACATCTTTCCCAGACTTATTTGACCAGAAAACTTTTTTATTGAACATCTATTAAGATGGAACACATCTGGGATATGCACGTTCGGACATTTAAAGCTGATATTCACATTCCCTGCCTCAAACTCCTCCAAGGTAATGAGTTCTGCAAAATCAACATCTGCTCTATGGCACTACTTCTCATTTATTATGAACTGAATGTTTCTGCCCAACCCCCCACGCTACCCTACCCAAATTCATATGTTGAAGTCCTAATCTCCAATATGGTGGCATTTGGAGGTGAGACTTTTGGGGAAAAATTAGGTTTAGAGGAGGTCATAAAGGAGGGGTCCTTGTGTTTGAATTAGTGCCCTTGTAAGAAGCGATAAGAAAGCACTTGCACAAACTGAGACCAAGAAAAGCAAATTTATGTACCATGTGACGAAGCTGGTCTATAGTCTATAGTACTTTGACTCCATGTCTATTGTCCCCAACCTCCCACCCTTAGTATGTAGAATTATTTAGGTGTCAGGCAGTTTGGGTTCTCAGCTCCATCATTTACAGATTAGCTTGAGCCAATTACTTATTATCGCTGAATTTCATTTCATCTTCAATAAAATGGAACAGTTATACCTATCTCACAGGATGATTATGAAGATAAAATGAGAAAGAACAATGTCTGGTACTTTGTAAACATTCAACGAATAGTAGCTGCTACTACAGTTTGTATTATTTACTATTATATCTACTACACCCTCTTGTCTTCCCAGGTTCAGAGATCAAAGGCTATTTTGCAAGAGGTGCTTTTGGTCGTTTTCATCTTGAGATTTCCACAGCTGCAGAGGGCACACTGGTGACATCGGCAGGCCTGTAGGCACATCGCCTTTCCCACATTTATTGCAGATGTTCGGGGCATCAGAGTCTGCACCAGGGTGCCCTAAAGTCTAAGGAACTGTTCCCAGAGGTTGCAAGAACCAAGACTATCCTGTCACCTCAGCTGTAGCAGAGCTGGTGGCATCTACCTCCCCCATAAAGAGGCCATATCAATCACGCTCTCTGACAATTGGCATTACACAGGCAACGAAGGCCATGAAACAAGCTTTTTATCATGCAGGTATTCTTCTCTTTGGCTTTCTTTTGCTGCCTGACAAACAACTGTTGTTTCTCAACATCATTAAGGACTCTTGGGTCTGCTCCACCTTCTACCCCACCAGAAGTGTGGATTAAAGATAACGAGATCCCTTGCTTCTCCTCTAGGTTTTGTGTTTCCCGTGATTTTGCTGCTCACATGCCCCCTTTCAGCAGCCCTTCCGTGGAGAGGCAAGGCCTAGATAAACCCTCCCCCACTACCAATGCCTTCTCCCTTCTTTTTCTTGGGAAGCAGTGAGGTTTAGCTGAAAGAAGACAGAATTTGGAGCAAGAGGGAAGGTATGAATCTCAGTTCTTCAATTTCCTCACTGAATGACTTTGGGCAAAACACTTCACCTTTCAGAGTCTCAGTTTTCTTTTCTGTCAAATGGGCTTGTGAAATCTACTAAGTCACATGGTTGTTGAGAGAAGCCATGTGAATAGATACAGAATCTCTATAGAATCAATGATAAACATTCTAGTTCCCTTTGAATTTACTTGTCATGAGATTGAACTGTCTGAAAGAAGAAAATTAAGGGTAGTGATCCAAATTAATCTTTCCATCTCCATATAAAACATTCATTGGAAGGATCTTTTTCTGATAGAGCAAGAATTAGCAAACTTTTTTTCTATAAAGGGCCATATAGTAAATATTTCCGGCTTTAGAGGCCATACAGTCTCTGTCATAACTTTGAAAGCCTGCCATTTTAGCACAGATATGACCATAGAGTGTATGTAAATAAACAGGTATGGCTGTATTCCAATAAAACTTTATTTACAATAGCAGGTGGCAGTGAGCTGGATGGGCCCGCCCTGACCTTAGGTGTCTAGAGAGCTTGAAAACAAGGAAGAGCATCCCCCTTGCCAAGCAAACCAGAGAGCCAACATCCTCTGTCAGCATCCTCTCAGAAGCCCACCCGTCAGAGAGGAGGAGCCCATGCCAACGCCAAAATTCTCTGCCTTTGAGAAAATGGAGGTTTAGATTTATGGACATGACAATTTGTTTCACATAATTCTGCCCGTAATTACACTGACTTCCACCAGCAGACATTAGGTAAATGATTTGGCCCTTTCCCCTGAGTAATATTTCCCCCCAGTGAAATCAATGGAGGGTGTACTTCTCTCCCTTAAGTTAAGCATATTATTTGCCTCATCACACAACGCAAATGCAGTAGCTCTGAGCTATTAGTCTATCACTGCAGCAATCAGATGGCTAGGAGCCAAAAGTAATTTACAACAGGGAAGTAAACAGGGCCCCAGATAAATAAATAAGAAGCCAGGGCTGGTCCGGGGAGCCTGAAAAGGTTAAGTAATGAGAGCATCTAGAGAGAGATTTAGTGCTAAGTGAGCTAGGACCAGAGCAGCCTCCCATGGTGGAATCAAACTGTATCGTTGGAAAGAGATGTTACTGAAGTCCCACATGCTGAGCTGGGAAATCAGCACCTCTTGGGAGGGGAGGGCTGCCATCATCAGCATAGCAATTTGGGGCTCCACACTGAAGTCTGGCTAATTAGCTACAGGTAAATGGGTTACATATGACAAGTAAGCAGGGTGCAGTCCACTAGGAAAACCTGGTCAGTTCCTAGTGGCTGCTGGGTTATAAGTAACAGGTCTTTTTTCTTAAATGCACGGGCTCCTTATAATGGATGTGTTTTTAGAGAAGTAACTAGCTGGGATGGGAAAGAAACTGCTGCTGATGCTGATACAAGCTGACTTTAGCATTTCAACTTCTGAAATTCCTAGAAGGTGGAAATGCAGATGTGCTAGGGCTTGTCCCAAGGAGGGCTGCAAGCTCTGGAAGCAGACTCCATCAGACCGCTCCAAGAAGTCTTCCTCTCCTCTTCACTTCCTATGGATGGCACCTTCATCCTTCCAACACCAGGATGGAAGCCTACAGAGTCAGCCTCTACTCCTTCTGGTTGCCTTTTTGATTCTTTCCTTGGAATGGCTCTCATGTAAGGTTTGGCCTTTCAATTCCCCTCCTCATTATGTCATGACAATAACCACAAAATGCTTCCACAGCACCTGCAACAATCCCTTCATAGGTAAGAATTGTTCATCCTGAATTGGATGAGCAAATTTATACCTAGTATCACCTCTTTTAAAAAAATATCCTTTTTCTTAAAAGATAAACTGCTACCCCAGCCAGCATGACCCCTGGAAGCATCAACCCTTAATCCCTTGTAAGCCAATAATCCTTCTTCCACGGTTTCTCTTCCGCTTCACTTAATGAAAAATCATGGCTAAGGTAAGAGGGAATCTTTGGGCTGTGTCCACAGCACCAGACCAGGAATCTGAGGGCTGGGGTCTGTGAGTTCCCCACTGGTCTGTGCCTCTTCTTCTCCAACTATAAAATGAAGGCATTGGTCTAGAAGTCTCAGAAGGTACCGTTCAGCTCTGGTACTCTGTGAAGATGATGCTTCTTACCTCCTGAGGAGGTGTTGTAGAGACAAAAGCGTACACAGAGCTTGGCACAGAAGGTAGAAGCACATGTGTAATCAGAATGTTTTCAATCTGCCTTGGGAAGAATCAGAAAATGGCAAACACGAATTTAAGATATATTTCCCCCCAACGTGTCCTATTTTCTTTCTTTCCTTCCCTTTCACTGTATCTCTATCTTTACCACCTCTGTTCTGTGTTTACTTTTGTTGTTGTTCTTCCTTCTTCTCTCCCTCTCTTCCTTATTCCAGGTTTTTCTTCCTTTCGTTCTGTCCTATCTTCCCCCTTTCCCCACTCATCTAATGGATATATCCTCACTGAAAAGACATCCTCTTTTGCTCATGACAGGGAATTAAAGGTGGTGACCATGTTAAGAACTCAGAAGAGCAGCATCTCTCATTATTCTGGGAGCAACAGTCTCACAGGCTTGCATTCACAGTGCAGCCCCGGTGACTGACCATTGCTGAATGATGGTAGGTTTGTGGAAAGTGTACGTGATGGACGGGGCAGGGGGCTGGGTGGGGAAGAAGAGGAACAAACAGCAGGGTGGTGATACAGCTTCACCAGCCAGAGACTCAGGGAAAGTTTGGAAAACATTAATATTTTGATGTTCCAGTGTGGTTCCAGTTCAATTATTTTAGACGATATGGTTCACTTCAGGTTTGGACTCATTCGCCACGTGTCTTTCAGAAACCTCTGGTTTAGATCTCAGATCAAGAAAAAAATAATTTGGAGGGTTAGGTCAATGTTTAGTAAATTAGTGTAATCTGCTTTTTTTTTTTTCCAGGCTAAATGTTTGGTTTTTGTTTGAGTCGTCACTAGTTTTTCTTTTTCTTTTTTTTTAAATGTTTTTGCTAGACCATCTCTTTCAAAGCCCATTGAAAGTAAAAAATAAATAAATAAATAAAAAGATCAGTGATGCCTGATGCCTGGAGATGAAGGAAACAGAGTTTATCTTTTCATTTCATCGTATCACAGAATATTATTCCCAGGTCTTAGAAATAAGCATCCAAGAACAACACGCCCTCCCCAGCTCTCAGTCTCAGGCACTGACTCGCGTCCACTAGCATAGGATCCTGGCATGGGCTGATTCTCTTTCTTCAATGGGAGCATGAAATCACACCCCATTGGCCCTTGAAGTCAGCTCACCCAACTGTGCGTGGAAGGGCTCACCCATGAAGGCCCTTTCAGAATCCCAGAGCAGAGTCTTTCTACTTCTTAAATTCAAGTAATCTCTCTTGCAAACAGTGAAATAAATAGAGGCTGAAACTAAAGGGTGAAATCCAGTGTGTTAGTTTTATTCTTGCTCTTGTGTGTGTGCTGAGTGTACATATGCACATTTGTGTGTATGTGTGTGTGTACGCACATGTGTGCACATATGTCATTAAATAATCACTTGGGGCTTTTTCTGGGCAATGAGGAGAGAACTCTGGTTGATATAGAAGGTGCCTTTGACCATATATTATGAAAAAAAGCAGATTTTGGAGAGACCGAATTTACGAAACATATTCCGAGTGCCCACTATGTGCTAGGTGCAGGGGAAGGTAATTACAGAGTCAGCAAGACAGACAGAATCCAGCCTTCCAAGAACCTCACATTCTACTGGGGGATGGGAGAATGGAAAATAAACAAGTAAATAAATGAGCAAAAGAATTTAAGGTAGTGATAAGTGCTATGAAGAAAATAAAACAGGGTCACGTTATAGACAGTGACTAGCAAGGATGGGATACTGCTGTACATATGGTGATCAGGAAAGGCTCTCTGAGGGAGTGATGTTTGAGCCAGGACCTAAATTTCAAGAAGGACCTGGCTATACCAACATCTGGGGTCACTGTGTTCCAGGCAGAAGTAACAGCAAGGCCAAGGCCCTGAGCTGAGAAAGAGATGGGAGTGTTGGAGCAACAGGAAGAAGACCCACGAGGCTGCCGTGGGGGGGATGTGGGGAAGAGTGCCCTAGGACGGCACCAGGAAGGGTGACAGGGGCCAGACTGCGTACCGTATGAGCTCGGGTTTCTTCTTAGGATAATGTAGCTGAAAATGGGGGAATGAGGAGATGCGATTTGTCTTAAACCGATCATGGCAGTTGTTGGATGGATGATGGATGATGAAGGACCATGAATAGAGGCAGGAAGATTTAGTGAAGAAGGCCTTGCAGTAATCTACTTAAGAAAGGATGGTGGCTTAAACTAGGGTGATGGCAGCAGAGACGGAAGGTGGTGGACAAATTGGTCATGCATGGCAAAGGTAGAGTTGACAAATTCTACCCAATCTCCCCACCACTCCTGTGTGGCTCTCCACTTGGGAACTGTCCACTTGAGGAGAAACTGGCAAGAAGAGTACTCCCTGGGCAGCTCCTCTTTCTCTGTTGCTGCTTTTCTGGCCTCATTAGGCCTTAATGATCTCCCATCCTTCAATTTTATTCAAATTACAGAAGAGCCATGCACAGGGAAAGAGGATCTGCAGAGAACACCATTCACAATGGAAGCCATAACGATTACTCCCTAAGATAATTTTGTTCAATGACTGAGCCCTTGGGAACTGGTAGTTGACAATGCTCTGCTCTGTGTTGTGAAATGGAATAAAAGTCCCTGAGGGTCTCGAGTAGAAGCCTGACCCATGCACATCTCCTCCAGGGAAAAGAGAAACTCTCTCTGCGGACTGGAAATCATTCACAATGATAATTTACTGTCTCTGACACAAATCTGTCCCTACCATCTCTATGTGCCAAAAACACCAATATGAGCCAAGGAGACAAAGTGTCTCTGCCTTGCACCACCGCTGCTGACCCCTGATACTCCTCACAGTGTTGCTCAATAATCTGAGCTAATGTAAAAGTCAGTATCTGGCACTAAAGTGAAATTATGTCGGTGCTTTGATTCAGAGGCCGGGAAAGGGTTTACCTGTCTGGGATTGTCGTATAGAGAGAAGGTTTTATGTGTATGTGTGTGGTATGTTATATGTATGTGCTTCTGATTTTGAAAAAAACAAGGAGGAGTGGTGATGCAGAGAAACAGGAAGGAGGTGATTGGGACCGTGATATTAATAAAATTGATGATCCTGCATTTCTTTCTATATTGCTACCACTGGTTTCCATTTTTTTTAAAAAAATTATTAAAGTTATGTCTTTCTGAGCATCTTGATCCACAGCTTAGAGTTTCATGAATCCCAAATTAAATTAAACCGAGAAGGAGGAGATCAGTCCTCGGTTACCCTTTCACCCTCTTAGAAATGCACTTTTTCTTCCTTAGAGCATTTTGACCTCTAAAAGTCAAGATGCTCCCTTCACTAGGAGAAATGTTGGCATGATTCTATGTATATTTTAATCAAAAGCTGACTCATTGACAAAAAATTTGAGTTCAGAGCCCTAGACACACTAGTGAGAGGCCAAACCATCGGTTCAATCGCTGAATACTCTACTTAGCCAACCATGGGGAGAGGTTTTGGCTATACACCAGGCTGCGCCAATCAAGACGAGGTCAGACTTCCAAGCAGGCTTCATCACCTTAAGTAGGGTGAGGAGAATTAGAGAAGGAATGATGGGAAGAAAGAAACATCGTGAATAAAACATTAAAATATTATTCTAAACCATGAATCAAAAACTCAGGTCCAGCACACCATATTCAGGCAAGGAGCGTGAAATTTACTTAAACTTCTCCATTTCTATTTGGTTTGGACAGTCCTGTGTTATCATACTTTTGCTGTTGTTAATGCTGTGTCAACACTTTCATTACAAGCTTCAATCTCCAGGACTTTGTAAATGGACTGCAAACCTTACAAATGGAAATTAATGTTCAACATCCAGGATACTGAGCCCATAGGAAAGCCAGAAGAAAGCCATAGTTACAGGCTTTTTTTTTTTTTCTCTTCATTTTATAACCATGATTTGAAATTACACTAGAATTTGGGGCATCAAATTAAAACACTATTTGTCCCCTGGAGAGATTCCCAAATGTTAGTTGAAAATGAGAGATGATTAGGCTCTTTCGAAATGTTTCTGTTGATGCTGAATGTGATTCAAGAACAAATATTTCAGGATTATTAGATGTGGGTACATTTGCATCATTCAGGCAATTAAAGAATGTGTATTTGGGATCTGCCCACCTCAAAAGGCTGACATTTTTCTATACACAATGTGGTGTTTCCCTGACATCTTCAATTCCCTTGACAGTTTCTAACTCGATAAGGAGAATGACAACCCCAGGGGGTAGGTGAAGCTGGCCTCTGGTTCTTATTCTCAACAAAGAGCTATATTTCCACTGGAGAGCACAGTCTTTGAGCACCCATGTGATGGCCACACAGTCCTGCTGAGGCTGGCTGACTCTACCACATGCCACAAGGTGCTGAGAGCAGCACATGGTGTTGTGCAGAAATGTTCCAACTCCGCAGGTGGGTCTGGGCCAAGGAAGTCTGAGAAGGAGCCAGGTGGCGAAAAGCCCATGCTTATACCCTTCGGGCTCAGATTAGATGTGTCTGCATTCTGTACTCAGCATCCTAACCACCAGCACATTGCCGCAACGCACGCACACACACAGTAGGTGTTCAATGAATGTTTTAGTTGTCCCTGCTCACACAGTCTTCCTAGGAATTGGAGAGGAATGTCCCCAGTAGGGAACTGACTGAGTTTCAGGTATCAGCTGGATGTTTATTTTATTTTTCCATTTTCCCAACTCCCTCTTTTCATATACAGCACAGACAACGCCTCGATGGATGAAGGCTTTGGGTGGTATGTGCCAGGAGCTGACCTCTTTTTGCATTAGCTGTTTAAATGCACCACCCAAGCTACGACTCAGGTTTCCTGAGGCCTTACACACCTAGCCCTTTTCCCCTGTATTCTCCCCTTTTCTATAGCAATTCAGTTGGCCCCAGGGTGTCACCATCATCACCAAGGTACAAAGTTTTTCACCAAAGGTTGGGCTGATTTCCTTCAAGAGTAGCTTATCTCACCCTGATCCACTGCCCGACTCTGGAGTGGTTAACCCTTTGCACACATCTTCAGAAAACCATTTTGGAACCCCCACCAAGTAGACCAATAAAAACCCTTACCTTCAAACCAAAGAAAATATTGAATCCATGAAATCACTTAAGCTACCCTTCCAAAGAGAGAAAGACTCAAAATGTTTTATGCAGCAACCTATAAGAAACTCATTTTGTGGGATGTTTCACATTCCAGTCCATGGTTTATTCCCCCATATATCCTTGCCAGTAATATCAACCAGATGTGGCAAAGAAGTCTGTACAGAATTGTAAAAATTACAAGCATATTCTATAATTCCAAAGCATTGTAAAGTCACAGCTTGGTTTTCTTTCTTAAAAAAAAAAAAAAAAACTTAAAAAAGAAAAAAAGAACACCTTTCCAAGCTGGCAGGCAGAATGTTCTCGGTTCAACTATTGCTTGATTACTTTAGAAAATTGTTCTGCTGGCCCAAAGGGCTAAAGAATTTGAAAATGTAAAGCTCAACTTTATCTCTGATGAACTATAGGGAATTGAGAAAGGTCTATTTGCAAACATGCATTTAAGTCTATACATTTTTCTCTTTCAATGATTCAGGTCTTAATACCTGATCTCAGATAGGAGCATATATTCATATATGTTCATATAAGCACAGAGCACAAATACCGAACCTTGAAAGCTTCGAAGGTCTATGATTGCTTTCTCTCTTTTTCTCTATTTCAAAGTATGTTTAAGCACAAGAGACACATGCTTAAGTAGAATAAAAATACACAATTGTGGGTCAGAAAGACCTGGGTTTATTCCTGGTGAGTTAGCTAAATTACTCAAGCCTTAGTTTCATCATCTGTGTAGTGGGCATAAAAATATCTACCTTGCAGGAAGACCAAAGAAGACGGCATATGCATAAGGTTGCCTAGCACATAGTAGGCACTCAAGAGATCTTTGATTCTTTCCCTGCTCCCAAATCTATTAATAGGGACTGTACTAGATTGGTGTTTCTCAAAATATGCCCCGTAGGCAACACCCACCAGAATCACCTAGGATGCCTATTTACAAAGTCAGATCCCTAGGTCTACTCCAGATGTACATGGCCTGGGAATCAGCATTTTAACCAGGATCCTAAGGGATTTTTTTATATGCTAAGTTTGAGAACCACTACAGCGTAGATTCTTACTCTGCAAAATGTGGTCCGAGACCAGGAGCATCACCTGGAAGTTTTTTAGAAAAGCAGACTCTTAGACCTCCAGACCTCCAGAACCAGAACTTTGTTAGAAAAGCAGACTCTTAGACACCCCATACCTCCAGAACCAGAATCCTCATTATAACAAGATTCCCAGATCTTCAGATGCATAGTAAAGTTTGAGAAATACTGGCTTAGATAACTTTTATTCCTAATCCTGAAATTCTATAGTGTGAGTCTACAAGACAATTCTAAGTATTAGCTTTGTAATCAAGTTTGTGGATAAAACAATAGGCTTCTGTGCTCAGTTAGATAAAGCTTCAGTGAAGGAGAAGAGAAAAGAAGCCTCTCATGCCTTCTTTCCTGGCTCTGGCTCAAGACACTGCAGAGACAGTGCCACTCACACCAAAGAGAAGCCCCAAGAGTGACAGGGCATCCACTGTAATCCATTACTTGTCTACACGTGAATTAAAGGTAGACCTGTCTTCTGGCACATGACGAAACTTGCAACTGAAGCAGCGTGCCATGAAACAAACTGAAGGCTGGCCTCACCTCAGTGTCAGGGATTAGGGGAGTGGAGGAGGTAAAAATGAAGCTCCAGTTTGCAAGGACATTTTCCATGAGCTTTAGGTGGCTGTGCCCCTGAACAAAGTGACCCCATGTCTACAATGCTGAGGCTGGTCTCACTGTCCGTCCTGGCCTCTGAAGGCTGGGCCAGCACAGCAGGGAGCAGGTGTCTGGGATCCAACTCCAGGCAAGCAGGCAGTCTCTGAAGCCATGAGGGGCTGGTTTTCCCATCTTCCCGTTATCATTTCACCACATCAGGTAACAACTCTGCTGGAAGACTGAGCAGCATGGTTTTTGTTTTCTCCACGGGTTTTTCACTTTTATATTACTGTCTCACATCTCTATAGAGTTTTATAGAGACATATATTCCATGTAGTTATGTTTTAATGTTCAGTACAGAATTGAAAGACTAAGGTGGCTGTAGAAGAATCTATGAGTGGCAGAAGGCTCAAGGCTCCAGGCGTTCAGCAAGTATGGGTTCCTCTAGGGCTTCAAAGAGATAACAGAACTAGTACTAACTGAGTTTCTACGAGTTGCCTGGCACCTTAACTAGTTACTAACTTCTCAAAACTACAGAATGGGAATTCTGGTTGGGAATGTGAGCTCTGGAGACAGGCAAACTTGGGTTTAAATTTTGGTTCTGCCAGTTACTGGCTCTGTGCCCTTGGGCAAGCTAAGTCTCTAGGACTCTTGTTTCTTTATCTCTAAAATGGGGATAATATAGTTCCTATCCTCCCAAATCTTAGATTTAGTAAGAGAATATACATAAAAGCAGTTCAAAGAGCACTCGACACTTGGCAAATATGCAATACACATTCGGGAACTATTACATGCTAATGTGGTCCTCCCTAAACTCACATGTCAAAGCCCTTGTCTCCAGTACTTCAGTTTGTAACCATATTTGGAGATCAGGTCTTTAAAGAGGTGATTAAGTTAAAAGGTGACATTAGGGTGGGGCCCTAACTCAGTATGACTGGTGCCCTTGTCCTCATGGGAAAAGGTGAGTGTGACCAGAGAGACACCCATGTGAAGAGGCAGCAGAAAGATCGCCATCTGCAAGACAAGGAGAGAGGCGCCAGGACCTTGATCTTAACCTCCCAGGCTTCGGATTGTGAGAAAACAAATTTCTGTTCTTTAAGCCATGCAGTCTGAGGTACTTCCTTATGGCAGCCTGAGCAAACTAGGGCAGGAACTGGGATTATTCTTCCCATTGTGTAGCTGACCTACCAGTGACTGAGAAAGTTGAGGTGATTCCAGGATCAGCAGAGAGTAGGATCCAAACCCTGGTCTGTACTAAGTCCCTGTTCTTTGCTCTAATGTTGGGCTGCCTCAAGGAGACATAAGCTCGCCTTGCTGAATGCAGCTTCCGGTTTGGTTGGGGATATAGGGAAGGTATACACATGGCTGTGATAAGAGCAGAAATTAGTAAATATGAAGGAGAGGTACGAGTAAGCAGAAATGAGAGTTCAGATGAGGGCTCGCTCACCAGAAGTAGGTTCCCTGGAAATGCAGGTCTCACAGCCCTTAACTCTTTGGGAGAGACACTGCTCTGCCATGATAAGAGCCCCAGTGACTTGGGCTAAATTAGTTGGCCACATTTCATGTTGTTTCCAGCTGCCTGGAGATTAGCTTTCCAAGTCTCAGCAACTCCACTGAACCAAGTGAACGACAGCGGGTTTAACCCCAGTGGCATTTTTTAGAAGCTGTCAAATACCTCACAGGACTGAGTGGAGAATAAATTTAGGTACCTGTACCACTGCTAGCACAACTGTCTATTCAGCTACAAGTTTTCAACTACTGTCAAGTACTTATGAAATCTTTGGACCTGAATCCAGGAGCGGTGGGCCAAAAGGCCATCAGTGGTCTGCCCGTCCTCAGATGGCAAAGTCAAACTCAAAAAAACCAGTTAGGTCCCACATCCCCTTCTAAGCTCTCTAATCCAGTGAGATGTAGAGGACTTTTAATCACTGTTTTCACCTTGTCTTCTGTTCCTTCTAAAGAATTTCTAGCAATGTTAACCACTTAACCTCTAAATAATCAGAAACCCTTCACCCCTTGTTTCATGAGTAGGTGAAAGAGAAAACTGGAAGGGGATGTGAAAAAAAATTAAGTTACCTACAGATCAGATAAATAGACCATGCTCCATCCCATGCTCTCTACATGAGACAACTGAGACCCAGGGAGGTGAAGTAACGTGCCTGAGGCCATATAGCTTGTGGTAGGCGGAGCCAGTATGAGAACCAGGATCTTCTCACTCCCAAGTGCAGTGCTCCCCTCAACCATCATCTGTTTTGGAGCCTGAATCCTTTGCCAGGTCCTGAAATGCTTACGCCACAGATGCCAAAGCCCCAGCACATGCACTAGTCCATCAGTCCGCCAGCAGAAGTTAACTATAGTCATCTTTCACTGCACACTTGCTATGTGCTATATTCAGTGCTAAAGACCATCCATGGATCCCTGACATTTCTCCTCACAACAGCATAGAGAGAACTAAGTTCTCCTACTGTCTGTTTTACTGGTGAAGAACCCGAGACCCGGAGAGGTTAAGTAACTTGCCTAGTCTCATAGCACATAATCAGCAGCCCCTTAATCCTTTCACTTCACTGCAATCTCTTGTGCTCAGCCCTGTGTGGGAGCCCGTAGGGGACCTGGAAGGGGGAGAAACATAGGCCCAACACCTGAGAACCTTATGAGCTACATCAGAATGAGAGGGAGCTGGTATTTACTGAATGCCCAAGGCAGGACAGAGACCTTGCTGGGTGTTTTATAGACCATAGCGATATGACCTAAACCTCAGGGCCCTTCTAAACTCTAACATTCTATGGCCTGTGCTCTATGCGACTGAGAATACAGAGGATAGATACACCACTGATATACACATGAATCAATGAATCAGATGGTGCTGGGTCAGAGGGTGTGAAAGTTTGCATCCCTTCCTCTGTCTTATGATAACATGTATACTGTTCCAAGAGATGGAGCAGGGGGAGATAAAGTCTCAATGACATCATCAAGCCCCTGGATCCTACTGTCCCTAAAGCTATCCATGACTATCACCGGATTCCTCAGGCATATGAACTAATATATTTCCTCTTTGGGTTAGACTAACTGTAGTTGCATTTCTGTCACTTACTAGTTAGTATTATAATAGCCAAGGTCCTCAATAAATATTATTTCTCTTTCTCATCACTACTTGAAACATATCTAATTATACATCCATGGCCCTTCCAAAGGGGATTTTTTTTTTGGTATAAACATTGAGCACTAAGCAGTTTTTGTCTATAGATCTAATAAGAAAGAGCGTGTCTGGGATTTCTGTGTATCCCACATGCACACTAAGGAGCAGACAGCCGCACAGTACCCACATTTATTATTCCCTAGAAAATGACTGACTGTGTCTACTGAGATGCAGTGCTCTTTTAAAACACTGCTGGTGGCATATGTATACAAAGTCATGATTGCACATTTATTGATTTCTAATTTGTACCCTGCTTACTTCCAAAAAGGCCCTGGAGTGGCTGACAAAATAAGACAAAGACACAATAAGGCCATTAAGAGAAATCAAAGATCAAGCCCACAGAGAAAAAGGGATTGCCAATTATAGCCCAAACCTGGGTTAATATAGCTGTTTCAATAAAATATATATATATCTTAGCTTTTTGGCAGCCATTCAGAATGTCTCATGATGGGGCACCTGGAAAACTGGGCATCCTTCACGTCTGCAGCTCAATATCCAGCACAGAAGCCAGGCTGAAACAAACACCTGGGAAAAGCTTACTGAATGAATGAATGAATGAATGAGTGAATGAGTGAATGAATGGTAGATAAAAGAACCAAAGCTTCCTGAAAGCACTGTTTATATCCTTAGGCCTGTATCATTCATCTATTCATCTACTCATTCATGAGTGCCTGGAGACCTGTAGCAGGATGGAAACCAAAGAGATGTCATCCCTGACTTCCTGGTGCAGAAGCTCAGTGTACGTTATATGTCAGTGCTCATACCAACTCCTAGTCTCCTCACTGCTCGCAGAGAAAGGAGATTAGAAACTGAGGTTGTGAAGATGGGATTGTAGGGGGAACAATAGTTATCCTAGTGATTACACGCACACAGTACTTTAAACCCTAGGAAATACATGCACGCCGGTATCTGATAGGATACTTATAGCTCCTCATGGGGTAGGTAGAAGGGAAGAGGGTGTGTCTCCTGATGAGCATATTCAGGCACAGAAAGGAAAGTGACTCTCCCAACCTCTCTCAGTTAGAAAGTGGCAGTTAGGATAATATCCTGTGCTTTCCCACATCCCCATGCTGCCTGCCTGGATCAGGCCTTCAGCAGCTCAGAGACCTGGAAGGTCTCCTCTGCCTGGATCAAGACCAGCCCTGCACAAAATGGGCCCTGCCTGATGGTGTGGGGAGCAGCTGCAAGGTCACGGCTTCCGTGAGCAAGAACCAGCCCACCTGACCTCCTGCAGCAATTGGAACACTCAGACCCCACCTGCTCAAAGCCTCCCAGTAGCCCCAACCCCAGGCTACTTCTGTTTGCATAGAAAGAGATGCTGAGATGAATAGCAGATAGACTGCATCATTTAGTTAGGAGCAGGTTGAGAAGGCACAATGTAGTACTGGATGGAGAGATGGCGATTAGGTGAGCATCTAAGGAAAGAACTATACAGAGGAGAGGAAGTTCAAAATCAGGGCGATTTCCCTGTATGCTCACTTGGTATTACTTACTCAGGCCTGCTAGACACTCACAGCATTTCATCCGCCCTCACGCCCATCAAGGTGGATTCAGAGTGGAAGAGTGGAAAGGGAGGCATATACCTCCCCACATTAAGCAAAGTCAGTCAGGGGGACAGTGCAAGATTAATAGAATACACAGCACGAGGAGACCTTGACAAAGTACTGGTGTGTCCTAGAGAAGGCAAGCAAGGTCACTGAACCACTGAAACACCAGACCTTGCCTGTTCTTGCTCCAACAAAGTGCCCCTTAAAATACACTTACATACATGGTCTTGCTGTGTGTGTGTAGATATAGACAGATAGATTCCTAACTCAGAACTCATTCTTAAGTGTACACACTGACATGTGTTTCATATTTCCCAATTTATCCCGGAAACTACATGCATTGTTTGAGTGCCTAAGTAGGTAGTAAACACAGCCATTGGAAACGAGAATGGCGGCCACCACTTTGGCACCTCCCCAGTACTGTTAGAGTTTTCCCAGCCAGGCTGTAAATCTCGCTGCGTGACTGCTAAGCAGCCAGACACTGTGTCACTCCATTCAGAAACGCAAGCCTTGGGCAATCCAGTTTACCCCATGTACACTAGTCACTGCCGGCAGGACTTTCAGGTTCAAAATCGTGGCACTATTCACTGCCAATCATTAGTACCTGCCTCACACCCAATACGTGAACCACAATCTCTATCCTGATGTGCATCTCCAGCTCCTGAGTTTCCAAATTCACTCTGAATAAATGCACAAAGGCATCTTCAACTCTTCTCTCCTGACATCCTGGACCATTCCAGAAGACAAAGCGAAATTCAAGGTGTTTCTTCTTTTTCCCACAAAATCATAGGTCTCCAGACCCAGAGTTCCCAGACTGGCAGGGGTAGGACGCAGGCAACAGGCAAGATCTGCTCTAGCCAGCAAGGTGGTGAAGTTGAACTATGTAGTCCAAATCCATGCCCTCTGAGACCACCGTTGGCCTCCTGTGAACAAACTCAAACCCCACCCTCAGGGCACTTCTCTGAGGTAAGTTCAGACCCGAGTTAGGTGGAAGCTCCCTCCCTCCTTGTAAAGGAGTGAGCCACCACCACAAGCCACCAGCCTGCAGTAACCACTTAGGCCAATGATGACTGCAGGAAGGGAGCAAGCAAGTTGGGTCTGGAGGGGAGTGTGGGGGCACAGCACATGGACACCCCGCTCCAAGTTTCCACGAGTGAGGCCTAATTACCAAGTTCCGCACAGCCTGGGTCTCCACGTACTAAGGTGACCACATTCTCCACATGACCAAAGCCAGGCAAGACCCCTGGTAGAGAACACAATCAACTCTACTCACAGTCTGGTGAGCTTTGGTGTGCTCTGGAAAAGCAGTTCTGGAAGGACTTGGAGCTTATTCTTGTTCAGGCGCCTAAGGAGGAAAAAAAGAAATGAAAAGATGTCAAGATGTCAAGCGGACATTAAATTGGATCA
This sequence comes from Pteropus medius, assembly GCF_902729225.1. Lineage (NCBI taxonomy): Eukaryota > Metazoa > Chordata > Mammalia > Chiroptera > Pteropodidae > Pteropus > Pteropus medius. Next base: position 8,620,973 of record NW_024340699.1, read on the forward strand.
AGTATATTCAGAATCCACTTTAATCAATCAATCGACAGGTATGAAGAGACCTTTTAGATCGTTCAGTGTGGGACACTCAGCATGTGTAAGGCATATTCCATCTTATGGAGTTTGCAGTAAGTCAAGCTGGGGTTATAACACGAAGGTCAGTCATAAGCAAGCACACAGCATGCCTGCTGCCCCTCCCCCGTCACGAGCCTAGGAGAGACACCACATTCTTTCCCACGGACCCCAGACGAGCCTTTTGAATTTTTCTCACCATGTGCTCTAGACAGCTATTGCCAAGTGACAGAACTGGCACATGAAATGGGTCCCTAAAAAGAAATAAAATACCAGAGAGAATATTCCAGATCTTAAATGGTGAGGTGGGAGGGACAGACAGCAGTTGCTATAGGAACAGAGAAGAGGAGGAGGCAGATCATCACAGGCTAAGGAGCCCATGGAATCCCTGGCCCTTCGGACAGGGCGGAGCAGGGCTGCATCACAACTTTGGTGGACTCTGGGCACTTTTGCTTTTGTGGGCACCTTCCTCCATAAAAGTAAAAAATAATATATTATATTTTATAACCGTGTTGGTATAAAATCAAATATGTTAATATTATATATTATAACACGTACTTTGACCAGAAAACTCATTTTTTTCTTCTAATTTTAAAAGAAATTAAAACATTTTAATGGGTCCCTAAAAGTACTGTTGGCCCTGGGCACTGTCCCCACTGTGCGTAATAGAGCAGTTGGCCCTGGGTCAGGGACCACAGTTTAGGTATACGGCATGGCTGGAAGTAAAACTCAGCCCAGTAGAGATATTCCTGTTGGATGGTGGCAGCAGAGCCAGACTCTCCTCTGGGGAAGTCCATGCTAATCCCAGAAAAGGAGGCCACCTGAGTTTCTGAAGGACACTGAGCTGTTGGTGTGACCTTCATGAAGCCTGCTTTCTTGGGAGTGTGTGGCCAAGGAGACTCGGTTCCATGCTCACCCCCAGGCCTCTCCATCCTAGCATCTTTACCCAGTCTAATCATTGGTGAATGTCCAAACCAATGTCCCCAAATCTCCTGTCCTCAGAATCCTCAGAATCTCACTCTCCAGAATCTCTTGGAGCCAAAAAGCAGTTTGTAGTCTGGCTGAATTTCTCCTCTTAGAGCAAGCAGCGTACGCTTGGTTATGTGGGAGGTAGTATCCCATCCAAGAATAAGCAAACTGAAGAGACAAAAAGGTGAGCTTCTTCTCAGCTTCTGGCCCCGAAGCCCACATCCCCCCACCTGCTGCACACACACACCAAACAGTCATAGTCCCTGGGTGAGATTTTGCTAGTTTTCTTCTTTCATCCCAGGTGATGGCTGAAAACTTCAGAAGGATGGGGAACTAGAAGGAGGTCAAAAGGGCAAAGCATGTGAGAGTGAAGCATTTAAGACCTCAAAGAATGAGGCTGCTGTCAGAAGTGTGCTGTTCAGCCCTGAGGGGTTCGTGCAGCATGTGGCAGGTGTGGACCAGAGATGCTGACGCTGAGACTCCTGACTGGAAGCCGGATGGGATAAGCTCAAATTATCTGGCCCACCCCAGCAGCGACCTGACTCCCTAACCAGTACTCTTTTTTTTTTGTTTTTTATTTTTAAATTGTGGTTAAAAAAATCACATAACATAAAGTTGACCATCTTGACCATTTTTAACCGTACAGCTCAGTAGTGTTAAGCATATTCCCCTAGTCCCTGGCAGCCACCGTTCTACTTTCTGTCTTCTGTGACTTTGGCCACTGCTCTTTTGATTACTCCCACTATCTGCTCTTTGTGTGTTCCTGTCACTCAAGTGGAAAGAAAGGGGAACCCAGGGGACAGGAGGGGGTTCTAGTTCCTTATTTAGAGTAGTTCTCATAGAGTCAGAGATGTCCTTTTAAATCACGTGCAAGCACTGGTCCTGGAAGAGGCGTGGTGGTATGATGGGGGTTGGCCAGGGCAGGGTTCAGGTCTGGCGATGTCATGCTCTTGCTATGGGACCTTGGGGAAGTGATCTAGCCCGCTGAGCCTCAGTTTTCCATCTGCAAAATAACCCTACTCACTGCGTTGCCGTAAGTCTTAATGACAGTGCATGCATAAGTGTCTAGCGTTGCAATAACAGCATGGCAACGATAATAAAAATGGTGCTTGTTGAGTCCTAACTGCGTGTCAGATGCTATGCTACATGCTAGATGGGCAGGATCTCAGACAGGTGAGCTCAGATGCAGGAGTCACTATTATCTACATCTCATAGAAAAGAACCCAGGGCCTAGAGAAGCTGAGTACATTTCACAAGGCCACAGTGTTAGGGAGTGGCAGAGGCCGGATTTAGATCAGGTGGTCTGCGTCCAGAGCCCTGACGCTGAACCACAGTGTTTCACAAAACCTTTCAGCCAACACAGCTCCCTCCCCTTTACCTCTCTGTTTTCTTCGCTTCCTTTCATCCAGGGTTACCCCCTCCTGCACTCCAGCCCAGATAACCATCCACCCAAGTGCATTTCTCTCCTTGAAAAGGACTCTCTTAGAGGTCTCTAAGGCCAGAACTGGGTCTCTTTGTGGGTCTATCTGGAACTATCCTCTATTGTCACAGCCTCGTAAAGCCTGGTAAGAGTTACACTCAGAAAACCAACACTCCAGTCTAGGCAAAAATCCTCAGATCTGGCCCACCGCTGCCTGTAGTGGGAAGGGTGTTTAGCGTGCTAAAAGCGCAAAACCAGAGTTGAAGCTAAAAATAAAACCGGTTTGGCTCTAGGAAGGGAGGAATCGTTTTCAGTTCTTTGCCGGTATTTGTGGCTGAACAAAAATAAAAACACAACCAAATTTAGCCATTTGTGCTCTGCCTGCTGCTTCATAAACCCTGAACGAGGATTCCAGGGTGGCTGGGCTGGGCTGGGCTCTTCTCCCCAAAGCCTCAGGGTCTTTCCACTTTGGCTTGTGCGGGTTCTCCCTATCACAAAGAGCTCCATACTCAATTTCATTTCCAGCTCATGCCAGAATGAATTCATGTTTGCTCAGTGAACGAAGCCGGCCTGGAAGGTCTTCCTCGAAGAGCTGATGAAGGCTCCGAGCTGCACAAGGTGCACTTCCCATGTGGCTACTCTAAGAGCAGCTCCTAACAGGGAAATGAACAGAACGAAACGTGCTATTCTCCTGAGAGGGACAGGGCAGCACTGGGCTGCAGGCACTCACTGGCTGTGGGCCATGGCGCCCTCCATCACTCACGCCATCTGCTGCTCTGCCACCCTGGGTCCAGAGGTGGAATTCTCCTGCCGTAGTTCAAGCAGGAAATAAATCTGTGATGCCTGGATGGAGAAAGGGACTGAAAGGGACCCGTATGAGGGCAGACCTGAGGAGGTCAACAAACAGGTCACCGGCCAGGTCAGTGATGGGGGAAAGCTCATCTGGATGTCCCTACTCCCTCCAAGCTCAACACTCTCAGCTTTCCTGCTGGAACAATGGAGAGCTAGTTGCAGCATCATACTGCTCTTCAGCCTGAACTGTGAAGCTTCAAGAATAGAGCCTTACCTTTGTAGTACTGCTGATGACCCTCGTGGGGGTGCCTGGGTATAAGATCTAGTTAGAGATTTGTGCCACTTTGTTTGTTGAATTCGTTCATTTATTTATCCATTCAACCATTCAACCATTAACTTGTATATTCATCCAACCACTATCTGTCCGTCTATCCATCTCTGCAGTCATTTTCAATATGAATATACGAAGATGAATAAGATGCAATCCCTTCCTGCTTCTGCATGAATAAAATGCAGATGAATAAGAATGTCAGATGCCAGCAGAGTAGATAGACATGAAAATAAAAAGTTGCACCATGATCTTTTAAAGAGAGGTATTGTGGGTGCACAGAGGAGGGGCAGCTAGCCCAGACCTGGGTAAAGAAAGGCTTCCCAAAGACAGCGGTTTGGAGTTTACTTTTGAAGCATGATGATGATTCTTCAGGAGACGAAGGACAAAGGTTTTATTCTTTGAGGGCAGTATGTGCATGATCATGTGGGCCAGGAGACAGAAGCATTTGGGGAGCAGGCCTGCATTACTGGCACATAAAGGTGAGGAACACAAGCGATGCGGCTGTGGAGCTAGCAGTGATCATATCACAGGGGCCCTCGTGGGCGGGTCATGATTAGGATTTGGGTTGGGCTGTTTGCTGAAAGTCAGAGAGAGCCATAGAAAGGGTGTGAACAAGGGAATGATAATCTGGTTTGGATTTTAGGAAATTCTCTTGAGTAGTAGCAAATCTGTTTTGGAAGGGGGGTCAGGGATTGGAAGTAAGGAGACCGGTTAAGAGAGATCTTGCGTACTCAATGTGGCTATGTGAAGACTTGGTTAGGATGAGACTGGTTAGAGTGTAGGAGACAGATGTGATGTATAATCAATAGGGTTTTGTGACTGAATGCTTATGAGGGCTAAGGAAGTTATAAAACTGGAGGAGCTAAAAGTGACCCCCCAGGACTCCTGCTTGGGTCAGGTGAAATTACCAATCACTGCTGAAAAAAACAGAGAAGGGAGGACCAAAATGCAGAAGTTTCAGGGTTTCTATACCCTTGGAGTCTCTCAAATATGTTCTGACAACTAATAACAGTAGCTAATAATAACATTAAGACCATGAGTCAGGAACAGCACTAATCACTTTGCCATCTCATTCAATTTCTCACAGAAATACTTTGATGCTAGAACTCTTAGATACCCTAGAAGAAGAAAACAGAGGCCTAAGAAGGCTAAGGCACTTGCCCAAAGTCGAATTTGACCAAAATGATGGTGATGGGATTTGAATACAGACATCTGATACTAAATCTGTGCCCTTAACTACTGTGGATAATGATGATATTTAATTTAACCTTTCATCACAGACTGTCTCAATTTATTAGCCAATGTGTGGGTCTCATCTTTCCATTGCGTTCTGAAGTCCTTGGGAGTGGAAAATAATGTTTAATATCTGCTTGGTGTTCCACCTTCAGCTGACACAGGCCCAGGCGTGTGAGGGGTCCTTGAATAAGAACCTGTTGAATTTCATGAATAAATCATAAAGTAGGAATGATTCTTCAGGCAGCCTGAAGAATCAGTGGCCTTCCTGGGCTAGGTGAGAGAGGTAACGGGACTCCCAAAAGGCCCACTTGCTTGAGTCTGTCTGTATCCTCCAGAATCTTCTATTTGGAGGTAACGGGACTCCCAAAAGGCCCACTTGCTTGAGTCTGTCTGTATCCTCCAGAATCTTCTTGGAGACTCAGCTTCCAGACTCACCTGCCTTACTGACCTGGCACGGCATGAAGGGGGTGGGGCGCAGTGCTTCAGCTCACTGGGTTAAGGGTGAGGTGAGAGGCCTCCAGGCTGGAAGCAAGCACAGTATAGAGCAGTGGGCCCCAGCTCAATGATTCAGCAAGTTCCTCCCTTACCTCAGCGAGTTTTAAATGTTCAACTGCCCAGCTAGGGACTAAGGGATGAAAAAAGCCAAAGTGTGGTAACTCTCATAGGTCACCAGAATTGTTGGCTTTGGTAATGGAATTAGTTGCGGCCCCTTCTCCAAGCACTTTGCTATGTAGCCTGGATGCTTTCCGGCTTTACTTGTATTTTCAGAAACGCCAACTTGTCTACACGACCAGGGCCGAAGCGGCTTTGTTATGGAGGTGTATATCGGAGGAATGGAGAGGCCCGGAGATTCCTGTGTTCTGGGGCTCCAGGCAGGAAGTCTCAGGGATGACGGCAGGCTCCAGGAGAAGGGTCGAATCAAACTGTAGGAGCCTCAGATCCCAGCTCAGAGTGACACCATCATCCATGAAGATGTACAAATGTCACTATGTATGAGGGGAACTCTGCAAAGCAGAGTCAAAAGAGCAGAGAATCCTGATTTGGGGCTCTTTCCACAGTTGCTTGCTATAGCCACTGAAGGCCTCATACTTTCTCGGTTTCTTCACCTGCCAAGCAAATCAAATTCAGGCTTTTTACCTGCCATGTGAATTTTCATAATGCAAGTTGGATCGGTTCAGTAAGGAACTTGATTTGTGATGATTGTTCCTTTACCCACTGTCTTGCTGAGAAACGGTGCCCACATTTGTGGGAAGAAAGCCTATTTGCCTTCACACCTAAAGCCACTTTAGGTGGGTGATTGGCTCTTTGCCGTTGGGATCTTTTTTAAATTTTATTTTTATTTTTGGTAGTAGCTTTAGTAAGATCTAATGGGGCTTTTTTTTTTTTTTTTTTTAATAGCACTTCTGGACTAAGCCACAATTTATTTCGAAGATTTGAAAGCAAGTTGACCTGAGTCTTATCTTCTACGAAATTTAGCATTTGCTCAATGACATTTAGGTTAGCTTATGCCAGTTCTGAAATCTGTTATTTTTAATTTGTAACTTCAAAATATCCTAATAGCAATTAAAAATCTTTATTTTTGACATTTCTGTGGGAGAAATACTTTGTTGTCTTAGTCTATAAAACTCTTGCCTATAAGAAGTTTTTTCCTCATTGAAGTTGTTTAAGAGACTGCTTTTAAAAAAGAATTTCGAATTTATTTTAGGAACACAATTATTATGTAATAGCAAAACAGGTACCTCATGAGGTACCTGAGAGGGCTGAATGATTTAACTTTGGCAGTGGGCTTTGCAGTGTTTCTCAAAGACTCAATAAATGGTAGATGTTGTAGCTATTATTATTATCATTATCATCATCATCCCTGAATGCCTCAGGAAGTCAGAAAAATGGGAGATTTATTTTTCCCTTATCGGTGACTGTATTGGTCAGCAAGGCTACTGGTAGTAACAAATGAAGTCCAAAATGTCATTGGATTAACAAAGTAGTCACAGATTGCACACTCATGTAAAATGCTTACTACATCTCATAAGATGCCATAGAGAACTTGTAGCCTCTAAGGCCACAGTGCCAGGGGAAGAGAGGGAGGGAGGAACCACACTAGCTCTTAACTTCCTCGACCTAGTAGTGACTCATACCACTTTTGTCTCAGTCTACTGGCTAGAACTAGTCCCGTGGCCAAACTGCAAAGGAAGCTGAGAAATCTAAAGGGATACTTGAATATTTGATGTGAACTATCATAATAATCAACTTATATCAAAGCAATAATAACGGTCTCTTTGTTCTTGTTTCTTCCTTCCTTTTGTCTGTCAACAAAGGGCACATACGGTGTGCTAAGTGCCACGTGAGGTGTTTCATATGCATTATCTCATTTTCCCCTAAAGTGACTCTTGAGGTAAACATTGTTATTGTCATTATTGTACATAAGGAAACAGGCACAGAGAAGTTATGTAATTTGTCCTAAGTCACAGAGCTGATAGATGAGGTTTGGATAGAGTTCTCTATGACACCAAAATCTGTGCTTTGAACCCCTTTCCCATTCTGCTTCCTTAACTCTTTGGCGCTCGGTTGACCAGGAGCCTTCACAACAGTCCTTAGGAAGGAGACCAGTAACGATGAATATTTGCTCACGTTATGGTTGGAGAATCCGAGTCAAAGCAGACTAGAAAAACTGCCCCTGTGCTCCGTGGGCCTCACTGTCCAAAGCCTATTTAATGATCCTAGCCCTCTGGTTTCAGAAGGAGGCTCTGCAGACTCCCTGGAAATCACTGCCCCAGGTGTGCATGACTCCTGAGCCATCTCTTAAGAACATTTATCTTTGTTCCCCTCTCAGACCTAAAGGGTCTGTCCATGCAAAACTTCACCAAGGGTATCTTCAGTCCCTGTCTGCCCTTGTAGGTGATTTTGTCTTGAGACATATATACAGTTCTAGAGAGCTCTGGGGCTTGCCCAGGATCTCACCTTGCTGAGATCCAACTCAGGACTCCGGCATGAAAAGAAAACAAGCACAAAGACCTCCAAACAAACCTTTTGAACTTTCCTGCACCTCACACTGGACCAATTTTCCTCCAATTACATGGTTGTTAGAGAGCACATCAGCGGTCTGAGCCTGCCTTGCCTCTGACCCCTGTCCTGGCTGCTGCAGTATGCTCAAATATAGTCCAGAAGACCTTGCTTTCCGGGAGGAGAGGGGGTGACAGAAAGAGGGGCAGGGGTCTTGTCTATACAGCTGCAGCGGGATATTCCTGGCCCTACAGAGAATGAGTCAAAAGGCACTGAGCATTGTCTTGTTCCAGGGTGGCTGACCTACAAGGCCTAAGTCATCTTAGCCTAGAACAATACAGGGAACCCCAGGGACTGTGACCAATAGACTGCTTTATCTAGGACTAAAGTCATGAGCAGGGGTCTCTGGGGATCACCTAGCGGATTGTACATGGAATTGCATTAGTCCACTGAGGGTTCGGACTCCAGGAAAACACAACTAGGATGGAAGGAAACACATGTTTAGCATGTATGTAAATGCACATACACAGACACACAATGTTACATACACTGAAAACATAATGCACATGCAACCTAAGAGACTCATGTATGTCCTTCGGAGCTGGCCAGATCCATTCCAGAGAGCCGGACCACTTGGCTGTGGCCAAAGCTCGGATCCCCATAGTGATCTCTTTACTCCACATTTCATAACGGGGCCAAAAAGGCGGGCAGCTCCCCAGACTCGAGAATCATGTCTCGATCTTTTCCTGTTTGGCAGCTCCCCCTGCCTCAGGGTTTTGCGCATACTCTCCTCTTCTCCGGGAATTCTCTTTACCCATATCCCAGGGGAGCAGCTGCAGAAGTGCTAAGGTGGAAGCATTTTAAAGGTAGAGCAGACAGGATGTGCTGATGGTTTGGAGCTAAGGTATGAGAGAGAGGAGAATGAAGGATAATGTGAGGTTTTGGCCTGTGTATCTATAACTGGAACTATTGTTACAGTTGATGGCAGAAGACTATGGGTAGTGAATATCTGTGGGCACAGATTTGGACATGTTCCATTTGATATGCCTATAAATGTCCAAGAGTAGATACCTCAGAGACAAACGGATATGCAAATCTGGGCTTCAGGGTTAAGATCAAGATAGAGCTGTAGATAGTATTTAAAACCACAAACCTAGGTGTGGTCATCATGGCAGGTGAAGAAAAGAAGGGAAGAGGCGTAAGGGCTGGTCCTGGGCTGCACTAGAGGCTAGAGGTTGGGAGAAACAGCTGCCAGTGTGGTAGGAGGAAAAGCAAGAGAGAGGGGAATCATGGAAGCCAAGCAAGCAAGGGCTCCCAGGAGAGGGGGCGGGGGGCGGTGATAGCTGAATGCTGTGATGAGGGTGACACTGGGTTTAGCAACGTGGAGCTCATCTATAACCCGAAAGAGCAGCTTGGGATACAGGTAAGCACGAACTGTTCATTGGAATGTTTTAAGAGAGGGGAGCGGAGCGGGTGGTGCGAGGTGGCAGGGGTGGGAGTGGGCGGAGAAAATCAAGGGAACATAGTTTGAGGGGAACAGAAAATGGGTTGACAGTCAGCAGGGGATATGTGGTCAAGAAAGGCGCTATTGTTTTTATTTTTTTAAGATGAGGGAAACTGCAACATGCTTATATGCTGATGAGAGTGATCTGGAAAACAGGGTAAACTGATGATATAGGGATGACGGGATAATTTTTAGAGTGAAGTTCATGAATAAGTGACGGGAAATTCCAGTGCACAGGGATGGCAAAAGCTTCCGACAGGGCCAAAGATAGGTCACCTGTGGCAACAGCAGGGGAGGCAGAGGTCAGGGACAGTGTACAGCAGGTATGGTGGTGGGAGTCTGTGGAGCCTCTTCTGACTATTTTCTCAGTGAAAAAGGAAGCTAGATCTTCAGAAGAGACTAAGGAGGGGAAGAGAGGTGTTTGATGACTGAGGAGAGAAGGTGAGAAATAATCATCTAGGACTGAGCAGGAGAGTGAATTGACTTGGAAGGGCTGGAGGGTTGGCGGGCGGCAGCAAGTCACACTTGAGGGTGGTGATCCTGACTTGTGAGATTCGTCCACATAAGCATGTGTTTATTCTCCAGCCACATCCAAGTTGCCTAGGTGACAGGGTACAAAAAACCTAAGACTGAATTCAGCCAAGATCAGGGTTTATCCAGGTACCTACAATAGAGGAAGACAGGGGCAAGGGAGTTGCGGGAATGTACTTATGGTGATTGTGAAAAAGAGCCATGAAATCTGTGTTGGCTAAAGAAGTAAGGGAGGTTGCTACGGTCCGAATATCTGTGCCACATGCTAGAACCTTAACCCCCAAGGGGATGGTAGTAGGAGGAGAGCCGTAGGGAACTGATTAGGACAGAGAGCAGAACCTCGTGAATGCGATTAGTGCCTTTATAAAAGAGGCTCCAGAGAGTTCCCTTGCCCCATCCACTGTGTGAGGAGACAGCGAGGAGTCGGCTGCCTGTGACGTGGAAGAGGGTCCTCGCTAGGATGCAACTATGCTGATCTCAGACTTGCAGCCTCAGAACTGTAAGAAGCCAGAACAGACTAAAAGGTAATTAGGTAGACATGGGGCTGGGGCTTAGGGAAGCTGGCCTATGGTCCTGGCTCTGCCACTAAGAGCTGGGTGACTGTGTAAACCACAGCACCTCTCTGAGCCTTTGTTGTCTACAGGAATCAGAAAGGATCTGTGGGCTGGATAAGATGATCCCTAAGATCTCTATTCTATTCTCCTATTCTGGGAGTAGGATAAGATACTAGGGTTCTAAATCCAGCTCTAAACAAGCTGTGTGTCCCTAAGATTTAAACTTTCTATGTCTCGGTTTCTTCATATGAACAATGAGAATGATACTTACTAGAATATTCATTCAGACGTGACGTACCATGAGAAGAGGGATATTTGCCTGTTTTGTTCACTGCAACTCAGAGCCTAGAATAGTTTCTAGCAACTAGTAGGTGCTCAATAAATATTTGTTGGTTGGTTGAATGAGTGAATGGATAAGTGAATACCTACTTCACCTACTCCACAGAATTAGTGAGGAACAAATGAGATGAAGATGGTAAACTTTGTAAAAAACTTAAAGTGCTTTAGGTCGCTGTGCAATGCTGTCCAAGCACCTGTGTGCTGGCTCTTTCACTTCTGGCCATTAAAAACAGAGGATCTTGTTAGGGACCTTCCAGAATTTTGCAACCAGGTTACTGCAGGGTTGCAATCACAATGGTACAAATTAAACACTTTGTCACAGCGCTTGGTAGAGGGTCCTGAGCGTATGGAGCATGAGTTATACACCAACTGTTTTGTATAAGGGGGTGAGGAGGAGGCAGCGACAGTTTCCGAGCTGAACGAAGCCAGGGTGAGGTTCCCTACACCATGTGGGACACCAGAGTGAGATTCTATATAGCAAAACGAGGGGTGATAAAAGAAAGAGGCAGAAGGCCCCAGAGGCTAACTCTTGTCTGTGTTGCCTGGGAATGAAAACGGGAGAGCTTTGTTGGGGGCAGAAGAGAAAGACTGAGAATTCCTTAGAAGTTAGTATTGCTCTGCAAAAGCATGCTCCATTAAGACATGAAGCGTGCCTTGAGTAGCTTATGGTTAATGTTGAGTCATTCCAGCTAGGAATTAAGAGGAAAATACTTTAGGCAGTTGAGGTTTTTCCCCCTTTAAATCTCCCCAAACAATGCAGCGAAGTTTGTTCTAAATTAAAAGGCATAAGCACAGCCCACCACAGACTTTCTGTGTTCTCCCTGTATTATTCTAGGCCCTTCATCTGGGTCTCCAACCCCTGTGACCCATGGATAGGAAAATGACAGATGTAAATTGAGGGAGAAATACTCTAGCTGGTAGATGTTATAGAGGGCAGGTACAACTCAGCATGAATTTTCTGAAAGCAGTGTTTAAAATGATCCTGTTTGAATCCACTGGACTTTTTTTGTTTTGTTTTGTCTTGTTTTGAGAGAGTTCATTTTTTTAAAAAAAAAAAAGAAAGAAAGAAAAGAAAGAAAGAAAGAAAAGGAAAAGGAAAAAAACAGGCCAGACAGCAAAAGATTCAAACATTCCTAGCTTGTGAATGACAAATTTCCCTTTCATTTCTGTTCTAAACACTCGAACTCTGCAAGCTCTGTTAATGATGCTGTGCTTCTCTGGGTGTTTATCTAGGTATCTAGATATATGTCTACATATCTAACAACAAAAAAGATGTTTTAAGCCTTCTCAGGCATGAGCCAAGGAATGTAGAGTAATTATCTGTGACCAATTCTCATCTATAACTAATTAAAATTTCACTTTCTCACAGCATTTTCTTCCTGGTTCAGGGCCAAGTTTTCACTTCTTTTTTCCTAGAAAAGGAAGATACCTGGATATGCTTAGAACTGAGGGTGGAAGGGGAACAGAGTGAAAGAGCAAAAGGGCCCTTTTCAGACTGCATTGTCGCTTTGATCTGCTTCAATCTCCTTTGGTTAATTCCTGGTTTTGAACGCTTTTCCAGCACGGAAGAGTTTCTCAACTCTCCGCCTACTGCATTTGAACCGAAGTCTGCAGAACAGTTTAAGAGCCTCTGCTCACCTCTCTCATTCCCACTTTGGGTGAGCAGACCCCCACCCCAACCACAGCTTTGAGATCCCATCCAAACTTGTTGGCGTCTCAAACTGAACCCCAGATGTTCACTTAGCAAGAAATAAATGAATGGCCCAAGCTATGGACTGAACCAGTGATCCTCACAAATAGATTCCAGGTGTACTGGCATCTGGACTACTATCTCTCTTTTTCTGTATGCACGCTGCATCACACACACACACACACACACACACACACACACACACACACACACACAATACCAATTCCATCCTGAAAAGAATCTGACACCATCTCCAGATGCAGAGCTGATGCAGAACATCAGCACAAGTGACCTAACATGAATTATATCTTTTCAGTCATGGACAAAGGCAAAAGGCTCCAAACATATCCCCCTTTGCTTTCAATGTCAAAATTGTGATACATTTGGTGTTCAGAATCAGCTTAGGCCTGATAGAGCTTAGAATTGCAAAAATACTTAATTGGCACCAATTTCTATTGTCAACCTTTGACACCTCCTGCATTTCTTATGCAACTTAACTACAAATTTAACAAGGGCCTACCATTTGCATACCTGGGACAAGCCATGTTGGGAAGGAAAGAGAGAAGGCAAGTTTTTGGCCTTCAAATAATGTATAGTCCTCTTGAAACAGCAAAGTTCAAGTTGTCTAATTCATAAATTGTTTGAAAATTCATTGTTACTAAATGCCGATTTTATGTCATGCTCTGAGATACACAATCCAGCAAGACCCTGACTTTAAGGAGCTTATAGTCAGTCTAGCGAGGAAAGAGATAAGTAGATCGATGACTGAGAAGAAAATACAGCAAGCTGTGGGAGAAGTCTTTACGGCTTCATGGAGGAGGCAATATTTAATTAGCAACTTTAAAGAAAAGGATGGATGAACCAGGGAATGAAAACAGAAAAAGGGCAGTGAGAATACATGGTGAGAAGTACTGTGATGGGACATCACAGAAAGAGCCCCTACTTTAATATGCGGAGTGAAGGGTGAAGAATACCCATGGCATGGGTGGGGAGAGACTTGGCAGGCACAGGCCATGACATGCTTGAGGCACTTGTGAACCAGGTTGGTAAGATCAGCACATGCGAAACGATGAGAGACGGTTTGAGCTGGAACACTACACTGGGCAATGGGCTTAGACTGTAAGTCAAACAGGAAAGGGGAGCCAACTAGGAGCTAGGGGAGTGGGGAAGGAGGCAAGTCTTGGAAGACAGGTAGAAAGGGATGTGGTCTTCTTAGCTCAGAGGGCAGTATGAGCAAAGCTATGGGCAAGTGCTTTTCCATGACAGTACACAAATAACAGGAAGACCATTAAAACCCCAGTAATGAAAATATGTAGAGATGAGAACAAAAACTAGACAGGTAGGATGAAGCTGCAGGGGCTTATGGGAAGCCAGTGTGTCCTCGAATGCAATCATGATACCGCTAGTGACTTCAGAGGGTAAATGCACAAGCATGTTTATTTTAATTAGCATATATTTTTATGGTTTTTTGTTTTGTTTTGTTTTGTTTTTTTTAAGGAAGATGTATAACTTTCTAGGTAATTGTTACTTAAGATGAGGCTAGGAAAAAAAGTTAGTTGCCTTGAAGTCAAACTAACGAAAATACTAAAAACTATAACAGTATAAGTGCAATACAGATTGACCAAACCATGACAGGGGTACAAAAATTATTAGCATTTGAGGAACCTTGTGTTTCTAAATGGCTGGTCACTGAAGTTTCTCAAGCAGAATTGACAGGAAGAAAGAACCACCACAGGAAGAAAACTCAGGCAGGGGCATGCAGCATGGGCTGCTGGGAAAAACAAGAGTTGATGGCAGGAGAACATGAAAGAAACCATTTTATGAGGCAGTATGTGAATCGAAGGGGACCAGAGGTAGGAATGAATGAAAGAAATAGGAAGATGACAAAGCAAAACCTGGTGACATTAGGTGGGGACAAGTGGAATAGAGGCAGAACATGGTAGATTGGTTTATTGTTTCGAGTTTTTCCCTCCTTCTCTGCCTGAGGATCATACAACCAAGACTTTGGCCATGTGCCTTGATTTGGCCAATGGAAGGTGGGTGGGGTGATGTGAGCAGAGTTTTGAATGTGCTTTTGTGACCTGTTTGATCTCATCTCTTCTTCCATCTACCATGAAAAAAAAAAAAAGTCTCAGATAGCCACCAGCCCAAGGAGAATGAGAAGTCACCTGTAAGACCCAGAATCCAATTCATATGACATCAGCCAAGCCCAGTCAACCCATGATCTGTAAATGAGGAAAATAAATTTGTTTTTGTAAGCCACTGAGATTCTGGGGTTGTTTGGATAGAAGGGAAAACTGACTAATAGAGATGAGGAGGAGCTGAGTTTAGATGTGCAATGATCTCCTGACTGGCCCACCTGCTTCCACCCCCAACCTCCCTATATCCTATTCTCCACTAGCAGCGAGAGTGATTCTTTAAAAACTCTAATTGATCAAGTCATTCTTCTGCTCGGAACTTTCAGATGGCTCCCATATCACAGTGTAAATCAGTGTTCTTACAATGGGCCACACACCCCTACAGGATCTATTTACCACCCTCCTCCTTACCCCTCCAGTTTCACTTCCTTTCACTCTCGCACTTTCTCACTCTACTCAAGCCACACAGCTTCCTTGCTACTCCTAGGACACATCGAGGAACACTCTACCTTGGGCCTTTTCCTTGCTTTCCTCTTCCTGGAAAACAAGTCCTTCAGATATCCAAATGGCTAACATCTTCACCTTCTGTCTTAAAGCCATGTGGAATGAATGGCAGAGTCTGCTCTGAAAAGACTCCAACTGGACATTTCCTCATGGATGTCCCAGAGGCATGTCCAACAAGGACATCATCATCTCCTTCCACCCCAAAGTTGCTCTTGCCGATGTGGTCCTCATCTCAGGGAGTAGCCTTCTTCCATGCTTCACCCCTTTTCACTTGACACTCCCCATGTGCAATCAATCACTATGTACTCTGCCTCTTGAATATGTCTCCAAACCATTCTCCTCTCCTAACTCTGCTACATGCCCTTAGTCCAGGCTATCATGGTCTCCTCCTGCATTACTGAAATGGGCTCCCCACTGGCCTTCATGTCTCCAATCTTCCTCCTTATCCTCCCACTCAACTCTTAAATCCAGCGTCCATATTCCAGGTGGACTGATCTCCCTTATAATACAAGCCTAATTATGTTGTTCCTCTGCTGAAAAGCATTCAATAGCTCTCCACTGTCCTCAGAAAATCATCAAAACTTCATCCTTCTTGGGAAGCTATGTGTCATCTATTCTCTGTCGCTCCAGCTATGATGAATTTCATTTAGCTCCTGAACATACCCTGCTCTCTTCCACCTCTGAGCCTCTGCAAATGTTGTTTCTCTATCCAGCATATTTTTCCTTTCTTCTCTACTTCTCCAAGTCTTAGCTGGGCTGAGAGAACATCTCTTCTAGGAAACCTGTTTGATCCTCTTCTCTACTCCTATGGTCTTCTGAAATTATTTTACTATACTGCAATTTCCTATTGCTTTGTCTCTTTCATTAGAGAAGGAGTACCATACTGAAAAGTCTCTCTAGATCAAGGTGGGCAAATGTTTTCTGTAATGAGCCAGGTGGTCATTTCTTTAGGCTGTGCAGGCCCTGAGCAGGTCTGTTACAACTACTCAATTCTGTAAATGTAGCATAAAAACAGCTTTTAATAAACAAATGATCATGTCTATATTCCAATAAAACTTTATTTACAAAAACAAGCAGTGGGCCAGATTTGGCCCACAGATGCAGTTTGCCATCCCCTGCTCTAGATCATCACTATATCCCCGGGGCTAGAAGAATGCCTTACACATGAAAGGGGCTCAGTGAAGATTTCCTGACTAAGGAAGAAAAGACTGAATGAATATATGAATAAATGATACATTTCAAAATCCAAGTTGACCTTTTTTGAAAAACATTCCTAGAAACAAACTCATGCTTTAGGAACTCTGTCTCTTGTTCCCTCATGTCTAAACCACTGCCTGCACATAACTATAGCATTTATTGAGTGCCACTCTTTTAAACACTTTACAATGATTAATCTATTTTATCCTCAGAATAATCCTATGAGCTATGAACTATTACCTTCAATTTCCTTAGGAAGACAGCTCAGAAAGTTTCCTCAGCGATCGGGCTCTGCCTTGCCATGGCAGACCCCTCCTTCCCTAGAGCCCCTCGCCGAGCCTGTAATCCAGCCTCTTGGTTGGGCCTCTTCCCCCAGTGTCTTCATGGTTGGCCTGAATCCGTGTCTCCCAATGACGTGCTTTGTCCATGTGCCGTGCACCCAGTTTGGGGGTCAGACATTCCTAAATCGGGTCGCCTGACTGCCTCACCCTCTGGTTCTCTAACTTACAGTCTCCAGGTCTGACACTGTTTACCTCTTTCCCAAGAGTTTCTCTCTCTACTCTAAGCCTCACTGACCCTTTGAGCTTTATCCTATCATTTTTTCCCTCTCTCACCTTTTTTTCTGCCCTTTGAGAAAGTTTTAATACCAGCATGACACATTTCAAAGGCCAACACACAATTGATTGTATCTAGAACTTGAAAAGTGTGAGAAAAAGCCAAGAGATGAGAAATGCTCTGATAGAAGCAGTAGCAAGCTCAGCGGTCTTCCTACGGAGATGCGGCCAATTAAAGAAAAGACTTCCTTTGGCTGAAAAGCTCACTACTGAATCAGACTCGAGGAAGAGCACACTGTAATGTTAAACCCCAAAGGGCCGCTCTTTGCTTCGAGGCCCTGATTTCATCTGTAATTCCTCGACGGTTATCTGAAGTATGTTCCCCATGAGGATTTAAGCACTCCCAACAAAAGCAGATCCCTCTGAGAAGCTGGAGGCAGCACTATAGCCTGAATTTGTCTTTCCCCCTTGTCTGGACATGGATCTCTGCTTCTCAGTCTGCACTCAGCAGCCCCCAGCAGCTCACAGTGCTGGTTTGAATCTAACGTATGAGCTGGTGGGCATCACCATGGCAGGCTGCTCGGCTTGGATGTTAACTGCTCATTAGCCATCTGTGCGTGCTGTGCCTCAGCTAACAGACTAGAGAAAGAACGTCGGCCGCTGATACCTGGGAGTCCAGCTACCGACACACGTGGAAACCATCCAGAGAGACCGCAGGTTCGACCCGCAGATTGGCCACATATTTATTTCTCACTAAAATAACATCTGGCTTTCATTTTTTGGTGACAACTCGTTTGGACAAGACCTTGAGTAGGTTAAAAAAAATTACTTTCTACCCTTCCCCCAGCCTTGGGGAACTAAATTGTGTTTAAGCTCTTTAGTGAGCCAAAGGTGTGAATAAGGAACTGGTGTGGGGAACACAAGCTGGGGTGTAAACAAGGAGTTATTTGTTTCTTCTTATTAAAAGATGATGACTCTGAGGAATTCACAATCTCCCCACTTGTACGCAAGGCAGAGTTCCTGGGGGAGAACATAGAGCAAATTCCGTGAAGTTCCCTGGAGTCCACAGCAAAAGTACCTGGCAATCCTAGAGATTGACTCCCTGGCTGAGGCATTTGGGACCCCAGTGTATGATGGGTTTGGGGAGCATGTGTGAATTGTGCAGTGACCCAGAACATGACACATTGCCACACACAGTCTGTAGGTCCCGGGAAGAGCTACTGGCCCTGACTGTCAGAGCCTGGGGTACCTGGGGGCCCCCACTACATTATAAGCTCCATGAGGTCAGGGGCACTATCTTTTTTGTTCTTTACTGTATCCTCAACATCAGCCTGTAGCAGGCACTTACAAGCGTTTGTTGAATGAATTAACAAATACAACACGCAGGTTTTATTGTGATTCCAGTCTCTACCTGTGGCCATATCTCTTCCAGTGTAGACCCAGAATATTTCCCATAATCCTGAGAGGTGGGAGGTCACCAGCCATATGGTAAAGAAGGTTCCTTGAGACAAAAAGACAAGATTCCTTACTGACTGGATCCTTCAGAGCAGAGATGGAACAGGAGCTCCTGTTTCCTGGCTCTCTAGCTGGGGCAGTTCTGAGGAGGAACTGGGTGAGGCTGCACAGGAAGTGAGACCTTGGCATCATGCATCCAAACTTGAAATTTAATTCAGTGCCTACTATGTGCAGAGTATGCAGTGTTATGCGTTTTGGAGCTTTCAAAGAAAAGAGAAGGATGAAGATGGTGTTTGCCCTTGGACTCTCAGAGATCTTCTCATAGGCCATGATCTTTTCTACCACAGACCATTCGTGCACGTTGCTTGATTATTTGCAAGCATGCCCTCTGCACCTCCCTGCATTCTTCTGAGTAGCTTCAGAATCAGATTGAGGAAATCCTTCCCTCAATCGCTCCAACCAGACTAAGTCAGATCTCCCTAATATGTCTCTATGCAACCAGGAACTCCTACTGCATAGTACTTATTACAAGCGTAACTTTCTATTGATTTTTTGTGATTATTTAATTAACAGCTCTCTCATACTACCTGCACTAATACAGTATCTACTAGCTACATATGGCTATGTAAACTAAAATTAAACAAAATTAAATAATCAGCCCTTCAGCTACATTAGTCATATTTTAAGTGCTCAGTAGTGACATGTGGCTAATGGTTATCACACTGGACAGTACAGAGATAGAAAATCTCTGAGACTGCAGAGCATTCTATTGGACAGTGTTGTCTAGACTCTACACTCTATGGAGATAGGCACCATGATGGTTATTACTTCCATTACATGCTGCCACAAGTAGAACAGTACCTAACCATATAGTGAGTGCTCATGAAATACTTGCTAAATGAGTGAGAAATTTTACAACTGAGCAAAAGAGACAGACCTGTAAACTAGAATACAAGGCAGCAAGATTTGGTGCTACATGGGAGCCCAGAGGCCAAGAGTATCATGGAACAAAGGACTGTTCTCACAGAGGTAGGATATACTATATACTAAAGAGCAAATGAAAATAACACCTGAGTCGGGCCAGGAATCAGGAAAGTGTGTGTCAAGTGTGTGGAAGAACAACAATTCATCCTGGAGGCACCTACGTGTTTGGAATGAAGGACTTGGAAAGGTATGCTGAAAAACTTGGACTTAATCCACATGCAAATTCAGGTGAGATTACTGTCCACATACTATGTGCCAAGGCTAAGTGCTGCACACATGTTATTTGTAGCAGCCTTTTGGAGTAGGGAGTATAATGATCTCCACTTGCAGATGAGAAAACTGAGGTTCATGTGGGCCATTTGGACTCATGTGGATTAAATAACCCGATAAAAGTCATCTGTCTAACAAGTAGCAATAATGTGATCACCAAAATAAGCTCCACAAACGTAGGGATATGTCTGTTTCGCTCTCCATTGCATCATCAGCACCTAGCATAGTGCTGGAACATACTAGAGGGCTAAGGCAGTGGTTGAATGAATAAGTGATTAAACTTGTTTGGTGGCGATGCCTCCAGCTGTAGTGG
The DNA here is from genome assembly GCF_902729225.1 of Pteropus medius. Taxonomy (NCBI): domain Eukaryota; kingdom Metazoa; phylum Chordata; class Mammalia; order Chiroptera; family Pteropodidae; genus Pteropus; species Pteropus medius. The sequence continues at coordinate 8,640,814 of NW_024340699.1, forward strand.
AGACAGATGGAAAGGAGAGAGGCAGTCCGGCAGAGGGGTTGGGAGTGAGAGCATTGGATTCGACTCTCTGAGTTCAGTACCGGAGCGAAAACTTACTCTCTGGGTGAACTTGAGTACATCATCTGATCAATGACAATGACAAGAGCCCTTTCATTGGACAGTGGTGACACTTAATGAAGTAGATAATTCACATATCAGCTATCATATAAATAATGGCTATGTTATTAAGAGGTTATCAGGGCCAGGTTTTGGAGAGAAGAAGAGATATCACAGATATTATGGAGGTTTGAACGAATTTGGGACTTGACAACCACAGGAAAGCTGGGGCCAAGGAATGAACCACAGATTCCTAAAAGGATTTCATCCCAGGAAGAATGAAAAGCTAAATGTGACCATGATTAGAGGTGGGAGACACAAGAAGAGAAAGAGATTTGGGTGCAAAGTAAAGATCATGGTGAGTTCCCCTGGTCCCCAAATCCAGGAATCCAAGCCGAGACTAGAAAAATAGACACATCCAAGGGCACAGAAATGCCCTCTCTCTCAGTTAAGCAAGACTGATCAAGACAGAAAGGAGAGGGGCTACACTGACTAACCTTCTAAGAGCAGAGCAACCACCCAAAGCCTCACAGGGCTTAATGTCTCACTTGCTGAGAGCCCTATAAGACACTGTCTTCGCCATGAGTGGGTGAGTGATGGCTGCCAAGCAACCATGCATAAGGTCAAATGTTAGGTCCAGCAAAATAAACAGATAACATACCAAGCTAAGACTGTGGCTTCCTAGTTTGGTGCCTTGTCACTCAAAGCATGGTCCAGGGATTAGCTGCATCAGTCTGACCTGGGAGCTTATGAGAAATACAGTGTCACAGGCCAGGCCCCAGATCTACTGGACCTGCCTCTGCCTGTTAGCCATATCTCTAAACAACTCATGTGAACACTAAGGTGAGAGGGTTTAGAGCTCTGCAGACAAGATGCCTATATTCTGGTTCTACACTTACTACATCTGTGACTTTAGGCAAGTGATTTAAAATCCTAAGGCTCCAATTCTTCATCTATGCAAAGAGAAAACAAACTGACTCATTGGGTAGCTCTGAGCCTTACCCAAAATTATGCATATGAAGGTGGTTAACAGAGCTTGTAACTGGTGAGTCTTCGATTAATGCCAGCAATGGTTATTAAAATCTCAGTGCCCAGACAGGAGGCAGAATGACGGTCCAATTGACTATTCTTTAGGTTAAAAAATGTTCCCAAAGAAATGAATCGATAAAACGAAGAAGAAGCCAGCACCAATCCAGCCACCCTTCCCAGTTGCATGTATTTATCACTCCTAACGCTTGGAGGCTCCACCCTGCAGAGTACTTGACCCAGATCAGGCCCATCTTCTTGGACTTACAGTGCAAGATAGACAAGATTAGACCCAGAGCCAACATAAACATTGGAATGGGCCTTGAATCACTCTCCTGATTAGATCAGCAAACACACCAGGGCCACATAGGACATTCCTGGAGGATGGAACAAATATGAATCAGATCAACCTGACGCCCTGCCCAGGAGTGGTTTATGGCCAAAAGCAACAGAAAGCCCACAGGACTGCACTGATGGACCTCCAGAACAGACTGCCACCAAGGCAGAATAAGTTTCCAGAAGAGCAGCAGCACTACCACCTAAGCTTTCTAGCATGCTAACCAGCAGTGTTCTACAGGCTTTACAGGTTTTAATCAATTGAATCCTTTCAAGTCCCTATAAGGTCCAGCCCATTATTAGTCTAATTTTAAAGAAGATAAAACTGAGGCTCAGAGAACTTAAGTTACTTATACAACTTCTCACACTACTGGTAAGTGGCAAGCTAAGATTTAGGTCAAGTACAGAATGTACCTCTCACCTCATCACCTGTGCCTTAACTGACCACCCATGGCTCCCCTGCTGTCTGTCTGTCCTCTATGGCCAGAAGCTATCTGTGCTGCCCAGAGAGGGCTGGCTGAGACAGCAGCAAGGGGCTAACCGACCTTGGGAGGGATGGATTCCAGACCCCACCTGAGGGAGGGCTTCTCACCTTACTCAGCCTCAGCTACAAGCAAGTGGTGACACTTTATGGGATGCCTAATCCTATCCCGAGAAACAGCAATGTAGAAATTCAAAAGATGAAATCACATAAGCAGTTTATCACCATAAGTACAAAAACAGGCATCTGTCAACAAAGGCACACGATTATAGGTGAGCGTTCATTGAATGGCTCCTTCCTCTTCTGCTCTCAGGAGCCTTTTGAGACCTCAAGTTGTCAAGAAGTCTCTAGTTGCAGAGATTCAATGTCTGTGTGTGTTGAGACAGATGCAGAGGCAAACAGGGAGGCCGTGATTTCTGCTCTGTGCCTGCTTCTTCAGCCCAGTCTCCCCACTCGCACCGCAGGTGGCCAGTCGAGTGAGCCTGGGGCTCCTGTCCCAGCCCCCATTCTCCAGTAGTGTCCCCTGGCTCCTCTCCTCAGACACAGCATCATTCTTACCCTTGAATCCTGCTGCACTCAGGGTTTTCTCATTCAGCTCCTTCCCTGTCTTTGGAACCCCACACTGGACACCACAGTGCCCTACATACCCAATGCCCTGTGAGGCCTCTGCAGGCATAAATAAGATACTAAAATCAACACTCTTGTCCACAGGCTCTCTTCATTCACAAACTGGCAGATGGATCCTAGCCAAGTGCAAGAAAAGTCTTAATTTGGAGGTTTAAAAGAAAATCTAAATCCAAGCCCAAGAATGTACCAGATCAAGAACAAATGGTAATGTAAACGAAGGACTTTGGGTGATTATGATGTGTCGATGTAGGTTCATCAGTTGTGACAAATGTTCCTCTCTCTGGAGGATGTTGATAATGGGGGAGTCTGTGCCATGTGTGGGGGCAGGGGGTAGGTGAAATCCCTGTACCTTCCTCTCTATTTTGCTGTGAATCTAAAACTGCTCTAAATAATCATCTTAATAATTTCTAAAATTTAAAACATAATTTTCAAATGGTTAAAAATTGTGTGTGTGTGTGTGTGTGTGTGTGTGTGTGTGTATTTTTTTTTTTTTTTTGCTTCCTTCTGGCTTCTTGAACTACATCAAATAAATGATTATCTTCTCCATCTACAAATAAAGCTCTGATTGGTGTATGAGATCTCTCTCTCTCTCTCTCTCTCTCTCTGTCTCTCTCTCTCTCTCTCATTGTTTGTATAAGAATAATTTCTGGAAGCAAACAAAAAAAGAATAGATATTGACTATATTTGGCAAGGGGAACCAGAAATTGGGTAAAGCAGGAAAACTTATATTTTATTGATTTTTAAATCTCAGTAGATTTGTACCATGAATATAGTACCTGCTACTTTCAATTTCAACAGTTGTCAATAACAATTAAAAAATGTTGACTTGGTGAGAGAAATATGCTCATGTCATGTGTCCACTCCAGACTGGTTCTTCAAACCAACCCCTCCCCTCCAAAGCACACTGTGCACATGCCAACAATGAGGAACAGTGCCTTTCATGACAAACATAGGGCATCCACCTCAATCGTGTCACCCACAAACCCACAACTGATCCCCTTCTGTAGCAGCCCCTTCTGGTGTCTGACCCTGCACTTGAGCTCTGCTTCTGGCTCTCACTCTGCTTTAATCAACTGATCTGGTTTCTTGGGATAAAGGACTTTGCCCATGATGTGCCCTCAGGCTTTTCCTTACAATGCTGGCTCCTCTATCTCAAACCCAGAGGGTCCCACCCCAATCACCAGGAGGTGTCAGAACTCTGGAACTCACTTTTTCTATCAGGCAAAGATGCCTTTGTGCTAGTTCCTGATTTCCCCAAGTAATCAAATTTGAGTTCTTCTGGATCTCCAAATGGACCTACATAAGATCAGGGTTCAAAATCCTGGCTCAAGTGGACAGAAGAAAGTCTCATGACTAACTCAGCAAATATGGCTCAGAAAATGAGTGCTTCCCCTCCAGCCTGGGCTGTTCTGTTTACACACTACTTCTTCCCATTCAACAGGCTGTCATTATGTGAGCGCCAATAAATTGGGCGGAATTGTGCACACAATATATCACTGTGCAGCGCTGCCAGAATTGGAACATAAAGACCACTTAACTCAGAACAAAATCAGGGAGCCCGCAAATTAGTCACCGCAGAGATGCAAAGACAATGTTAGTCTATTCACTACACTCAACAGTATTACACATCTGAATGGTTTAAGGCTCCTCAGAGGGGTGCGTAGCAGAGTTTATTTACTGCTTCTGTGGCAGGGGATGGGCTGGCACTAGTTGGCACATCAGATGAGAAGCCTCCGCACCTCAAGACATGGTGGCTTTTCCCTCTGTATCTCCTCTGACCTCTAGCCATCAGCTCATGGTGCTGTGCCCATCTTTCACCATGTCCCCAGCATCCCCTTCCCAACACTAATGCACAGAATGGGATATGCAATGTTCACTGGGAAATTCATTTCTCCCCACCTCATCTCCTCCTCTCCCAGATAGGTAAGGTTGCATGGAGTGGTCTACATCTCAATGTTACTGTTGTTTGGACAATGGGAAGTACACAAGGATGTGTGTGACAGCAATTTCATTAAAAGTCCATTATGGCCTAGCTGGGCAGTGAGCCATGCAAGCTAATGACCAGGTATTGTCAAATACTCAGAGGCCCTTGGCTTACCTCCCTGAATAATAAACTGACTAGCTTCCTTGGGGATGTGTTTAAGTCCACCCAGGATAATGGCTTTTGGGATTCTAATCATGGACATACCACCTTGTTATCATTTCTGGGTATCATTCGTATTATTATTTAATATATTTCTTTACATTAACTCACCATTTTCATTTTACTTAAACGCTTGCTTTACTCTCATTCTACGCAAAAATACCAACGAGGCCAAGCATTCGAAGAGCTATTTATCTAATACAAATTACAAAAAAAAAAAAAAATCTGTGAAAATTAAAATTAAAATGTTACATCTATCACACTGTGGCGTACTTGGAAAAGTATCACTCAGAAGTGAGTAGGCTCCACTGTGTCATGAGCTCTTTCCCACCACACTAGCAAGGAATTTTGTGCATAGTATGTGCTCAATATCAATTTGCTGATTTGAATTGATTCCAGATGCCATTTAACCAAACTTGTCGAGATGGTGATTTAAAAAAAATAATAATATTCAAGATCTAAGCAAATTATTTCCCTCATTTCTAGGCCTTGAGACTTGGAAGCTACTAGAAAAACATCTCAGCCTTGAACTTCTTGGTTCAATTAGAAGGGTCAAAGTAAACTGACAAAGTTATGGCATGATTTATCTTTAGCAAAGCAAGAAAGCACTCAGGAAAACAGCTTGCAAAAATGATTCAGAACTTTGCTTTAAGTGTCTTTAGGAGGAAGAACGTCTGCAGCTGCAGATCCTTCACATAGAGCTGGTGTATGCATGGCAAGCCACACGAGTGGATGTCAGTGCTTCAGTCATTGTCATCAAATACAAACATCAATGGCCATGGTAAAACCCCCCAGCCCACCCCTGATTCAAGCTGGTTCTTAACCAAAATGGCCAAGGCATGGGTGTTCACTCAACAAGTATATGAACGAAATCCAATGGGGAGGTCTTCTTATCATCCGAGAAACTGGACTGTGCTTGGAAAAGTCTATGCCACCATTCAAGGGGCACTGTGGTATAAGAAATTTAGCTACATGGGTTATTAAAGGCAGCTGTAAATTCTACCTGAGGTTCCTTCCACCACCCCGCCACCCCCACCCCCCGCGCTTTTCCCACAGCTGAGACACATGTTACTTGGAGAAAGTTCCCAAGGAAGCTTAGTGACTGTTTTGATTGCATCTGTCATGTCACGGGCCAGGATGAGAGATGCCTCTGTAAATGACTTGTTGCCAAAGCAGTGATCCCAGGAACACGGGCCTGGAAGGCCCTCAGAGTGGGGTATCTTAGACCTCCAGGTAAAGAAGACCAACAGAAACTGGATCTGCAGCCAGCCAGGGCTGGGGACATTTCCTTTGGCTGGCTGGCTGTAACACCTAATTTCACCAGGGAAGCTTTGTTAGAGTGAATAAATCGTGTGCTCTTCCTCTGCAGGGTTAGCAACGTAGGTGTCCTGACAGGTCGAACAACAGTGATAGAGATGGGTCTTTAGGGATTAGTGCAGATCGGACTCCCACCTGATGGGATGTAGCTCTGCTCAGCCCCTATTCTGCTGCTTGTGTAATCTCAGGTCAGAAAATAAAGTAAAAAGGCAGAGCTCAGAGTTTAGAAAGCATCGCATGGGAGTAGCATACATAGCCTCTCTTTTATTTTTTCTTTGTTTTTTTAAGAGAGACCTTTGGAGATAAAAAAGATTTTCAAATTCCAAAATGATGTACAAAATGGGTCCTTGTCAAATAAATCAACCAAGAAAAATAAAACCAGCAAAGAGGTTTCTTTTTTTCCAAGGGCTGACTCAGAAATCCATTTCTGCAGCAATGCCTACATATGTGTCTCCCAGGCCATCTGCAAGGATATCTGCGCGGGAAGGGAGGAGGCTGCAGAGAACAGGGAGGGCTGAGAGATGCATCCTCCGCCTCTGGCTATCTTCAGAGCCCGTTCACAAAATTCGCAGAACAAGCAGGCTTTTGACTTTGTAAACACATCTCATCTTTACCACTTATGTCTTAAGAAGGTACACAGGATCAGGCAATGGCAAGATCATCCACTTGCAGGTAACAAGAGCTACTTTCAAATCTTGCAATGAGGCTTTGGTCAAATTATTTAACCTCTCTGGACCTCAGTTTCTTTATTGGTAAAATGGAAGCAAAATAATCAGTACTCCATAGGGTTACAGTAAAGATTAAATAAGGAAATGTATGAATGCCAGATGCATAAGAGTATATATGTCACTACACAAATTAGATGATATATAGAAAATTACTATAATAGGAGATTGCCCACCTTACCAACAAACGATAATTATTCACCTTGCTCCAAATAGTTTACCCATTTTAAAAAATTTATTTTATTAAATTTATTAGGGTGAATTGGTTAATAAAATTATATAGGTTTCAAGCGTTATCCATTTTTTAAAATGAAATATGCACTCTAAAAAGTAATATAACACTCAAAATTTATAGATTTTATTTTATATAAATGATACCTCAATAAAAAGAAAAAACTGCTACTAAGAAGGATGTTCGAAGTACTATACCTACTACATGCCAGGTCTTCTATCACAGCCTGGGGACCAGTGAAGGCAGTTCTAGAGGAGGTGTTTCATGAATGGGTTCTTCACTGACATCAGTGTACGAACAGTTATCAAGGTAATGATTATAACAGGTAGGTACCCAGAATGAAGTTCTAGATGGATGTCATTCCCACTAGAGGTGGTGCCCTGGAGGAGAGCCCAGCAGAGCCTATCTAACTGGAGCTGGAAGGGAAATGGTGAGGAGCAACCCAAAGACCCTCAGGTCTGGCTGTACCTCTATCAGTGTTCTATGTGGGTTTCCAAAGGACTGGAATTATTAGTGACACTGCTTGAGTGCACAACAAATGTCAATAGGGGCGGGTTCTGGCCAGGCACAATGTTAGGTGCCTGTGATGCTGTTCTGAGCATAAACACATGGCTTCCATCTCAGGGGGCTTATAATCTAATGAGGGAAACAAACGTCAGCATCACTAAGGAATCTGTAAATACCGACTGAGGTGAGCAAAGGGTCAGAGTCCAATAAGAATGTGCGAGAGAGGAATTTAACCACTGGGAGAGGCATGGAAGGCTTTTCTGAGGTGACCCTGTTGCTGAGAGCTGAAGGATGAATGGTGGTTACTAAGTGAGTAGGAGAGGAAGAAGAGGAGAGTGAGGGGGAGAGAGAGAGGAGAGGCCAGACCCCTGAGGCCCATGACAAGGAACTGAAGATGATTTTAAGAGTTAAAGGAAGCTGAGGAATGATTTTAATGATGATGGAGAATACTTTCCCTGGGGTCACAGCGGAAGCAGACAGGTAAGAGAGAAAGTCTGTGGTCCTTCAAGCAAGAGATAATGATGTCACAATCTATAAATTAGTAATGGTGGGTCTCAGGATGCTCAAAGACCCAAGTAAGATTCATTTTTGCTAAGATCCAGGACTAGATTCTCTCTGACTTCTTACAATGTGGATGCTGAAGAGGATGCCTCAGTGAGATGGACACTAACATGAAAGGAGTGGCAGTGACTATCTGAACTTCCCACATCCCTCTGCATCCTTCAATACTGTCAAGACAGCCACACCCTATGGGACCTGGGGACCATCTTGGAAAAGGGTGGCTCCCAGACAATAGCACATCTACAAGATAATAGGTAAATGGGAGGCATGGAGGCCCCTGGGGAGATAGTGTTGCTGTGTACAGGTCACTGAGTGGCCTCCCTGGATGGCCATTAGCATATAAAGGATGCATATACTTGAGCATTCTCTAGTTAAGGAATAGTAAATAGTCTATCTTCAAATTTATACTTGCTTCCATTCTTGGAAGAGATTTTTATATACTAAGTTATGTCACTTAAATCTGATCATGATGATGATGATGGAATTAACAGTTAATATGTATTAATCAGTTACTTTCTTTTGTCAGTGCTTTGCTAGACACAAGATGTGCATTATTTCATTTAACCCTCTCAACAATTCTAGGGTAGGTAATTCTATTCTCTTTTTACAGATGAGACATTCAGGCGTTTGCCTAAGGCTGCATGGTTGGCCCGTGGAGAACCTGAGAGTCCAAGCAGGCAGCCTGAGGACACATGTGCGCCCAATCACTAAACGCATCTCCAACAAAAACCAGAGTTCTAGCAATACCACTTGGGCAGCTCTCTACAACCTTCTACAAAGGGCTGCAGTCCCAACTTGATATCATTTGATCTCATAAAAAAATGTGATAGTATGTGCCCAGGCTCCCAACAGAGGGCCGGATGGTATGCTTGTCTAGAAATGCCCACAATTGCCCTACTTAATCAATTATAAATGGTATATTTATACACTGTACAGTAGAAAGTTCTCTAGTATGTACATAGATCAAATAAATAAAGTAGTACAAGAACCAATCACATACATTTAATCCCACTTTATTTATTTAGGCGCTCCTGGGAGAAGAGCCTCGCAGTGCTGAGGGAGGCTGTGGGACTTTGAGGAAACAGCTGGAAGAATCTTGGGGAGAAGGTTTGAGGCCAAGAGCCAAAAAGAGTCCCCTAGAGAGGGGTGTTGCCATTTAAGAGAGATTTCCTAAATGACAGAAGCAGGAGGACATGCTCTGAAAACACGAAAGCTGTCAGGGAGTGAAATTACTGGGTCACAGGAGTGAGGACTGCCAAAGAGAAACTCTCTAAGTAAGACATGGGCGCAGTCGACAGAAGCCTCTCACTGTTTGAAGCGCTGTAAAGTAAAGGTGTCTCGGACATTTTTTTTTCTAAACACATTTGTTTAGCATATCTGTCTCCCTACAGCACTCACAGCTCCAAGATAAATTGTTTAACAACTTATAGTTAACGTGTGCTTGTTTTCTGCTGTTTGGTCTCTGGGCCCCTAAAAATAAAGTAGCACACTCAAAACATAAATTTAAAAAGAAACAGAATAAAATGAAAGCATCCCGGAATGTCCTTCTTTATTTTGCCACTCTAAAGCTCCTAGGGATCTTCCTAGTTAGCACCTTAATTATGGAAATTCTTATTTGTATTACATGATTTATTTAAAACCCTGCCTTTCCAAGAGAATAAAATCCAGGTTTTGAAGCACCTCTCAAAACAATTTATTCTTCTCCACCGACTAACTGCTTTGGCCGGCAATCATGAATTTATAGTACATTATGCCAAAGCAAAACACTCTAATAACTTAATCAAACATTTAAAATCCAGCTCACAGCCACATAATATACAGAAGCAGTTTTCTCAGCTCTCTCGTTAAAAGTCAATTACCATTTTTATTCCAAACCTCCACATCTTGGAGAAGCCACACACACACACACACACCCGCACACGTGTGCGCGCACACACACAGGGAGGAAGTACAAGCATTTTGAGATTCAAAGCTGACTGACATTCCCAGGCTTAACGCCATTCTCCTTGTTACATTTGGAAATGACGAAATTAGTTCTTCAGATATTTAAATTCTACCAAAAAACGATATAAAGAGAATAAAACAAATGAACCTAAAGAATTGGTTCTTTTGATTTTCAAGGCATTCAGAGGGAGAACTGGGCACAATTTTAAACTGGTTATGTGGCTGGGCCCCCATTAGGACAGTAACAGAAATATTAATGATAATCTGCATCGGTTTGTCTGTCTGCCTTTTTACAGTATGTTAGTAGATACATACTTTCTGACAATGCCCTCATTCCTATCAGACATAAAATACTATTAAGCTAATTTTTCTGATTAAAAAAAAACAAACAAAACAAGCTTTGACCACTTTCGATGGGAGAACAAAGACAGGAAGACAATTTAGTACATATTTGGCATGAGGTTTGGCCTAAGAGATGTAAAAAAACCAATGAGTAAAAATGTCATCATTTGGTCAAATAAATTGCTCCCTTTTTAACACATCACTCTTGGCCTTCGATGGGAAGAGGAGGAGGGTGCAGGAGGATGGAGAAATATATTGAGTGATAACTGCGCCAACCACTATAGAAGCACTTCCCATGGATAATCTCATGAGAGCCCATGATGTGGGACAGTGAAGTCATGCCACAACGTACATTTAGCCTGTGAGTGAAGTATAGGCACTCTGCAAAAATTAAAGAAGTGAGAAATATAAGGTACAGAAGGTCCTACCAGCCATTCTGCTCAATGAACCCGTGCCCCCAAATGCCCTTGGATTAGAGATGTGAATCTACTCTTCTCTCGATCTCTCGGTCCCCATGTGCTGCTCATAGTGGGCATTTTGTTGTCGGGAATTCTAGTGGTCAGTGGTATTTTTTAGTATAAAATGTCCTTACACGTCTTGTTTATAGGAGATAGAATCATCAATAATTCTGAATATTTTCCTTTTTTATCTTTTGTGCCAACTTTAGAAACAAGCCTCTGCATAAAAGGCAATGCCACTCAAACAATGATTATCCCCACTTAACAGATGGTTCCCGGAGCTACTAAGAAACCTGCCCAAGGTCTCGTGGCTGGTAAATGAAATGAGATGATTTATCTAGGTTCAAATCCTAACTTCAGAGTCCATGCTCTAATCTTTAAGAGCCGCACGCTCACTCTAAATTAGCAGATCTAAGGGCCCATGGAAACTTCTAGAGAGTGGCCCTTGATGTTCTTGCCTCCTCCAACTCCTTGTCTTAGAGATTTTCCAGGAACACATGGCAGTCATTTTTTTCAGCTCTACTTTAGAGACTACAGTGAAATATTTATGAGCATTTACTATGAGCCAGATATGCTCCTAAATTCTTCTCGTGCATGCTATTTAGTTTTCCCGACAATGCTATGAGGTGGATATGTAGACGTTTCATAGAGGAGGCAACTGAGCTAAGAGAAGTTCATTAATTTGTCCGAAGTCAAACAGCATGTAAGTGTGGGTCACCACGCTAAAGCCCATGTTCCTTACTACTCTGCTATACTTTCTTCCTACTTCTCTGATTAAATTCCTGCCATCACTAAACTTATATTCTGAGTTTTATTGTCCAGGGAGACAGCCCCATCCTTCACTATATGACAATTTGAAAGTTTTAGGTTTAAGTCTTTCAATAACCTTCTCCTCATCTGCCTTATTCCTTTTTACGCGACCAGAGAAGAAAGAGCTTGGTGGGAGAGAATCAGCTAGGACTGTTTTATGACTGCAGGTCTTTAGTCCTGCCTGGGTCTTCTGATGGCCTCAAAAATCTTCCCCAGCTTTTACTTTTCCCTTTAAGATTTCCCTAATTTTATGGCTCCCCTTCAGTCTGTCTTGCAATTCTTAAGTAACCAAAGGAGAATATATTTCCAGATAGAAGTTACGGTTTTTGTTTTTTTTTTAAATATAAGAAATAATTCCATAAACCAATCAAATATCTGTCAACAGCGGTGTTTCTGGTGTTGGCAGCTTATAAAACCCACACAGACACTGGGGTTTTTTCATGGATTTAGTGTAATTTAAGTATAGATACCGCAGGCGATAAATTTTCACAAAGAAAACCCTGTCCATAATTCTGAGTTAATAACAATGGTCAGGCTTTGATGTTGACACAAATGAGGCCAAATGAAGAAAAAGGCACATTCATGGGCTGTTTGAGGGTCTGGCCTCTAAATGATCAGCTCAAGGAACATAAGACATGTTAGTGCTGGTGGGACAAGCAGGGTTCTATGTACCAGGAACAAAATAACCCTTGCAATAATTTAAATATATATATTTGCCACACATATGCACTTAAATATATAATATAATTATTTACTTTACAACTAATTAAAGGGTAAATGTGAACTCTGGGTTAGAGCTAAGGACACCGTTGTATTCTGCTGTTTGGAAAAACCAAGTTAATGCCAAGGCAGCTCAACCCCTCAAACACTGCACACTGCATTAACGTTTCATAGAAGTCAAATTCCTCTCTAGCTTGTTTCCTTGTCTGCAAAGTGAGGAAATTGGATAACATAATATTTCAATCTCTTTCCAGCTCCTGATGGTTATGTTTTCTTTTCCTGAATTCAGAACAGTCCTGTATTCAAATCAGCATGGCAAATTACTTAAACTTTCTATAGTTTTTTTTCTCTGTGAAAAGGACAGATGATAATTTTTTAAAAATACATTAAAAAGAATTTTTATCAAAAAATGTTCAAACATATGGAAAAGGAGAAATGCATTGGTGTGCCCTCCACTTAGATTTGATTGATTTTATTTTGCTATATTTGCTTATTTTATTTTTTTATGGAACCATTTTAAAGTAAATTATAGACATCAGGGAACTTGATCTCTAAATACTTCAGCGTGCATCTCAAAAAATTAAGGAGATTCTCTTATATAACTAGACTAGCATTATCACACTTAGCAAAATTAATAATTCCCTAACATCATCTGATATCCAGTCCACTTTCAGATTTCTCCATTTGTCTCAAAATTTTATTTTATACATTCATTTCTTTAAATCATGCTTCAATTAAGAGCCATGCATTGAAGTTGGTTGTTATATCTGCCTCTAAAATATTTTTAATAAATTATGTTTTGAAGCGTAACCCATATACAGAAAAAATATACAAATCAAAATTATAGGGCTTGAAGCATTCTGCACCCAGTGAACAGAACCACAAACTTCTACCCATATCTAGAAACAGATGATGATACATCTCAAAAATCCCTTACTGTCCCTCTCACTTACAACCCTCCAACGAGAAACATTGCTCTTTTAATATAAAGACTAACTTTGCCTGTTTTTAAGATTATATAAATGGAATCAGGTAACATATGTTCTTTTATGTCTGGGTTTTGTCACTCACTCTGTTTCTGAGATTTATCATGTTGTTACATGTAGCAGTTTTTTATGTTGTTTTCACTTGTAACCTATTTTTTCTCATGTTGACAAGCACTTGGCTTGTTTTCAGTTTGGGGCTATCACAGTGCTGCTATGAACATTCTTGTGTATATCTTTTTGTGGGATAAATATCCAGGAGTGGAAGTGCTGCTGGGTCACGGGGGGTACGTATGTATTCAGCTCTAGTTGACACTATCAAAAAGCTTCCAGAGTAACTGCATCAATTTGTCTCACAACAGTCTAATAAATGTAGTTTTTTTCACATCATCATAAACACATTGTTTTAGCTACTCTGATGGATATGCAGTGTATGGAAGTGTGGTTTATTTTACCTTTCTCTGAGGTCTAATGACACATTGAGCATCTTTTCATATGGTCATGGGTCATTTGGATGTCCTCAAAACTCTTAACCATTTTTCTACTGTCATTTATCTTTTTCTTATTGATTTTTAAGAGTTCTTTATATACTCTTAATATTAGCCCTGTATCAATTGCATGCACTGACAATATCTTCATCCACACCGACATGCTTTTTCACCTACTTGATGTACTTTGATGAATAAAAGTTATTTATTTTAATGTAGTCTGAGTTATCTATTCTGTATTCTGCTTAAGAAATATCAACTACCCCAAAACCATGAAGATATTTTAAGTTATTTTTTAAAAGTGTTATTATTTTCTCTTTCACGTGTAAATCTACAATCCACTTGAAACTAATTTTGTGAATGGCATGAGGCGGGGGGTAAGGTAATTTGTTTCCATATGCATATCCAATTACTCTATTACAATTATTAGATCATTCACACTGCTTCACAGTGACACTTTTGTTATAAATCAAGTGCCCTTCAACATCTGGGTCTTCAAGACTGTCTTAGTTCTTCTCAGCCTTTTGCATGTCCATATAAACTTTAGAACCATCTTAATTTCTATAAAAACCTATTAGAATTTTGATTAGGATTGAACTAAATCTATATATCAGTTCAAAGAGAACTGACACCTTTGAGATATTGAGTTGTCCAATCCATGAACATAATATATCTCTCTACATATCGGAGTCATCTTTCATTTCTTCTAGTAATGTTTATCATTTTCTGTGTTAAGGTCTTGTGCATCTTTCATTAGATATATTCCTAGGAAACTGATATTTTTTTGGTGTTATTATAAACATATTTTTTAAAATTTCCTAATTATTTGTCACTGGTATATAGCGTTATCTAGATTTTTTGGTATACTGATCTAGTGTCCAGTGACCTTGGAAATTCACTTAGGAATTCTGATAATTTATCTGTAGATTATCTTGTGTCTTGTGTTTTCTCTGTACTTAATTATGTTGTCTGCGAATAATGACACATCATATTTCCTCTATTCCAATCCTTATGCCTATTCTTTTTCCTTCCTTCCTTCCTTTCTTCCTTTCCTTCCTTCTTTCCTCCCTATTCCCTGCCCCGCCCTCCTTCTTTCCTTCTTCTTTTATAATTGCCAGAACCAGGATTTCTAACGCAATGTTGAATATAAGTCATGATGACAGGCATCACACAAGAGGAACATTTTAATATCTCATCATTAACTATGATGTTTGTTTTAGGTTCTATATAAATAAGTTCTATTTTATTCTTAATAGTTTAAATGCTTTTAAATTGTGAACTAGTACTGTATTTTATTAAAAATAAAATACAGTACTAGTTCACAATTTTTTTTTCTTCATCCATGGAGATGAAATGACTTTTCTCATTTATTCTGTTAATGAGATGAATATATTGTTATTTTTTAAATAACAGATGTTTACTTGTTATGTCATAGCCAAGTGCATGTCAGCAGGGACCCAGAATCCTTTCATTTTGTGTGTCTACATCCTTCAAGTTCTTAGAGTACTGTCAATTTAGCCAGCACAAGGAAAGAGAGCCAGCATGGAGGATCATGGAGAACACAGCACTTCTCTTATTCCATAGAATTCCAAACCTCAGTCACAGATCCTCATCTAACTTCCAGGGAGCTTTGGAAGTGCAGACTGTATCTGTCCTTGTGCCAATGTCTCTGCACTTTTTTGATTGTATGAAACCTGTTCACCGGTCGATTCCTTAGGAAGGGCTCCACGGGCATTATTATGCCCAAGTTCCTGAATGTTCATATTAGTCTGTTGTCATTACACTAGAACACACACACACACACACACACACACACACACACATATTGCTCTGGTTTACATTTTATAAAATCTCTGGTTTAGAGTTTATTTCCTTAAAGAGTTATTCAACTGTATTCTGGCTTTGGTTTCAAAAGTATGCTGGAAATCTTCCCATATAAGTGTCTAACTGATGGATGTGCTTAAGAATTGTTTTCCTTTAAAATTCAATAGTTTTATTGAATGTATTTTGGTTTTAAACCTTCAGGATCTATTTTTCTAAGCATTCAGGGCCCTTTCAATATGGACCTTCAAACTATCTTTTATTTCAGGAAGTTTTTATTACTATTTGTTTTGTTTTGTTCCTTTGCTTTAGTTTTCTTCCTCAGAGAGTCATATTGTAAGTGTTAGAGCTTCTTTGACTGATTTCTGTATTTATAACTTCCTCTTAAATCCTTTTTTACCTCTTTATTAATTCCTTACTGATTTTTAAAATATTCGCTTTGCCATTTTCCATTTCTCTTACAGCATTATCCATTACATTTATTTACTCTTGAATTCCACCTAGATTAGTATGTATGTATGTATTTTTGGTATAAAACAGTAACATTTCTTTTGCTTGTGAATCTAATTCAAGCAGGGTTTGGCATAGTCACCTGTTTTCTAAACAAACTTTTTACAGTAGAATCAATTTAGATTTACATAAAAGTTGAGAAGATAGTGCAGAGTGATCTCATATACCCTATACTCAGTTTCTCCTATTACTAACATCTTACATTAGTATAGTACATTTGCCACAGAACCAATATCGATGCGTTAGTATTAATTAAAGTCAATACTTTATTCAGATTCCCTTAATTTTTAACATATATCGTTTTGTTTTGGTTTTTTTCCTGTTTTAGGACACATCTAGGATGCCCTATCACATTCAGTTGTCATCTTTCCTTATGCTCCTTTAGACTGTGACAGTTTCTGACTGTCTTTGTTTTTGATGACCTAGACAGTACTGAAGAAGACTACTCAGGTGTTTTGTTTAGAATGTCCCTCAGCTGGGATGTGTCTAATGTTTTTTTTTTTGAGATGAGGATCATAGATGTAAACTGCTATTTTCATTGCATCATATCAAAGATACATGCTATTAATATGACACCATTTTTGATATTCACCTCGATCACCTGGCTGGGGTAGTGTGTGTCGTATATACTATCCCTACTCCTCTATTCATACACTAGTTATGAAAGAAGTCACTATGCGAAGCCCCCATTTAAGGAGTGGGGAGTTATGCTCCACCCGCTTAATGGCAGAAAATCTACATAACATACTTAGAATTCTTCTGCATGGGAGATTTCTCAACTCCCCATTTCTTTATATATTTAATCATTTATTTATATCAGTATGGACTTGTGGATATTTATTTTATACTTTGGTTATAATACAATATATTTATTTTGTTGCCATTAAATCTCTTTCAGTTTGCTCCAAAATCCTTTGACATACCGTTGTAAATGTGGGTTGTTTTTTGGGGGACAGGGGGTTGTGTGGCTTTTTTAGTTTGTTTGAGTACTTCCTTTCTGGTCCAACATATCTCATGCCTCAGCTCTAGAATCAACCTATTTCTTCAAGATGCCTTAGTTTCTTTTTATTGGAGAATGGCATTAGAAACCACAATTTGGGCCCTAGGCACGCTCATTGCTAGGGCCCAGATTGTGGTTTCTAATGCCTCACTCTTGCTGACAGAGCAAAGAAATATACAAACCTATGTATAGTCACATATCAATAAATAGTTCTGTCTATATCAATCTGTATTAAGCGAAAGTATCTACATTAGGCTAAACATTTGTTCATACTCATGTCCCCAACTCTAATCTATTACTACATGAATCATTATAGTTCCCTGCATTGCTTCTCTGTAACTACCATTTCAATAGCGAGAAACCTGTCCCCAACATCCACCATCCATTGTTTAATTGCAATATACATGCACAGTGATTTCAGAATTGTTAACTCACTCCCCTGTGGGAAACAACTTACTGACTAGAGTATAGTACTTAATGCTGTTCCCTTTTGGTTTCAGTCTTACAGACTCCACTCAGTTCCAAATCTACCTTTTCTCCCAACACCTTCAATGAGGTTGACTCATAGAGTCATCACAGGCTACATTCCATCTTGGGATCTTCCAATTTTCAAGATTTTAAATATTCATATGCATTACGGTTCCCTCTTTGTGCTGTAAAATTCTATGGGTTTTGATAAATGCATGCCATGTAACTACCATTTCACCATCCTAAGGCCCTCCTTTCCCAGGCAGCATGTGTTCAACACTCCACCGCCTCTTCTCTGAATCCCTAGCAACCACTGATCTGGAATATATAAAGCTCTGTTTAGCTTTGTAAGAAAACTGTTAAACTGTCTTCCAAAGTGGCTGTGCCATTTTGTATTTTTGCATTTTGCATTATTGAACAGCAAAAAATGAGAGTTCCTGTTAATCTGCCTCCTCACCCACAATTAGTGATGTCAGGTTTCAGTGTTTTAGCCAGTCTCAATACAAAGTGTGCAATAGTATTTCATTGTTGTTTAATCAGCATTACCCTAATGAAAAATGATGTTGAGAATTTTCTCATATGCTTATTTGCCACCTATGTATCTTCTCTGGTACAGTGCCTGTTCAAATCTACTGCCCATTTCTTTTCAGGGGGGAAGCCAGGGTGGTTTGTTTTCTTACTGTTGAGTTTTGAAAATTCTTTGAATGTTTTGTACACACAAGTCCTTTATCAGATGTGTTTTGCAAAACTTTCTTCCAATCTGTGGCTTGTCGTTTTATTCTCCTAACAGTGCCCTTCACAAAACCGAAGTTTTCTATTTTAATAAAATTCTTTTTTTTTTTTTTCTTTCATGGTTCATGCTTTTGGTGTTGTGTTAAAAAAAAAAAAAAAACTCAACCCGAAGTCATGTAAACTTTTCTTTTATGTTTTCTTCTAGAAGTTTTAAAGTTTTATATTTTATATTTAGGACTATGATACATTTGAAATTTAATTTTGTGTAAGAAGTAAGGTTTGTATTTAGGTTCAATTTTTCACATGTGAACATCAAATTGTCCCAGCACCATCTGTTGGAAAACTATTCTTTCTCCATTGAATAGTCTCTGCACCTCTAAAAATCAGTTGACTATATTTGAATGGTTCTATTTCTGGGCTCTCCATTCTATTCCATTAATTTATATGTCTGTTGTTTCACCAGGACCAATACTGTCTTGATCACTGTAACTTTACAGTAAGTCTGAAACTGGATAGTGTAATTCTTCCATTTGTTGTTCTTCTTCAGTATTGGCAGTATTTTGAAATGATTTCACTTCTAAATTGTTTGAGTTCTTCACCCCTCCTTTCAAATCTCTTATCTAATCATCTAATTTCTGAGTTTTTAAAATTCAGTCTTATGTAGTATTTATAGTTTATATCATCTTAAATTTGTATAGCTAGTTTTGAACTAATCTATTATAGTTTTATTCATCTGTTTGTGAATACCTCTTTCTTGCATGTTTCATTGTTCTATGATGGGTATTATTAAAAGAAAGTTTCTTATTCTTTTGAAATTTTTTTTCTTATTAAAAAAACTTTGTATGAGCTTTAGCCATAATCCTTTTGGTTGTTTATTTCTTAAATGAAAGAAATTTCCTCTAGTTTTATGAGGGAGGGGTAGGAAGTGATAGCTTTTATACTTTCAAGAACCTAGAGCTCATTCTTGGTTTTTCTTGCAAACTAATGAAAAATACGGCTTGTATTTTCTAAGATATGACTCTTCTGCTGATTGCTCACACTTTCATCAAGAAGTTCTCTTTGTTCCTACCATTTTTTTTTTCTGTTCTGATCAACTAGTCCCATGAGTTTCTTATCAATGCTAGGCCTTTCACTGAAAAAGGAGCCTTGTTTTGGTTAGTTTGAAGAGTTTATACATCCAGGAACACTCTAAGTACTAACAGTCATTAAACCAACTTTGTCTTCATCAACTAAGCCAAATTTGGTTGCAGTATATTCTTTTGCATGTATCGCCAAATTCATTTTGCTAATATTTTGTTAGGAAATTTGTAAAAATATTTATGAAATATGTTAGTTTATATTTTTTCTTGAACAATCCTTGTTGGGTTTAGCTATAAAGGCTATACTGTTGAAATGACAAATATCATTCTTTTTAGAGAATAAGTTTATGATAAATTGATATTTTGTAAAACTTAGGTGGAATTTACTGGTGAAGCCATCTGAGCCTAGATGTTCTTGGTGGAAGGTTTTAATTAAAGATTTAATTATTTTTATGGGTATGAAACTCTACAGACTTTCTATCGCTTCTTGTTTCAGTTCTCAATTTTACTTAATCTTTAAAGGCAATGAAATAAAGTTGTTCGAAATCTGCTCTTACTATCATTGTAATCTTTGTCAAATTATAAATTCATAGTTTTTCCTCCCTTTTATCTTTCATAGTGGTAATTTAGCCTTCTCTTTGTTTTCTGATCAGTCTTGCCAATTTCAGTAATTTTATTGTTTCAAGAATGAATGTTTCGCTTTTTAGATTTTTCTAATATACACACACATATGTGTATAGACATACATATACACACATATATATTTCATACACTCAGGCTCTTACTGATTTCCTTCCTTCTACTTTGTTCTTTCTCTGGCTTCTTAAGATGGATACTTTCATCAAGATTTTATCCTTACTTCTTTTAAAATATATGCTATACGTAACATATATCATAAATTGAGTAATATAGCTTAAAGGCTAAACATTTTCCTCTAAGCGTGGCTTTGGCTACAATCTCCGCATTGCAATATATTGTGTTTATTAACATTTAGAAAAATATATCTTCTAATTTCCACTGTGATATGTTCTCTGACTCAGAGGTTATTTAGAAGTATATGACTCGATTTCCAAATAGTCTTAAATTTTTGATTTATTGTTTTCTTATGACTCTTGAATATTTCTGTTGCGGTCAGAGGAAATAATCCATATGATTTTAATTCTTTGACATTTGTTGGGACCTGATATCTAAACCCGTATTTGATAAACATTCCATATGCACTTGAAAAGAATGTTTATTCTACAGTTGTTTGCTTTTGTCAAAATTTGCTTTATGTATGTCTTTACTCCTTTATCATTAAGAAATAGTTCTCTTTATCACTATAATGCTTTTTTTATTTTAAAGTCTGTTTTATCTATTATTAATAGAGCCACACCAAACTTCATGTGTGATATCTTTCGTGACATCGTTTTGAAGGGACCAGGGCAGTTATCTTACAGAATGTCCCACCTACGGGATTTGTTTCCTTTTAGTTTCATTTAACTTGTTCCTTTAACCTATCTACTTCCTGGAAACAAGAAGTGAGACCGAGCTTAATTAGATTTAGGGTAAACATATTTGGCAACAATACTTCACAGGCAATGCTTCGAATTTTTTATTTCATCATGTCAGGGACATGTTTGGATTAGATGAGATGACATATGTCAAGTGCCTAAGATGCTACCTGACGCAATAGGTAAAGTGTAGTTTCTCAACCTTAGCACTATTAACATTTTGGACTGGATAATTCGTTGTTCTGGATGCTGTCCTGTGCATTATAGGATGCTTGGCAACATTCTTGACCTCTACTCATATTATGCCAGTAGCATCCTCCAGTTGTGATAACCAAAAATGTCTCTAGACATTGTCAAGTGTTCCTCTAGGGGGAAAAAATGGTCCCAATTGAGAACTACTAGCATAAAACAAAAACCCAAGTATTTGATAAATATTCCACAAGCATTTACTATCATCTCTTGTGCAAGACTTTGAGATTAATTGCTAAATGGAAAATGATTGTTGGCCTCAACATACTCATACTTTGGGGGAAAATAATCAGGCTAATGGGGTATTAATATATGGTGTGATAAGTGCTTCAATAGGGACAGCCATGTGCTATGAGAGGAGAGGCACCTAACTCAGTCTGGAGCAGGTATCCTTTCATGGAGGAATATTCTGAGTTGAGAGCTGCAGGACAGAATTTTCTCTCTTTCCCCATTAAGGCTTGAGAGATCGAACTAATAATAACCTTTCTGATAAAAATAAATACTCCAGAAATGAATTATCAAAACTCATGTAATCTGCAGCCTGTATTTCAGAATATTAATCTACCACCAAATATAGCGACATACATATGATAAGTCAGGAGTGAGAGCTTAAGATGGAATAATCGACCATCTACTTCTTTAGTTGTTCATAGCAAATACATTGTATTTTCTCATCCTACAGTTCTCAGTCTGTTTGGGGACAGACTGAATAAAACCAGATTAACACCAGTCAGGATAATGTCACACACACTCCCTCTCACTGACAGTGAAAGGCCTCAAATGAGAGTGCCTATCCAGCTGTGCATACTAGTCAGCTGCCTAGACTTCCATTCTTCCTGACCAAGCACTTCTTCGGCTTGCAGCAGAAGTCAGAGGCTGGTTAGCTGTTCACTGAGCCTGTTTCCTCTAGTTCCTGGGCATATCACTTGACTACCTTTCCTAGCATCCCCAGAAGTTTCCATGACTGAGTTCTAGCCCAAGGTATATAAGAGTGGAAGTGACCTGTATTCCTTCCAGGTCTTGTCCGTGAAAATCTCCCACGTGCAACCCTTCATGCTGTTTTCCCTTCCACTGGCTTGATGCAGACAAGCACTGGAACCTTGGAAGCCAAGATTTAAAGATGGCAGGGCTGAGAGCTGGAGGGAACTTATGTCCCTGAGTCTTTCCTTGGGGGACAGAGGCCCAGCAATCAGGAATGCCTTTACTGGGTTTGATATGAATACGAAGTAAACGTCCACAGGGTTAAACCATGAGAGTTGAGGGTTTATCTGGTACAGCAGCTAGCGTTACCTTCCTAATTAGCCAAAGCAGAGAGCGAGCCAGGTTCAACTCACAAATGTCCCCAGTCCTCAAGACATGCACGGTATTTCAGCCATGTTCACCAAGCCAAAGAGAAATGCCTTTGCCAAAACATTTCATTGATATTCCCTGGAGTTAAACGGGTATGTGAGAGGCTATTTGCAGGGCCATTGCTAAAGATCACACTTCATCTAATGCCTGCAGCACAGAAGTATGAAAAGACGTGGGCTTTGATGTTGGACAGATGTAGCTTTGAATCTTGGCTCCCCCTGACAATTCTTTGGCTTCATCTCCCTGGGCCTCTGTTTCTTCATCTGCAAAATGAGGGTAATAACACCTCACAGGAATTTTGTGGGGATAAAATAACAGCATATAAAATACTGGCACAGTTCCTAGCCTGTCCAAAGTACTCAATTAGTTCCCTCCCAACAACCATGAAATTAATGAATTAGAAATTTATTTACCCTTCTAATCAGAAGACTAAGCAAGAGGTGGCCTTTTCACTAAGAACAGTATGTTAATCCTTCCACAGAAATGTTGACTATGTCATACAAAGGAACCAGGTCAAACAAATACTTATTTTTTTTCTTGATCTAAATAAAGAGAAGAATCTAAGTTTTAAGAAACTTAAAAAAAATAAAAGCATAAAAAGAGGCAATGTTCATTATTTTTACAACTATTTTCCCTAATGACATAAAAAAATGTCATTTTCAAACCAACAACAGTAGAACATATGCTGACCTGCGACCTGGCAGGAGAGCAATAAATGAAGACAGTTCACACAACGGAGTGGGGAATAAGGGTTCTGCTGGGTAACACTCTTTTCTATTCCCGTGTCGCCTCAGATGGAATGATCACCAAGCTAACAAGTTGATGGCAGGCCCTCTACCTTACCCAAGCCCATCCCTGTGGGTGAGATTTGACACTAGGACAGGTAAATATGGGCCATCCATCTGGGTCATCCGGCGGAGCAGTGAGCTGTTGTAGCTCCCTGTACCCAGCTGCAAAGGAAGGAGTCTGAAATGTCGGGTCAACCAGGATGCGGAGGCAAGCATGGAAGAAAGCCGCCCACCAGCATGACTCAGTGCTCCTGGGGACAATCCCCACTCAGAGGGCAGAAAGCAAATATCCAGATGTTACGAGCTGCCAGATGTGATTAACTGAAGAAAGGGGAAGCTGCCCACTTAACCATCTGAGCAGCCTCCCTCATCAAAGTGACCTAAGAGTTTTCTGCAAAAGCATTAATCAACAAAACAAATGGAGGCTCCATCTATCTCCCATCCCGCCCCCTTTCCTCTCTCTCTCTCTGCTAGAGTCAGAAGAGCGGCCTATTTTTAAACCACTGGCAATGTATTCTCTCGTGGAAACGTGTGGGCTTCCTGCCACAGGCTGATGCCGGCTCAGAGGAGATACAGGCATTCTGAAAGCTGCACCTACTTGCTACCCTTCATCTCCCATGAGAATGGGGCCGAGGAGGCACAGGGAGGAGGAGAGGGCCTGAGGACGGAGGCGTCCTCTCATGCTGGTTTCCATGACAGGGCACTAACTGTGGGCCTCCTTCACCTACGAGGGAGCTCAAGGCTGGGAAGAAGAAATGCCACCCCCAGATGCCAAGTCTAGCATCTTTTAGAGAAAAAGCATTTATGTGTCTCTGAAACATGAATCTG
Organism: Pteropus medius; assembly: GCF_902729225.1. Lineage (NCBI taxonomy): Eukaryota > Metazoa > Chordata > Mammalia > Chiroptera > Pteropodidae > Pteropus > Pteropus medius. Next base: position 8,664,928 of record NW_024340699.1, read on the forward strand.
ATGTGCTTTAAATATAATAGCAAACATTTTATTAAACATTGGAGACTTTTTTTTAAGCAAGGTCGTGATGAAGCCAAATTTACAAAAAAAAAAAAAAATGCTTTTCAAAAAAGGAGGTTGTGCTGTACTTACAACCGCTCCAGCTGCTTCAGATCCTGGAAGGCACCTCTCTCGACGATGCTGACCTGGTTGTCTTCCAGGTGCCTAGAAACACAGAGGCAGCGATGGTCAAGGACAAGAGAAACTCAGGGATACTCAGGCTAGATTGTAGGCCGTGCAGGCATGGTCACTCAGCCTCTGCCACAACCCACAGGACCCCCCAGGCAGGATCAGTAAGGTGGGACAAGATAACTCACATCCCAGCTTGGTGTCACGGTAACCAGGGTTTTGCCGCCTGCACAGAAACCAATCTACCTGACAGATTGGTTTCCATGCCTCTATTTTAAGAATGTTCTCAGCAAATGTCCCCCCAAGCACTGCAGGATGTTGTACAGAAAAGGAAGAGGTAAAAGCTGCTTCCTATAAAAACCACACATATAAGCCACATCTCTTCCCTCGGAGCTCCCTCCTTCAAGGATTCAAAAATACTTCATTGGAAGGGGCCTTCTCTGCTCACTCTGTCTCTGGGTCACCTAGTAGAAAGAGTGAAGCTATTGTTGGACAACTGCCCATGACGAAGAAAAACCAGCCCCGTGCCAGGAACTCCCTTGCCCAGGGCTTGGCTGTTCCCAACATGAGGGTGACAGTCACAAATGCTAGGGCTCCCCAGCCACCGGCTCGGCTGACCTCCAAAGTCTTCCATGCAGGTGATTAAAAACCTAAGCACTCTGCTTAAGTGGGTTTGGTTCCTGCATGTGGCATATCCTAAGAATTGAGCATACAATGAAACATTTGTTTCTCTAACTTAAAAAAATGGCAACTTAAAATGAATTAGCTGGATGGTCGGGAAAGGAAGCAATGAAACTGCATAGTTTCCATCAGGGGCTGACCCTGGTGGCTGACGGGGACTTAGTGGGGATGCAGTTCTGATTGAAGGATGTTTCTTTGGAAGGTGGAGTTTAGGAAGGGCTGTGGGTCTCTCTGGATCAGGCAGGAAGAGAGGCGCCCTGAAGCACCTGGCGGAAAGGCAAAGGAAGGCAGAGTAGCTTTGAAGAGGCTTAGCTCTCCATTCAGAGTGACTCCTTCCACGGCCCCCACCTCTGCACGTTTCACAGCCCCTTGCACTTCTTGGGCTTAACACTCTGGCCTTTGTGTTTATTCTCAGGTCTCTCTTCCCCACTGTGCCTAAGAATCAATCATCATACTCCCAGCCCTAACACAGTTGCCTAACACACTTGATAAGGGCTTACTGAATGGAGGAAAAACTGAAGAGGACTTTGAGTCACAGCACATACTGACTTTTTATCAAGGAAAAGGCTAGTCTAGGACACATGTAGTTTCTGACTTACAGACTGTCAGAGGGATGGGGTGTTTTATTTGAGCTCGATGATATTTTACATTCTTGTAAATCTGTTGCAAACAATTAAAAATCAGGATCTCTCTCTCTCTCTGATACACACATAGACGTGCACGCACGCACACACAGACACACACACACACCCCCCACAAAAAACTCCTTTTGAAAAATCAGCCCTCCCATTTCCAAATATCAACAATTGGCCAGAAGTGAGTATGGATCAGGCAGGGCACATAGGCTCCCCAGTTTGCCTCTCTAAGACTCAGTCTCCTCATTTGTAAAATAGGAAAAAAAAATCACATAAGTCCTTGCGAAAATAAAAATAGAATAAGGTGTGTAAATTTTCTAGCCCAGGATCTGGAGTACAATTAGAGGCTGACTTAATAAATGTTCTTTTCCTTCCCTTCTCTTCGTTTCCCACCCTGCCATATGGCAAGGAGGGCCTTGGAATGCTAATAGACTCACACTAGCACATCTTGCTAAATAGGGATTCAGTTCAGTATTAGTGACGGGTGGTTTGTTCAGCTGGGTCTTTACTATCAATCAATCCATCACAGAGCTTGTCGTCATTATTTCCCAATTATAACAAGCAACACTTGGGTGGCTGAGTGTCACATCCCCTCTGGGTTTCTGAAAGAGTCAAACTCCAACCTCCTATGATGAATCTCTTAGTTCTGTACTACTTAATCTAACGCTATTAACTTCTTTCAGAAAGGGGAGTAGAAGAAATGAAAATATATCTGTATAGATATCTGCCCTTTTCCCACTTTCCTCAGGCCTGGGAAGCTAACTTTTACCAGTTTCATCAGAAGCTTCCTTGACTCTGGCTTCTTGCTGAGTTTAGCCAATGGGAGTCACCAGCAGAACACCATGGGTAGAAGGGCAGTGAGTGAGGTTGGGAGCTTTATTCCCAGCTCTGCCCCTGAAAAGTCACTTCAGGTTGACTGCATCCCTCCACCTAAGCCCGCAGGTCCTGTCAGGTAGTCCTTACCTTTGCTTAGGGTAACCACTCCCCCCCCACTGCTCAAAGCTTAGAGGTCTGTTGTTGCAGGCCCTAGGAAACTGCATTGTTTCTTCTTGGTTTCTCTTGACCTTGCCTACACCTCTGCAAATAATTCTTCACGTAGGTCTCCTCATTTGTCCTGTGTGAGTATCATCTCTTTCCTGCTAGGATTCTGACTGATAAGATATGTAGGGCCCCTTTTAGATCTACTTTCTAGATCTATCAGAGCCTAATTCCTGGCACTTAAAGGCTCAACAAATAATCAATATTTGCTGAATCAATGAGTCAACGAGCTGTGAACCTCCCACCCACACTTCTAAGCTGAGATACAGTTCAGGAGCTAGTGCTAAAGCCATACCATTCTCATTTTACTGACCAGATGCAGGAGGTCAGGGGAACCAGAAAAGGCTGGACTGTCTATGGCTTGAGTCTGTTCTGAGTTAGAAGGACACAGACTCTGTTCGTTTTCAGCTTTTTTGGTCTTGTTATTTTTTTATTTTTAACCCTGAATCAGAATCGGAAATCGCCCCCACACGATGATGGCTGGGTGGAGTTTAGCTCTTCTATTAACCCCATTTGGGATAAAGCTGTTTCCCACACTGGGGGCATAGCAGAGTTCCTACAACAGACTACAAAGAAAGAAAACTGATGGCACCAGAAGAGATCTTTTCCTACTCCTACTCCACGGGAGAATAATTTGTTGTGGGTGATTCTTATATCTTCTCTTTGAATGCACTTTATTGGGGGGAAACTGTCTTTGAATGAAGCCCAAGTTCCCCAATCTCCATTTTATCTGCTTTTGCCCATTCACAGCACCATGTTAACAGTTCTGCTTGGAAAATGGGTGGCAAGCTCAGATTACTGAAGACGATTGAGTCTTTTCTGGCTTCACTATAAAGTATAAATAAGAAACAGATTCAGGGAATGTGCTAAGGTGTGATGAAAGCTTTCCAAAATAGATAGTTGTCTAGGTTACTCAGCTAAAAAGAAAAGATTGAGGGAAACTCTGGTTTATATGTCTAGGTGTTTTACGGGTGTTTGTTAGAAAGCATTTCAGCTAGCCCGCCTAGCAGACTTTCACAGTAATAAAGGGCCACTTTATATAGGGAGATAATGAAAGACACCACATTAATCGTCTGTAAAGTGGGAGAAGGGAGAGGGTCTTGGCATTGCTTATCAAAATAAGAAGAATGTACCAATTAACTGAAAACATAAATTGTAGTCAAAGGAATATTGTAGACTATCCAGAGGATATTAATATGATCTTTTGTGATTATTTTAAACTTTCTATTTGCAGAGAGAAGATATGGAAATTGGAATTTTTATTAGCTTTTCTGATGTAATGGTAAAATCAAAGGGTTATTTTTGACTTTGTTAGAATATGAAGCATTAGGTGAAATTTCTGACTTGTACGAAAGGAAATCTTTCACAGATGCAGGGGTTAGACATGAAAAAAAAATAGAGAAGCTAAATGTCTGTACTTTAAGATGGCAAATGATCTGGAATCAAGTGTTTACTGTCTATATCTCCCCAATAAAAATCACCCTAAAATTGAGCCATGGAATTCCCCCACTCTTAACCCAATCTCAATTCTGATCTATATACCTGTCGAAGCTGCCGGTCATCTGATAGACACATTACTGCTTAGAACAAAAGAAATACTTGGCAGAGAGTGGGGTCCTCCCCTCAGGGGTGGAGAGGGAGAGTACCCTGGCCAAAGACGAGAAACGCTTCGAGGGGAGAGCTTCTACTAGCTGGGGGCCCAGCACTCAGACCCAGGGCTTCATACACTGGGGCTCAGGGAGGCTCAGGAACGCCACTTGCACCCCAGTGCTGCATTTACAAAATAGGTAGACAATTACCTTCTTGGTTTGGTTTTCTAAAACCAAACTTCCTACAATGCCAGTAAAGTGTGGCACTGCATGGAGGTTAGAAAGCGCATGACCTGGGTTCTGATTCCTCTTCCTTCAGTTACCTGCTATGTGGAGTTGGGACTGCTTAACCTATCTGAGCCTCTGTTTCCGCAGATAGGGGTTAATAACTATGTGACATAGAGCGTGGTCTGTGAAAGATACCACATATATCACTGGTTATCTTCATCATCATTACCACTATTTCTATATTAGGAAAACAGTTTTATAGAAGTAATACTCTACGAGTTGCAGTGAGAATAAACAGGAAGTTCATGAAAATGTTAAAACCACAAAGCATTATATGTGCAATTGCAAGAGTTAGAGGGACTTGTATTCATTATGGGTTGAATTACATCCCCCCCAAATTCATATGTTGATGTCCTAAACCCCAGTCTATCAGAATTCGACATTCTTTTGGAGATGAGATCTTTACTGTGGTAACTGAGTTAAAGTGGGGGCATTAGGGTGTACACTAGTCCAATATGGCTGGTGTCTTTATAAAAAGGGGGAAATTCAGACACAGCAAGAGACACACGTAGAGGGAAGACAATGGAAAAAGACTCAGGGCAAAGACAACCATCCAAAAGCCAAGGAATTCCTGAGGCCTCCAGAAGCTAGAAAAGAGGCCTAGACCAGATAGATCCTTTCCTTACAGCTCTCAAAAGGGACCAACATTGCCGACGCCTTAATTTTGGACTTCTGGCCTGTAGAACTGTGAGACAATAAATTTCTATTATTTAAGGCACCCAGTTTGTGGTACGTTGTTACAGCAGCCCTAGTAAACTTATATACTATTCATTTCCTATTTTACAATGAGAAAACTGAGGCCCAAAGAGGTATAGTGATTTGCCCAAGGTAACATGGGCAGTTAATTCTGAGTCTGGATCAGAACCTGGTACTTTCTGTCCCTAGAACAAAATCCGCTGCATGATAAAGGGCTATTAGTAAAAAGAAGGAGGTGGAGTCAGATATTAAGATTTTACCTGTTGCCTCTAGTAAAGATCTGCCAGCCAAGATTCCATGACAAAACAAATACCAAGGCAGTGACCAAATTGCCCCAATCATGCTCCAGGTCTAGAGCTGCACTTATGGGTCAAAATCAACTTCTGAGTGAAGAAGAAAAGAGGGTCCAATTGCACTTCTCTTGGACCTCTGAATGTCTGAGACTTTTCAGTGGACAAGCACTTGTGCAGCTTCTAATCACTCAGACTTAGAGATGGGTGTTCAATACTTAGTAGTGAGACCTGATATTCCTTGTTCCCATTCCACTAATGCCCATCTCAAATTTTGCTACCTGTCTGTACAGCTGTGGGTGTTCAGCAAGGGCTCTGACCCTGTCTGACTCTCTCCCTCCCCTCTCCCCTCCTCTCCATTAAGCAACAAGATAAATGGCTTTTGTCCTGATTGCTCTTTTACTGCACAGACTGGAGAAGAAATTATAATCTCTTTGGAAGGGAAGCGTGGTTAGTCAACTTGACATCGCTGTCATCCTAGAAGCTGGACATGTTGATTTATTCGTGTATAGCCTTCTGTTTCCCCTGTCACTGTAGCTGACTTCTCCCATCGGTCTAGCCCAGCCAGCAGCATCGAGACACCTGTGAAAACCTGGGCACACTAATGAAGTATCTGCTCCAGAATGGAGAATTCCTATTGCTCAGGGCTTGGTGGTGTGATGTCAGGGCAGTGGAACATTTTCACAAGCCTGAAGAGCTGAAAATGAAAATGTTTTATTGGAGAGTCATGTGCTACTTACAAGACTCGGAGGTTCTTAAGTCCAGCGAAGTCCATCTTGGTGATCCTGGTGATATTATTTCTGTCTAGGTCACTGCAATGGAGAGCAAATTTGGGTCAGATTTTTGCAGGTTACATTTATGGTCTATTCAACCCAGATTGGCTCGGACTGGAGGGATGTTGCTTGTCAAGGAGAAGGCAATTCCAGTGATTAATGATATCCCCTGAGCATGCCCAACTAACCTTAAGGATATTGTATGGAATAAGCTATCCATTATATATGTAGTAGAGCCCTGTTATATGTAGCTGCCTGGCTTCTGGTGCCCTTTCATCAGGTAACAATTTTTTCTTTGGAAGCTCCCCTCCCCCAACTCACAGATCATGTCATAAAAGTGGGGTTGACCCCTTGTCCCAGCTCCGGGGATGAGCACCTAATCCAGGCCAGGCTTATAAGCGTCTTCACTCTCTCAGACCACAGTAATTGTTTCAGGAATGCATACTTGACTCAAATTCCCAGGAGTTTTCTCTCTACTGCTGTTGCTAAGCTGTTCAGTGCTGCCAGCAGTCATCTTGCCACAATGAAAAGAGAGTTTTCCAGAGTTAGGACACGAAACAATACTGATTCCCGTGTTATCCCATGAGTATCTGGATCCACACATGCCTGAAGCCAGACACCTCTGTATTTTGAGATTACATGAGCCACTCTATCCCATCTCCCTTACATTTTGACTTAAAATGGTTTGAATTTGAATTTGCCATCACTTGAAACCAAAAGAATCTTGATTGACTTTGGTATCTAGCTAGATACTTGTTTGTTTTCCAGCTAGTTTGCAAACGCCCTGAGGGCAAAGGCCACATCTCATTTAACTCCACAGCCCAACATGGTGGAATGTATGCCTGGCTCAGAGTAGAGGTAACTTTAACCACATACATTAGGGAATGATAGTAACAGGGATTACTCCTGTTTCTAAGCTTAGAGGCTTAGGTTCCTGAAAATGGCCTTGAAAAGAATAAAGAACTGACAATGTTATCGTGGCACTGATGTTGGGCAGAAGTGGGTACCATAGGTGGGAGAAAACAAGAATTAGGGAAAACCAAGGTGAAGAATGAACCTGTGAACAACTGTATAAATACTGTGTTCACTAAAATTATCTAAGAAGACTAGACTAAAAAAAAGGACCATAAAAGTATGTTACAATTCTTAATAATGAATGCTGAACAATTAATTCCTATTTACCACATCTTCTTTACAAGAAACTTTCAGCATTTTGGCCAAGTTGGAGTCTCAACAAAGTACCTGTAAACTGGCCTTGCTTTCCTCCAGAACATTTGGGTACTAAGAGGCCACGTTCCTATGATGGGTTCCCTTCCAAACGTTTGCTACAGTAGTCCCCACTTATCCAGCTTCACTTTCTGCAGTTTCAGATACCCATGTTTAACTGCAGTTCGAAATATTAAACAGAAAATTCCAGAAATAAAAAATATTCATAAGTTTTAAACCATGCGCCATTCTGAGTAGTGTGATGAATCTCACACCTTCCCACTTCATCCTGCTCTGCACGTGAATCATCCCTTTGCCCAGCGTATCCACACTGTAGAGGCTAACCGCCCATCAGTAGCCAACTCGGTTATCAAATCAGTTGTCATGGAATCACATAACTTAGTTTACTTAATAATGGCCCCGAAGCACAAGAGTAGTGATGCCGAGAATTCAGAGACACCAAAGAGAAGCTGCAAAGTGCTTCTTTTAAAAGTGAAAAGGTGTGTGTGTACAGGGAAGAACACAGCATACAGAGGGTTCAGTACTATCCACAGTTTTAGGCGTCCAGTGGGGGTCTTGAGATATAACCCCCACGAATAAGGGGGAACAACTGTTCTTCTTTGGTTTTCCTAGTCAGGCCCTAAAGTTGCCATCCTGCCGCCATGTTTCAGTAAGGCTTGTGAGTTCCATAGTTACATCAAAAGGACAGGGAAATGATGTTCCGATTCTAGCATTTTACATGAGAAAAAATCAAGTTTGAGGAGGGATTACTGTCCTGATACGAGAAATACTGAAAGGAACATCAAGTAGGCCCTTGAGTAACCTCACCTGGAAACCGCCTCCCCTCATCAGTGTCCCACTATCTAAGATAGCAAACTTGTTTCTTAACTAGCCTGCAACAGAGAGGGGCAGTATTTAGACTTCCCAGGCTATGCCGAGCACTGGTGAAGGAAGGGCAAGGATTGCACAGGGAGCAGAGAAGGGTCGCTCAGGCAAGGATTTGGCACTGACACACAGACAGAGATCTGTGCGTGCTCTTAATCGTCCAAGGATACTTCTTACTTCCCGTCACAACTGGGAAGGTTGCGTGGGGACCCTGACAACTGTGAATATGACAATGCAGCTAAGGGACTGATTACTGGGAAACAGCGTGGTATCTCAGCATCTTGTGCTAGTAGTGGCTATGGCACCAATATTTTCAGTTAATACTTACTACGTGAAGGGGCACAAAGTGTGCTGCTGAAATGCTGAGGATGTTGGGGTGGGAGCTGGGTGGGGACGGTGGGGGTGCCCCAGGTACAGAGTCAGCGTTTGCTAGGCTGAGCTTCAGAGGCAAGCAGCCCTACCATTAAATCCCTGGTAGCCACTTAACGAGTGACCTAAGGGCAATTTGCTTCCCTCCTTTTCTCTGCTAAATGAGGGTGATAATCTTGACCTCAAAGAGTTTTTATGAGGATTATATGAAATGATGCATACACAACACTTATCTGACACTTGTTAAATATTATTGTTATTATAATTAGTTGAACCATATACATCCCCTACTTCACTCTGAAATTTCAGTGCACCAACAGCAGCTGACTGCCTTACCCCAAACTCTGTCCCTAGAGATGAATCCTGGGGTTCCCCAAGAGAATCAGTTGGTGTGCTACCCTCCTATAGGCGAAAAGAGGGGTGCACTTTGGCTGATAAATAGAGTGGTATTGCCACAAGTGGCCCCTTCACACTACCTCTCCCTCGAATCACTTCTATGACACCTATTTCCATGGTATCTACCCCTACACCACCCAACACACACATACTGCCAGGCTGCCTGGGAGGTCAGGGAGACAGGTCAGGGTTCAAGTCTCTGCCTAACCCCCACTCCCAGCTGTATGAGTTTGCATAATTTATTTAACTTCTCTGAGCCTCCATGCCATATGTAACCCTCTCCTGCTTGCAGACCTTGGGATGGTGAGAAGTACTAAGCCTGGACTGCAAACACGCTTGGCTGAAAATGGGAATTGACACTGAGAAGAGGCTGTACCATACATGTGCCCATTCCTCCTCCAGCCCCCATTATCCTAGTCCAGGCTCCTCTGGGTCATTTGCTAGATTTCTCAGCCTTCAGCTTTGGCCTCTGAGGAAATCATCAGATCTCAGTCTAAGATGGATGGGTTCTAAACCATCTGTAGGCATGATCTCATCTGGGGTGATCCTGGATGGGGAAGCCATTACAGTTGTCTAAGATGGGGGTTGGTTTTAAAACATGTCTGCAAATGGTTTCTTTGCCACACATGCCACTACAAGGTGGAGTGTGTGCCCCTTTCCACTGAACCTGAGTAAGCCTTTACAACTGACTGGACAAACAGAATTGTGGCAGAATTGATGCAGAACTTCTGATGCTAGATTAGAAGAGGCAATAAGTGACTGCCTGGCTCTCTCTCAAAGCAATTGCATTGGAGCCCTGTGGGCCATATGAAAAGACCAGAAGCCTATGTGGGGAAAGAGAGAAGGGAATTGGGGGGGCGGTGAGGAAAAGAGGTGTCCAGCTGTTCCAGCCCAAGCTATCTGAATCTTTCTAATCTTTCTAGCTTAGAGGTCAAGTACAGACACCTTTGAGATTCCAGCTCCATCTACCACCCAGCTATAACTTACAAAAACTCTGAGCCAGATCACCCAACTAAACTACTTTTGAATTCCTGACCACAGAAACAGAGACCTTCCCTCTCCCATCTCCCCATCGATCCACATTAGACTCGGACATACTCAGGAAACAATTTTTAAGCCACTGAAATCATGGCACTATTTGTTATAGCAGTCTACAGTGACAAATGTGATATCTTTGGGTCAAGAGCTCTTTACCCGTTTGTTCCCTTTCTCTTTGCAATGGTTCTAAAAGGTATTATTATCCTTCGACAAATGAAAATACTGATGATCAGTCTTAATAAGAGTTGATATTTGTTGGGCCCAAACTATGCACCAGGCACTGAGCTAAAAACTTCATGCTCATTCTCTCTTATCCAGACAGTAATCATATGTGGCAGGTACTACTATTATCCCATTTTTCACATGAGAAAACTGAAGCTTAGTCTCCCCCAACTCCATTCCAGTTTAGAAGATTTTACCAATAAAGTAAACTGTCACAAGGTCACACAACTAGTAAGTGGCAAAGGCTGAGACATGAACTCTGGCTCTCTGGATGCAGCATTATTATTATTATTTTTTTAAATCACATCATGCTGCCCATCTGCAAGTAGAGTCTAAGCATCTTCTACTGTGTTGGGTTAACTGCTGACTGAAAAAAAAAATGAAGAGAATAGACTAGAAGAGAATTTCCCACCCCTATGTCTTGAAGAAAGCAAAGGGGTACTCCTAGGGGCTTTGCTGCTACCCAGAAGAGCCAAGATGGCACATTTCCTATTCTGTCTCCCAGTGAGGTCTGGGCCAGCAGGAGTGCTGAGCCCCTTTGCAAACTCCAGGCAGAAGTGCTTTCTTGCTATTTTTGCCCATGTCTGGTTTCTGCCATGTTGCTCATCATCTACCATGTTGCCTCCATAAACAGGCATCACCATGGTAATCTCCTGCATTATTTTTTCCTCGTCCCAATCATGAATCATACACCAACACTGAGACTTGAAACTTTGTGGTATTTTCACATCTGTTTGACACCTTGGGTGGGGTGGAAGAGGAATTCAGAACAACACTGGAAAAAATAAAACAAGAATGTTCTAGGGCGGGCCACTGTCCCTATCTTGGCACATGTATATTCATACCCTTCTTTTGATTCATTCTGTGGCATTTCTGCAAAATTTCTTTTTTGCCATGGCACATGTGGGAAGTAGGAGCAGTAAAAACATCCCCTAGTGAAGCCATTAGCATAGTGTGGAGAAAAGGGGTTTGACTGTAAATCTGGAAGATGTGGATTTGAATGCTCACTTCCTCACTTCTTAGCAGTGTGACTTTGGAAAAGTCACTTAACTTTGTTGAGCCTCAATTGTTGGTACTGTTGTTGAGACTTTTATAAAGTCTGACCAAGAATACCAGCTCTCCTGGATTACCATGAGGCTCAAGAGGTAAATTGTGTCAGTATTTTCCAAACAGCATTTGGAGAGGTTAATTCTTCACCCATAGCCAACAACTGGTATAGAGAGGATGCAGAGGTAGAGGTAGAATTGGCTTTATAAAAACATGGCTTGGTCCTCTCCTTCAGAGAACATGGAGTCTAGTTGAGGAGATCGACCAAAACTTATGAGATAATTAAGAGAACAATGTAAGAATATGCAAAATTAGATGTTAAAAGATGTGGTCTGTATTTCGCAGAGTGGGAAATCAGAGATTCAAAAGAGCTGTGAGAGCAGGAACTCAGAGAGAAGACATCCTGGAGCAGACAGAAAGGAGCTGCGTTGTGATGTGGTGACAGGAGCGGCCATGCCGGAAATCACGGAGAAGTGAAGGAGAGTCTGAGGACAGGGGCAGCAGCTCCTCAGCAGCCTTCAGACGGTGTGATGCCCTCACATTCAAGATCCCACAGCTTGATTTTAGGACTCCTCAGAAAAGGAGAAAGAGAGACCAGAGAAAAGATGTCTCATGGCCCAGCCTGACCCCTTGTTTACCACCATCAAAGAAGAAATTCCAACCAAACTAGAATAAGTTGGCAAAGGGGCTTTGGCCTCAATTCCTGTTATTCGCTCTCTACCTTCTTCTACCTGGAAGGCTGACCTGAATGGACCACATTGTGGGGCTGGTTCCTGTGCTCTTAAGCCTCTTTCTGAATTGAGCAGGAGGTGGAAGGAAGGTAGCTGAGAGGTCACCCAGGTTAGTTAGTGTCTCCACTGAAGGTCATGGCTCCTCTTCATGACTGACCATTTCCAGGCTCCAGAACACTCTGCATCCTCTCATCTCTTCTAGTCCAAGGGTGGTAACAGCTCTGTTGCTTCTAGTCCTGGCTCCTCAAACTGCACTCCCATTCTGAAACAGTCCCTTTGTAAATAGGGTCTTCGCAGATGTAATCAGGTTAAAATGAGGCCATTAGGGTGGGTGGGCCCTAATCCAACATGACTGGAGAACTTGTAAGATGAAGAAAAAGACAAACAGGGAGCATGCCATGTGACGACAGAGGCCGAGACTGGAGTGATTAAGCTGTAAGCCAAGGACCGTTAAGGATTGACGGCCACTACCAAAAGCCAGTAAGATACAAGGAAGCATCCTTCCCTACCAATGTCAGAGTGTGCATGGCCCTGCTGACTCCTCAATTTCAGATTTTCAGCCCCCAGAACTGCGACAAAATACATTTCTGTTGTTTTAAGCCACCCAAATTGCGGTACTTGTTATGGCAGCCCCAGGAAACTGACATGCCGTCTTCAGGCTTTGTGAGGCCTCTGTCCTCCTCTCTGCAGCTTTCTCAGCCTCTTCATCCTATGCTGATCTCTCTCCTCTGAATCTCTGAACTTCTGCATCATTTAGCCTTTGCGCAACTCATGTTGGTCTTTCATCACATTCCCTTCTGCTTCGTGTGCTGCTGCCTGCTTCCTGTGTGTTTGCCTTGTCTCCCAAAGGAGTGCGAAGCTCTGTGGCAGCCAAGACCACAGATTATACTCCCCTCATGTCCTCCCAGACACCTTGGATGGAGTGAGTCCCTTGGAGACACTCAGAGAAACGGACATTAGTTTTCTCTGGTTGCTGGCACGAAGAGTTTTGTTGTTTTTTTTTTAAACATTTTGCATTTCGCTTATTAGGACTGTCAATATTTTCCACAGTAAATATGTATTACTCATGCACCCTTCCATCCCCTCCCCCACGAATGTTAAAAAGTGTGGTCCAGTTGAAATATAACTCTCCCCAAAGCTAAAGTGACCTGCAGAGCTACAGCCATTCAAGACTCTGGAAATCTGGCCAAAGATATTCTTTGACGAATCCAAGGGCAGTTCCTTGGAGCTGCTCAGACTGCCCTGCCCCTGGGTGTCTTTCTGTCTTTGCTTCCTCTCCCCAGCCCAGACGACCTAATGCCACCCATCGATCTTTCCTGACAGAAGAGAGAAAACAGCATGTGTTCAAGAACCGTCAAACTGCCATCCGCTAGGTCCCAGGCAGCTGTGTGTCCTTGTGGGTCACCCTCGTAGAGCTCCCATCTCATTCTTTACTCTCCTGACTTGCACAACAGGAGGCATCATTCAACTGTTCTCTGACGTCTGCACTTCATTCGCATCAGTTACATAACCACACACAAGTTCAAAAACACATACACACATTCGGGAGAGGAATGACTGAATTTGATTTAAAAAACTGGCTTCACACTACCTCAGTTGTTTGGGAACTAAGCCTCCCTGGGCTAAATTTCTGGCTTGGCAACACTCTCGCATATATAATTTTACACCTGCAAAAGTTTGCAGCCAGCACTGTGCAGACAGCTACCTGCAGGGAGGAGAACGGGCCAGAGAGAGGGGCAACCTGGATGGCTGGATGTGGTGGTGGTGAGGGCTCTGCAAAGGAGGGGCGAGGTGGGCCTCCACTCTGTCTCCTAGCAGCAGGAGGGCTCCCTGCTGTCTCCTGTCTTGCTCTGTTCAGCTCCATGCTCCAGCAGGAAAGGACATACATGGGGCATACCCAGATCTTTGCTGGAGGCAGTGGAGTAGAACTTGCCAACTGGTGTCCCACAGGCCAATTCTGGCCTACAGATAGGTATTTTAGTCTGGTTCTCAGTACAGGTTTAAGATTTGTAAATTAATTGCCACCTTGGGAGAATTTCACTTACAAATCTGGAACAAATCACATGATCAGACAACCTCAGGCCTTTGGGGCCACTGTAAACTGGAGTTAAGAGGCAACTGCCCATTTTGGACAAAGCATGTACTCTGCAGTTCATGAGCCTACCTGATCTGCTTCCCTCACTGATGTCACCTGCTTGGCCCCTATAGGTATTTGAATTTGAGATCTCTGTTCCAGAGCATACTGCTTAGGAAAGCAGGCATGGAATCAGACAGTCTGGCCTCAAATCTTAACAGATAGTGGTGTGATTTGGGGCAGGTTATTTAACTTATCCCTAAGCTTCTCTTTCCTCATCTATAAGATGAGTATAATAACAGTACCTACCTCCTAGGATGTTGTGAGAATTAGATGAGACGATAAAATGATTCTAGAACAGGCAACTTATTCCATTCTGAGCAATAATCTCTAGGTGACGATTATCAACCCAAAAGATACACATTTTATGTCCTACTTTATCATGACCAGACATCTCAAATGCTTCCAAACTCTTCTCAGAAAGTCTGTTCTTAATACCTTTTCCACACTGCATGGAGAGCACATGAAAATAAGGTTCTGCAAATTCTTGGCAGTCAGAAAACAGAAATCTCCAGAGAGAGTGGGGTCAGCCTTTGGAAATGTAACAAGAAATGGCACATGACATGGCAAGAACAATGCTATGTGTTAACCCAACTATTTCATTTTCCTCCTAAGTACACAGCAAGATTAAATTTCCCAGCAGCCCCTGTATCTTAGTGAGACCCTCAGACTGATTTCTGATTAAAAGAATGTGGATGAAAGTGACATATGGCACTTCCAGGCAAGGCCATAAAACATCCTACGCAACATTATACTCTCTTCCCTTTTCTTGTCTTCCTTGATACGTGTAGGCCATGTGTCAAAAATGGTGGTATCCCGAGATGGAAGGAGCCTGGGTTCCAGAGTGACAATGTGGAGCATAGCCACCCACCACTAACCAGACGAACTACATTGGACTATGGTATAAGAAAGCAATACCATTTTATTGTGTTTTGTCACAGATGTGTCTGGGTTTCTTTTGTTTTTGCAGCATAGCCCCTCGTCTGTGCTGACTGATGCACATGGCAATATGGCGGGGTGGGAAAGAAAGGTCTAAAAGTAATCATGATCTTTCTCTGTGCTCTATTTCTATCTCATGGCATGACGTTGGAAAAGCTACCTCCCCCGACTTTAAAAGGAAGGAAATAAGCTGGTTGATCCCCCAGGGTCAGAATCTCACTGATCCGGAATTATCCACCTCCCAGGGTAATTCTCATCAGCTTTGAACCCCATTAACATATACTATCTTAGACTGCTTTTTTTAAACAAGGCCACATAAGTTCTACTCAATAGAGGGTAAAAAATGCAGTCAGCAACATTAGGGCCTATATAAATATCTGCAGACTGAGAAACTACACAAGAGCCAACGTGTCCTGGGTATTTATCATGTGCCAAGAACTATGCTAAGCACTTCACATTCAGTGCCTCTTGTCATCTTCACCACCAGCCTATGAGGTAAATGCTATTATCACTCCCATTTTATGAACAAATGGAGGCACAGGGAGATTGAGACCCTTGTCTATGGTCACGAGCTGATAATTACCAGATGGGCATCCATAACCAGGGAGTCAGGTGTCAATGCCTGAGAACTTGGCAATAAACTTCAAGATATGAATACAGAGTCTGGAGGGGTGAAAGACAAACTGAAGTGACCTAATCAGATAATTTTTTGTAACATACTAAAAATTTTAGCTAAACCAATAAACTCCAACTTCTTGGGAATCAGGGCCATGTCTCATTTATATTTGAAAACTCAGGGTTCAGCACAATGCCTAGCATATGAAAGGCACAATTAAACTTCTGTTGAATGACTGAATGATCTGGACTTGAGCTTTTTATCAAACAGTTTTAACTGAGTTGCATTTGTTTTTGACGATGGCTGGAGATCCTAAATTTATGTCCGTATTTCATTTATAGCAGTAAATCTGGGCACGAGTTAGAACTACAGTGACCATAGAATTTACCATCCAAACTTGAATGCTTTTGCGAGTCAAAGGGGATGCCTTTAATAATTATACAAGGAAAACGGAAGTTAAGACTGTCCTGAGCAAATCAACACAAATAGTGTTCCCAGTCAGAGCCACAAAATACCCACGATATAGGAGAGTAGACAAAGGAAGTGTTCACAAGGGGGGCCTCTGGCCCATCGTATCCCTGCTCTTAATGAGCTCCCCTTTTGTCCTCTTGGGCACATCACTTTAAGTCTATGCTGTTTGCTGGGCACATCATGGCTAAGTGTCATTTTCTGAATGGTGCACATCTCCAGGCCTGACCAGCCATAGAGCACACACACTACTAACTTTTAATATAGGTACAATAATTGCTTTAAGAAAACAGAAAGGGGCAGCCCAAGGAATGCAATGGTTACTGCAGAAATATAAACATACATTGCATTGGAACAGACTACATACTTTGTATAAACACTAATAAAGTAAGTTCAGGCTAAACTGTGACTTTAAAGGAAATTCTTCCCCATAAACATGTCCTGCTATGCCCTAATAACTCTTTAATTTGATGCACATTTGGGAAAGATGATGCGAAGTAATCACAGAATAATGTTAAGGTCTGTTGCGAAGGAGGAGTGGTGGAGGGGATGTGATGCAACTTGGAGCTAACACCATCCACCACAGAGTTGGCTTCATTGTTCATTTCACACATGGAGGGAATTTGCCGAGTGACATGCAAGAAATCACAGACAGGTCTTTGCAGGTTAAGCACAAGAAAATTCTGGTGTCATCTGATGGCGCCATATACGACTCCTGGCTAGTCAATTTCTGGCTTGCCTTCTCTTGTTGGACACAGTGAAAGACCCTTCCATTTGTATGTGGACTCTTCAACCCCTAGACCAATGCTCTTTTAAATTTCAAGTATACTCTAAGCTCCTTGAGAGTGTAGAGCACTTCTTACACATCTGGCACTACCCACAGGATTGACACAGCCTCACAACCCCGTGAGAAGGCAGCTGATGACAACCAGATCAGGAGCTGCAGCACCAAGGCTCAGGACCCGGTTCCAAAACTTAGTAATTGTATGGTTTGGGCAAGCCACTCTTCTCATCTGCAAAATGGGGTAATAGCACTTACTGAATCTCAGAGAGCTTTTGAGATGATCAAATAAAATAGTATGAGAGAAAGGGCTCTATAAATTAAATAAGAGTTGTACAAATGCAATAAATTATTACTGCTGGCAAAATATAATAACGAATAACAACAATAATAAAAGTTTTGTTATGTATTGAGTTCTCATGATTTATCAGGCACTGTTCATCTTCTCTGAGTCCTCACAGCAACCCTATGAGGTAGATACTACTATTATCTCCATTTGACAGGAAACTGAGATCCTGAGGTTAAGTAACTTGCCCCAGTTCACAAATCTATTATTCACAGGATAACAATTCTGGAGGGCAGAGCTGGACTGTCAGAGCCCCCTGCTTTTTGCTCCTATAGCTCCTAGGAAACTGAAAGAGCTAAATCTGTCTACTTCATTATGAGCAACTAGAGGGCAAGGGCTGTGTGGGAGAACCCTCCACATCTCAATGATCTAGCAAAGAACTGGGGAGTTAAGGCTTTTTTAATCAAAAGACTGCTGTTTCTTCCTCTTCCAGCCACTTTTACTCATATACCAGCTCTTAGCATTATATGCAACAGCATTTGGCCACACACACAGCTGATGCTGACTTTTGTCCAGGTGTATGGCTCTGGTCCCTCAACCCATCACGGTTCTTCACCTTCACAACTAGATGGAAGCTTCAGCCTTGAGCCCTGCCCCCTGGAAGTGTAGCCCAAACAGTTCGTCCATGCAGGTAGGCCCCCTACAGCCACCAGGCTCACTCCAAGTGCCATCCCTTTGCTCAGGCAAGTCTCTCATCTGTAATGACCCCCCACCCCCACACATGGACCAAAATGAACAGCAGCTGTCAGGAAGTTTGGCGGGGAATGGGGACCCACTTTAGTAGTGTGCTAAAAAAGAAGAGCTGGAAAGAAAGAGAATGTCTTCATAGTGAGACATGGGACCAGGATGGGCCCACCAACCCCATTCAGGTGGGAGCCACTCTCCTCCATCTGGCGCTCATAGAAAATGTCAAGGGACAGGAACTAGGCAAGGAGAGAGAAGGGCTTTCTGATCCTTCAACCGGCCCTGCACGTCCGACCCAAGGAAGGCAAAGCTTCCTTTCATCATTCATGAAACCATATCTCGCTTATTATAACAATTTAAAAAAAACTTCTCTGATTATTCCTTTGAGAACCCAATTTGTTTCCTTTGTAAAGAGGAAACAATTCTCTTCTCAGTTTGGGAGGTGGGGACGTTCCATTTATCTTCAGGGGGAAATCTGTTTCCTATTACAAATCACGTTCTGTAGGTCTATTTGCAAAAAAATAAATCTCTACACTTAATGTAGAAAAAAATTCTCTTCCCTCTCCTACAAACATTCAGAAAGACCCACAAGAGGGAGGCTCTCGCTCTCTTCTCAGCCACTGAGACATAGATTGGCTTTCCATCCCCTGCTTTGAGCAAGGGAAACTTTTGACTCATTCTTCAAAAAATCAGCAGTATCCCAGGTCATCCAGCATACCTGAAAGAGCCTATCTATCAATCAGCATTTCTGGATGGAGACTGAGTGCCAGGACTGGCAGAGATCCTGGGAAGGCCCGGATTAAAATAAACACATAACCCTCCAAATCCCTGTGCTCTAGGATGAGGGTCAGCGAACTAAGGCCCACAGGTCAAATCGAGCCCACTGCCTGTTTTTGTACAACCCGCAAGCTAAGGATGGTTTTTATATTTTTAAATGGTTGAAAAAAAAATCAAAAGATGACTAATATTTCATGACACATAAAAATTATATGAAATTCAAATTTAACTACCATAAATATAGTTTTCCTGGAACATAGCCATGCTCATCCGTTTATAGATTGACTATGGCTGCTTCCCTGCTTTCTGGGCAGAGCTGAATAATTGCAATGGAGACCGTACAGCCTCAGAGCCTAAATATTTACTATGTGGTTCTTTACACAGAATGTTTGCTGACCCCTGACCTAGGAATATAGTCCAGTAGGGTCAAAAACAAGAAACGGCAGCGTTATCGCTGTCTCTCCCCACCCCCACCAATTCATATGTTGAAGCCCCAATGTGATGGTATGCGGAGGTGTGGCCTTTGGGAGGTAATCAAGTTTTGGTGAGGTGAGAGGGGTGGAGCTCCATGACGGGATTAGTGTCCTTACCAGAAGAGGAGCAGACACCAGAGCCCTCTCTCCATTACGTGAGGACACAGAGAAGGCAGCCATCTGAAAGCCAGGAAGAGAGCTTTCACCTGAACCCAACCACGCCGGCATCTTCATCATGGATGTCCAGCCTTCAGAACTATGAGGAGTATATGTCGGCTGTTTAACCCACCCAGTCTGTGCTATTTTGTTAGAACAGCCTGAGCTAAGACAGGTAATAATCACAGCAACAAGCAGAATAAAAACCACAACACTAACATGGAGGGTGGTGCGTACTGGTTACTGGCTAAGTGTAGGCACCAGGGTCATGCTGAAGTTTATTCTGCACTTGGGAGACTGATCTAGTTATGTGACTTGAGAAGTTATTTAAATTCCCTGTGCTCAACTTCCCTATCAATAAAATGGAGAAAAGCACAGTGCCCTTCTCCTTGGGCTGGGCTGAGAATTAATTGCGTTTATACATGTTGAGATTATAAAACAACATCGAGTCCATAAGTACTCAATATCTCTTTGCTCTTATTAGCAGTCCTACTTGCACACCTCCAGAGGTCATTGTTCAAGAGATACAGTAAGAATGGCACCCCTGGAGCATATATTGTGCATGGTGACCTAAGAGTTCAGCAACATGGTGGCCCTGGTTATAGCTAATATTACAATGATGGCTGCACGGAATTTGAGCAAACAGGGGGAGCAGATGCTCCATTCCAGACAGAGTAGGCAGGTCTCATGTATTTTTACTTCCATTCTTCTATTAAGAAGGTGACCCAAGAATACAATGTCAAATGAGCTGCCCAGACACCCAGCCTTTATGCCTGTCTTTCTCCCAGGCCATAGCCCCTGCTCAGTCATTCTGGGGTGAGTCTCCAACACCCACTCCTGCGATTACACCTTGCTCTTGATCCCTCAAAATCTCAGGCTGTGGGCTATTTTAAGCCCAAATTAAAGACTCCTCTCTCCTGAATGGCTGCAATTTCAGCCTGTGGTTTGTTCACTCTGACGTGGCTTGGGGCCATGGTTTTGGTTCGTGGGGCACTGCAATGGGGTAAATTGTTTTAGGAAGGATACAAGGGGCTTTGCATGAACCATTTCACTGCAACACACGCTCTGTGGAAAACAACGCACATGGGTGGTCAAATAAAAAGAAAACAACAGTGGAGTATCCCATATATCTGGAGAAAGATGAAAAAAAATAAAAATAAAAAATAGCACCATGTCAGAAGAAAGAAAGAACTGGAAGCTATCTGGTGCTTCAAACCCCAAAGGGACTTGTCTACTCTGATTCCATGAGCCCAAGTCGGTTTTTACGGGTCAGCCTCTTCAAGAAAGGACCCTCAAGGCTGATAGAAGCCCCTTGACGTACAGAAACAGTGCCATAGACCCTAGCATCATGAAGTAGAGCTCAAGGCTGAGCCCACAAGCAAAGCCTCCAGGGCCTTCCCCTGGGGGATCGCAGCCAGTAGTCCAGTGACGGGCAAATGAACACAGTGCTGGCGAAAGAGGGCAGGAGAGGACAGAGGGAGACCAGAGGGAGACCAGAGGGAAACCAGCTGGAAGCAGAGCAAAAGCCCACGGAGCTCGCAGTGTCAACATTTTCTAAGCTAGAGGAAGGATGGGCAAGAGTGCTTAGGTCCCACTCTGTCCCTTCTCTCTGTCTCTCACTTCTCATGTTTCTAAGGGAAAGAAAGGGACAAATAAGCCTTCAAGTCATACTCAGAGGGGAGAGTCATTACAATATCTTCCCTATCCCATCCATAGCCACATCAGATGCCCACACTGACCCATCAGTGCAGGTCGATTCCCAATGTGGCTAATGGCATTTGGAAGTTTCCTCAGGTGCTGACTGTGAGCTCCTTAAGCAGCCACTGAAGATGAAGCTGGCTCCAGAAGAGCACATCTCCAGGACCATGAGTCCATTCTGGGCTTTGGGCTTCAGACTTTCACACACACATGAAGGAGTCTATGGCCCTTTAGCTGAGTGCTCACCACCCTAAGTAGGTGTCACAGTGGCTGCCCACCATTGAGCCCCATTATAGAGACTGTATTTTGTCAGTCTGGCAAAAAGGGTTTTAAAAAAATGACTTGTGGCTCGGCATGTGGTCCCAGGCCACTTATGGCTCCTATAAGCCCCCATCACTTTCTATAGCTTCACGGGCAGCCCAATTCATTCATTTATATTCCCTATTTGGCCCACGTAAGTAACTGGATTTGATTCCAGACTTTATCATGATTAAGTGCTTTCCTACCTATAAAAGCTGTTAGGAAAGAAACCAAGTCTCATGCGTCAGTCCTTGCTCCAGTGCCTAACACCGTGCCTTACGCAATGCTACTTCTCAAACAACAATGAGCAATTTGAATATACTGATGTGATCGCATCTCTCACACACAGCTTCCGAGGCCACATGAGTAGAGAGAAGAGAGGGAAGGGAATGAGAATTACTCACCCAACAACCTCTCTGGGACACTTGATCTCACAGGTCTACTGGAGTGTACCTCAACTGCTCAGAGAGAAACTGATGAAGATGGCTGTAGGTGAGCCAAACCTTGGCTCCAATAAAATTGAGAACAGCTGGCACTTCTGAATACCCTGATCCCTGGGGGCTGGGGCTGAGTGCAAATGGGTAAGCCCCAGCCCTTTCCCCTTTTGCTTCTTGTCATGCTTAATTACACCAGGATTGTGCTGAGTCAAGCAACCTGCTGGGGTGGGGGCCCAGCCGTGACCTTTCCCATTGCTCTCAGCCAGCTCATGGGTCTCAAGTAGCCGTGTGTATTTCCACCGAGAAACCCAAGAATAAACTCAGTGCCGATGCACACGATGCCAAATGCTAAGCTCCACACCTCAGCTCCTGGGAGAACGGCCCCTTCTGAACCGAAGGTGAACAAAAGGGCTTTGCAACAGCCACACCACCTGCATTCGGCCCACCTCCTGCCTTCAGCCTTGAAACAGAGCCCCCTTGGCTACGAAACATGGTTACTAGCCAAAGAAGGCCATAGGAGAGGGAGGCCGGCATGCTCAATGTTCTCAAGTACCCTCTCACTTCACCAAGTTTTTCCCAAGGCTTGACTTTCCCTGCACCCTCATTCTAGATTCAGAGATGCTCATAGCCTCATGCTTCTCTATAAACGTGTGCATCCCTATGCATGTAATAATGTGCCTTGTAAATGCTCAAGAGAAAATCGTGCAGCCAAATGCTCTAGATCAGGGTTCCCAACCTCAGTTCCACATTACGATCACCAGAGAGCTTTAGGTCTTGCTGCCAAGGCCACGCTCCAGAGCCATGAAATCAGAATCTCTGGTTGTAGATATCTGGTATCAGTATTATTTTAAAGTCTCCCAGGTGATTCCAATATGCATCTAGGATTGAGAATCATTGCTGTAGGCAAACTGGAAGACCTGGAAAATTCCATCCACCAACCTATGCTTTGAGGCTGAGCTCTCAAACTAGAATGGGGCCCAAGATATCAGGCAGACCCTGAGGCTATAGGCCACAAAGTGATATTCATTCAACAAACACTGATGAGTACCAACTATATAGTAGGCCCTCTTCTGACTTTCTAAAAGGCTGTCTTCCCAGAGTTCAACTGCCTTGCAATTTGAGTCTTAGCGAGGTTGGTCTCTGAATCAAGCAACCAACTAGTGAACATTTATCTAACACAGTGTGCTTGCAAAAGGTGCTAAGAAGTAGAAGCTGAAATTCCTGACCTCCAGGAGTTTAAACCCTAAATGGGAAAGCCTAAGAATCTGCACATTGGAAAATAAAAACATGGTATAAAAAAAGGAAATGAATGTGTGATTAAACAACTCAAAATAACAAATACATATCAAGCAACGACTCTGTGCCAGGCACTGTGTTATGCTAGAGGAAAACAAAGACAGGATCCCTGAGCTCAAAGAGCTTGGGCTAGGGCAGCAGTTCCCAAAGTGGGGTCTCTGGGCCAGCAGCAGCAGCATCACCTAGGAACTTGGTAGAAACACACCTTCTTGGGCTTTATCTCAAATTACAATCAATCTGTGTTTTAACAAGCCTTCCAGGTGATTCTGATGCCTGCTCAATTTGAGAACCACTGGTCTAGAAGACTAAGTAATGCTACAAGAGTTGGAAAAGGGAAGACATCTCCTTGGGTCTGAGGTTGATGAAAGCCTTGAAAAATTTGAATCCTGGTTTTCACATAATGTTGGGGACCTTAAGCAATTATTTCAATCTCTTTACGTCCTCTAGTTGGCCAATTGTAAAGTAGCAATAAGCAGTAAGTGGTTACAAGGTCTACCATGTAGAGGTGTATGATGCGTACATGGGATAATGCGTAAAGTCACCAGGGCAGTGTCTGGGCTCTGGGAAGTACACTCAGGAAATGATCTCCAGCATTAGCAGTCATGATACAAGGGAGCTGTTGAGCAAATGTCAACGGAATGAATGAAAGAGTGAACTGATTAATACACGATTGATGGGGACTGCATTTGGCAAGCCTGGAAAATCAACAAAGAACAGGGACTTCATTCAATGGACAAGTGGGGAGGTGTTCAAGATAGGACAAGGGCTTCTAGGACTGAGGGATCAGAACACCTGGAAGATCTTGAGAATGGCTTCTTCCTGGCTCGGCCTCCAAAACCACCCCAAGGAAGGTTTTCCTGCCACAATAGCCAGTGATGGTTACGCACCTGGGCTCTAGAATCAGACTGGGTTCAAGTACTTACTAACTGAATGGTCTTAGGTAAGTCATTTAACCTCATTAAGCCTCAATTTTCTCTTCTGAAAAATGAATATAATAATAGCACACCAATAGTACACAACACAAAAAGAGTTGTGAGAATTGAACATGATAACAAGTATAAAGCAGTTAGTCTGGTGCTTTAAATATAGTGGGTTATCTCTAAATGTTAGCTCTTTGTATCATGGTATGCGCCTGGGTGCTGTCGTGACCTCTGCTAAATTATGAATGGCTAGGATTTTTCAAGCAGACCAACATCAGTACACTCTAGTGCCAGATCCAAACAACACAAAATGGCTGTCTGGTTTCTTCATAACAGCTGTAGCTACTTAGTACTGCGCAGATGCTGACTTGCAGGTTGTATGCAGGTGCTTCTCATTTATAGGTGCTGCACACACGAACACTGGGACATAGGTACTGTGCCCACTTAACAAGTGAGGAAACTGGAGTTTAATGATCCATCAAAGTTATACAACCATCACATGTCAAAGCCTGAGTTCAAATTTAGCCCTAATTCCAAATTCAACAGTCATTCTACTACCATGAAATCACCCAGACTTCCCCCAGAGGCAGACTTTTCAGATGGGCTTCACCTAGCAGCTGTGTCAAAGAGCCAGTCTCTTTTATGGTGTCACTGTGTCACACAATGCATCACATAAGTCAGAACTCTGAGTCAGGAAGAGGTAAGTCATAGGTGGGCTGGGGACAGGATGGTGGACACTGCAGATGAGGCTTCTGGATTCTAAGACTGTTTCCTCCCTTGCAAATGATGATTAAACATGTATAGTGCATGTCTGTGTGTCTGTGTGTGTCAGTAGAGAGAAAAGGGTTTTTGAAGGGGAGGGGAGGCAAAGACTTTCCTTCCCAATCCGAAAATAGTTAGCAAACTAAAATACAGAGAAAGAACAACTGAATGTGACAGAAAATTCACATCGGCTTTTAGAAACCATTTTCTACCAAAAAAACCACAAAAACAAAAACATTCTGGCCTATGAAACAACACAGCAAGATGAATCCCTTTTAAGGTCTATTTCCTTAAATGCTAAATTGTGGTCTTCTTTCTTCTTCCTCCCAGATACCAGCTGTGACTGCTAACAGCCAAGGAAATCTGTAGATCCATGATGCCTAGTCCTCAGGATTTGAACTGTGTCGTCAATAAATGGATAGAAGCGTAGTTGGCCTTTCTTCCCTTCAGAGTTTCTAACAAAGATTCCTGGAGTCCAAATACCAACTTGGACTTCATCCTCTCATCCCCTTTGGTTCAACTGATCCAAAGAGCCGCCTAGATGCTCTCAACAAGAACAAAGGAGACACAGCGTGGTTGGGATTCTGAGTTTGTATAAAAATTACTAACAATTCACTGCACCTTAAATCTTATATTTACCTGCAATGGGCCATGTTACCTCCAGTTAACCCCATCTGCCAAAAATATCACTGCATTTTCATATTTATCATCTTTGTGTTCCACAGTTGCCATGGTAGTAAAATTTACACTCAACGGCCTCACTGCCATTTTCAACTACAAGAGGAATTAGCTGTTCCTAGTTAGGTTTAGCAAAACAAACAAACAAACAAACAAAAAACTGTGCATCTACTATATGAAAGGCCCTATGCTAGGCATAAGACTTGGGTGTTGAGGTAAATAAATAAGGGATTTTATAAGATTTTGCTCCTTTATTCAGACTTTTTGTTTATCTTGTGGAGACTGTTTTCCTTATTAAATTACTGTCAAATATATAAACATAAAATTGACCATTTTAACCATTTTTAAGTATACAGTTCAGTGACATTAGTATATTCATAATGTAAATCATCTTCACTATCTATTTCCAAAACTTTATTACCCCAAACAGAAATTTGTCCCTATTAAACACTAACTTGCTATTCCTCACTCCCCTAGACACTGGTAACCTGCAACTTGCTTTCTGTCTCCATGAATTTGCCAATTCTGCATATTTCAATAAGTGGAATCATACAATATTTGCCCTTTGTGTCTGGCTTATTTTGCTTAACATAATGTTTTCAAGGTTCATCCATATTGTACCATTTATGAGACCTCTACTCCTTTTTAAGGCTGAATAACATATATACATATATATATATATCTCACATTTGTTCGTTCATCTGTTGATAGAAATGAACTTGGATTATTTCGAACTCTCGGCTATTGTGATTAATGCTGCTATGAATATTGGCATACAAGTATCTGAGTCCCTGCTTTCAATTTTTTTGATAAACTTAGAAGTGAACTTGTTGGATCATGTGGCAATTCTATGTTTAACTTTTTGAGAAAATGACATACTGATTTTCCACAGAGGCTGCACCATTTTATATTGCATTTAAATTTCTCCATATCCTCCCAAATGCTTGTTATTTACCGGCTTATAGCTTCTTCTTCTTCTTTTTTTTTTAAATAGCCATCGCAGTTGGTGTGATAAGGTTGTTTTTTATAAGAACAAATTGGTGAGGTAAGAAATGGCTTATTCACCTGAGCATTACAGGCACACATGGGTGTACTGAGCGCAACTTTGTCGACTGACTGAATCAATGACCGGCCTCCTGTTTATAGTATCGTATTATTCCCTGGGACCTGATGTCCTACACAAGCCTTCCCCAGCTCTCCTGCTGATAGGATTTGGAAGTTGCACAAGGAACCCCTGCTCCACCAAAGAGACGCATGTGGCAACTAAGATGACAAGTAACTCGGCTTTAGTTCAGGAACCACCAGCATTGTCTCTGCATTTGTTTCTACATGTATGAATCAGTAAAACCTGCTGCTTAGAATCAGGGAAGCTGATTGGTAGCACCTCAAAAGTAAGAAGACTGTAAGCTATGAGTGTGATAGTTAAGAAACTAAAGCTGTGGGTCAAACAGACTGGCTTGAATTACAGTTCTACCATTTGTCACATGTGTGACCACAGAAAACTATCCTCTCTGTGCCTCAACTTGGACCTAATCCTATTCTTGTGAGAATTAAATGAAACAATAAGAAACACTAAGCACAGTGCCTGACACAACATGAGGTCTCAATAAAAGTTAGTTCTTGCTGTTACTATGAAGCTCCAGTGTTAGCACACAGACCCAAACAACTGCCTTCATCTATTTCCTCTGGTCCCCCAAGACCCCTGGGAAAGCACAAGGGGCTCCAAGATGAGGGCAGACTCATCACTTAGTTTCCTCACGGTCTTACAGGCCCACTGGAAAGACTGAGAATACCTACCCAGACGCACAGCCAGGGTTGAAGAGGTGGAACTCAGCCTTGCTTCTCCAATTGGCCACCAATCCCTCCAAGCTCATTTTGGCAACAGGTTTGGGGAGAGAACAGGACCATCACTACCCAGCTCTCCTATCAGATCCAGAACTCACATTCCGAGAGGCAAGAAAGAATTTTCATTGTATTAAAACCCACAAATAGAATTGGAGTTGGTTAGAGCTTCTTAAGAAAACGTTGACTGACAAGTCAAAAATTCCACAAGAACAGCAAGGGACTGTACTATGAGGACCCAAAAGAAAACACAGAAGGAATGAACTTCAAGACTAGGCAGGGTGGTAATTCATGCTGGCAGCACCATAATTCTTATGTGCGTGGAAGGAACAGCATTCAGCTTGGCCTGACAGGAAGCTTTGTATTAGACTGAAGCATATTGAAAATATCAAAGTCCCATGAAATAAAAAATAGCCCTTGGGCTCAATACTTCACCTGTAACTTAGAAGTTTTATTATACATGGAGACTCTCAAACCAAAAGCCAAGCCGCTAGGGATAAAAGAAGGAGTATTACATAGCAATACCCTGTGTGGGGGCCATGGCTGTGACTGGATAACAACAATGGATCCTATTTACTGAGCACTGTGCTAGGTGCTTTCCACACACATTTCTGACTGACACGGTATAGCAGCACCATGGGTTAGGAATGTTAGCCCAATTTTATGGAGGATAAAACTTGCTGAGTGTGTGTGTGTGCGTGTGTGTGTGTGTGTGTGTGTGTACGCACGTGCACACACACACACACACACACTGAGTCTGTATATATACACACATATATGCATACATATACACACACACACACACACAGAGTAAGAGAAAGAAATTTCTGTAACTTAAGTATCATATACTAGTATGAACTCTATAAAATTCCTATTATTCAACCTTTTCTATCAACAACAAGGACAATTCCATAGGGTTCAATCTAATGTAACACCTTATATATATTAAAAATTTATATAAATTATATCACACATTAAAAATTATATATTAAAATTATATGTAAATTATATATAAATGTTCTATTTATTGGTTATATAATGTTATATATACATATATACACATATATATATAAAATATGTATAAGAGGCATAATGCTTAGTGGTTGAGAACATGGATTCTTGACTCTAACTTCGTGGGCAACTTGGCTCTGCCACTTAGTAGTTATGGGACACTGCATAATAATGTATACACTCAGTGCCTTTGTTTTTCATCAATAAAATAAGCTAATAATAGTACCAACCTGCAAGCAATGTGCTAGAATGGTGCCTGACACATATTACTTATTAGCATTCATTGTGCTTGCTTCTGTTCACTAATTCCTTGCAATGACCCGTGGTAATCATCAGTGCTGCCTTTATTTCACAGTGAGAAGCCTATGTACAGATTTAGAGATCTGCCCAGGATTACACATCTAGCAAAAATGCATCAACAATTCAAACTTAGTCCTTTCTGAGTTGCAAACCCTGCTGCTCCTGCTAAGCTGCCAGCTTCTCCTGGTGGTCTCTCTGAGCCTTCATTTACCATTTGGTGAAAGGAAAGGTTGGGCTAGCTAACTTTATGGTTCCTTCCAGCATCCCCATGCAAGGGGGCTATATCAAAGCTGCAGCAGCAGCAAAACAGAATCAAATGCTTTCGGTTCCACTGAACACAGTATCCTTAGCCATGTTGCCAGAAGCATTTCTGTATTTAGGGTTCCAATTTTTTTCTTTTCTGCTATTTCTTCTCTGAGTCCTCAGTACATTTCCTAATTAATCACTCCCACTTAATTTCCTAAAGCAATCACATCCTCCCCGCAGGCAAGCGGCCTGTCTCAGGCAGAAGCACACACACCAGCTGGCCCTTCAGCTACGTGGGAGTGTGTAAGCAGCCCTTGGACACAGACCAAAGAGTGGCACAAACACAGGAAAAACGCAGCTTGGGAGCTACACTCAGAGGACACTCTTCCCATCCTGGTGACATGAGGGTTTCCTGGTGAGCAAAAGGAACACAGCAATTTGGTTCTCTGAGGAAACCCTAAGTTACAGAAGGTCTAGCTGGAGCACCCCAGGATGCAGGGAGAATCTGCCAGTGGCTGCTCTGTGATGCCAGGCAGGGCTATGCTGGTGAAGTGGGAGGCTCAGATTCTCTCCTAGCTTTGCCGCTTATTTTCTGTGTGCATCTGACCCAACTTTTCCTTTGGTTCAGGCTCAGTTCTCTTATCTTTAAAATGAGAACAGTAATATATGCAACACAGTGTGGGTGTAAGGAGAAAGCCACAGATACAATAGCCTGGAAGAGACAGGAGATGTCAGTGAGGGGAGCTGGGCTGAGCAAATGAAAATAACATGATGCCAAATGGCAGCTGACACACAATCACCGTGTTGGAGTCACTAACAGAGTGGTGGGGACTGTGGTGAAATAGAGACATGTCTCATCTAAAAGCCAGTGAATTACTGCCAGAGAGCTGAGCTGGCCCCATTGCCAAATTTTCCAATTTTTGAAAGAGAAGCTAGAAATAGGTTTTTATATGAATTCACCTAATCTTAAAATGTTGGCAAGAAACTGACATTAAAAAAAAAAAAACCAACCAATCATTTGAGCCAATACCATGTGAGCCAAGCACAACATGTTGGAGGGCTGGATTTGGCCTACTAGCCACTGGTTTGCAAACTCTGTCAGTATAAGTATTAATTGAGACAATGTAATATATAAAGCACTTAGTCATGCACATAACACATAATAAACACTCAATAAATGATAGCTTATTATTATTACTGGTTATTGTTATTACTATTAACTTTTCTATAACTCAGAACACCTATCTGTAACAATGGATGTGAGGATCCCCGGCAGCTGTCTGGCTGATGGGCATCTGAGAAAATCTCTGAGGGCATTTTAGAGATTGACCACTGTGCATATACATTATGCTCTTTATTAATTTAAACACATTTCACTGAGATTGGGCTAGAGCAGTAGCTCTCAACCAGAGGTGATTTTGTCCCCCAGGGGATATCTGGCAATGTCTGAAGACATTTTTTGGTTGTTAGACTCGGGGAGGGGGATGGTGTATGCTACTGGAATCTCATGGGTAGAGGTCGGGGATGCTGCCATGTATTTTTAAATGAACAGGATGCCCCCCCCACAACAAAAAAGTATGTAGCCCCAAATGTCAATGGTACTAAGGCAGAGATATACTGGGCCAAAGAGAAGTTTCTCTTTGCAACCCCTTTACAGAAAGGACTTTATAAAAATAGAGTTTGGGGTTGTTTCCTGCATGGTAAGATACGGGAATGGTAAGAAGGGTATGAGGAGAGGGTGCATGGCGGATGAGAGAACCAACATCTATAATTATCTCCTCTAAGAAGCTCAAGGCCGTGCTTTCACTCTGCTTCCTATAGAATCTTCTCATCATTGTCTTAACAACTGTCACATCATCGTATTTCCTTTAAAAATTCTGTTGAACCTTCACCAACTGAAAAATGAGCTCTGGGGAAACTGAGGACTCAAGAGATGAACTGCTTGAGCCAAGGTCACTCAGCAAGTTGCAAGGAAGATTTGGAAGAAAATTCTCTTGGGTCCTGGTCAAGGTCCCGCAGAAAGACAACACTCAATTTTACTGTTGCCATGGTAATTATAAATCAATTTCATCTATCCGTTAAAGCAGTTACTCCACAGAATGTGCTCACAAAGCATTGTTGAACTCACCCCAGTTACTCCATGGATGTGAAAATAATCACATTTTTGTATATTCCATAATTCTGGCTACACTTACAATCGGCCTTCACCTCGAGTGGTATAAATAAGTGGGGTTATATTGCACAGTGGTTGCCATGCATCACTATGACTATTCCAAACAAAGAAAATTGTGCTAGAAGCAAAAGCAAGTGATTCTGATTCACTTTAAGAAAGGAAATGAAAAGAGAGTAACTTTTATCAATCCTTACATTATGCTAAGCATTTTACGTAACTGGCTTAATCTTCTCTATGATTTGAAGAATTTCTTTGGGTCAGTTTTCTCAAACACTGCTGCACGTCAGAAATGCCTGGGAGCTTTACAGAATCATGACACCCACGAAGCACCCCAAAAATCATTAAATCAGAATGGCTGGGGATGAAACACAGGCAACGGTAATTTTAAAATCTCTCGTAAGTGCAGCCCTGAAACCCTGATTCTCAAACTAGATCCAAACTAGAGAATCAGGGTTTCTGGACTCATTATCCTTATTTTACATCCTAAGAGAAAAATGAACTTGCCTAAGGGCATCCAGCTGGTGAATGGAAAAACTGTGAATTCAAATCCAGGTCTGCCTTTCTCCAAACCCCAGGCATAATCTCTCTCATTATGCCACTTTCTCCCTGGAAGTTTATCTGCAGCTCTCTCAGAGTTATTTGGTTGCAAATTTATAAACTTGAGCAAAAGAGAATTCGCTAGAAGGCTATCAGGGACTTCTGGTTTCTATGAGAATCTTAAGAACAGGTCTGAGGAAAAGGAAAGCGGGCATGTCTGGTCGTTGCACAAGTGCTTAGATGAAATGGCAAGCTATCACGTCCAATCTTTTTGTCCCTGTGGTCAAGATTTCAAGTCCAGGGAGGAAGCGTCCAATTGACCTTACTTGGGTCTTGAGCCCAGCCTTTACTAGGAGAAGGTAAGGCCCCTGGTCAAGTTCACCTGACTATATTCTCGGGATGCAGAAGATGATATTCTACTAGGAAGAGAGACTGAACTCTGGGCAGCCAAAATACAACACATGTCTACTACAGTGGAGGGGATGGAGGGATTTATAAAACCAAGAAGATATAAGACAGTCTCATAGGTCCAATGTTAGCCTCAGGTAGAGCTCAGCAAAAACCCAGAAGCCCACTGAAACACACAGGGTCATTCAGAAGAATTATGCCACTTTGGGAGGTAGCCATGAATGGCCTCAAAATTATTTGCAAAATTTGAAAAATTTGTCCATTTTTCTAAAGGCAAGGTCAATTTATTTTATCAGATTATCTAGGCTATTTTTTTAAAGGCTAAAGCTTGGGGCTTTTGAGAAATCTTAGAGAAAAAAAGAAAATATGCTCCTACTTAATAGTTTCTAACAGCCTCAAGTTCTAAGAACTAGCTAGAAAAATTAAACCTGGTATCCTGGCATGGCACTACACAGACAAGGCTGGCATAGTTTGCCAAAGTTGAGCCAAGAAAACAATGCTTTCTAAAAAGGCAACAACAGAAACAGACACAAGGTAAGAGTTAGCATGCTTGCCTATTGTTACAGTAAACAAGAAGATAGTCTCAAAGAGGAAAAGAGACATAGATATCTGAGCAAAATGGTTATAACTCAAGGAAACCAAGGGGTGCTCTAGGATCAAAAGCCAATGGGGGCAATTAAAATTCAATTGTGCATGTGTTCGAATAGAGTACTACTGGTCCAGGCTGCTGGCCTGGGCCTGGGAGCACCCTTCCATGAAATACCCTTTATCCCATGAGCGTCTCTTCCAAGATCTAGGCATCGACTGACTCTAACATGCAGGGACTTGAGAAATGAGGCTACTGTGAGTTATTAGCATTAAATAAATACTTGCTCGATGCATAAATTCATGGATGAATCAATATACAAACAAAAGAACTACAACTGGCTACTCGATTTGTAGGTACTATGTATTAAGCACCCACTGTGTGTGAGGGAATAAGCTACTAGAAGCTTTACGTGATGGATTTCTCATCCTCACAGTAGCCCTAAAAGTGCTTACTATTATACCTATTTTACATATGAGGATCCTAAGACTCAAAGAGATGAAAGGACTTACAGTAGTCACAGAACAAAAAGAAATGGGATTTGAAGCCAGCTCTACTTATATTGAGCATCTGTGTGCCACAATGCCACAACGCCTCACAGTGTTCATTAGCATCAACTGTATGTCGGGCATTTTGCTTGTATTATCCCTAATTCTTACACCAATCCTTGAGACAGAGATTACTGTCTCTATTTTTTTTTTTTTTTTTTGGATGGGAAAACCGAGTCTAGAAAGACAAGTAAGATTTGCCAAAGGGTTCATTTTGAATACAGATTTTTTAAGATCTAAATTTGTGGCTTTGAAGCTCAAGGTCTTTCCACCAAGTCTCCTGCCTATCCAATTTGATTTTTAAAACTGTGTTGACTTAGTCATATTTTCGCAAGCACTGCGCTAAGCCTCTGTAGAGAAATGCACAGCTCCTGCCATCAAGCAGCTTTTAATCTAGTTAAGAGATTAGTTACACAGTATAGAAAATAAGAACATTTATTATATGACTGTAGAGGTTTTAAAACATGGTGGCAGATTCCTTAGGACTTCTTCTTTTCACAGGTGGTTCCCATCCTTGAATCTGGGCTAGCTTGTGTTGCTTAGAGCAAAAGACTACAGCAGAAGAGACACTATGGTGCTTCGAAGGCTAGTTCCTAAAACTTCATGAAACTTCTGAGTTGTTCACTGGTACACCTATTCTTGGAGCTCTGAGCCTCCATGTATAAAGTCAGATAACTCTAAGGCCACCATGTTGCAAGTAAGCTCAAGCCACATAGGTTACACACAGGTATTCCGGTCAACAGTCCCAGATGAGCCCAGCCTTCTAGTCAACCCAGCCTGGGTGCCAAACATGTGAGTAAACAGCCTGCAGGTGATTCTAGCACCCAGCCATCCAAGGCTCCCCCAGTTATTCACAGACTCTCCAGTTGAAGCTTCAGACCTCAGAAAGCAGAGAAGAGCCATCTCTACTGAGCCATGTCCAAAATCCTGACCTAAAGAATCACAGACCATAATAAACTTGTTGTTTTACAGCACTAAGTTTTGGGGTGGTTTGCAAAGCTGCAATAGGTAATCAGAATGATGGCTTTTTAAGTGTTTATTTAATACCAGACACCAGCCTCTGAACTTGACATGTACTACCTCCTTTGACCCTCCCAGCAACCCAGTGAAGCTGGTTGTTGTTCAAGAACATGCCCGAGATTACCTAGCTTGTTGTGATGGCATTCAAGCCCAGGTCACATTAACTCTAGCATTGACACTCTAAACTGCTCTGCTGTAGAGAGAAGGAAACTATGTCTGTGTATATAGTCTACAAAGCCCAAAGCCAATCAGTTTCAAGGAACACCAACTGCTATTTTTGAAACTAAACATCTTTTTCTTTCCTAATTTCAGAAGGCTTACTGTGGAGCTGAGCTAATTATTTGAGCCTTAATCAAGGACCAGCCACTCCCTGAAGCAGCTGTCCTGGCCTCTCTATTGCCTCTAGAAAATCCCTTGGGTTGGTTGGATGTTGGCTCAGGTCTAAGCCCCAAATCCCAGCCCCCCGAAGTGAGGATACATAGGGCTGAAAGGATCCTTGGCGATCTTCCAGTCTATTTTCCTTATCCTCTTTAAAGATGAGGAAACTGAGGTCCAAAAAGGTCGACGGACTTGTCCAAGGTCACATGGTACGTCAGAGGTACAGCTAGGTCTCCACATTCCCAGGCAAGCATTCCATCCACTACACCATGCTGCCGTTGCTAAAAATTCTCCAGAGCCGCCTCCTTCGGCCCTCCTCTTGACAAGGCTGTTTCCCCCACACACAACTACACACAGTCACATTTGGCAAGAGGCGCTATCGGCCCTGCTCTGCTCATGAAATGATGTTCTGCAATGGGGCCTCTTTGTTCGTTAGCAACACAGACAAAGAAAACTGGAGTGCAGTCTTCTCGGAGGGAGACGTTTCTTGTTTTAAAGGCAGAACAGAGAGCTTCTTGGCTGAATATGGCTTAAATCGGCATGCAGCTCCAGTTGGTAGAAAACGCAGAGGAGATTTAGGTCTTTGCAAAATGTCTAGAACATACAAGGAGGGCACATGGCAGGAGGAAACTTATGGGAAACATTTTAGAAAGTATTAACATGAATGCTTAAGCAGAGTAAACAAAGCACATTGGTTATCATCTTGTCGTCTGAAGTAATTAGAAGGTGGGCAGGTGGGGAGGGCACTAGGGTTATTAAAAACTCCCATGAAGTACGTGGCCTTCCCATTTGGATTCTTGCTCCAGTCCTTGCTCCCAGCATTCCTTCCCTTGAAGTTTTCCTACCTGAGATCATCCCATTCTAGACCCTAAACAAGCTGCCTTGGTGTTTAGAGCCCTCAGGGTACGACCTGTAATCCGAAATCACCCATCTGGTGCCTCTTCCCTCTGGCTCCACATTAGTCCTTATTTTTTGTACTAGATTTGGTCCCTCTTCTGCCACCTTAGCTTCCTAGATTGGCAAAGCTTCCAATGGCTCGAGAGATCTTTATTAAGGACCAAATGCTGTGAACAAGGCTGAAAGCAAAGTAGGGCAAACTTCTCACAAGGGCAGCTCACACCACAAAGCTGAGGTCCCTACCTATCACACTGAGACATTCATCTGTCCAGGTGGCTGAGATCAGTGGGGAGGAGGTAGACCAGATGATGTCCAGAGAGACCTCAAAAGTCTGAAAATCTCTTGGCTTGAGAAGGAATGAGAGGAGGAGGGACAGAACTGAGTTCTGTGGCAGAAATTCAGGGCTTGTAAGCTGGCAACAGATGGGAAGAAAAGTGCCAACTTCTAGTAGGAGATGTAGTGCATGTGTTTCTTAGAGCTATTGCAAGCTACAGGTCTTCCATTCCAAAAGATCACATAAAAGCTGCCTGAGACTTCCCCCCCGCAACCCACACACACATATACATACATGTACATACATGACAGGCCTCCAGGCACAAGATGAGATCTCCAACAAGAAACTGGGCCAAGTAACAGTTCTCAGACTCTTCCCTCAAAGTTGAGTTTCCCCCATAGCCTACCCTACAAACATGCCCAAAGAACAAATTTCAGTCCCAAGTCCTCCTCCCTCATTTTCCCCCGGGAA
This sequence comes from Pteropus medius, assembly GCF_902729225.1. NCBI lineage: Eukaryota > Metazoa > Chordata > Mammalia > Chiroptera > Pteropodidae > Pteropus > Pteropus medius. Next base: position 8,701,136 of record NW_024340699.1, read on the forward strand.
AATTCCTACCTGGTTAAAGCTAAGAGAGAAGAATAAGGGAATTAACACCATGGGGAAACAACATCCAGTGGTCTAGTTATAGCTGGAACATCCCAGGAGGGGAAGCTGGCCTCTCAAAAGAAGCCCTGTATCTCGTCATGGCCCCAAAAGCTGCTGCGCTGTGTGTCAGTGTTTATGAAATGCTTCTCAAATAAGGTCAGTGCTCTACAGAGTTAGGACTCTAATAAAATGCAGAACTTGTGCTATTTGCCAGCTAGCTGCGGAGGCTTACTTGAATGCTTTCTCAGAGACAATTGTTCTCAGATTAATATTTTCCCCATGAGTTGTTTGTTTTTTTTTTTAATTTTGTTTGTACTATTTTTTTTAAATAATGTGTGGATTTTTCTATATATTTGTACCCATTAAAATGGATAAGTGGGGCTTGCTTTCATCAGTGGTTCCTAAGGGCTAGGTGTCATATCCTTCATTGTTCCAGCATTTCCCTCATCCCATAAATCATCTTGTTATCCATTTGGTGGGAAGGGACAGCTTAGACTGATTTCCTATTATTTTGAGCTGTTCTGGTTATGAGGACATTTCACTTGCTTATTCATCATTGCTCCTGGCACATAGTAAGTATTCAATAAAAAGATCCTTTAAATGACTCCATCCTTCATGTAGCCCCTTCTTTTGTTCTACTTTCTTGGAAACTGACACTTATTACTCAGGCAAAATATTCTCTAAACTCCACCTGAGTGGGATGCTGGCATTGCTGGTGTAAGGCTGTATTTTCACTTGTGAAAGATGCAACTTGATGGGTGAAAAGGAAAACCCCTAGGAAAAGTTTGAAGAACTGGGTGACTCTGAGCACGGCTTTTCAACTCACCGAGTTTCTTCATCTGTAAATGCAAGATTCTAAAATGAACCCTGATCATCTCTCAGATACAGGATTTAGTGGTTAAAATCATATATTATGGGCGGACTCATTAAAGCATTTGTATAGCACTGAATTTAGGAAGCTTCTGTAGATATTTGATCTCATTTAAAACTTACATTAGTTCCAGAAAAGAAGTGTTATTCCTACCATTCTAAAGGTTACAGATGAGACAGCTGAGATGCAGGAAGATACTCTGACAATGTCCCACAGAAAAAAATGATGAAAACCAGGATTCTGCCTAGGTCTTTTTACTCATGTAAGGTTACATCAAATTGTACTCCCTACTGGTTTCCTATTAATATCACTTAGAAACTTCACATATAAAACACTTTTTCACCTAACATTCTAGAGCTGTGCAGAGATAAGGAGGATAAAAAGAATGTCAGGAAAACTCTGGATGGTCTAGAAATTTCTGAGGATAGCCCTCCAATGATATCATCATCACTGACTTTTTCAATCACAGAACAATCTGCTCTATTCTTTGCTTGGGTTACAGGGAGCTCAGGAGCATGTTGTAATTCATCATTCACAAAGTCCAGCCTTGGAGGACCTCGAACACTACCCTTGGCATCATAAAAGGCTTCAGATGGCCATGAAGATGAAATCTGAAGTTGTTTCTAGGACTCAGACGTGGGTTGGGAGTCTCCAGTCTCCAAAGAAGGTCCAGGCCACAAAACTCATCCTGAAATCCAATCTCAGGAGCTAGGCTTAGATGGTAAAAGTCCAAATTCAGTACCAAGGTTATGGAGAGCTACATGAATGGCAGGAGATAACAAGAAGCCAAGCTGGAAGGGTCACAGTAGAGGCCAGGAGCAGCTTAGGCTCAAGGAGAGATGCATAAGGTACACAAGTCCATGGTCAAACCCACAAACCTCAGAGTAGAAGAGGACCATGGACTCTACACCATGCAGACCAGTCTGAGTCAAGGCATACACTAAATGTGGACCGCAGGGGTGCAAGGAATGGGTCACAGTAGAGGCCAGGAGCAGACAGGAGCTAGGGTAGCAGACAGGAGCTAGGGAGGCCAAAAACCTCCAGAGAGTCAAGGTGGGTGGTTAAATGTGCTGGCAGACTTTCAGGAACCACAACCCATGCCGCTGCCAAAGTGTAGAATGAATCAGGGGTCAGGAACCCAGACTTGCGTTTCGGACAAGAGGAGTCTGAGCCCACACACAAGCAGCGATAAGGCTATGAAAAGTGAAGTCACATTTACTCCAGGCGGGATGAATCTTATATTTGTCTGTTCTAGTAGGACTTGATCTCAAGGTGAGGGGAGCCTGGAGTTTATGGCTAAGAGAAAGTGGGTGGAACATCTAATTGGGAAAGAAGGCATTCCTGCCCAAAGCTAGGCAGATGCTTGTGGGGAAAAATATTGGTCAACAAGTCTCATCAGAACCGTTCTTGAATGGTTTATCCTCCCCAATCCAAAAATTTTTAAAATAATATTAGTCACATAACCATGGTGATATTTTCCCTAAGATTTGACGTGCTGGATTCTGTTCCAAATGCCCTCGTCAGATAGAACTTCCTAAAGTGCAGCTCCCATCATTTTAAATTGGGCTCATAACTTCTTAGGTTCCACGCAACCATGAACATCTGTGAATCTGTACCATGTTCCCATCCCTACCTATGGAAACCCTATTCAGGCTCCAATTCACATGCCAACTCTTTCTCCAATCTGGACATGATGGCTCTTTCACCAGGTGTCCAGAACACAGCACTGGCATTCCTCTCCAGACGCCTTGAATGGAACAGGTGCTCATGGAGTCATTTGAGATTCATTTTTTTCCTTCCGGTTGTTCTCTGAGAATTGAGTTTAGAAGACAGAAGGGGCTGACTTAAAAATTTGGGGAGAATGTTTACAGTGCAGACCTGAGGCCGGCATGCCTGGACTCTGGTTCAGCAGGAGAACTCTGGTTCAGCAGGAGAACTCTGGTTCTCCTGCTCCTACCTGGAGAAGTTCCTTCACCTCTCTGACTTAATGTCCTCATCTGTACAATGAGGACAGTATGAGTTCCCGCCTTGGATGATTGTTAGAAGATTAAGTGAGTCCATGCATATAAAGTGTGAAAGCAGCATCAAGCTCAAAGAAGAGCTCAATAAATGGTAGCTGGGGGGGGGGCGGTAATTTACAGAAATTTGAGGAGAGCCCGTAGGCCTCTGTTCTCTATGATCCATCCTCCATCACATTCATTCCCAGTACTATTCAAGCAAGTGAGCCCTGGGCCAACAGGCACCCAAGATGGTAAAGGAAATCACTAAGAAACAGAGGCTTCTCAGATGAGCTCTGCTGATGACAGAAGGGCCCAATTTGTCAAGCTAAAATATTTTCTGAGAGGATAACACACACGCGTGCACACGTGCATGCATGCATACACACACACACACACACACACACACACACAATCACAATCACATCCGATACTGCGGGGTTTCTGGCAACAGCCTAACAGGACAAGGATGAAGCTAAAGTCATGATGGAAAGTGCTATGAGAAACCAAGAGTGTAGAGAAAATTCAACAAGCAAAGAAATTAATAAGCATTAATAGGAATTCATTCCAGAGAAAATATGAACAATGGAACTCCAGGGAAAGATGCTATGGGCAAGAAGACCTCAACATTTTTATCCATCTCAGCCAGAAAGAAGAGGACAATATATGTATATAATCCACACCCCAGACCATAGAGAGACTTTGAAAAAAACAGAGTGGACTCTGGTTATACTGACAACCTGGATAAAGATCCATAGAGCAAGTTCACTAAAACTGCAGAGGAAATGGGGAGATGAGTAGTTAATATGCTAAATGAGAAAATCAAAATACAATGTTCCTAAAAAGCTGATGAAATGAACTATTGGCCAAATTTTAATTAGGATAAATGCAAAGTGTTGTGCTTAGACTCTAAAAGGTCAACTGCACAAGTCTGGGATGGGGGAGAATAATATCAACAGCAGGGAGACCTGGGGAGACATTGGGATGCAGTGAACAGCCTGGTCAAAATGAGCCAAGCCAGGGGGTGGCTATTTGAAGCGAAAACACGTTGACGGAAGTCAAGATAGCAAGAGAGCAAGAGGCAAAGAATATTGGAATCTATATAGAACACGATAATTAGGAATGGGGATAGGACTGTCTCAAAGCCTAACACATACAGAGCAGTTGAGGTAATTATAAAAATTTATGGAAGAAAAGAGAAGACTTGGATAAGTGGGTGGTGAGAAACATAACAGTAATAAGATTTTTGAAATCCTATCATTTGGAAGAAGGATTATACTTGCTCTGTGTAACAACAATCAAAGGGAGAAAAGTTCAATCTCCAAACAAAGAAGATTTTATTCTTAGAACTGTTTTTTAAAAATGAAATAAATTGCTTTAGGAAGAACTGATTTCCTCATCGCTGAATGGAATCAAGCAAAGGAGAATGACCACTTTCTCCAAAATTATGTTGGTGGAAGATCGACATGCACGTGGTTGGAACTTGGACAAGAGAACCACATTCAAACCTGACAATCGATCATTTCTCCAGATCAGGCTTTATCTTGAGCATGCTCTGGAAGGAAGACTACAGTAAGAATTATTATTAGTCCCAATTTACAAATGAGGAAACCGAGGTCACCCAACTAGTAAGTGGTAAACCAGAACTGGAGCCTCATCTGGCTTTGGAGTCCACACCTTTACCCACAAACACTGTTACTTTCCCTGACTCCCTATCTGCTCAGGATTGAGGATTTTTAATCACACACCTCTCTACCAGTGATACAGGGAAGAGTTGTATCAGATATTGTGCTGGCAACAGAACTATGAAGACCACAATGAGTGGGGAGGAAAGTACAGCCTCTGGCAGGCCAGCGATAACAGTAGTTAGAAGACACAATCCAGGTCTTCAGAACTGAGAAGCAGAGGATTCCTATTATGAGCTCTTCCTACCTGGGCAAGGCTGATTTAAATTTCAGGCTGGAGAATGCTGAATAATGGAGAGCCTTGAAAAGTCAACACCATGCCCCACATCAGGGCACCTTCTGCATTCATCCTGTCCAGAACTAGTGGTGGTTCAAAAAGGTCTCTGGAAAAGCTTCCATGTTTTTTTTTTAATTTTATTTTCAGCAGTTCTAAAAAGGGTTAAGACTACCTTACATAATGAGGGTGGAGCATGCTAGTTAAATGCAGCTGTTTCAAGTAAAAGCAGTAATGGAGGCAGACACGGGAAGTCAGTACAAGGAGGTATTTAGGGAAAGACAGGAGGAAGGCACTGAAAAAAAAAAAGCCAGGGCCAAAAATTCCCTATGAAAATCCAACCCCCCAAAATAAATAAATAAACTGCATTCCTTATTTAAATATACCACAAAGCAGCACGCCCATGGAAAAGATATAAACCACTTCAACCGTAATCCCCTCCTCATGGAACAGAGGCCAACCTGGCTTAGCTAGAGAGAAGGAGGAGGAAACCAGGCACAAGGGTGCTGGGCACAGCCTAACTTACCTCCACAGGGTACATTTAGAGTGGGCATCTTGAACCTTCCAGCTGGATGGGGCCTGAGATGAAGAGAAATGGAAATAACAGCCATGGCCACTATCATTAGTAGTTTGTGGAGGACTATGTGCCAGGTACTGTGTTAAGCACTTCCTGTATATTATTTCATTTAATCCTTCCCAAGAGGAACGTTTACTATGTGCATAGGAACAGGAGTTGGCGAAACACTGCACTGGGCACTGCGCTGACTACCTCACACGGATTGCCTCGGGCCATGTGCACTACATTCCCCCGGGGCCAGTGCAATTATCATCCCTGTGTTACAGGTGTGGAAATATGGTACGAAGGGATTACACAGACAACAGTCCAGGGGAGTGGAGTAACTGCCCAGGGTCCAACAGTAAAGCCAACATTCAAACCAGAGCCATCTCGAGTCCACGCCTGAGGCACTAGGCGGGGGCTCTGGAACCTGCTTGCCATGGCCCATTTAGTCGGCACGAAAGATCCCACGGCTCTCAGACCCACCATTCTCACTTTCCAATGGAGAAAAAACTCGTTGACAACTAACACAACTGGAGAGAAACCATACAAGAACCAAAATGGTAAAAATCCAGAAATAATGTAAGAAGCAAATGACGAGCAAAAGCAAAACTTAATAATAATTCTACAAATACATCGATTAATACAAGAAGAGCAGCAATCAAAAACCACAGTGCGGGACGATGCTGACGAATTCCTGATTTGAAAGTCCTGTGATTTAAGTGTTCAGGATTTCTAGCTCTTTTCACAGGCATGTGCACAGTAGGAGTTTTGTAAGGTTGCTAAGCAACACCTAACAACCAAACTCAAGAGTGAATCACTCATTAGGAGTCCTTGGTAACTCCAGTAAGGAAATAATTTTAGTTCATGAAAGCAAAATTTTAGAAACCCTTAATAACTCATGTAATAGGTTACTAGTAAGTTGCCCTTAGCCACGCATAAAAATGCAAATCTTTAATTGCCCATCTTTCACTTGTAAGAACTAAAGAAAGACATATTTTTGAGAGTTCTCATTCTTTTAGTCCATACATATTTGCCAAAAAACTACCATATGCCAGGCACTGTTCTAGATACTGGGGAAGAGGACCACATAAGGAAAACCATTAAAATTATACTAGAATTCTACTTTCAGGAAAACGAGGCCCAGAGAGGTAAATCAATCTGTTCAGAGTTGCACAGCACACTGGAGGTGAGTGTGCTCAGCTGTTCATGGCCAGCCCAGTAGACTTGCCAGGAGAGCACTGTGCTTCCCTGAAAGGCCATATCGCCATGGCTGGCTTGGAGATGCCTGTAATTCACCAGCTTGCCCCTGGCCCTCTGAGCTGGCCCTGAGGGCTGGGAGTACCAGCAGGCAGGGCTTGGCTGTTGAGCATCTTGGAAAGTCTCCCACTTGACCTCGGGACCTCTGTGGTCAAGTGAGGGAAAGCCTATGACACGGTGTGGGTTTTTATTGGACCCAACCACCGGCAAAGCTTGCCGTCATCTGGAGTGATGGAGAAAATTAAGTTACCACATTCTCACGTTTCAGCCTTTTGCCCGTTTTCCTTCGCAAACAGGAAATGTTTATTTAAATACAGCAGTCTCCAGAATGTTCTTGAGCCAAGTGAAAAACCAAAGATGTCCACTCTTGCCCCACTCCGCTGTTCAGGCCACCACCTCGCTGTGGGTGAGAAGTGGGCCTCTGCCTGCCTTTAGGCAGAACGGGGAGAAGGGGCCCCACGTGAGAGTTCATTTTCATCTGTCTCCTCTTTTGCAGGCCGAGATTGTGGTTGGAGAAGAATTACATCTGTGGGCTCTTTTTGTACTCAGAAGGGTAAATGCAACATCTGTTTACTCTGCGCTCCATGGTAAATGTTTTGTTTCAGGCACCACCATTCACTTCCTCTCCTCCTGTCCTCTATCTTTGCTGCATGGATAATAAATTACACTGAATTCTCCTCGGCATTTATTTATCTTTCTTGTGGGTGTCACCTCCTCATCGATGGGAAACAAATTGTCAGTAGTTTATAAACGACAGAGTTTCTCTTTCTGTGAGATGTGCTGACATTATGGAGAAGATGCTGGAAAACAGACCCCCCAACTCTGATAGCAGCTTAATTACCAATAATTCAACAGGCCCCATTCCAGGCCTGAAGCAAAATCCAAATGACCACATTATCCTCATGCAGGTTTGCCTTAATGGCACCCTATGAGTAGACGAGGCCTCAGAAGTCAAAACCCCCCCAGAGAAACAACTACACATACACACCACACACACACACACACACACACACACACACACACACCTGCGTCTTCAGAAAAGCCTCTTTGAGAGGTAGAGTAGCGGGAATGAAGAGGGGAAAAATGTTTCTTCTTTGTTATAAAATACAACGTAAACATTCTAGATCAGAAAAGTGGATTTTAGGAAGGTCCTGAGCTCTGACAGCAGTGCTGACAAAACTCATACCCTGTGAAAAACCGAGCCCTGAGAAGTTTGCAGGACTCACTAAAGGAAGTTTCCTTCTCCCGCCTTTGCTTACATCCTTTAAGTTGAATTGCTAGCTTTCTTCTGTGTATGCAATGATTTTATACACAGTGATCGGAATGCAGTATAGGCTCAAGTAAGGTTTGTTGAATGAATGAAGAAAGGAAAGAGAAATTTCTCCCTAAAGAAACCCTTTGCATAGAAATACCAAATATCCCCCCAAAAGTTTGCAGACTTGAAATGTTACATCTGAGTTGACTCAGAGAGGGTAAAAGGTGGTGAAGGCTGTTGGTGGGCTGCTCCTAACCGCTGAAGTCATCCTGACCCGGCTTGCTCCTAAAGGCTGCCCCCTCTCCTGGGAAGAAAGGAGACTAAAATGAGGGTCAGCTTTGGCAGCCATGTCACCCCCACTGCACCCCAACCAAAGTGGCACCAGTGACCAGAACCAAGGCAGTAGAGACTCAGGTATTCCGAAGCACCTCATACTCTGTCAATACCTGCAAGCGACCATGACTGCAGCAGGGGGCCCATGGGAACACCCAAGACTCCAGTTTCACCAGTCGTGGAGCGGATGGGTAGCCCCAAGCTGCCAGGGTCTTAGAGAAGGGAGTTGAGTGGCATGCCTGCTGCAGTGCTGTTCCTCAACTTTTGAAGACCTCCTACATGCCAGGAGGAAAGGGGCCCACTCTCCTTGGCTCCCTAAACATGAAACATGATTTTGAAGGATGGGGGAAGGCAATCTTATGACCCCAAAAGGAGAGCTGATGTCAAAATAGGCTGAATGTTGCAAGGTATACCTGAAGCAGCAGCAACAGCTGCCTAGTCTAAGACCCAAGTGCAGCCAGAACCCGCCCAGGGCCTTTTGTTTATAGATCTTGGCCCAAACTGACCCTTGTTCCAAGGATGTCCAGCAGAGTAGCAGGGGGTATGGACTTTGGAGTTAGACATGCTCAAATTAAAACACTTAATTAGCTACATGGCCTTGAGCAAATGACAAGATGGCTTAACTGTAAAGTAAAATAATAAGCTATATAACTAATAAGACTATTGTAGAGATTCAAAGAGATAGCACATGTAAACAAATTGAGGCAGGAAAAGCATTCATTAAACATTAGCTACAGTTATTATTTCACTAACTCATGTGGCTGGCCCTGGTATGAGGAGGGAGAGAATTTAGTTTATAAGTTATAAGTATCCAAAAATACCACTAAAACCACTTTTTCACTGGTATGGTAGAACGTACTGTCCAAATTAAGTTGTAGGAACCTGGATTCTGGTCCTTTTATTGCCCTCAACTTGGTGTGTGATCTTGGGCAAGTCATTTCACATTTCTGAGCCTTGTTTTCTACATGTGTTAATGAAGGTTCAGCTTTACCCTTTGAGAATTGCGTGGTTCAACCCCCCAGAATAATCATTGCAGTTAGGGGAAAAAATGTTTTGAGCCAAATGAAAGCTCCAGGAAAAAGGAAGGTAGTTCTATGGAGTCTCCGCCCAGGGACATATAAAGAGAATGAGACGCAATGAGGTGACAAGAAGTGATTAACAGGGATCACACATTCTAGGACAATTTGTCTCAGTCTCATCACCACTCTCTTCCAGCCCAAAGTCAAGAAGGCAGAATGGAAGATCCATGCACCTACCTCTAAGACATGTGGGGAGAGGATGGAGAGAGAGCAAGACATGGAGAAGTCGACCACACTAGAGCAAATCCTCACCCACCCTGGGCTGTGTTCCCAGGCTGGTTCCAAGACCCTCTACCATTTCTCTCTCCTTCCCCAGCTCCCCAGCTGTGGGCTAGGAAGGGCCCACTCTGAGCCCCAGTTTTGAATCTGGTCTGAGGATCAAAATGATAAATGTTTCCAAAACGTTGACATATGAAAAGTAAATATTTGGTTGCACAATTGGGGTTAAAACGAGGGTCAATCCACCCCACTCTCCAAGCGCCTCTCCCTTTCTTGCCAAGCCCAAGATCCGAGGCTGAGTGCGGTTTGTAAGATTATAGCGCTCGGTCTCATTTAAAGGGCTGTCAGCATTTCCATTCTCTAGACTTTGGGGGGAGGCATTTATAACCCAGCCATAAAAAATTCACCAGGGCTGCAACTTGGCATCTCCCAGGCTGCGCTCCAGGCAGAGCGGGTTTTGTGAGCACCCACTCTGAATCCGTTTGGTTCCTCAGAAGTTAGACCTTCACACACACTTTCAACTTTCCTCACAAGGGCATCCAGAGAGCGGCTGGCGCATTCTGATCTCCAAGCAGGTCACAGTCTAGGGCCCCCTCTCCCGTCTCCTCACCCTGACTCCCCAGCACCCTTCAGCTTTCTCCCTTGCTCCCTCTTTAAGGAGCGCAGACCCTTTACCCTCAGCCTAAGACCTCCTTGGCTGCAGTCTTCTCTCCTCCCCTCATCTCCTGCCAGCCCTCTGCTTGGAAGCTGTCAGCAGGCCCTGCGTCTGGAGCTCTCACCCCCGGAGAGGCACTACTCTTTCCTCATCGAAGACGGCTTCCCGACCTCCACCCCCAGACCTGCCCGACGCCACAGACCCCTAAGTCAGAGTGAAGGAGCGCATCCAGGACAGAGAACAGAGCAGAGGCTGCATACAGTGTGAACAAGGGAAATGGCAGGATCTGGCGCCTGGGGGCCCCTCTGTGGGACCCAGCTGGGTGGCCCGGGTGGGGCGGGGCGGGGATACTCACAGGCGCTCGGTGTTGCGGGGGATGCCTCGGGGAACCGCCCGGAGGCCCAGCCCGTGGCAGTCCACGCTGGCAGCGGAGCAGGTACACTTGGTGGGGCAGGCGGAGGCGGGGGGCCAGCTCAGGACGCTCACCAGCGCTAAGGTCAGCGCCAGGCGGGCGCGCATGGTGGCGCCGGCCCCTGTCCGCCCAGGGGCCATGGTGTGCAGGGGCCCGCGCCCGAAGAAGGTTGCCTCGGCGGGGCAAGACGCGTGAAGCCCACGGAGGCGCAGGGGAGCACGATCGGCCTGGGGAGCGGGCGGTGGAGTTGGCGTGGAGGAGGAGCGAGCTCGGCGCTCAGGCGCACGGGGCGCGGGCGGAGCAGGGCGCGCCGGGCGGCGGCGACGGCAGCAGCTCCATCGGCGGGGCCACCGCTGCCCCGCTGCGCATCTCTTGAAGTGCCCAGGTACCGAGCGCCCCCTGGCCCCGCTGGCCAGCGGCCCGGGGCGTGGGCCCGGTCTGGGCCCCCAGACCAGCGCAGTGGGACACAGCGCCCAGGGAGGTCCGGCAAGGGGCCGGGCTCGGGCACGCGACAGTGGCAGCGGCTGGGACACGGGGCGGTCGGGCGAACTGGCCGGCGCTCGCTCTCTCCATTCACTGAGCAGGGCAGACACCAGAGACGCGGGGCCCACCCCTCCCGCCCCCCACAAAAACGGCAGCTCCGCCTCTCATTGGCTGCGCCACGAGTCATGTAGACTAAGTTGGGAACTTTGCTGGAGCGACTGAGAGCGTGGAGGGAGGAGGCAGCAGAGGAGGGAGAGGGAAGGAACCCGGGGAGGAAAGGGGCTCGGCCCGCAGGGCCCCAGAATTGCGACGCATTCGCTCTTAGAAACCAAAGACGAATCAGGCTGGTGGCACTTTTTCTTGATTCTGTCACTGAGCTAGGCACTCTGCTTATATTCTTTCCTTTGGTCTCAACACGGTCCCGCATGGGTGGTATCTGAGTGCCACCATTTTACGGATAAAAAAAAACAAACCTCAGATTATGAAGTGACTTGCCAGAGGTCACACAGCTACTAAGGACCCTAAACCGCGGCATTCTCTAATCCACCCAGGTTTTACATCACAGTCCATCAAAGCTGTGTCCCTATCTTATCTACAAAGATCCTCAAAGATCCTACCTCATCCATAATTTGTTCCTAACGGACCTACTGTATTGACACCAATGCATCCCAGTTACACGCATCACAGAGTTTGGTTGTCCCTGTTGTTCAGGTCAATGCTGGCAAACCCTCCCTGAGGCCTGCCCTGCTTTGCCCAGTCCCAATGCCTGCTCTGCAGCTAAAAGTAGTGTGTGTGTGTTGCTGGGGCCTAGGGGGTAGTTAGGACATGGATTCTCAATGCTTCAGAGCTTCTCAACTGGGTGACTCTGGGCCAATCATGTCACCTCTGAGCAAGGGGCCCACAGCCATGTCTGAATCCACATACTGGGTTGTTTAGAGCATCAAAAAAGAGAAAGTGTTTTTGCAAAACAGTCATTCACATGTGAGGCATTGTTTTTGCCCCCAGCGCCTTCCTTCTTCCAGTGCCTGCTCTAAATTGGCCAGGTCTGAGCTTTTCCAGATGCCGGTGGGGAGGAGCTCCTGTTAGAGGCTCCATAAATACTTGTAGGAGTGATTTTGTTTGTTTGTTTGGAGGCAGAGAGCAGGAACTGGAGGAAGTATTGCCCAGACTTCCTTGATGTCTGTTCACCCTAGACAAGTCGGAGTGAGCTCTGCACGTACACACATTCATATACACACACATTCCTGTCCCCCCAACATATACACATGCTTACACACACTCAGGCTCACACACCCACCCATACGCACACTCACACTCAATCAAATACTCACATGTGCACATGCATTCTCAAAAATCACACACATCATCACATGTACCACGACGCTGACTGTGCTACTGAGAACTTTCTTTTTCTTTCATATGAGTGCTATTCTGATTCCTTCTACCTCGTTTTTCTTCAAGGAAATTCTCAACTAGCTGACCACATCCTGTGAATATATAGTAGAGGTGCAGATTTTATTTTATTGTACTTAGCAGATTTTCAAAGTCTTAGCCCTAGGCACCCAACTGTACGTACATGTACACACACATACACACATGCACACTCAGCCTCCATCGTTCATAAACACATTAGGTGCAATTTACTGCTGTTATTCTTGGGAGCAGCTTTCTGTACAGATGCTGTTGTGATCGCCCTCTGGTGGCCATAGAAGTCTTTGGGCCCCTGGTCCTCAGGGTGACTTCAACATTTAAGAACTCTAAACATCCATTCTCTGAAGCTTTCCTCCAAACCTTGAACCAATTTAGTACCAGGTCTGAGGCAGATGAGAGAACTGGGCAAAGGCCCAAGGGCACACAAGCATCTCAGACTGTCTGGAGTGAAAAAGAGTAGGGTTTTCTTTGTTTTCCCAAAGGCACTCTATAGCATACTTAGCAATCCCTTCAAGCTGGGCCCAGGTCTGTGCTCTGAGCACAGTGGGGAAGGGGAGGCTGTGTTTCCATTTAAGCTGCTGGTGGGGTTCATGAGCTTGACTAGATCTTTTAAGTGACTTCATAGGCATTCAAATGTGCTTTTCCCTGGGAGAAACACTTTAGAACAGAGTATAGGGGTCAGTCATCCCCAAGGAAGAAGCAAGTGGAAGAAACAGGAGATACACAGGGCGCTGGCTGCATAGAATCAGGAAAATATTTGGGCCGAAACAGCCTTAGAAATCAGCTAACCTAGCATTTCGGCAAGTGATTCTGACAACTAATAGTTCCACATGTTTCTTCATGGGTTCATCATGGGGGTGAGGGTAGTTTCCTTGGGCAAAAATAGAAAGAGAAATGCTTACTTTCACCTCTCTTGGAGATTTGCATCATAGGTAAGCAAATTCAAGACCCTGAGAAGTCCTGCAGTAAAGAAACAGGACTTTTTGTGTATATCTTAAGCTTACACAATGTTATGTGACAATTATATCTCAATAAAAAAATATAGAGTAAAAAGATAAAACAGGCTTAAGATGTGTTTAACAGAGTTTTTCAGTATAGCTGATCTTTTATATGTAAACTTAAAATTCTTTTGTAATTTTTGGAGAACCCTAGATATAATTCAACTCTGTATTTACTAATATGAAAACCGAGTCTCAGAGAGGGGAAGGCACTGGTACAAAGTCACCCAGCTAGCTATTAAAAAGCCAGAGCCAGGACACAGGGCTCCCAGTGTCTAGAATGGGGCTCTCCCCCACTGATTCTGGGACAACTGCAGAATGTGTCAGCCTCCCCATAGAATTACGCTCCCGGGGGAAGACTGAGAAAATCCTTGGGAGGTTAGGCTGTTGGGTGGGACTTTTTATGTCTAAGTGCCAGAAATGGCTTTTATACTCTGTAGTGTGAATTTTCAGTTTCATGTAAGCCTCCAGGGCCAACTTTTAGATTTTTCTCTTTATTTTTCCATAGGCTTCTCAAGGCAAGTTGCCCACACATTCCCCCCAAAACACTTCCCTCAAACTTTCCCCTCCACCTGTTTTCTGTCTCTTAGTGAAAAGCACCATTAACGTAGCCATGTTAATCATTTGAGGTTTTCTTGTTGCAGCAACAGAAAATAATTGAAGTGGGGGAAAATGACTTTTTAAGAAGGCCTTTGAGTGGCATACAAAATTTATGGGGGGAAAAAAAAAACTGAAGAAAGATGCTTCAAAAAAAAACCCCAAAAAACAAAAAAAACCAAGAACCAAGTAGTCTGTAGATGCCAAGATCAAGATTTCCAAATTCTCAGAAGGGAAAGACTGATTGGCTGGCCTGGCTTAGGTCACGTGATCACTCTCTTGGCCAGAGAAAACAAGAACCTATGGAAGGTGGTTCAATGGAAACTACAATCAGCTGGGCAGAAAGAAGCAATATTCTCAAAGGAAAAATGGGGAGCTGTGAGCTGAAAAAATAGAAGGATGATGAGAAGGCAAAATAGCACCAAAGCATCTTCCCTCTGTCTCACACCACAGCCATTCAGTTCCAGATTCCTGTTAATTTTGCCCCATGATTACCTCCTGAATCTATCCTTCAGTTTAGCTGTCCATTCCTCCAGGAAACCTTGCTGGTCCAGGTTATTAGAGTCTCAAGGGCAGTGTCTCTACATAATCCATTAATCCAGTATATTATTATAAAAAATTTCAAGCATGCAAAGATGTCTAATCTATTTTTGCATGCTTGATGCCTAGAGGTACAAATAAATCTTGGATGATTAATGAATGAATAAATGAACAAATAAGTGAATGAATAATCTTCTCAACCAGCTAGCTTATTTGACATCCTTCTGTTGCAGTTTCCCTTATTTTCATCAGTGTTACTTGCTCTTTGCAGGGAGGAGGAAGAGGTTACATTCTTCCGGAATTTCTTGGAGGATTTTTTGAAAACTATATGCATTCAACAGTCCCCTCATACTGATAAGTTTGCACCCACCCCATTGAAACTTACTATTTGTGCTGGTTATTCTCCAGCAGATTGTCCAGAGCACTGTCTGCCTACTGTCACCCTGTTCTATCACCCAGGAGGCTGGCCTCTACAGACTATATAACCTGTACTCCCTTGGGTCTGGCCACGTGGGGAACTGCCTCAGAGAGCTGGAAGAGAGGCCAAGACTTCCTCCTGGGTTTGGCAGTGGTTGCATTCCTCTACTGAAGGTCATGGTTCATGTCTCCAGCCCTTTTCTCCAGCTGCCATTCTCATCCCCTTATCTCTTTGGGGGATAGAAGTAGGAATAGCTTCCCACCGTGGCTAAACCTTGGGCAGCCCTGATCCCTTGCTGATTCCTTAACCCTACCTCACTTTTCTAAATAATCCCTGTACCAAATTTCTTCAATCACTTCACTGAGTTAGGTCATCCATTTCCTACCAGTAACCCTGAAACTTAATACACTACCTCACTGAGTCATGAGGGCAGACCTCTGAAGAGTAGGGGAACAGGGAAGGGAGGGAGAGACAGTGAAAACTCCAATTTGGGATTAAGACTACAATTTCTATTTAATCTTCCTGGGAGAAAGAACAATTCATGTATGCGAATTTTAGTCATTTCTGGAGAGTAGGGTTAAAAAAAAAAGGTACCATCAGTTGGACCTGGGAGGCCATTCTGTTCAATGCAAATGTTTCTTTCTCTCCCCCTTGAGAATGAAAGAACAATAAAGGTTTATTGTCAGTTAATCCATCGAGCTTCCCCAAGGAGCAGGATCTACTCTGACTAAATAAATGTTTGATGAATGAATACATAATTTTGAAATAAATAACCTACCTTTAAGAGGAAGATAAAGCAACAGAGCTTTCCAAAATCCAGATCCATCTATAGTGGACAAGTATTACTTGGTCTTTCACTCCAACCATGTGATTGTGGTTCAGAACTTTCTTGTTCTTATATGATCTTGGCTCTCACAAGACCATGATTTTCTAAAGGTAACTGAAATGAACCAGTCAGAGTCTTCCCTAGGATTCTTCCAACTGGAACTGGAGAAAGAGATCTAGTCCCTCTGTGGTTATAAAGCTAGAATATGTGAGGAACAGGAATGAGTGCCCATGTTTTCAGCTGTGTGGCTCAAAGTGGCATAAAAGAGTGCATTTGACCCATTTTCCAGAAAAGTAAGTGAAATCTAGCTTAATTTAGCATCCAAACAACCATTTTGGGAACTTAATATATGCCCAAGAGAGGATACAGCTCATGGCTGCCAATAATCCAATTAGGAAGACAAGATTAAGACACATAAAAGAAAAGATATGGTACATAATTAAATGCCAACTGATGTGGATCAGATAGTAAGGGCTATGAAAATTCTAAAGAGGGAGAAATCACTTTAACCTGGATTGGAAGGGCTACGGAACACCATTTGGCTTTTGAAGGATGCATGGATTTGATATCAATGGAAGGAAAAAGGGTCTTTGTATTAAGAGAAACAAAGGCAAGGAGGCAGGACTAGAATGGTTTATGGGAGTAAGGGGAAGACTTTAGGAATATGGATTATAAGAGAGTTAGGGGAGATTTCTATTGGCCTGAGAGCAAATTTGAGAAAAAGAGCTTTGATGTCTGATTTGTCCTTAGACGTAGCTTGGCCTCCTTGCTTTAGAAGCTGGAGGGCTCTGTGCAGAGGCAATGGCTCTAACCTTGAGAGATGATACAGATTGAAATCCCCAGAAGGGAACCAGAAATGTGTCCCTAGATAGACTTTGCCCTGGTCTGAGAGGAGGCCAGATGACGTGGGAGCTCATGTTTCTCTAAATTGGTGGATTGAGATGGTGACTCAGCTAGATGTGGGGCCAGGCTCCTGATCCTCAGTGCCAGAATACTGACCTGAGAGGCCTGGCAGACAGGTGAGTGCAATCACGGGCCTCTCCAAACTATGCAATAAAGATTTGTCTCATATTTGAGCAAAGCAAGAACTGTCACTGGGGAAATGGTACTCCAATTTGAGGAGTATTAATCACCTAATTAACCAGAACACCTGCTCATAAAACTCATCCCACCCAGGGAACCAAATTAAACAAAGCATGAGGATGTGCTGCACAAACTTGGCGGTGGCATCTGCATCCTTGGCTGGCCTCCTTGGCACTGGGGCTCACAAAACTCTCTGGCCAGCTGTTAGGCTTGACAGAAACTTCAGAATACCAGCCTTGTTTAGCAAGCAGTGATTAGTGCAAACTCAGAGAAACTCCTCTTGCAACTTGCCTGGAATCATGGATGCTCCTGATGTGCTGGGCATGTTCTGAGTGTTTTGCATACATTAACTCTCTAATCCTCAGAACAACCAAATGAAGTCCCCTACTGTGGCAGAAGTTGGCTGGATGCTCACAAATCCAGTTTCTTCTTCCTGGATACACAGCAAGACTACACTTCCCAGCCTCCTTTCTGGTTAGGTTGGGGCCATGTGCCTCATTTTGACCAATGGAGCATGTGCAGAAGTGATATATACCACTTCCAGACTTGGTCTTTGAAACCTCTTACATAATCAGGCAAGGCTTCTCACTTTGGATGCTGGACACCAGCATCCCTGAATCATCACGTAGAAGGCAATGGGCAAACACTACAACATGAGAAAAAACTAAGCTCCCCATTGAGATTTTATTTATTATAGCCATTAACATTAATTACCCAAGCCGATATACCAACGCAATCTTGGCAATTCTGTTCCCCCAAATCACAAAGGACTAATCTTAAGGAAAGCTACTACCTATGTGGTATGATTTCAGATAGAACAGAAAATTACCCCCTCCTTAAAATAATACCTTCTCCTATTGGTTAATTGATGAAATGCTTTTAATTAGTAACCCTCATTATCCGCTCTTTATTTATTTCTTATTTATTCATTCAACATATATTTACTTCCTAGGTACAGGTAATATTATACATGTTATAGTGAAGACAAATTAAACATGATTACTACTCTCATGGAGTCACATTTGGGCATCTGATGTAAAATAATCAAACAAGAAAGTCAATACATAATTACTAATTACATATTGGGAAGGGAATTAATAGGGTGATATGATAAGGATTGACTGAGTCTTGCCTAGCAAAGTTTCAAAAAAGTGGTCAGGGAAGGAGACTCAAAAGATAAGAAGAAGCTAGTTATGGCATAATAAAGGTATAGAGTAGGTATGTCCCTATTCCAAGAGAGAAAACAGCATATGCAAAGATTCTACAGTATGAGTGGGCTAGTTGGAGTAATATAAAGGACACTGTGGAAGGATCTGGGAATGTGAGCAAGACCTGTTCTGAAATGTGAGAATTATTTCTCCTTCATTGTTATATTGATCTCAGTCTATGTGAAGTATGACAATGAGTGCTATTCCTCCTTTTATTTTTGTGTATGAGGAGAAACCTAAACTTTTGGATTAATCTGACCTGCCATAGAGTCTATTGCAGTTCCAGGGGCTTTTGTATATAAGGGGGCTGATAAACTAATTAAGTGATTGTATTAAAGCTTATATAGGCAGCATCTTATATAGGCAGCATCATATTTTCCCACAGCTTTTACATTTTTCAATGTGGCTAGGAGGTAAGGGGTGGATCTGATGAAGGCCACTGGGGTAGGAGATTAAAGACTCTCTAACCCACTCTTGAAGTCAATACCTCACTGAGTGATTATTCAATCCTGGATAAGGCATGCACAGTTCTGTAAAATATTTTATTACACTAATTTTTGTTTTTCCAAGTTTAGCTAAAGGGATCACCATCTATACAGATGGCCAGGCCAAAAACCTAAATGTCATCTTTAACTCCCTGATTTCCTATTAACCCACCCTATCAATCAGCTCAGTAAGACCTCTTGATTCCTTGACTTAACATTGTGAGATCCTATTTCCATCGTTCCGTCTCCTTGGACTTTGTTTGGGTCCTAATGGCCTCTCACCAAGGCCCTTTAACTGGCTTCCTTGCTCTATATCTCCATGCGCACTCTAGAGCCTTAGAGGCATTTCCATCACTTAAAGAATAAACTCTAAAGACAAACAGTCAAATTAAAAAACAAGCCAAAGAGTTGAAGAGACACTTCATCCAAGATGATATATGAAGAGATACAAATAACAAGTAGACACATAGAAAAATGCTCAAAATCAGTAGTCTTTAGGGAAATACAAATTAAAATCACAGTAAGATATCGCTACATAGCTACTAGAATGGGCAACATCAAAAAGATTTAAATTACTAAGCCTTGATGAGGCAACAGAGAAACTAGACACCCCCTTCCCTCGCCCCCTCGCCATTCAGTGATAGTAGGAATGAAAATTGTTCAACCACTTTGGACATCAGTTTGGCAGCTTCTTTGAAGTTAAACATACACTTATTATATGACACAATGATTTTACTCCCAAATGCCTACCAAAGAAAAAGGAAAACATAAGTCTACACAATAGCCCCAAATTGGAAACCATCTATATGTCTATCAACTGATGACTGTATAAAAAAACTAAAAATGATATATTCATACAATGGAATATTACTCATCAGTTAAAGGAATAAACTCCTGATATATGTAATGATGTAGATATAACTCAAAAACATAATGTTAAGTGTGATGAGCCAGATGCAAAGACAAGATTATATATTGCATGATTCCATTTATATTAAACATAAAGAAAAAGAAAACTACAGCCACAGAAAGCAGATCAGTGGTTTCCTGAAGCTGGAGGTGGGATAGAGTGGGCAGTGGGAATTGACTGATAACAGGTATAAGAGAATTTTTAGAAGTGATGAGAGTGTTCTAAAAGGAGATTATGGTGATAGTCACAAATGTGTGTAAATTTACTAAAACTCAGAAAGTCAGACTGGATTTAAAATGGGTTATTTTTATTGTATAAACATTCTACCACATTATATCTGCTAAAAACATAATTATTTAAAGTAAAATAAACAGCAATGTACCAAGAAATTTATAACATGTAGAAATGAAATGTATGACAATAATAGCACAAAGGACAGGGGGACAGTAATGGAAGTATACTGTTGTAAGGTAAAGTGGTATAATGGTATTTGAAAGCAGAAGGTAAACTAGAATAAATTTAAAATATATGCTGTAAACCCTAGGGAAACCATAAAAAAGAAAAAGAAAACAAAGATTTATAACTAAAATCCAACAGAAGAAATAAAATGAAATGATAAAAAAAAAATCTCACATCTAAAATGAGGTAAGAAGTAAGAAAAATAAAAGGAAGAATGAATAGGACTAATATTAAACAAATAGCAGGATGGTAGATTTAAATCCATATGGCAATAATTACGTATAAATATAAATGCCCTAAACATTTCAATTTAAAGCCAGAAATTTCTCATATGGTATTATAAAGAAGCAAGACCTAACCTGGATGATATCTATAGGAAATCTACTTTAAAAAGATGCAAAGAGGATAAAAGTAAAAGGATGGTCAAGAATACAGCATGAAAACATTAGTCAAAGAAAGCATGAGTGGCCATATTAATATTAAACAAAGTAAATTTTAAAATAAGTATATTTCCTTGGATAAAAAGGGGACATTTCATAATGATAAGGGGTCATTTCACCAAGAGGACATAACAATTCTAAATATGAATGCACTCAACAACAGAGCTTCAAAATACATGAAAAGAGAAACTAGTAGAACTAAAAGTAGAAACAGAACAATCCACAGTTAGAGTTGGAGGTCAAATTCTATAAAAACATGCTCTGACCATAACAGAATTAAACTAGAAATCAAAGACACAAAGATATGTGGAAAATCATCAAAAATGTTGAAAATTAAGCATTTTTCTAAATAAACCAAGGTCAAAAAGAAATCAAGAGAAATTAGAAATATTTTGAATTCAATTAAAATGAAAACACAACATATGAACATTTGTGGAATGAAGCTAAAGCAAGTGTTTAGAGGAAATGTTTTGGCATTAAATGCTTACATTACAAAGGAAGGAAGTTTGAAAATCAATAACTTAAGCTTCCACTTTAAGAAACTAGATAAAAAGCATGTCAAACCCAAAGTAAACAAAAGGAAAGAAATTATTTCATTGGTCCTTTGAAAAGATAAATAAAATTTTAAAAACTCTGCAAGAATCATTATTTAAAAAAGAGAGAAGACATAAATCATCAATATCAGGAATGAAATAGGGGACATCTCTAGAGAGCTGACTAAGTTTAAAAAAATAATAATAGAATATTATGAAAAGTTTTATGCTCAACATTTGATAAGTTAGACAGCATGGATAAGTTCCTTGGAAGACACAAACTATAAGAGCTCTTTCAAGAAGAAATAAATAGCCTAATTATCCTCACAACTGAAAAAATTGAATTCGCAGTTTAAAAATCTTCCTACAGAGAGAATCCAGGTTACATGCTTTCCCTGGCAAATATTTTTATTTACTCTGGCAAATATTTTACACAAACTCTTTCAGAAAATAGAAAGGAAAGAATACTTTGCAACTCATAAATGAGGTCAGAATTACCCTAATACAAAACCAAAGACATTATATACCAACGTCTCTCATAAATATTTAAAAATCTTTACAAAATATTAGAAAATAAAATTCTGTAATAAACAAAAAGGATAATACATCATGACTAGGTAGATTTCATCCCAGGTATGAAAAATTGGTTCAACACTTGAAAATTAATTAATGTCATTTACTATATTAACATGGTAAAAAAAAAAAAAGCATATGATCTAGATAGATGCAAAAAATAGTGTTTGACAAAATTTCATATCTATTGATGATACAAATTCTCAGAAAACTAGGGAAAAAAGGAGACTTCCTCAATTTTATAAAGGATATCTACCGAAAACTACAGTTGGTATATGATGAAAAAATGAATATTTTCCTCCTAAAATGAGGAACAAGGCAAGGATGTCTGATCTCACCATTCATTTTCAACACCATACAAGAAGTCCAAGCCAATGTAGTAATATGAGAAAAAGTTAAAAAGGCATGCAGATTTGAAAGGAAGACATAAAATTCTATTTACACACATGATTATTTACATAGGAAATCCCAAAGACTCTGTAGGATATATGGTCAATATCTGAAAATCAATTGTTTATTAGATAGTGTCAATGAATAACTGAAAATTGAAGTTATAAAAACACTACCATTTATAATAGAATTAAAAACATGAAATACTTAAAGGCAAATCTAACTAAATATGTACAAAATGTAAATGCTGAAAATGACAAAATTCTGATGAGAGAAACCAAGAGGAACTTACAAAAGGATAGATGTAACTATGCTCATGGATTGGAAAATCCACTATTGTTAGGTTGTCAGTTCTCAAACTGATCTATACATTCAGTATGATCTCAATCAAAATCCTGACATGATTTTTTTTGGTAGAAATTGACAGGACATATCCAAAATTTATATAGAGAAGCCAAGAAACTAAATAGCTAAATTCAGTAATTTTTGATAAGAACAAAGTTGGATGATTCACATTACATGATTTGAAGATTTACTATAAAAATATAGTAATTGAGACAGCATGGTATTGGCTAAAAGAGAGACACATAAATCAAGGGAATCGAATCAAGAGTTCAGAACTAGACCCATATATATAAGGTAATTGTTGTCAACCAAAGTGCCAAGGTAATTCAATGGATGAAAGATAATCTTTTCAGCAATGGGTGCTGGAACAACTGGCTATCTATATGCTAAGTAAATAAATATCCTTGAGCCTTTTTCCTATACCATATACAAAATTAACTCAAAGTGATCCATATCTAAATGTCAGTGTTAAATATATAAAATCTTCTAGAAGATGTAGGAGAAAATCTTTTTGAACTTGAGATCGGCAGACTTCTTAGATAAGCTACATAAAGTACAGACCATAACAGAAAAAAACTGATAAGGCGAACATAATCAAAACAAAAACATCTATCCTTTGAAAGATATTGTGGACATGGTTCCATAGTGTAGCGGTTAGCATGTCTGCTTTACACGCAGAAGGTCCTGGGTTCGCTCCCCAGTGGAGCCACGGTCCATGGTCTACAGCCGTGCCACCCTGAACAAGCCTGATGTCTGATCTCAGAAGCTAAGCAGGATCAGGCCTGGTTAGTACTTGGATGGGAGACCACCTAGGAAGACCAGGTGCTGTAGGCATAAATAATAATATAAATAAACAAACAAACAAACAAACAAATAAAAGATACTGTTAAGAAAATAAAAACATAGGTGACATATATCTGATAATGGGCTTATGTCTAGAAAATATAAAGAACTCAAAATTCAGTACAACAAGCAATCCAATAGAAAGTGGACAAAAGCTTGAATAGACACTACCAAAGAAGACATACAGATGGCAAATAAAAGCATGAAAAGAAACTAACATAATTCATCATTAGAGAAATAAAAATTAAAATCACAATGAGATACCACTATACGTTCATTAGAATGGCTAAAATTAAAAAGCGCTATTGAGGATGTAGAGAAACTAAAAGCCTTATACACATTACTGATGGGATGCAAAGCAGTAAAATCTTTGGCAGTTTCTAGAAAAGTTATGCATTCACCTACTACATGACACAGAAATCCCATTCCTAGTATTTTAAGCAAGGAAAGCGAAAACCTATGTCCACAAAAGACCTGTATACAGATGTTAATGGGAGCTTTATTTATAATAAACAATAGAAACAACTCAAATGTTCAACTAGTAAATGGATAACCAATTTGTGGCACATTAATATGATGGAATTTGGCAAGAAAAAAAAAGCATCTATCCAGGCAACAAAATGAATAAATCTCAAAAGCCCTATGATAGTGAAAGAAGGCGCAAAACTTGCATACTCTATTGTTACATTTATATGACATTTGAAAAAGCAAAAAGCAGATCAGAAACCAGATCACTGATTGCTCAGGACTGGAGTTCAGGAGAGATAACTGACTACAAACAGACATAGAAACCTTTTTTAGTTACGGAAATGTTTTATATCTTAGTTATGGTTTTGATTACAGGACTATATTCATTTGTCAAAACTCATCATACTACACTCTTAAAAAGGGAAAAATTTATCATCTATAAATATATCAATAAACCTGATCCCTCCAAAATTTCACCTAAGCTTCAATTTCTTCTTCTGTAAAATTATAGTGACCGTTATTATTCTTTTCTTAAAAATGATTTTTTTTCATGGAAATATTATTCTAGCCCCAATTTCTATCTAAGTCATTGCTTTGATTATCACTTGTTTTGTGTCATGGATAAAGATAAAATACGTTTATGACAAGCATCTATTATTATGCTCTATAGGTACTGGTAACTTACAGAACACTTAAATGAGTATGACATTTTATAAAAGAGGCAAAAGGAGTCATGCTTTTCAGAGTCCAAGAAGACACTCCATACTACAGACAGAAGTGAGAACAACTTGCTTTTCGAATTCAAGCCTTGCCCTATTTTCTTAATTTGTAATGTAACATTGACTGGGTTGAAGGAAGAATTCTAAAAACTGTTTCTATTTATTTTTCAGAGCCTATGAATTATCAAGGTTCTGATATATAGCAGTGTGACCTGTAAATGCATTTTCCTGGCTGACATAATTACGCTAAGAGAAATTGAATCTGTTTTGTGTTTTCTCCCCTTCCGTTTTCTCTGGAAGCTTCCTTCCTTCACTTGGCCTCAGAACTCAGCCTGTGTTTGCATCCTATGACAATTCTAACAGTAATTCTCGTTATTCATGTTTACAGTAATTCATGTCTACTGCCTTCACAAATATTCTCCCCTACTGTCCTGATGTATGTCATCCTGTGGGCCCCAATTCCTACTCACTTATTTCTACCTGAGACAAACTCTTTAAACCTACCTACCAATAGCTGAATTTTCTAAACCAGACCTATATGTAAACTGCACCACCATGATCATTATTTTGATTTTTAATAATAAGCCTAACAACAATAATGATCATAATATGGCAATCAATACCATTAATTCATAATTGGGCTCAAAACAATCCTAAATACTTATAACTAACTCTCACAACTATTATGTGATATAGGCATGGTCCCCATTATATAATGAAGTATTAAGGCACAGAGCATCCCAATGACTTTGCCCAGCCATTTTCCTTATTCATAAACATCTATTGCTAAAACATTAATTTATTGAAAAGACACTTCACTTCCTACTACATTTCAGTTTCACCTCTGTCATAACATAGTAAACATATGAGTGACCTCATTTTTCAATTTGACAAACTGTGAATTATCCATTTTTTTCTGTTGATTTAATCTTTCCTTCTTGATTTATGAGGAAGTTTCATATTTTCTGGATGTAATCTTTTGTCAACTCTATGAATTGTAAGTATTTCCTTCCAGTTTGTGGCTTGGAAACCTTCCTAAGAGTCCTAAGAAAGCCTTACTTGGTTGAGATTTCTGGAGTCTGTTGCTAAAACGTATTGTTCATTTATAGTGTGGCACGGACACTTCCACATTCCTCTGGGACCCACACAGACACTGCTCTTGAAGCTGGATTGATTTATTTCATCAAGTTGTGTCTCTGGGACTCCTGACTGACAGTAGGACCCAGGGTCCACTAGTCACCTTAGACCTTCTGGAGCTACTTCACTTGATGCCATCATAGTGAAAGCTAAAAAGACTGGAGGCCTAAAAAAAATCATAATTTGAGCAAGCACTCACTAGCGGCCAGGGGAAGACTTCCAATAAGCCTTTCATAGACTGGAAATGGTGCCTAGATTCAGAATCAGTAAATCAGGAGCTTTTTATTTGACATGGAAGCCTTATAAGCTATCAAAACCACTTCACAAGGTTTCTATCACAACTTGTAAGGTTTAATTTTGAGAAAGCATCACAGAAGCAGGGCTACAATTTTTATTAGAGCCACCCCACAAATAAGCTATCTCTTGGTTGTTATTGAAAGAGCACAGGAGAGCCTCAGCTGTGCACCCCCAGGCAAGGGCTGCCTTCTCTTGAAATCTCATTCTTTCAATGTCCAATTAAGGATACATATGTGCAATATAGGAACCAATAGTATAAGATGCTGTTCCAGACTCAAATGGGCATCACTGAGCAGCAAGAAGGCCCCAGACACTGGGAAGAATACCAGAAGAAAGGGCACTGAGATCATGGATTCCCCCAGAACCAACTTCCTTTCTTCCAGCTGATCCTTTACAGAAACCAAACTCTCATTCAGCCTGTCAGTCTGATACCACGCCTGGCCCCAGCAATCATGCCTGCTCAGCATTCCCACAAATGGATATCATTTTCCAGAATGGAGTGTGGAAAATGATATTTTTCTTTTTCCATGATAACATCCCTACAATTAGAGGGGGGAAAAGCCAGGAACTGATATTTTACAAGGTCACTCTTCATTTTGCCCGGTTTGATACAGCCTAGGGAGGAGGGCTTGGTTTCTAAGAAGCCACTGGGGTTGAGTATCTGGTGGTTTGGTGAGTCTTTTGCAGAGTCTCCTCAAGTGGGAAAATATAAAATTGTGCAGAGAAATGGTCTAAATGCAGCCAGTTGGTAAGGATTTGTCAGATCAATGAAGGCCAATTCTGAGTGTTCCCTGCTGGGCTTCCTAATGCCCTGGGACACTCAGCTGAACTATCTATTAAGAATATTTTCCCAAGTCATTTGTGTTGGATTACAGACTAAAACTGCTTATTGTTGCCTGTCCACCACAAATATAAAGCAATCATTTTTAATGCAGGCAGCTGTTGGGCTGGATTCTCCAAGATGCTTTGCCTAGGGACTCATGTTCTGCTGTTTTCTCCTTCATCAAGTGCATTTCTGATTATTTTTCTGCTCTGCTGCATGCCACACACATGGTAATGGTGATGGTATAAATATTCCTTGCAGAACTTCATTTGGACAAGGATTTCTATAAATACCCCAAAGGAATTGAAGGTGCAGAGGGGCAATTTAGGTTGCACAAAATCTGGTTACTCAAGGGTTCATCAGAGCCTTTATTTTTTTAAAAAATGACCTTGGAAGTACAAACCCATTTTCCTAACCTCCAGCAACAGGATTTGAAATTTTGGATTATAGATATTGATTCAAAATTTTTTACCGAGGGTTTGCAGTATACTAGGGCACCATGTTAGATGCTGAGGCTAAAAGCTGAGCCAAAATTAACATGGTGCCTGCTCTCCTGCCTCTTTTTCCCCACAGTCTTATCAAGGTATAATTGACAAATAAAATTGTCAGATACTTAAAGCGTACAATGTGATGATCTCTCTCTCTCTCTCTCTCTCTCTCTCTCTCTCTTCTCTCACACTCTCACACACACACACACACACACACACACACCCTGTGAAAGGATTCTCCCCAATGAGTTAATAAACACATCCATCACTTCACATTTACCCCCACCTTTTTTGGTGAGAACATTCAAGTTCTACTTTATTAGCAAATTTCAATTATACAACACAGTGTTATCACCTTAGTCACCATGTTGTACACTAAATCCTCAGACCTTATTCATCTCATAATCAAAAGTTTGTACTTTTACCAGTTCTCGCTATTTCCTCCACCTCCCAGTCCCTGGCAGCCACTTTTCTACTTTCTGTGTCAATGAGTTTGCTCCCTTTCCTCTTATAGTCTAGTGGGAGGATCAAATAATTGCATAAATTGTGATATGGTATATGAAGAAAATGTAAGGAACTAATAAAATGCCTATTTTAGTGACTCGTGGAGATTTTCCTAAGAAAACAGCATTTGAGCTGAGGGTAAGTGGAGTTAGCACTGCAAGGGGAAGAGGGAGAATGAGAATACAATTTCCAGGAAAACAGAAAGGCACTTTCAAAGGCTGGGAGGTAGGACTGGGCATTATAAGAACTGAGTGAAGTCCAGGGCCTCAGAGGCAGAGGCAGAGAGACAGCACAGTGGGGCTGGCGAGGGAGGCAGGGGCTACATCCATCAGGGCTTTGGGCCATGTGAAGAGGAACTTTGGCTCCATCCTGAGACCAATAAGAAGGCACTAGAAGCTGCAGCTATTAGGGCCTCAGGAGGAAAGTGCTGGTTTCCCTGAACCACACTTAAGCAAAATGTTTTCACAATTTGGAATTCCTTCCATAAGTGAGAGTAGAGTTAAAGGAACCAAGGAAGGATGTTGGGACACCAAGCAAAGCAACACCGAGAAACTGGTATCACCTCTAGGCCTGAGGAGGCAAGGGGAGGGAAGAGCGAGAGCTGAGCCAGGAAGGGGAATCACCGCACCGGAAGTGTGGTCATGTAAAGTCACAAAACTGCAGCATTCCAGTGGAAATAAATACTTCAAACCCTCTTGCCTCTTGCCCTCCAGTCTCCTGCTGGATCCTTTACTGGCTGAACCCAAACAGAAGGCAGACAGCCAAAAAGAATCTATTAAGATCAGAACCCACCATCTCCACCACCGCCGCCAACCAAATACAAAGAAAGGCAGAGAGAGGAGCAAGTAAAGAATAACCAGTACAGAAGGCTTTTTAGCCTATAAGTAACATGGTCAGATTTGTATCATAAAATAGATTGTTCTGACTGCTCCACAAAGGACCAATGGGCAAAGGATTAAGAGTGAGATGACCTGTAAAGAGGCATTTATAGTCATTAAGGGAGAATAATAAATGGAAGCCTAAGCCAGAGTGGTGACTGAGTTGATGGGGAAAAGTGGACCAATTTAGTAGAGCTTGGCCAAGACTAGAAGAAACTCGCAGTCTTCAAATCACACCCAGCCACTGCTGTGAAGTAACTGAAGCTCAGACGAGAGAAAGGATTTGAGCCAGAAGCAGTGTTTTGCCCCATCCCTCTGCCCTCTCCACCACTCTGCCTCCGTCAACATGCTCAGCCTAGATTAGACCCTGCTCCTTCACTCGTACTCTCCAGGACAAACTCCTTCCTTCTTTAAGGCGCCTAAGGTTCCCCTGGGTAATACTCACTCCCAGAACCTTGACTTTGTCGTTCTAACTGTAGTTTTCTCAACTCCATAACCTCCTTGCTGGGGAGGCCTGAATAGCAGCAGCCTTGTAGAGCTGTACACCTTCGGCTCACCTCAATGGTTGTATCAGGATGAAACAAGGGTTCTAGAAAAGTAAAGCACAATCTCTTTTTACATTTCTAACAATGAACATTTTTTGAATGCTTACTCTATGCTGGGCAACATTTAAATCCTAAAACCATGCATGGAGGTACACATATTATCACCCTTTCATAAATGAGCCAACTGAGGCTCAGACAGGTTAAACAATTTGCCCAAGATCCACAGCTGGTAACTGGAAAAGTCAAGACTCAAGCCCAGGTTTCCCTGCGTCTAAATGTCTATGGTCTTAGTCACTACTCCACAGTGCCTCCCAACTACTTGGCACAGCACTATGTAGGCTCTCTTGTTTAGGGTATTGAGGTTGGAAGAGAGAGTTCCTGTCATCAAAGAGTACATAGTGGGAAAAAGTCAAAGACGGGGACCATCAATCCCTTCCCTCCCTGTGTATACATGCTCCTCTTCACATCGAGAGCAGTTATCTAATGTCCCTCCCCTTGAATCTGAGCTGGCCTCGGTGACTTTGTTTTAACCAACTGAAATCAGAGACTTCTGAGGCTAGGTCACAAAAAATCTCCCTCTTAGAAGCCAGCTGCCATGCAGCTTAAAAGCTCAAGCCACATGGAGAGGCCACGTGTAGATGTTCCAGCTGAACTCTACACTGTGAGCCAACAATAAATGCAACCCATGTGAGTGAGCTGTCTTGGACATCCAGGCCAGTAGAGCCTTCAGATGACTATAGCCCCAGCTACCATCTGACTATAACGATATGTGATAAGTCCAAGCAAGAATCACCAGAATGAGCCTAGACAAGTCAAGAACTGTGTGAAGTACTAATAAATTTTTAGCCAATTAATTTAAGGGTGGTTTGTTTTGCATTCATGGACAGTCAGAACATAAGGTAAGGTCTCTGGGAGGCAATATTCAGACAAATGGAACATAAGCATACTAACACATTCCTTCTCCCATGCAACTGTTAATAAGGAGCCTTTTTCTGAATGCTTTTCCTCCTTTGAATGACTCTGGACTCCACTAGCTTTTGAGCCCAGCCTTGCTCTTTGTCTGCAGGAGTTTCCTTTCCTGTGAATGCCTCAGTGTACAAGCGAGAGATCCAGCCAGGAAAGATGGGGAGCACCTTGAATTGCAGCTCTCTGCCTTCTACTCTCTCTCAGCTCTGGCCACATAGGCTCTCCACCAGTATGGACTGAGAGCATGGAACAGACTCTAGTTGCTGCAGGACTCAGACATGGAGGCACATCATGGCTGAAGCACAGGATGACGTGGGTCTTGCAGGAAAACTTATCCTAGAAAGGAAAGAAAACACCCATAAGTTATCCTAGCCCATGACTAGGAAGGTTTCTCAACCTCAGCACTACTGACAATTTGGATCTTGTGATTTTTCCTTGTGGGGGTTGTTCTGTACCTTATCAGATTTAGCAGCATCTCTGGTCTCTACCTACTAGGTGCTAGTAGCACTTACCCACCAGCTGTAACAAACAAAAGTGCCCCTGAACATTGCCAGATGTTCTTGGGTGGGGGCAGGCAAAACAATGTCTAGCTAAAAATCAGTACCTGCTTCTTCTTTCTCTGCTCTAAAGACTCTTTCTCAGTATCTTCCTCTGGGATACTGAGAAAAACCTGTGACTTCCTACTGCAAGTGTCCTTCACCCTTCCAGCTGCATGATCAGCACAGTATCCCCTCACTGATCTCCGCCAGGCTCCCCACCAGGCTCCCCTCTCCCTAGTCTGCCCCCAGCCAGATGGCACTCAAGCTCTCCAGAGGGCATTTCACAGACATGATGTGGTGTTGCAGGCTGAGTCTGTTCTGTACCCCAGGCTAAGGATGATACAGGCCAGATTAATGGGTAAGCCATTAGGCAGTTGTCCAGAAGATCAATCAAGAGCAACCCCTCAAATGTCACTGGAATAAAACTGGGAAGCCATTTGACTGAGGTCTCCACACATGACTGCTGACAAAACTGGTGCGGCATAAATTGGTTTGGCTGCACTTAAACGCTCCATACTGCTACTGCTCCCAGCCTATCTCTGTTGATATTCTTCTGCGGCAAGAACATGCAGTTTACATGGCATGTATAAAGCCTCACCACTAACTTTGAGACTGGGCCTCTGAGAGTTCCCAGTCTTCCACTATTCTGAAACTGAAAAATTCACAATGCTGTATGTGTTCTTTCCTGGGAATGGTTTATTAGAATATCTACATTTAAAGAGTTTAATATGCCTCTCAAGAAATTGTATAGTTTAGAAAAACACATGTAATATGTACAGGAAAAATAAACCTTTATTTTGAAAATGTAAATTTATTTTTGTTATTTTTTTCTATTCCTACTACATAGTAAACAGGCATGTAAAGAATAATAGTGTAAAAAGGCCCCAAATTCACCAGACATGTCCACCTCTCAGTCTGTCCTGGGTGCATAGATAGTGTTGATGGGAGATTAAGGGGCAAAAACTCAAAGAAATTACACTGGATGCCTTTTCTTTCTGCTTGCATTTATTACCATGTAAAAGCAGATCAAAATGAATTTTTAAAGTTACTTTAATGTAGTAATGAAGTAAAAACTAAACAAGAAAAAGTATAAAATATAAGTCAGTAAATGGGGAGGAGCAGATCATCTACTTGACTTGTGGTTTTGAGACAGACTAGGTGCTAAAGGCATGTGTAAGAGCCTCAGATTTTTTCAGCTCCTTTAGGTAGATCCGACTTTCCTGCTCCAGTGAATTCTTCCTTAATTCCCTGGCCAACCGCTCTCTCCTGCACCTCAATCAAGGAAGTACTCACCAGCTGCTGGGTTTGGAGAAGTCTCCCTGCTGCATGTTTTCTTGTGCAATCTCAAGGTCTCAGCTCTGTTACTCTTGGTCCTGTAAGAAGCACAGGCCAAGAAGGAATCAGATATATAAGATAGCTATTTGGAAAATGTCTGTGGGAGGAACAGAGGAGGGATTAGTGGAAGCTAGGAGAGCTGTTAGACCACAATGTTGGTATTACCCTGTGAAGGAGAGAGGGAAGGAAGGATAGTTGGGTGGACACAGTGCTAGGAATGTTTTGGCCAGGCTGATGGAGAGTCCTAGAGGCAACTTATCCAATATCTTGCAGGAATAAGTTTGCCTTGGTATCCCTCTTGTGCTTAATCATTGCTGAAAGGAGCCCACAGGAAGCAAAGCCTCAGAGCAGACAGCATGTTGGATTTGGAG
Organism: Pteropus medius; assembly: GCF_902729225.1. Lineage (NCBI taxonomy): Eukaryota > Metazoa > Chordata > Mammalia > Chiroptera > Pteropodidae > Pteropus > Pteropus medius. The sequence goes on from NW_024340699.1 coordinate 8,733,403, forward strand.
TACAGCATTTGGGACTGGCCTATCAATTAAGGTCCCCATGGCATAGCAGGTGTTCTTAATGGTGCCTTTTCTAGGCCGCCATAGCTGTGGAAGCCTCAGTGCAGTAGAAGCCATGGATGAACAAGAGAGAAGAGAAAGAAAGAGGGATGGATACCTGAAGGTAAGGGAGGCCAAAGATCAGTTTGACCCAGTTTTGCCCAGGGCCCAATTCATACCTCAAATGAGGGGTGGGACTATTTCTAGGCTTCTGATTCCTGAGTCCCAGGCCAGAACCAATATCCACCAAGTTAGCTAGTATACTAGCCTGAAAAGCAAGTACCATTGGCTACATTTTACCTAAAAGGAAATGTAATTCAGATTCCAACAACCAATGTTTAATTGGACTTTGAGCATGCAGATGTGCCAATATAGCAGACTGTCAGCAAGAAGGTATTTTTCACTCTTAGGATGGTGTAGCCATCAGCAGAGAATAACCAAGAGTAAGATGAGATATCTAACTTTATACAACTGATACTGCTATTTGGCTAAGAAAATGCAATTAATTCTTTAGAAATATTTACTGAGTACCTTATATGTTGTCAGAAATTGCCTCAGATGTTAGAACAACTGGTAGACAAATCTAGAGTTGTTCAAGAACAAAGAACTAAGAATTTATGGGTACAAGTCATAGGGAGATAGATTTAAATTTGAAATAACAAAGGATATCTTAATCAAAAAATTTATTCTGTTCTATATCACCTTCCATTGTGCTGCTCAGTCCTTTTTTATATTTATTCAACAACAGTTTTTTGTTTTTTGTTTTTTTACTGAGTGCTTTGTCTGTGTCTGCTATTGGCATCTGGGGAGGCCACGATAAAAAAGACACAATAGCTGCCCTCTAGGAGCTCACAATAAATTAGGGAGAGGGATGAGGAGCAATATAGTCCTGAATGGTGCATGCTATTGTTGAGGTATTTACTGACAAGAGCGGGAGAATCAGGAGAGAATACCTAACTCTGCTCAGAGGGTAACAGTAAAGGAATTCATCATAGAATTGATGACTCTTGAGCTGTGTTATGAAGGACAAGTAGAAGTTATCCAGGATTTTATCCCTAGTTTCTAGCGCAAAACAAGTCCTCAATTGATCTCTGCAAAATGAATGAATGAATGAAGATGAATAAACACAGTGTAACAGAGTATTTTTTTTCTGTTCCATATCTATTGTCCTTGAATCTGGTACCAGTACCTCACTCAGGGATCCAGAAGTGGACCCACGATCCAGACCTTGGCGATCAGATTTTTAACAGGTCCTGGCTAACAACTGGTTTACAAGTGTGGACATAGTAAGACTCATCTCAGGACTTGATTGAACAGGAGGAGGATGAAATCTCTCTTTCTGATGACCTACAGCCATGAGGATGTCAGCCTGGGGCATCTGGGGACATCGTGGTTGAGAGAAATCTACCTGAGGGCAAAGTTACAAACAGGAAGCAAGACTGAGAGTGGAGAGAGAGAAATTAGATCCCGATGACATTATTTTAGCTCCTGGATCCAGCAATTAAGAAGTGGGTCAATTCCTTTTCTGTTCTTTCTGTGTGAGCATTAAATTACCTTTTTGGGGGGTGAATTGGGGTTTAAGCCAGTCTGAGTTGACATTTCTATTACTTGCAACCAAACGTGTGTTGATTAATAGAGATAAATGGATATCCAGAATGAGTTGCTTCACAAAGCATTGCATTTCCCATTTTCAGAATGGTTAAGGTAAAATCAAGATGAGTCTATCAGAAAAGGAAATGCTGTATAATTGGGGAAGCCTAAGGCCTCTTCAGCCTTGCTGACTGAGGATAGAGGCTTCTGTCTTACCTGAAGCAGAAAGTGCACGTGGAAGGAAGGCAGGAGTGGAGAGAGGGAATCAGAACCATAGTATGAACCAGACTGCCCAGGAGGCTCTCAATAAAAGCTTGATATGTTTAGCCTAAAGTGTTATTTCAGAATTACCATTTACTTTCTGCATTTTTGGTGAGTGACAAGATTGACCCAAACTAGAAAGAACTGACACACCAAAATTTTGTTTAAGAGAATTATTAATAAGTGTGCAGGTTGGTTGAGAAAAGAAGATGTGGCCACTGAGAAATGGCAGCTCAGAGGAGCACTTTTCTTTTAAATGCACCATCTAAGGGAGGAATTAGTATCAAAGTCGAAGTCCCTTCAGCTCCTTGACAAACACGAACATCCTCACAACAGTGCCAACCTTGACAGGGACCAGAGGAGAAAGTGTCCACTGCTCCCACCCCCGGGGGTTTGAGTCCATGGGCTGAGGAATCTGTGCAGCACATCTGGGGCAGGAGAGCAGACATCTAACAAGGCAAAGCCTAGAACCAGAGAAGATATGTTTTATGAAGTGAAAATACAAACAAATAGCTGATACTGGAAGACACAGTATTTCCTGACTTTAGAAACCACTGGACTCTGGTTCTATTTATAAAAATGACATGTTACACAGAACCAGTTTTCCCTCTTACTAGAGGCCAAAGCACCAACATATTCCAGGCGCATGTGGGTGCAGGACTCAGACCTCTTTAATAAATTCATTCTGTCTCTGGGTCAGGACACATGCAGAGTGTTTTTGTATGTGCTACTCTCAATAACTGAGACAGAGAGAGTTGTAGGTTTCCTACAGATTTCTAGCTCTTCTCACCTTCCTATCAGTGTCATCTTTCTCGCTCTTATTCATCTGCCTCCCTTACTTTATTTTTATTCTCTCTTAAGACCAGTCAAGAGGCATGTTTTCTGGTTCAGGCTTTGCCAATAACTGGCTATTCAACATTAGACATCTTATTTAATCTGTCTGGGCTCTAGTTTCCTCATCTGTAAAATGGGCTTAGAAAGTATTTACCCAAATCATATTCCCTAAAATATGAAGAACTGGGGTGTACGTGTGACTGTTAAACACCCCGAAATACCCTGCAGCAAAGAATCATGTTTAAGTTTGTTTTGCCAGGCATGCTCAAACTCATTTGAGTATGATATCTTTTTAAAAATCTAGATAAATCTCATTATTTTATGGTATACATAAAAAATGTTGGTTGGATTGGTTCTCTAAACCTTTTTACCACCCTTCTATTTAGAGAGGTTGGAAACAAAACGATATTTTCCAGACTTCCTTGCAGCTAGGGTTCTGCATTTTGTGTACATTCTACCAATTAGATGTACTCATGTAGATGGGGAAGACGTTTTCATTTCTTGCCCTATCCTGATAGATACAGTGATCTAGATGATCTCCTAAAGCCTAATTCAACTCTTTGGGACTTTTATGTTTTCTTTCCTGGCCATACCTTCTCTTAGGCAAAGAACTTATTTAGGTATAGTGGGTCTAGTTCATTTCTTCTCTTCTGAGTTATAATAAATTCCAAGAAAGACACATATGACAACTTAGAAAAGGGTAAGTGGGAGCTGGGATCATCTTGCTCTGAAGTTTTCATTATCTTTTATAGTTTATTTCTGATTCGGTAGGACATAGTTCATCTTCCTAGGGCCTTACAAGAATTCCAAAAAGAGAGACTTGCTAAGAAATTGGAACTGTAACCACGATGCCCCATGGATCTTCTAGCAGCCATTATGAGGTTGAATTGAGTCGGGCACACAGAGACTGTCACCCCTCCTCAGCATTTCCTGTTGTTAATTTTATGGGGGCAGTTGTATTTCTCATTACACTCCAGTATCATCTTAAATGCTACTCCAGTTTAAAAAGACAGGAGGGCAGAGACGTAGTAAGTAAACTTGGTCAGGAGAAATAACCATTCTGTTCCTCAGATTCTCCAGGTCTAAAGTCAACAAAGATCCATTTTCCCTGGCTGCCACTCCTTTAGAAAAATAGGAGACCTTGCTATGCAATGAGTTTGAAAACTGAGCTTTTAAAGTGTGTGTCAGATACTACTGAGGCCAATATTGACCTTGACTCCAAGAAGGTTAAACATTGGAAATAAGACTCGCCAAAAAAAAAGAGAAAAGATTTACCAAACAAAACATGGGATAAAGGGAACCTCTGGATTCCCTTTGGCAAAATTGTAAAGTTGTTAAAACTTGTTTTCTTATCTTTCTAAATGTGAAAAATTCAGTTTTCTAACTTTCAGAACCAGAAACCTTTCACCACTCTCCTCTGCCCCCTAGAATTGTACAGTGTTGTAGCTCTGTTCTCCTTTTCAGGACAAAGAAAAATAGTAAGCTCATTTAACCTGGGGCTGTGGTTTTAACCCTGGCTGCTCATCAGCCCTGGATATCTTCAGAGAACACAGATGCCAGGGCCCCACAGCTGGAAACCCAACTCAGTTGATCTTGGATGGGGCCCAGGTACATTAACTATTTTAAAGTTCCCACAGGTTGAGAACCATTAGGGTATTGTTACCTACAAATGCCTCTGTAGAGAGAATCATAGAAGGTGCTCCAGGGATGAACTAATCTTGCCCCACTCCTACTCAAAATTTCCAATGGCCTCACTTTTACTTGTAAGCTTCATGGTAGCCAAAGTGAAAGTGTGGCTCTGGCCATAAACAAACTCATGACATCTTGCAATAATGCAAAGGTTAGTTCAATATGGAGCTTCTATCTAGTAGCTGGTGCCTTGTTCCAGAAATTCTGTGCCCAGTCTGCCTGCTCAGTTATCCACCCTCAAATACCTCCAGAATCTGGTTTTCATCCTCCACCTGATGTTCTAGTCCTCATCTAACCTTCTAGTACTAACCCGACAGCATGAAATAATGACAAACATATGGGCTTTGAGTTAGATCTTGTTCAAGTCTTGACCGCACCACCCTTGAACTCAGGATACCTTGAGAAAGTTATTCTGAGCCTTGGTTTCTTCATCTGTACAGATGATATCACCTATTTTATCAGTTTAGGGTTTGACATATATTAAATACTCAATAACTGTGAGTTCTCCTTCCCCCCAATCTCATTGTTTACCTTGTATTTATTTCCACATATTGTTTATGTGACCAGTAATCCAAAGGATTGGTAAAGGTATTAGTAGGAAGACATTTTAAGGACAGCAAGACACTTGTTGTATTTGAAATTACAGCCCACTGGTTCCCTCTAACTTTATCTTAGTTGTCTCCATAAGGGGTGTGACCAAGGCAGGAGCGATCTGGAAAATGCTCTGACAATTACTTGTGGGAGGCTGAAAAATAATCCCAGAGAAGACCTGGAAAGGGCAGGCCACCAAGTATCCAACTAGGAAGCATAAATCCTCCCTGGAGTCTATTTCAAACCACAGAATCTGAATTTGGGAAAGAAAGCATTAAAAACAATAAACTACTCCAAATGGCAAATTTAGGATTCAACTGCCTCAAACTGTAACAACTAGGGCGCTTATAAAAGAGAAATATTCCAGATGGCAAAGTGGAAGGATGAATTATAGAGAAGAAAGTGCTTAATATCCTGTGCAAGACTTTGAAGCAATGCAAAGTAAGAACCTTCCCTGAAGGAGCAGGCTGGGGGAGCCTGGTGTTTCTAGGAGACAGAAACAGAATGTCATTTGATCAGGGTCACGTGGCCCAACTGGCCAGCCCTGGGTGTTCAGGGCTTGGGTTTGATTTCAAATTGCCAATGTCTTCCAAGAGATTCTGGAACAAATGGCTCTGGTGGCCTCACGAGGACATGTGGAGTGACCACTTAACACATATAGGACTTTGATTTGGCACGGTCCATCTGGCTTCACAGCTTAATTCAGGGTTCCATGGGCCTAGGTATGATTTTGAATTGTTTCTGGTCCCTTTTCATCTTTTCTGTCTCTATATGAGGTCACTCCAGCCCTGAAATCAAGGAGATTGAATCTCAACAGGTGAATTAAAGGTAGTTCAAGGACTTCGACTGCATCCCGATCAAAGAAGCCACAGTTCTGGCTTCTCAAAATATATTTTTCAGACTACATTATCTGACTGCATGATGCCTCAGCATCATCTAGGGGATTACTGAAAATAAAGAGTCCCAAATCTACCAAATCAGAACCTGCATTTTAACATGACCTGCAAGTGTTTCAAATACATGTTAAGGTTTCAGGAACAATGTTCTAGTGGATTTTATAGACATAGAAGGGATATAGGCCCACAAAGATCTCTGTGTCTTTCAAAAAGAATACTGCTCTTTGAGACTGTCTAATCTTTTCAATAATACTGCATCTTGTGGCATCTACAACTTCTTAATAGTATTACCAAGGCCTTGACCTCAATACTACTAATAAAGGACTTTTGGTCTGAAGCTGAGTCCATAAGCAAAAGGCCATCCAGTGCTCCATCTCATCCTCAGTTATTTCATTTTATTGTTTCTCTTCCTTCTCTCATGAAGTAATCCATCCCAACTGGAGGAAAGTCATGGCATGAAAAGAGTTACATACAACCCTCTATTGGTTTCTCATCACACTCAAAACAATTCAGATTCCTTATTGTGGTCTTCCAAGGCCCTTGATTTTCTGGCACCTGACTACATCTTAGAAATTATTTCTTTCCCTCTTTCACTCTGCCCCAGCCCGTCTGGTCTTTTTCTTTCTTGAACATACCAAGTTCATTCCCAGCTCTGAGCATTTCCAGTCATTGGTTTCTCTGGGAATGCTCTATCTCTTTTCATATTTCATTGCTGCTGACACCTCATCATTTATGTCTTTTAGGAAATAGTATTTAGGAAAATACCATTTTTCTAAAAAGACCAACACTACCACTCTATCTGAAATCCTAGCCTACCTCATACACTTCTATCACATTATTCTGTGTGATTTTCTTCATTGAATTTGATGTTACCTGGTATTTTCTTGTTTATATTTACTGATTTATTTCTCTTCCCTTACAACATATAAGCTTTAGAAGAGTAGAGAGCAGGTTCCTCTTACTGATTTCTCTATCCCAAGTGCCTAGAACAATGCCTGATAGAGTATTTGTTCAATGAATATTTACTGAATTTGAGTGAATGATATCACTAGGGTAAAACTATTGACTTTTCAATTATCTGTGCATTCCTGCTCTAACCACTTCACTCATGCTCATGGATAACTCAGAAGGGTTTAGATAGCAGAGCCTGAGTTAACAATGTTTTAGGTCTGGCCTAAACAGTTCATGTTGCGGTCATTTCAGAGCTGCATAATATTTCAATACAATACAGTTCTGTGAATTCTTATTGACTGCCTGACCGTGTACAAGGTGCTGCAAAATATAAAGGCAAAAAAAAAAAAATACAATGGCAAAGGCATTCCAGAAAAACAAAATGGCACGTACAAAGGTACAGAAGTAAGAAAGGGGATTGGAGCACCTGCAAATAGTTTGGCAATGCCAGAATGCAAAGTGCAAAGTTTGGGCAAGCAGAAGGAAACTAGGCTGGGGAAGGAGCCAGGGAGCTTGTAATAATACATCTCCTTGAGGTGTTGGACCTACTTTATGTTTGAAGTCACATGCAAATGTCTCTAATTCTTTTTAGTACAAAGAGCCAGCAGTGAGTTTAGCTGAGAGCATGTTGCGACCCCTAGCTCCTCTGTGCCTGTCGCCTTGGGCACCATGAACACCCTACCCCAAATCTCCAAAGCCCACATGCTGGACCTATTAGGCACTGCATATTCCACTGTCTGAGTCATTTCCCCCTCTGCCAATGATGGCAGAACCCAGAGGAACTTCTCCACTAATTGAATTTGAGATGACTCACTCTAAATCTGGGACTTAAAAATTGAAAACCTTCACAACAATACCTTGGCAGTAACACTCTTGGTTCGAATTGTCCAGCTTGTTGTCTGAGGAGCCAGTGGGAGGGAGAGGGTAAAGTGGGGGATATCTGAGGGGAGGGAGTTTGAGACAGGAACTTTGGGTTTTCTCAGAGAGCTGGAGAAACAACAGCATCCACAGCATGTCATTGCTTGTTCGAGCTCCAGCTGGTTGTCAAGAGCTAAAAAATGACACTAAAAAATGTTTTGTTTGGCACACCTAGTTTTGTTTACAATATTTGATGCAATATTTAAAAATAAAGAGTTTTCATATTGAAGTCTAGATTTCTGGATTCTCTCAAAGATTCGACAGACCTGGCAATAACCCATTTCAAGTGAAGACCAGGTGCCCCTCATATAGGCTGTGTGCTTCCTGGGTTTCCATGGTTTGCACCTCAACTTTTACATTCTGGTGCCTACGTACCTTTTTTGGACCCTATGGGCATTTGAGTTTACAATCCCTACTCTAAAGCCATCACTGAGAGGACAAACTCTGATGACATTTTCAGTAACAGAAGAAAGGAACCTTAAAATATTACCTCTTTGGAAAATTTCACCTGCTCATTGCTAATGAATTTATTATAAATAATATAATAAATGGCATAAAAAGGACCAATTTTTACCCCCCTATTTCTCTCCTGGCAGAATACATGGTACTTACATTTGAGGCTAGGGTTATATTCTCTTTATTGTCTTATGTTTCTCATCATAATTGCTTCATGGTTTATATTTAACTGATGCCCACTAAAAGAGGAAGAAATGGAATGGCATTGCTGGTCTAGGTCTTGTGCATCTGGTATCCTCACCCAGGAGACCTGACACCAGGATACATGTTTTGCTCTTTTCTCCATCTATTCGTATTTTGATGCTTTCTTTCCTTCCATTTGTACTCACCTGCCTGCTCTTCCAAGAGGTGTTCCATGACTTCCCTAAGCTGGAAGTATTAGCTTTCTCTTCTCCAGTTGAAATTAGTACTTATTTGTTTTTGTTATATAACTTTCTGAGTTTTTATTTCCCACATGGAAAAAATAATGTGTACTTCATAAGATTATTATGTACATTATGTCTGGACATGGTGAAAATAATTGTTGCCAACAGTTACATATCACTTTCAAAAAACCAGTGCGTTGTATATGTTGACTTATTTAATCTTCAAACATTGCTATAAGGTAGGTACTGATGTTATAATCCTCATTTTCCAGATGAAGAAGCTGAGGCACAAAGAGATTAAGTAACTTGCTCAAGTCTGCCCAGCTAATAAGTGCTGATGATATGCTTCAAATTTCAGAAGCTGGACCCAGTTTGTATAGCCATAACCACTAAATAATACTGCCTCTCTTCTGAAGAGAGGTCTACAATATATGTAAGTATCCTCTGTGCTCAAGATTACAAATTGCCCTCCATTATCCATTCTTACCAGTAGTATTTGTATTTTTTAGTCTCACGAAGACAGATTAAAACCTAGCTGTTTTTAAAGCATGAGTTGACTAACTAAAAAGAAAGGTTGGAAGAGAAGTCTTAAATAACATAAATAACACTTTAGAAGTGGATCCTCTGTCCTGTCTTCTCTTCCCTTATTTGGGCAGGAAGGTCTTCAGGTAGAGAATGCTTTTGAAAAATAGATTTATCAGCAGATTCCTTCTGAGAACTCTTTGCCTTTCAGAAGTACCATACATCCAGCATAGATGCAAAAGATCCCTGAGGCCAAGCAAAGACTTACAACTATCAGAATGCAAATGGCATTGGTTTTCCATTTCATCATTTTCAGATACAGATCTATTCTCAATTCTAACACTAACTTACCTATACAATTTGGTACAGGCTCTTATATTTGTCCTTAGTTTCTCCACTTATAAAATGAAAGATTAGAAAAGACCACAAATGGCAAACAGATTTGTTTTTGTAGGCCTAATACAATTAATTACTTGCATTCGCTTGGAGAACTGCAGGCCATAAGCAGTATTTGACCACCACTGTCTGCCACTGGAGAGAAGTGTGTGTCAGCGTATTTTTCAAGAATTTGCCTCCCTGGATTTGATGATTCTCCAGGCTCCTACACAATTTTATGTTCATGTAAAAACAGCTACAAGGGGAACAGAGAGTAACAAAGCAATAGATGTGAATAAAATTTTTTAAAAGGATTGTGAAAAAACAAAGTATGACTGTAGAATTATCATTTATACTGGAAGCAGTGAAGAGCAGGATTGATATTGCTGAAAATTAAATCAGTAATGTGGTAGACGAACGTAAAATTAATGCAGAGAAAAAGAACAGTGTAGGGAGTGGGGCAAGAAGGAGCAGGATTTGATTATAAAAAGGTAACATGAGAAATCTTTGTGGAGATGGAACCGCTCTGTGTCTTGACTATGGTAGTGGAAAGTGAACCAACACATGTAATAAAATTACATATAACTAAGTATACACACAAATGAATACAAGTAAAACTTGGGAAATCTGAACAGGTTTGGTGGATTGTATAAATGTCAATATTCTGTTTGTGATCCTATACTATATTTTTGCAAGATGTTACTATAGGAGAAAACTGAACAAAGGGTACACAGGATCTCTCTGTATTACTTCTTACAACTGCATGTGATCTCAAAATGAAGAGTTAATTCACACACACATACACACACAGAGATATAAAGACATTAAGGGAGAATTAGAGGCAAGAGAATAGACATCCAATATAAAGACAAATAGTGTTATAAAATGGAACAAAAGCAATGATCAAAGGTAAAAATAGATTAAAATGTTTCTATGCTGAGAAAACGTCATGCCAATATTCATGGATTTAAAAGACTCACCAAAATCTAGGTGAGAAGATTGAAAGAAAAGAAATTGATTCTTAGAACACGTTGTGTCAAACTTTCTATATTATAAGGTTTGCAACCAAAAATGACAACCGAGTGAATCAAGAGCTTATGAGCAGCTCTGAGGGCCACAGTGGAAACTCATAGACAGTGGCATTGATGAACCCCTCCCCCCACAATTTGTTTTAGGGAGTCTATTCCCCACAGACTGGCAACAAACTTGAAAATTCTGTTGAAACATAGATGCTGCATGAGGAACATCTGCACTGAGAGGGAGAATGGATAAAGTCCCCTATCATACTGAATGATTCTCTACCCTGCATAAAGAATTTCTGGAAAAACATGGAGGCAACTTTTACAGTTATTGTTTACATGTGAATCTGGAGAAAAAGCAAATTTGATTATCTCTATACTTGCCCTCTGAAACGTGTCTTTAACCTTAATGCCATGCATTCAGTTAATGGACATTTATGGACATGTGGCAGAAAGAAGACACTAGGAATGCACAAAAATATTGAGTCAAGCCATGACCCCAACCCAAACAGCTGATCAAAGATGAGCTTATAACACTAACAATAAAAGCTATGACTTACTGTTATCTGCATTCCAGATACTGCACAAGTGCTTCCTATATTGTTTAATTTAATTATCTCAATAATTCCATTGAAGGCAGAACTGGAATTTTACTTTGTGTGATCCAATGACTGTACTGTTCTCTCTGCTAACTGCCTACCATGTTTCAAGATGAAGGTCAAATCACATAGCCATTATGAAATCGTCTATAAACACCTGTAAATTCACCAATGACTCATTCATTCATTATCATCAAATATTTATTGACATCATCTATGTACCAGGTTCTATGCTAGTCCTAGGATACAATGATGAGAAAAACCAGCAGGAATCCATCCTCAAGGAGCTTCAAGTCTAATGGAGGAATTAGTATTACTCAAATGATCAAACGGATGTAAAACTATATGTGTCCATGATAAGGGCTATAAGGAAAGATTTCTTACATGTTTTGAGAGCATATAAGAAACCTATTTGACCCAACCAGGGAATTATTCCCTTGTCTGAAGTGATCCTTGTAAAGGAATCAGACAAGGGGCTAAGAGTTACCTGGTTGAAAAATGGAAGAAGGCACTCCTGGAAAAAGAAAGAGCACAGGGAAAATCCCTGTGGTGGGAAGGAGCATGGCAATGTGCTGGACTAACAGAAGACCGCTATGAAGAGAGTGAAAAAGTGTGATACAAGATGAGGATGGAGACTTAGAAAGGGCCAGGACATACCAAGGCTTGTGGCCCATGTAAGGAGTTTTAACTTCATCTTAAAAGCAAGAGGAAGCCATTGGAAGGATTTTAAAAAGGAGCAGCAGGAACATGATGAGTTTTGAATTTTTAATCAATTCCTTTTTTTTTTTTTTTGGCTTATAGCCAAAGCTGTTAGTGTGAACTTCTTGATTATATTCTGTCTTATACTGCTTATTGTAACATCAAATGACAAAATATCATCTTGCTCACCAGAGGGGAGACACCTTGAAAATTGAAGCCATTTCTTAAACCATATTTTATTGGATTTAAGACACTCAAATAAAATGCATGTTTGTTATTGCATTTTACTACAAAGGAAAATGTTGACAATTAGACATGCCATTGATTATAAACAGAATCTCTATTCCAAAGATTTAAAAATGTGAAATAATGTGCATCTTTATCTTGATGAAATATTATACTTTGACTCTCTTATAGTGTCCAGGACAATACTGAACTGGTCATAAATGGAGAGTGGTAATGCTAGACTTCAAATGAGGGAACAGAGTTTGCAACTAGTTCTGCTGTGCGCCTGAACAGCATGAAATTTTGGATCTCAGTTCACACCTCTGTAAATGACCATATGATCCTTGAGGTTCCTCCAAGATCTACATCTCTCTGTGCGATAGCTGCCTGTCAACAGCTCTAGGAAGGTGACTTTAGGACTTCCTCTGCTAGAGACAATGCCTAGCAGAGAGCTGTAGGACCCCCCATACTTCTCCAGGTAGAAGGCAGTAGTGAATGTGCCCGGAAGCCACACAACCCTGAGTTAGAGACAAAAACTGAAGATTCAAGAAATCTAGTGACCAAGGAAAGTCACACAAATTCATGTACTGGATTGGCCGCTTGCATTAACCAGAAGATGTGAGCAAAGCACGGGCTGTGTTATGGGTTGAATTGTGTTACCCCAGAGATCAAGAAAAAAATTCCTATATTTCTGATTTAAAAAATTAAATCTCATGAGTATGGAATTGGAGAAACATGGCTCAAAAGCAGCAAATGTGAAAACAATTTTCATGACTTAAGTTGACTGCAAGCTCAATATGAATCAACAATGTGGCAGTCTATCACTTAATCTTTGCTGCATTCAAAGAATCTTAGTATCACATACAATGAAGACGATGGTCTCAGAGTGTTCTGGGCTGGGCTATTTGCATCTGGAGTAGCACATTTAAATCTGAAAATCATATTTTGAAAAGAACCTTGGCAGATTGAAGGCCATCTGGGTAATATTCCCAGGATGGTGAAAGTTGTTCAAAATGTTATGCAAGAAATGCCTTGGAGATACTGGGGAAGTCTACAATATAGGAAAAAACAACCTGTGGGAGACATTATAATGAAGGTCCCAACTGGAAGAAAGATTTGACTTAGACTGTGTAGATCCAAAAAGTAGACCAAAGATCTTTCAAGGATGACATCTTGGGGCAAACGGATGGAAGAGAATAATAATGAAGTTTAACGTTTACCAAACACAGAGCTAATATGTATCTTACATACCTTATTTCTCACAAAAGCCTTTTAAGTAGCAAGCACTACTTTTTTTTTATAGATAAAAGAAAACCAAGCTTAGAAAAATTAACTTGCTCAAGATCTTAAAACTAGCAAGTTCCTTAGTAAGGGTACATATTCACAACTCTATGTTGTAGGTATTACGTTAGTTACAAAAGAACTGGGTTATCGAATTTGTTAATGGCCAAAGGTGACTACATGGTAAAACTGCCGTAAAAAGCACTTAATTTGTGCTAGAACCTGGGCAATACATTTTATAAGCACAGTTTATTTTAATAGAACAATGGCTTATGATGAGTATTGTTATTCCCTACTCTCAGATAAGAAAACTGAGGCATAGATAGATAAAACAACTTGTTCAAGATCATAAGTAACTATGATAGGATTAAAACCTAGGTCTATGTGCCTTAACCACTGCATTGTGCTCTTTCTCCTAGAGAAAAAGAAAAAAAATTCTATTAACTAAAGCTCTTGAAAAATACTTGAAGAGGCTCTTCATCCCTGAAGTAGTCCCTGTGTGAGGGTAGAAGTGTATACTGAGATGCCTGGAAACTCCAAGACTTTATGATTCTGTCAAATTTGCTTTTCAAATTCATTCTTCACAGAGTGTGCTAAGTATCGAATAGATACTCAGTAAGTAGATGTTGACTTGAATGGAACAGAAGTCTGCTCCCTAGAAGCGGATCCCTCAGTGTATTGCTGTGGGAGTTGTGGCTTTGCGAGTGAACTTTCTAGCTATTTGTGTCAAGACTGAATTAGAGGGAGGTGGGCTTCCCAGCACAGCTAACAATTAGAGTCCAACCCACAATTCATGTACTGGATTGGCTGCTTGTGTGGGAAGGAGAAGTTAGGAGGCACCTTCAAGGGGCAGTGGAATAAAGTAGGGGCAGCCATGGGCAGCAGCCCTGGGAGCTGTGGCCAGAAGAACAGCATGTCAGCTGGACTCAGTCTTGATCTGGATTAAGATGTTTATTCTGCTCTGCCTCCTAGGCCTCTCCCTTCCTGCCCCAAGGACTGTCTACTCGAGTGACTGAAGAGGTGAGTAATTGAATACAGACTCTCAGACCCAGCCAAGAAATGTTCTCGGACTAAGATTCACATTGGGAATAGAAGACACCCTCCTAGAGGTACTATATGGAAATCCCTCCTCTTGCTCACTTTTACAGTTTTAAGGTCATGATGATCCATGAAAAAAATCTGAATTAAATGCAAGCCATACTAAGTTTTTGCCTGAGCACCGATTTAACTTGCACCATGCAATGGTAATGTAGGGGGAGCATATAACCCAAGTCTTGAATGGGCGTTCCCTGGGAGCAAATGTTATCAGAGGAACATGCATAGATTGCCCATCTGGTTTTTGGAGGGAGGATAAAAAGTCCTCTTGCTCAATGCTCATTCCACTGGTTTATTAGAAGTACCCCCAAATCATCACTCCCTTGGGTTAAAGCAGTGGTTCTCAAACAATTTGGTCTCAAGTCCTATTTATCCTCTTAAAATTAATAGAGGGTCCCAAAGAGCTTCTGTTTATGTGAATTATACCTCTCAATATTTCCTATATTTGAAATTAAAATTTAAAAATGATTTATTAATTCATTTTAAAATAACAACATAACATTATATGTTAACATATTTTTTTCCTAAAAAAAAAATATTTGGTGAGAAGACTGTCATTGTTTTACGTTTTTGAAAATCTGTTTCATGTCTGACTTAATAAATGGCAGCTGGATTCTAATATCTGCTTCTGCTTTCAATCTGTTGTGATAAGATGTTATGGTTGAAGGTTATGAAAAAAACCCCACCTCACACAGTATGTAATTGGGAAAAAGAGGAGTACATCAGTAGCCCATTTAGATAACTGTGGCGATTCATTTTTTACTACAGCAAAACGAGTTAGCTGCAGAGTGGAACCTGACCCCATATCAATGAACTTTTCATACTCTGTTACATTAAAATCCATTGATCTATCCTGCACTTTGAATTGATCTTTTACTCATGCATCGTTTTACAATATCATACATTAATTTGGAAAATACCGATTCACTGAGTTATGTAGATCTTCCAAATGTTGATACATTTCATTATACAATATAAAAAATCTCACATGTGTTAATATTACCACTGATCTTACCAGAAAAAAAATCTTTAAGTATTGGGAAACTGTCTAGCTCATGGTGGCAGATACAAATTTTTCAAAATTCTAATTTTCACTTGAAAGCTCAGATTTTATCACTGACAACAGATACTGTCAGTTGTTTTCCTTGAAGTGACAGACACACTTTGTTCATTTTTGAAAAAAAAATGTCTGCCAAATACTCAAGTCTCAATAACCAGATTGTCAGTTATTTTAAAAAAAATAGTGTTCCATAGCAAGAGTGGCTAGTTTAGTTCACAGCTCAAAAAGGCCCACAAGTGCTTTTCCTTGAGAATTTGGTATGCAGCACAAAATATTACAGAAATTATTAAAAATATGTCTATTCAAGGGTTGAGAATTTAATAAAATTAACAATACCACTTTTTCATAAATATTCTTAAGAAAACTGCCTTTTAGTTTTTCCCATGAGTGTGAGGTGCTGAAGAATGCAATGACAGTTGGGCATCACTGCTCTGATCTGTTTTAAGTGCCAGCAGTTATGTTCACAATTGCTTTTGTACCATCAGTGCAAATGTTAACTCAGTGAGAATGGCTGATAACATCAGTATTATTATGAAAAGAGTTTTGACTTTGCAGACCTCCTGAAAGGTTCTTAGGGACCCCAGAGGCCCATGGACTGCACTTTGAGAACTGTTGGGCTAAACTGTTAAAAGACCTTATTAAAATGCAAATGTCATCTGGGAGGGATGGGTAAAAAAATAAACTTTTGGCAGTCACTGTCAGCTTTGTGTGAAGGCAGAAAAGTTCAGCAAGTACGACCCTCAACTTTAGGAGTCAAATAAATCTAGGGTAGAATACCAGATTCCATACTTTCTAGCTTTTTGAGCCATATAATTTTTAAGGTCTAGGGTTTTTTCATCTGTAAATGGAAATAATCCTAAACTCTTAAATCTACTATTAGGATTTAATATGATAAGTAAGTACCTAATGCATAGTATATACTCAAGAAACATAAACTGGTTTTATAATTTATGTTCTTATAATCAAGAAAGAATGAGATAAAAGATGGCTAAGCTTTTATAAGTTTCAGGAATAAGAAGCTTCCTGGGGGCCACAGCATAGGAAATTCCTGAGTATCAATGAAGATTAGCCATCTAGGGAGTACAGAGAAAAGAGATGAAGAAGGAATTAAAGACAGCCTTCACTTATTCATTCATCCATTCAACAAATACATGATGAGCATCTAGTACATGCCGTTCTCAAATTCTGTACTAAAAAAAGCCACAGGTAAGGACAACTGGTCCAGTATGCAGGATGTGAGAATCAGGTCAGGAAACCTGGCTTTAGATCTCAGTTTTGTACTGGCTGTGTCACCTAGGGCATGCCCTCTAAATCTTCTGAAATTTGGTTTCCCTATTTTCAAAATGAGGAAGATAATAAATGCTTCACTTGATGTTTCATAGAATAAATGTAAAAATGTGGTTAAAGCAGTCTTTAATTATTTTGATGCCTGTGGTTCTTGAAGTGACTCACTTTTTAATTTCTTGAAAAGCAGCATCACATGGAGGAAGAAATACCTCTATCGTTGATTTCTTTGACCCTAAACTGGAATAAAATTACCTGCCTACTTTTGAGGGGTCTTAGTATATACAGCATCAATATAGTTAGTGTGTGTCACATGGTAGGTGCTTAGCAAATAGCTATGACCTCGTAGTGAGACAGAAATACTTCCCATGGATGCTGGAACATGATTAGCCAAGAAAATATATGACAGAGAAGGACTTTTAGCATAATATCAGATAATAAAATATACCAGCAAGGATTTAATATTGCTAAAATAAAAGGTCTGATTATCATTTAGAGACTCATTCTATGGAAAAACTATGTTGATGGCATCTTCCTGCCTTTCTACCTCCATTCTCAAGATCTAACTTCCTACCTTTAAACAATGTTGGAAGTAAGGAGCTGCATAAATGAAAAATTGTGCTGGTCTGAGTAAATGATTAACTTCAGTGGGGGATAAGGAGTGGAATGCAGGGAATACAAAGGAATGTAAAGGATTAAGAAAGTGTGGAAGCACGGGGACAAAGAGCACCCAAGAAGGGATGTCAGGTGTCTCTGCTGGCACTGGGAGACACTACATGGAGCTCCTTGGGAGCCTATAGCTAACATCTCAGGCCCATATGATGAGCTGAAAGATGGAGAAAAGAACATAGAGACGTCTTCTCTCTACTTCAAAATAGAACATGTTCAAGATGAGAAATACCACCAAACTGAAAGAATGAACATTAGCCTGCATTTCTCATGGAAATTAGACAAGATGACATTTGATCCACTTAGTTGTGTGCTGTATTTTATGATATTTTAAAACAAATATTCGTACAGTACTTACTAAGTGCCAGAAACTATTGTAACTACTTCATACATATTAATTCTTTAAATTATAATAAATTAGAGTGAGATCAATTAAAGTTCCTATTTTATAGACATAGAAACTGTGGTAAAGTAACTAGCCTAAAGTATTCTGTTAGTAAGGGGCAGATCTCGAAAGCCAGAGAAGCAAGCCCCAGAGTTCAGGTTCCTAATCATACAGTTCTACCATGATAAAGAGAGTAAATGGAACTACAATTATTTTGATACTCAACAATGATGTGATGATGATAAAAGGGAAGACGGTGCCCATTGTCAAGGTAATCTTTACGGTACAGGGTAAAACTTGTAGACTATAAACAACATGCCTACTAGGCCTATTCTTTAAAATGAAAAAATAATAATAATAAAACGTGTGCTTTAACTCCCAGTTTAACCTGCTGAAGAATTGTCTGAAGTCTGCACAAGGAGCAGCTCAGTGGAACAGGAAAGTGAGAGAAAAGCCAGAACTTATTAATATCTCCTTCTTCTTTCCAATTCTTACCTTTACCTCCTCCTCCTTCCCCAAACTCCCTGCAGAACTTAACTGGACTTGCAAAGTTGCTGCCACTGAAGTCCCCAGAGATGGATGGAGCCTCAAACTTCAGGAACCATTCATCTCCTACTTGAAAAGAAATTGCCAGCTCGAGGATGGCAGGAAGAGAGGTACAGATTACATTCCTCAGGGGCTGCTCAGCATGAAATGAAGTTTTGGAAGAGATCGGAAACTATTGTTCACATGATCCTGTGAAACTAAATAGCTTCTAGAAACACCCTATCATGTTTGCCTCTCAAAGGACGCTCTTGCTCAAGAACACCATCCAGGCTCCAGGTGCTGAAGCTGCCTCCTTGCCTGGCCTGCCCAACGGGCTGACAAAGGGAGAAATGGTCCAAGAGGATCATTGCAACTTGAACCTGGTAGCTTCCTTCCAACCAAATTAGTATAGTTTCTCAATTCTGGTTGCAAGTTAGAATCACTAAAGCACATTTAAAACTATACCTGGAGCCCAGATTCCACCATAATCCAATTCAATCAGACTCCCGGGAGGTGGACGAGAGGGCCTGTCATCATTCTTTTATGAAAGCTCTCCATGTGATTCTTTTATGATGCCGGGGTTGACTGTCACTGTTGACTGTCACTGATATCGAAGCTTAAATTTTCTTTTGCACAGCCAGGGCTATTCTTGTGACTTCCTGGTCTTAAAAGAAGGCTTCGTAATAGAAGAGGAAGTAGTGTCTCAGTAGAATGAAAAGAATCTGGGCTTTGGAGTTCTAGGTTCAAATTCTCATTCAAATAGTTACCGACACTGTAAAATCTAAGGTAGTATGTTTGTTGAGTGCTAAGTAGCATAACAGAGATAAATCAGACACAAGGTCCACCTAGAAGTGAAAGAAGCCTAGGATTGAGTTCAGTTTCTTCCAGTCACTAGCTGTGTGACCTTGCATCTAGATCTCTTCATCTATAGAATGGGTATATTAATGCCTGTCTTGCAGAGGAGTATGGTTTGAGATTATAAATTCTATAAGTAAACCGTTTAGTACAGGGCTGGGCACATGGTAGCTCTTATTATAATGATTTCAGAATCTCTTGCATATTCTCCCCTACTGCAACTTTATATCAAGCCAAACCAAGGCTGTGAGGGCTGAGACTTGTAAGAAAAGGCTGGGGGTAGGCAGAAACTATATCTGGGAAGCCTTATAGAACATTGTAATTATGGTGACCATTATGCTAATTTATGCAGAATAGGGACAGTCCCATTTATATGATCCTCTTGGACCATTTCTCCCTTCGTCAGTCCCACTCTTGCTTCTGTGTGAAGAATAGGTTGGAGATGGGTAAGAATGGAAGAAGGAGACTGATTAGGAGGCTACTGTAGTAGTCCTGTTGATAGATGATAAAAGTTCGAAGTAAGGAAGTGAAGGAGGGATGAAGAGATATGATAACCTAATGAGATCACTTTTGAAAGTAGTAGGAGAGGGCTTGTAGAATCATCAGTAAGAAGAAAAAGAGGGTTTCATGTGTCTTTCAGTTTTCTGATTTGGACTCCTGGGTAAATGATAGGTCCATTCACCAAGATGGAAGGAGGCTGGAGAAGGATTCTGGAGGACAACTGAAAGTTGAGTTTTGGTGATGTGAACTTTGAGATTCACGTGAGTCATTTAAGATGAGAACCATACAGACAGGTATATGGGTATGAAGTACCAAAGAGAAAACTGGACAGGTAATATATGAGAATCATCTCCATTGAAATGGTGTGAATTCATGAGAATGGCTAAGCTCACCTAGGTGAGAATATAAAGTGAAAATAGAAGTAAAGAAAAGGACTCAGGATGGATCCCCGCAGAGCACTAAAAGAAGCCTGCTACGTTTCATACTAGACTATAAATTCCTTGAGGTCAAAAAGATGCCTTAATTCACTCTTGAGTTACTAGACACTGACACATAGTAGGTACTTACTAAATGCTGAACGAATGAATCAATCGATCAATCAGCAAATCAGCAAAGTATGTGATATCTCAAGAAGTGTTTCTAATTCTAATATTCTAGATCGTGAGTATCCACGTGTATATGTGTGTGTGCACACTCTTTCTATGAAATAAGAGTAGAAAGTTTTGGAGGACAAGCTCAGACCTTGAGGAAATATGAGGATTCTAAATCATCTAGAGAATTCTCACTACTGTAACTCCATGGCTCCCACTGTCTTTTGCCTGAGGAAGTTATTTGATGTTTAGCCCTCCACACAAAGCATTTAAGGCATTAAGAACAAAAATGGTTTAGTTTAATCACATGCTTTCAACCCATTGGTTCTGTTTGATGAGGTTCATCTCCTGAGACACTTTAATCAAGATGCAAAACAATCCTCTATGAAAGGAACTGACATTTCTGTAGAGATTAAGATGGGGCCAGTTCATCTCTGATAGCTGTCGCCCCCTGCACTTCCCTGGTAACCACTTCATGCCCCTCTGAGCCATTGCCTCTCTTCTCTTTAAAATTCAGTGAACTCTCCCATACTTCTCATGCAGCTCTGGCTCCCATGAGGGAAAGACAAAGAAGCAATTTCTCTGCCAGGCTCCCTTTTAAAAAAATTGAGCGGCCACATGGTTTAGATTTGCCAATAATGGTATGTTACAGACCCCAAAGAAGGTGGTTGAGGTACCCTGAAAAAAAATTAAAAAGAGGAATATTCCAGCTTTTCTCCTGCGTCTCTGGGTAAGAAGGGTGGAAAAATAGTGCAGTGATTATAAACACTGGCTTTCAAGCCAGCTTGAGTTGGCAGCTGGTTCCCCTCCTCCTTATCTCTGTCTCTTTGAGCACACTGCTTCATTTCTCTATGCTTCATTTTCCTCATCTATAAAATGGGGAGAATAAAGTTACCTATAGTCTAGAGTTTTAGGGAGGAGCAGATTAAATAGTAGGTATAATGCATTTAGCACAGTACCTGCCCCAAGTAAGTACTTAGAAAATATAAACTATTATAACTGAACGAATCCCAGGTTCCTCTGTTCTTCAAGCCATCAATTATTAATACAACCTCAATTAGCATTCCAGGGAACTCCAAAACTGTCTACAGAAATAATAACTGGTGGACCAAAACTGGGGTTTTCCCAAGTTGTTATTATCACTCTGGATCTCTCCTATTGCTTTCTTATGCTTTAAAATATCCAAGTTGCATCTTGACATCCATAAGCAATCCAATGTAGATTAAAAAGTGTGCATGTGACATTAATAGAACTTTCCCCAGGTACATGGAGATTAAGAAAACACGTTCATCACTTGGAATGAGAGTCATATGCCCAGAGTGTCTACATCCCATCCCTGGTGCAGTATATCTACTAGAGAAACAACTAAGGATTCTACTGGTACATACATATGTAAATTAAATCTCTAGCTGGCAGAAACACTTTGAGGAGGAAGAAATAACAGACATCATTTTATTCATGTCTGGCATTTATTTTACATTCAGGCTCTATCTAGGCGCCATTCTGGAACTCTATCAGGTACAGTTTTTACATTACTAAAGCTATTTTCTCAGACCTCACCATGTTCCTTCTGGGAGCTCTATTCCAGGAAAGATATTAACAAGTAAAGCTTGTTTAATGAAGAAATCTAGAAGAAAGAAGAATGGGTGAAATCATATTGTAAGTATGTAGTAGGGGAGATAAGTTTTTAGGACGATAATTTTGTTGTTTAGGAAAATATTTTTATAAATAGATTTGGTGTAGAAGATAAGACCCTGTGGACACAGCTTGGGAGGAGAGAGCTCTAAGTAAGTAATGAGCAGGAATTTGAATATTGTTATAAAAAAAAGAGTAGTAGGTAGGAAGAATAGTAAAAAGAGGGAGCTAGAGCAATATGCTAGGAAACACAGTCCAAGGAAAAAGGAGACAAGTAAGAAATTCCTGATGGCAGAATGAATATGAAATTTGAAGAACTATAATACCAAATATTTATTTTCAAATTGTGTATGCTTGGAAGTGGAAACTGTCTCTATTACCACTATCAGCTGTGCTTCCACATGTGCATGGTTTAAGGGTTCAAGAGGATGAGTTCGATGTCAATATCATGGTTGAGTAAAGCACTGAGAAAATCCAACGCAAAGAAATATCAGTGAGACAGAATTCTGTGGAATTAGAAATTCAAAGCCAGAGGTCAGTTTAAGAACATAAATCCCCAAGAATTCAAAGAAACCTTGGGTTGGGCCTTGGATTTCCCACAGGATGTGAGATTGAAGGCTCTAGCCAATTTTATTTAAATCTCAAAGAACGAACTGTCCTGAATTTACATCTGGTTTTTATGAGAAATAATGAAAGTTACTGGGCATATCTGGCCTGGAATGGAAGGTACCAAGTGGATCTATGAGCAGTGTAGTGCGATATCTGACAGAAGACTCAGGCAAAATAAAACAAAAACTAAAAAGCCTTATTCCATGCACTCTCAGAGGACAGAATTAGAGCTAATTCCCTAAAATTGTAGATCATTTGCCTTAATATAAAGGAAGAACTTTTTAAGAATAAGATTTTTTTTTCAAAAATAAAGTCCACTGACTACGAAAATGGTGAATTAGTTGCCTTTCTCTTTAGAGGGTCCCTAATAAAAGGATTCCTTTAATGAGTCAGATTGGATTAGGTAATTTTTAAAGGTTTTTTTTTTTTAACTCTAAGATTTTTGTGCTTACATTTTAACAAATACTTATTAGGCACCAATATTGTACCTGGCACTGTGTTAGGCACTGAGATACTATAATGATCAAAATAATCCACCCAAGAAAATAACAGCCTGGTGGAATTCTATGAAATGTATAATTCTATGAAATGTCACTGCTTATGTAGGCAACTAACATTACTGAATGCCTATCATATGCCAGACATATTACATAATTACCTTATCCAATCATCCCATCAAGGCTAATTACTATTTATCATTTTGCAGGTGGAAAATATAAAGTTAGAAAAGTTAGTAAGAACTTAATTCAATATGTGACTTTGGATGATAATTAAACTTTATTTTGCATCCATTTCTTAATAGACTAGAGTTTTTGTGATCATAGTGAGTTAAAACATGTAAAGTGCTTAGTAATTCATGTTAGTGATTACAATAATAATTTTATTACTACCAGTATCGCACAGCTTTCAGTAGAGGGTGTGAAAGTGGAACACTGGTCTGCTACTTTCAGAATGTCTTGACCTCACATAGAACAGCACAAGATGAGCAGTGAGAGGATCTTGGGTTCCTTTATTTCTCTTGAACAGGAAAACTAAAGCCATTAGAACCTCTGAATATGGGGGGACAAGCATCTAAATCTCCAAACTGGTATCATCTTATTTCAAGTGTCACTAAACTTGGCAGTCACTCCTGCCAATAGGGAACTCTCAGCAGAAATATATAAGAGAAAGAAATTAAATTACCCCATAGGCTTCACGACCATTTGTTCATTCCATATTTTGAGAAATTAATGCACTGTGTTGTTTCTCCTACAGACCATGTAATACTAGAATGTGTTAAGTAGACAAAGACTAGCAAGGCCAATGGGATTTATTTTCCAGCAATATATGAAATATAAAACACAGACAAGATAAAAAAATACTAATCAATATACCTTTCATAATCAATGGATAATTGGTTAAAATGTTTAAGAAGCAGAATGGGTTCTAACCATTATTTAATAGTATCTGCTCACTCCCTTCTGATTATTTAGCCACAGAAGTAAACCTGGACTGGAAAAATCTTTTCTTTTCACTTACATACTTTAAAGTTCTCAACACCATGCTAATTTTATAATTATTTTCCCTCCTGGAAGAGAGATTTAATAGTCGCTGCACAGGTGTAACTACTAGCAAAACAATACTTGTCTATAACATACTGATAACAGATATTTTTAATTAAGTGTCATTATATGTCATACATTTTGCTAAATATTTTATTTGCGTATTATTTGAGTCTCGCAACAGCACTTGAGTCTCACAACAATACAACTAGAATCAGTATTTACAGACTATTTTACAGATGAAGAAATCAAGCATTGGGAAATGACAGATTAGGTAGTTCAAGCTGACCATTCTGCTGAAGACAATTTAAAAAATTCTAAAATTCATGAAACACCTTCCTCTAAAAGGATCACAGAGCAATCAAGTTAAAGTGGGAGAAAACAAACATCCAGAAAAGTGGGCCTACATTTGGCTTACCTTTGGCCTGAAGGACATTTACTGATGCAGTAGAAGTAGATAAGAGGCTGAATAATACTTTTTATAGCATAATGAAGGTTTAGGAGGACAAAAATTGAAACTCAGGGCTACCAAACTTAGAAGTCCTGAGACAATATGCTACACTAAGGATTGGAACTTGGAAGAACTAGATCTTGGAAATAATGATGAAATCACATTCAGATGGGATAGTTTTAATTCATATCAGTGGTTACAAAAAATTTCAAGTCCTAAAAATGGATTCAGACAATTCTATGTTGCCAGTACCTCCTAGGGACCTAAAAAAAGAAAATGGCAATCCTTTCTAAACAAATATAATAACATGATAGTCACCAAATTATTTTTGCAAATTAATTTTCATATACAATATCAAGTACACAATCACCAATAAACAGGCCAAGAGGAAACATGACAACATAAAAGAAGATCAGTAAAAACAACTTAAACAGATCTCAAGTTCCCCGAACAGTGGAAATTCTAAACATAGATTGTGAAAACAATTAGCTCGTTATTCCCATAGATGTAAAAGTTGAACTTAATATCTTCAGCAAAGTACTAGAAATTATTAAAGCTAGTTTTGCAGATCCATAAGATAACTAGAAAGCCAAGAATTAAAAAGGAACTCATTGGTTAGATTCAACAGCTTTTTAAATAGAGCTGAAGAGAGAGTAAGTAAACTGGAAGAGAGAGCAAAATAAACTACTCAGAATATATCATGAGGAGAAAAATATACTTAAAACAGAGTAGAGTAAGTAGGATTCCAAAGGATACATGCAAAGGTCTAATTATGTGTAACTGAAGAACTAAAGGAATCGGAAGGAGAATAGAGACAAAATAGGGAAGAGGGATGATGGCTGAAAATGATCTAAAATTGAAAATACTGATCCACAGATTTAAGATAACCTAAAAAATCCTAAGCATAATATAAAAATAAACCCATACCTAAACACATTATACTGAACTTTTTAAAAAGAAAATGTTCTTTAAAATAGTCAAAGGAAATGCAGATAACCTTTAAAAGAATAACAATAAGAGTATCAGACGACTCTCAACATTAATAGTGGAAGCCAGCAGACAGTGGAATGACAGCCTTCTATTTTGTTTAAGAAAACAATCACCATCATAGAAATCTATATCTAACAAACATATTATTCAAGAATAAAAGTGTAAGAGGAATTGTGGGAAGATATCTGTAGTGGTGGCAATGGGTGTCTTTCAGTCTCTCTGAATCACCCCATAAAAAACACAGCAACTAAGAGACCAAGAACAATATCTACAGCAAATATAGATTAAGGTATCCCGCCTACCCAAACATAAGTGATTTAGACAAACGGCTACTTGACACATACAGTGTCAGCATGAATATGTGTGAGAGAGAGCAGAGGGAAGCAACAGGGCATTTGATTATACTGAAATGACAACCACAACATCCTTAACAATTATTTCCTGGAAAATGTAAGAGTCCATCTGAGATTGAAGACCTTAAACTTGGAGGGATTTTTCACACTACAATTCACAATTGAGGGCAAGGGATCTGTGGTAAGGTTTGAATGGCTAGAGCTGCCAGGGCCTTTCCATTTCTCAAAACTAATCAGCTCAAGTTTCCTTCCAGAATGAAAGCTTTCACTGGAGAAAAACAGCTGGAAAAAAATAATTAAAATTTAGTAGGACAGAGTCAATAGAAGCAAAGAAAATAAAAGAGCCAGATAAAAGTGAAGAAGTGGGGAAAAGCCAGGAAGTCTCATGAAATATGAAGCTTATTTTTTAACATTTTACAAAAAACAACAGGAGGAGCTCTTGAGTACCAAAGCTAGAAAAACTATTCACCCTCCTTCCTAAAAGTTAAATAATACATTTTATGTGTAAAGAAAAGAACCAAAGGACCTTGATTATTACTCATTCAAAGTTATCACAAGAAAAAAGAAAATAAAGAGCAGAGTAACATCCCTAAAGACAGTAAAACTACACCAGAAAGACATGTCCACAAAGATTGTAACTTAATCTTTATCAAATCAAGCTGAAAGAGATTAAGAAAATCAACAAAGATAAAAAAGTATACCATACAGTTGATCCCACTCCCGAACTGTGGTTTCACTTTGCACAGCTTCAGTTACCTGCGGTTAACAGTGGTTTGAAAATATTAAATAAAAAATTCCAGAAATAAACAATTCATAAGTTTTAAGTTGCCCACAGTTTTGAGTAGCATGATGACATCTTGTGTTGATCTGCTTTGTCCAGCCTGGGACATGAATCATCCCTTTGTCCAGCTTATCCATGCTGTATACATTTCCTACCCATTAGTCATTTAGTAGCCATCTTGGTTATCAGAGAGAGAGAGGGAGACCACATTCACATAACCTTTATTACAGAATATTGTTATATTTGCTCCATTTTATTATCAGTTATTGCTGTTAGTATTGTACTGTGCCTAATTTATAAATTTAACTTTATCATAGTATGTATGTATAGGAAAAAATAGTATATAGCATTCAGTAATACTCGTGGTTTTAGGCATCTTTTGGGGGTTTTGAAATGTATCTCCTGTGAATAAGGGGATACTACTGTACATCAGAAATTTTAAAACTCAGAAATGAAGTGATAGAATTCAAGAAAGAATGAGAAAGAGAAGGAAAGCAAATGTATTTTAGAAAAGAAGATTAAATAGAAGAAACACGGTAATAAACAAAATAAATAATGCCTTAAGAGAAATATGAAATGAAAAGGAAAAATATCAAACTGAAATGAAGAGAATAAAATTATTTAAGAGAAAATAAAAGATAGAAAAGTAGGCAAAGATCCATGAATGTATAGTTGGAGTACTTAAAAAAAAATAAACCAATCAAAGCAATGGAAAAAAATTTCCAACTATAATTCAAGAAAACTGTGGAAATTGAAAAAAAAAAAGACATAACAGTAAATATTGAAAGGACACACTTAGCTGGGAAAATCAAACCAGAACAAACAATACCAAATATATACTAGAAAAACAATCAAACTTTATAGAAATAGAAAAATTCTTTTGGCTATCCAGACAAAATTACGAAGTAACTTATAAAGAAAAAAAATCATTGTCATGTGACTTTTTAATAGCTATACTTTAATAGACAAAATTACCAAGTAACTTATAAAGAAAAAAATCATTGTCATGTGACTTTTTAATAGTCCAGAGAAGACAATGATGCAGCATATTTAAAATTCCAATGGAGGAGAATGTGAGCTGATTATTTAGCCATTCAAATGATCTTTTAAGGATAAAGGCTCAAATAAACCATGAACATGTAAAAATATTATTTGCATTAGCACTTTTGGAAGAAAGTACTAGATGAAAGGTTTCAGACAACCAAAATAAGTTGTCTGACATAAGATGAGAGCTATTGGCATAATATGGTAATACTTGATCAATAACTGCTGTCATCAGAAAAAAATATACCTCCTGATGAAAGGACTCAATACCTGGTCTGAAAAATATTGCCAAATGATTGAATTTGCATGCCATAAATCCATTAACTAATAATTTGTGAGAAATACAGGGATAGAGGGACATGTTAAGTAATAGTCCAGAGATGCTATCAGCAAACCTAAGTTTATGGGGAAACTCTACAGAAGAATTGGTAGTAGCTTCAAAAAATAAATTGTAAGAAAAAAGAATAGAGAGAAAACTGTAGCTTAAAGTAATTAAATATCTCATTAATTACTATGTATTAACTTTATTGGGATCCTAATTCAAACAAACAAACTAGAAAAAAGTAAAAATAGCCATTTTCAGACCAAGAAAGCTGACAGAATTTGCTGCCAGTTGATCTGCACTAAAGGAAATACTAAAAAATGGTCTTCAGACAGAAGGAAAATTAGATGCAGAAAAGGACAAGGAATAATTAAAATGGTAAATATGAGAAATAATCTAAGTGAAATGACTAAGCAAAGTCAAATTAACAAGGTCGATATATAAAAATTAATTGCATTTCAAATTCAAATGATAGTTTAAAAATAAATTTTATAAAAGATATCATTCAAAATAGATTTTAAAAAAATCAAATTCCTAGGAATGACTCTAACAAAATCTGTGTAATACCTCTTCATAGGATATTATAGAATCTAATGAGAGAAATTTTTAAATTCCTAAATAGACAGAGATATAGTTTGATTGTGAATTAAAAAATGACTCTGACTGCTACCTTAACAACATAAACAAAAGATCAATCATAGGTGGATTATAGACCTAAATGTAAAAAAGAAAACAATAGCATTTTAGATTATAATAGAGGAGATTATCTTTATGACTTTAGTTTGAGATAAAAATTCTTAAATGTGCCATAAAAAGCACTAGGTTGATAAATTTGACCACATTAAAATTAAGAATTTCTTTTTCTCAAAACGTACCTTTAAGCAAATGAAAAAGCGTACCATAGAATGTGAATAGATGATAGCAAAACATAGGAACACAGAAGGCTCATATCTAGGACATATAAAAATATTCTTATAAACCAATAAAAATAAGGCAGACAATCCGGCAGAAAAACAGGCTAGAAAGAAAAGAAAAAAGAAGAGATTCAAACAGGTTCTTTGTAAAAGAGAAAATCCAAATAATCTCTATCTTTTCATAAGGGAAGGTACACAAACTAACAATAATCAAAAAAAGTTAAATTACAAGCAAATGAAATATCTAGCAGAATGGCTAAAACTTGAAAAGATGGACAATATCAAGTGCTGACAAGGATCAAAAATGATAGGAATTCATATACTCTGCTGATAGAATTATAAGCTGGCACACTTTGGGAACACTTTCGCATTATCTATTAAATCTGAAGATAATGCATGCCTGTGACCCAGCAATCCTGAAATGAATGCACATGTACCCCTGAAGACATAGACAAGAAGGTTCATAGCAGCGTTACTTGTCATGTCTACAAACTAGAAATAACTCAAATATCTATCACAAGTAGGATAGCTATATAAACTAACTTGGTTATAGTCATACAATAGAGTTCTATACAATAATGAAAATGAGTGAATCACAGCTACATACAAGGTGACTGAATCACACAAACATAATATTGAGGAAAAGAAGCCGTGCACAAAAGAATAGATACTATAGATTTCTATTTTAACAACATTCAAACCAGGAAAAACAAACTACAATATTTCAAGATATTTAGGTAGTAAAACTAAAAAAATGCAAAGAAAATATCACCATGTCGTTCAGAATTTTAGTTACATTTAGGTGAGATGGATAAAGTGTGATGGAAAAAGGGCATGGAGAGGGCTTTTAAGGTCCCCATAAAGTTCTACATTGTGCCCTGACTGGTGTGACCTGGTGCATTCACTTCGTAAGAATTCATTAAGCTGTATATTTATGGTTTAAACATTTCATCTATGTGTCTGTATCACATTATACAGTTTTAAAAGAAGTTTTAAGTAAAGATAAGGAAACAAAGCTCAGTGATTTTAATTGAGTTTTCTGAGGTGGCATGCCCATCAACTCAAAACAGCCCTGGTCTCCCTGACCCCAAAGCTTGTGCTCTCAAGTACTATATACAAGTTATCATCTAGTAGAGAACATTGGTTATATCTATCATACAAGAAAGAAATAAACAACGATAAAAGAGAACCAAAGCAAGAAAGAGATCATGTCCAGCCCAACTATTAGAGCAAGTGTCATGGAAATGATGTAACCTGTAATAGATCCAAAAGACCATGGCATTTGAGACTCTAAAAGCTTCCAGGCCTATATGGATGTGGTCATCTTGACCTAGAACGACAGATACGGTGCCAATGCTGCATCTGGTAACCTTCAGCAGCCCTCTGTGGAATAGAGGTAAGTCTCAGTTTTGGACCAAGGTCTTGAAGAACCACCATCTCCGACCTGAGAGCACAGGTTCCTCACAAACAGAAAATCATAGCTGCCAGGACTAAACTTTGAAGGATTTGCAGTGACAAAATTGTTCTCATTAAACAACAGCTTAATGAGTTAAATGAATGAGCCCATATGGATTAAATTTCTCCAGCAAGTGTGCAGATGGGCTCAAAGAGCAAGAAGGAAAACACATGAGAACAACCATCTCTAGAGAATGGCTCAAACCTTGTGGGACTAGAGCTTAATTCCATCTAAATGGAGGAAACTGAGGACTTAATTCTATCTGAAAACAAATTTACATGTCCCTAGCCCAGCTCACTTTCCCCTCCCCACTGTCAGCCTGATCCCCCACCCTAAACCTCACGTTACTTCACAGAAGCTAGAAGCTTCTGAATCTTCCATCTGGCATGCAGAGAAGTGACTCATTGCAATAAATACCAAGAAGAAAGGAGCCCTTCATGAATAAAAGGGAAGGAGTGGGACTGACATGAAGCATTCAACTCTCTTTCCTATAAAGTAAATTAAGTAATGCCAACAGCATATAAGTGATATGCTTCCTTTCCACACTCCCTGTCACAAGCCTCAGTGTATTCACTGCGTTTGACAGCATGACAATGCAGAGTCACTCACTAGTTTCTGTCTCTCTGGGTAGGCAGAGACATGGTATAACTTTGAGAAACTTTCTTTATAGGCCCCCCAAACCTGCACACTTGGCCCAGCTCTAATGAAAAGAAAAATTGTCTAGAAGTTGTACAGCACAGCTAGGCTGGAGGGTTCCATCTTGATTTTTTTTTCTAGAGACCAGAACTCTGGGCACTTCTGGGCCTGCTTGTCTTTTTGGCAGCCTCTGCAGTTCTTTTCTAATTACAGATCATTCAAGAAGGGTCAACTCTGCCAGGTTCTCTAACAGGTAATACAGACATAATCTAGACCCAGTGCCCATTCTCAGGAAGCAGTCTAGCAGGAGAGATGGCCACATTAATATATAAATGCTATTTTTAGGGACCAGTATTATTACAATGGGGAAAATTAAAAGGTACTAGGGGAATAAATAAATTCTACCTGAGAGAGCGGGAGAGGTATCCTAGAAGAGGTGGCATTTGAACTGAATTTTGAAGGATGATTTGGCATCTACAAAGAACAGAGGGGAAGGGTGAATCCAAACAGAGAATATTGCAAAGACATGGAGTACTGATATTAATATTCACCCTAATTCCAATTGGTATTGCTAATCTAAATACTAATATTCCATTTATTAAGAATTACTATGAGTTCGGTGCTGTACCAAGCTCTTTAATTGCTTCATTTAAATCCTATAAAATCTCACAAACTAGAAATTATTATTATCTTTTCCATTTATAGATAAGCAACTATGGTTGGAAAATTCACATTGCTGGTACTTGAGGGAACCTGGATAGTGGAATACACATTTGGTCACTAGGTTATACTGTTCTGTGGGATGTAGTTATCCTAACTAAGAATAGAGTTAAGATTCATGAGAAGATAATCCAACTTGTAGAGTCTTTTACTTCTGATAGGACACCAAAGATGTTAGAAGAGGTATGTGTGAATGGCTCTTAAAATAGGTATCTTCACTTGTGAAGAAACCCTTTCTTGTAGGAAAGAACCAAAGATAGGTGTATAAAATCATGTTGGGCATGGATAGGGTGAATAAAGATAGGTTTATGAAATCCTAGAAAACTAGACCTCAAGGGATCAGATCAATGGCAGCTGAAATGCTACTTTACAAAGCAGAATCTTTTTAAGCTTTTTAAAATAACTAGAAAAATACTCCAAAAATGATTTAGGTAAACTCCTGGATAAAAAGCAATGCATTTGGGATATAGAGCTGACATCAAGAATACCTATTTCTACCTGGGTTCCAGATAGCCTGGTCCCTGCTTACCTGTCCTGTTGCCATGAAGAAATGAGAGTCTGGGGAAGGCAAGCTTCAGAGAATTTCATAGGATAATGCTGTGTCTTCAATTTAGAACATTTACACACACTCACTTCTTAATGATTAATAACCATAACAACAGTAATAGCCATCACTTACTGGGAGCTGACAACATATTGAGCACAGACTGCCTTAACTCATTGACCCTCCCACCAATCTTATGGGGTTGTTCAACAAGGTCCCACAGTTAATATCAGTAGAGAAAAGGGGGCTCAAGCCCTGGGCTCCTGGATTCCAAATCCTACTCTCTTTACCTGGGTGTTAAGGGAAAATGTGAGAACAGAGAGTGTGTCCTGGAGATAATCAACAGCCTTGGCCCGCAGGGATTCCAGGAAGCTGAGCCAGGAGCCAAGAGAGATCTTACACAGATAGATGCTAACCACTTCTGTCACTTTGTAGGTGTCAGCACAGAGAGCATTTACTCTACAGTCCATGAAGGAAATTTGAATGGAATTCCTCATAGGATTCCCAGCTCATCTCCAAAGCCATTTCAGAACAATGGGAGTCTCTCCAGAATGCTCTGCATGTTTGAGATCTTATAAGGGTATGAGCTGATCTAATCAGACAAAGCCCACACCTTACTGCAACAGTGAGATGCTCAGAACTTTGTCATTAGGATGGAAGCAGCCGGAATCACTCATGAAACTATTCTTTGTAACAAAGACTGGTAAATCCATTTCTGGATTCCTAACAGAAGGAGACTGACTTAGCCACTGGGATGTTTTAAAGGAAGAGGACCTTGGTTCCTCTGGCCCAGACCCTAGGCCCACCTCTGGAAGGGAAGGTTGTGAAGACAAGGCCAAGTGGGTCTCAGAGGAGATTTTGACTTCCCTGACCTTGCAATAGAATGAATGGAAGGCTCCGTTATCCAAAGTAATCTCCCGCTGCTCCCAAAGACCTCAGAAACAGGTATAACTCCTGAACACGCCTGAAAGAATCCTTCAAACCTTCGTGGTTTTGATTGGGATGCTTTTTCTGTATACCCAGAGTTACCATTCTTCCTTCTACCATAGTACGTTTATATCAATCAGTAGCTCAGGCCACTAGTCAAATTGCTAGAGTTCAAATCCCAGCTCTGTCTTTTAGTGCGTTACTTTGGATAAGTTATGTAATAACTCTGTACCTCAGATTCCTCGTCTGTAAAATGGGGATAATAAAAGTACACACTGTAAGACCATTATAAAGATTAAATCATATAATACATGTAAAGGGCTTACATCAATATTTGGCGCATTCAACACTCAATAAATATGGGCTACCATTACGTCTCATCACTTGTTATGGTCACCTTATACTTCTATACCTCTCTTTCCATTTCCATTTTCAGGATATAGTTCCTATCTTTTATTTCTGTATCACCACCTAGAATAGAATTTAGCATACAATTGACACTCGATAAAGTTTGTTAAAGAGGACTTCTTTCATTCACTCATTCTTAGTGAAAGATAATAATACTAAATTTATTCAAGAGGTATCCAAGGAATATAAATGTGATAGCAATCCAGGGCAGGAAATAGTCCCCTTCTCTCCTGCACCATATGGGGACTTGACTGGGGAGAAAACTGCCACCTGAAAACATCGGAAAAGTTATACTGTTGCAGTTTTGATTCTAGAAGAATAATCTAGGCAATAAAGTTGAAATCTTGATTCCTCTCAGCTCTCTGTACCTATTTTCAAAGTGTTTCCAAAGTCAAGGGGGGAGATTTAATATCAGCTTCTCCAAAACAACAACATTCCCATTTAAAGAGTTAACATGTCCACCGTTCAGTAATCCAAGACTGATAGTTGGGAGAGAAGTGAAGAATTTTGGAGTTTCAAATGTAAGAAAAGTCAAATTTCAAGATCAGTCTCTTTTGAAAAGTAATTAGTAACATAATGTACAAAATCAGTCGTCTTACACCGACTTTTTTACAAGCATTATTCTATCAG
The DNA here is from genome assembly GCF_902729225.1 of Pteropus medius. Classification (NCBI taxonomy): domain Eukaryota; kingdom Metazoa; phylum Chordata; class Mammalia; order Chiroptera; family Pteropodidae; genus Pteropus; species Pteropus medius. The sequence goes on from NW_024340699.1 coordinate 8,767,695, forward strand.
TTAGGTCCCCAAGGGCACACTCATTAAAGAAGGTTTATTTACAAAGGAACTAACTGCAAAGCTGTGAGTGGAGTGTAGGGTAGAACTCATAAGCCATCTACTTCTTATTGTCCATTCCCATTCTCTCCCACAGTTGGGGACAAATGTGCTAAACAATGCTAGAAAATGTGGCTTAATCTACTTCCTCCTTTAATAGAGATGATCTGTAGAGCAGATCCTGAATTTATTAACCCCACAATCTGAGTGGCCAGGGATGACCAGTCTGCCCCCAAAAGCAAGGCCCTCTGAGTACAGCATAAGGAAACAGAACAAGAAGGAAGACAATACCTGAGGCCTGATACAGGTAGTTCACCCACTAGTAGGTGACCCAGTAAATTTTTTTTTTTTCAACCAGTTAAGTTAGCAGCACTTGCTTGGGAAGGATAGAGCATGTATATGGAGATGGGAGAAGAATTTCCCTCACTCTGGACTTAGGCAGAATTGTGGAGGGAGGGGAGTGAAAGTTCCCTTCCCTACCAAAGGCCTTTCTGCAGTTTAGGATGCCCCGAACAGGCCTCCTCCATTGGACAATGACCTCATCTGGAAAGAATCATTCACCAAAGTTAAAACTGACCCTAGGTTGTATGTAAGCAAGGGAGGATGTATCTACACATAAGGATGTATCTGTACCTGCCCTGTCTGTGAACATGCTTGAAAGAGAGGGTCCTGGTGGAGGAAGACAAGTCCTCGTTCCCTGTACTCACAGGGACAAACAATGCGGACCATGAAAGAAGACAGAAAGAGGAACTTCAAGCCCTGCTATTACAGTGGGATAAAGTTCAGAGATGCTCCTCTGCTCCCTTAGGAGAAAACTTGTCTCCCCATCTCAAACATGTGTCACTTCATCTGAACATAAAAGGTCTCTGGGGAAATGCCATCATGATTTCATTGAAAAATCCCCAAGGTCTTGATCGGAAGTTCTTCCAGTTGTCCCCCCGGCAATAATGGAAATCCATTTTCTTTATATGGGTCCTAGAATAGACTTTATTAAGTCACTCCTCAGTTTTGATTTTTGTCACTAGGCAACCACAATCCAGTGGGATTTCCTCATATCCTGCCTGTCAATAATTAATCAACCTCTCTTGAGAGCTCTAAAGAGCTTTGATAAGGTTAAGTGATGATATCCAGAGTCGATCTTGTCTAATCACCAGGTCTAATGCTTGCTTGGCTTCTTTCGAATTATGAGAAGCTGTTCCTGCTGAAATATGTATGGCTGAACTAGTTTTTCACATTTAAAAAAATCTAGAAATTCATGTTTTAGACTAACTGTTCACTTTGCTATCCTACCTGTGACCTGCTAATTTGTTGGGCCATCAAAACTATCACCTAGCTGGGCCTTCCAATCTTGTGACCAATAGGGAGAGATGTTCAGATCACTTAGAAGGAGTCTCATGGTATTTTGGTTTTTTTGCAGACAAATACTGAATCACTGCCATGCATTCAGGCATCAGCATCACAATATGAAAATGACACAGTACATTTGATGTAGGAGATGGGCCTCTGAAAAACCAGGAATTTGTGAAATGTTTGTAAAACAGAATTAACTTTCCATGTATGTTATCAACCACATTTTAAAGATCTTCAATTTTCTGATTCATTGTGGTCAGCCTTGGGTTCATCTCCAAATTTCCACTCCATCCCATCCCTAGATGAATAGCTACTTTTACGGCAACAACAATAACAATAAAAGTCCAAACTTTATGAAACCAGTGATGACCTCTATTTAAGAGATTAGTTTCATAAAAGAAACTCTTGAGGTATAAGGGGTATAAATAGGAACCTACTATGACAGTGATTATTTTACATTTAGATTTTATTGGGGAGTAAAATTGCTCAAAATATTTTAAGAATTGACGGGATTAATAACATTTTAGTTTGCTAAGTAAGGGCATTATAAAAATGTTTAAATAAAATACCATTTAGAATCATCGTTACTTCATAATAGGAGGGACCTTTGAAAGCTAAAATGCAAGAAAGCTATAATCTCACAATAAATTAAGAAACAACAGTTGGCAGTAGTGCACTGATTTTTAAATAGATATTTATATACCTTTAAGTGTTGAAGAATTTCAGGATACATTTTAATTAGTGGTGTTATTTTACACATAATTTATTTTGGTACATTTGGTCAAGTTGGGAATATACATTCACCAGCAGTATACAAATTAGAGCTCAATTTTATCGTGGATCTTGCTTAAAATCCAGGTTGATATAAGCATGTGAGCTCAAATGGAAACGATATACTTAATTTCTATAAAGACCATTGCAGGTTGAATTGTGTGCCCCAAAGATATATTCTGAAATCCAAATTCCCAGTACCTGTGAATGTGATCTTATTTGAAAATAGACTTTGCAGATGTAATCAAGTTAAGATGAAGTCATACTGGAATAAGATGAATCCTAGTCCAGTGATTGGTATATTTACAAGAGAAAGGAGAGGGGCACAGAGACACAGAGACAAATACAGAAGGAAAATGACCATGTGAAGATGGAGGCAAGCCCAGAAATGTCAAGGATTGCCAGGAGCCACCAGAAGCTAGGAAGAGGCAAGGGAGGACTTTTCCCTAGAGGCTTCAGAGGGATCATGGCCCTGTCAACACCTTAATTTTGGGCTTTGGCCTTCAGAACCATGAGACAATAAATTTCTGTTATTTTAAGCCACCTAGTTTGTGATACTTTGTTACAGCAACCTCAGGAAACTAATACAGGGACTATTCTGGGTGAACCGAAAAAAAAAAAAAAAAACAAGGAAAAATAGTTCTTCTAGTTGCTGGCTCTGCCTTCTTGCTACATGGCCAAGGAAAGAGCTGGGGAGGTGAATAGGGATCTGAACATCAGAGGCTGTAGGAAAATAGGCCTAATTCAGCAGTTCCTCATGTGGGGGTAACAATTCTCAAGGCCCTGGTCACTCACAAGAAATAGTCACAATTTTATATAAAAGGATTGCCACACATTTTGTCCCAAATTAGCACTGGTTATCAGAGTTTTCTCAATTAATTAAAAACAATTAAGAAACAACCGTGACAAAGAAGCAAGAACACTGTGTATTTGTACATTCTCATTTTCATGTAATAAGTTTCCTTAAAGAAAAGTTACCCACCGCCCATTAACCAGAAAGGCTCTTCTGGAAGCTGAAGCTCAAGTGGCCATTCCTGAAGAGAATGCTCCGGAGCCTTTGGCCTTCTGAATAAAGAATTATCTTCCTCTGCCTTCCAGGCTCTTTAGATAAGTCTATTAACCCAGAGTTTCCTATAGGGTCCAGCTGTCCCCAATAGCAATAGGGCAATGGTCTAGAGGGCAACAACTGTCCAGACCACTCAAAGCACTTAAACAAACCTAGGAGAGCAGCTCTTAAACCAAACACAAGTGTCCCCATCTGTGTTTGCAAGCCTAGAGAGGGCGATGTCTTCCCAATGGCTCCTGGGTAGTGGAATGTATTTAAATGCCTCATCTACCCCTCTCAAATTTGACAATTGTTTAAGCATTATTGCTTGAATGGATGCAGATGTTCAGCTCATCTTTCGCTGGGAGGAGTATTTCTCTAGAAGGGGGAAAACTGGCCTTTTTCTTCTTTTTTTTTTTAGAGACATATTTTATCTTTATGTTTGTATCAAAGACTGCCAAAAGATGCATCTGGTCCCCAAATCAAGAATCTCACACTCCTCCTCCCAACTCACAGCTTTCCAAGTGCCTTTCTTTGTGATCTCTGCCCAAACAAGCTGTAGGCAGAGTTCACTGGACAGATGACCCACACCTCATGAAAAAAAAAAAAAAGAATCACTTTCTCATCATTGCCAGGAAGAATCACACCAATGGCATTTTTCATGTCACTCCCACCTTGCACTTTTTGCGTGTGTACCTCATTTTCTGATTAATATTTTCAGCAGCTAGAACAAATGCCAGTTTAATTAAATTTCCACACCATTCTCCCCCTTTATCCAATTAGTGGGTTCACTGGCTCCTCAACAACCTTCAGCGTCTGCGTTTTCAGTGAATGCTCAGTTGCTTCTGGGCTCGCCAAAAAAATCTGTTACATATTAAGTTATAATAAGATATAGGCAATTATAGTAGCAGCAGGACAAATAGATTTGTATGGTTCATTACAAGGGATTTCTGGAACATACATAGCGTAAATAGCCAGTTTCTGGGGCAGAGTATATTTTGGAGGAAAAATATGTCAAAAAGAGGGAGTGGGAGGAAGGGAAGAGGCCATTATCAGTTACTATAAGAAAGTTCTGAATATAAGGAAATCCAACAGCTTAGCAGCTCTTTTTATTTAGATGAGAAACATTCCAACATGTAAACCAAATACAGAAGTGAAAGATAAAATGACTTTTAATGGAAAAGGGGTGATGACCTGTTTTTCATTTTTAGCAGGAAAGAGTAATACCATTGTTATAGTATTGAAATAGACAAAATAAGCAAGAGGGATGAACTAACAGTAGGGGAGCATCTGACATGTGACTAGCTATGTGCTATACACTTTGCATATGTTATCTCATTTAAAACTCATAACTGAGAGATATTAGGTTGAGATACTAAAATGACAGTTACACAGAGTTCACCCTAATAGTATTATTTTATAAAAAAGAAAGCTGAGGCCCAAAAAGCAATAACTGCTCAAGGTCACCCGGGGTCTGCCTGGCTCCAAAGTCCATGCTATTTCCATGGTACTATGTCAGGGAAAGAAGTCCGAGGTCAATGTATACATAAAGTGGGAGAAGAGCCTTCCTGCCTGTCATAATTTTATAAATACCAGAGAAGTCCCTCTTTTAGGTTAATTAATATATTAGACAATGAACATCACTCATTACATATTAGGTGATACTTGACATTTAGCAGGTTTTGATAACAGAGTAAAGGAATAGTACTCTGCTTGAAGGGAGAGAAAAGAGTTTCCATGATGGGAACGAAAATGTGCCAAAAGGAATGATGTAGTAGGGAAAACACATTGGTTGAATTCACTATTTTGTCTAAGTAGACCCTGAAGCTGATTGACCTTAATGCCACAGCTCTGCCTCAAGGGCTTAAAACAACAGCAATAAAATAAAACAAAACAAAAATCCCAAATTGAGAAATGTAGTATTAACCTCTTCTTAACTATATTTAAGAAAAATACTATTTTTGCAAAGCTGCACCTGGAAAGAACCTTGAGAAATCTTGCTCCTCCTGTCACCCAATTTATCCCTAAACTATAAGCATTGTTGTTTTCATCTTAAATAACTTCATTGAAGGTGGTTCTCCAGCACTTTTCTAATTGCCACATGGAGAACTATTTTTTAACCAATACCACTCTGCAGAACCCATTTTATGATTCCCAGGATAAATTCAAGGCATTTTGCCTAATTCTTCAGCCCAGATTGAAAAGTGGGGTTGAAAAATCCCATATAAGTAAATACTCCATGAGTTTATATGGGCTGAAGTCACTGATCCCAGAATATACCAAGCTCCCTAGAGAGCCTACAGCAGCATGTGAAAATGGCTTTAAAGAGATGTGCCAAGATGCTGACCTCTTTCTCTTTGAGAGGCAAAAGTGAGAATAGGAGATTCTGAGCCAATTCTGGACACTTAGATAGGTAGAAAGTTGGGCTGAGCAAAACCTGCATACCTACTTAGAGTTTGGGTCAGCTAAACCTATAGATACCAGCAGCCAATCAAGGAGCAGAATCTTGGTTGCTAAGTTGTGAGAACATACATGATGCTTTCTCTCGAAATGCAGCTAGTGATGTCACCATGACCCCACCTACCATCTTTTGTGTTCCGGATATCTACATTTGTTGGCCTCTGAGTTGCTTGTTCCTCCCCGGGAAGCATCATGGAAGCATCTCTAGATTTGGAGTCTTGGGAAGTGAGACTGATCTGTTTCTGTCTGTATGTACTTATTTTTAATCATACACTTCTGAATTCTCCACTTCGTTATCTCTAAAACAAGGGGTCGAGAATTCATGACCACATACTCTTTTCAAGGACGAAGACACAAATGTATCCTCTGAGTCAGAGACAACAAAGGCCAAGGTTAAATGCCAGAATTCATAGAGGCTGTCCTAATAGAATTACGTGGCAGAATTTAAGAGCTGTAAACCGGATATCAGGCATAAGACAGAGACTCTGCAACTGACCTCTCCAGACTCTTGGCCCCTTTGTAGTGGCTCTAGTTAATTATCAAATCCCATGGGAAAGGGCAAGGCAAAAACAATTTGTACAAGAGATGTCTCCTAGAGGGACTGTCCCACCCATGACCCTAACGAGAGGGTAAATCTGGGTTGCTGTGTTTTGTGCCATTGGGCCCCACCCAAATCTGGCCATAACTGACAGGACAAGAGTTGAGCAAGCAATTCATAGTCTGTCCAGGGAAACTCTGGACCAAACAGGGTGCTCCATCAAAAATTTGGAATTGGAACTGAATGGTTAAGCCAATAAGAGTGTAGAGAGGAACTCAAAAGCGTGTCATAGAAAAAAAGTCTAGAGGCCAGGGGCAGTATTCTGGATGGATCGTCAGCACATTAAAGTTATGAGGGAGCAGCAACCATGGGTACGCAAAAGAATGGTCCTATGGTATCTGGACTTCAAAGGTGGCCCTCCCAATCAACTGGCCATCTTGGTATTCGTGGTATTTTATAGCCTTCTCCCCTTAAATCTGGCCTGACCCTATTACCAAATATGGTGGGAGTGACAGAGTATGATTTCCAAGGATAGGACATAAGAAGCCTTAAAGCTTCTACCTGAGTCTCTTGGAATGCTGGCTCCTAGGATGCTCTTTCTTAGAAGCCAGATGCTATGCCAAGAGAGATCTAAGCCCCACTGGGAGGCTACATATAGTTACTTCAGGCAACTGCCCTAGCTAACTTCCATCAGCAGCAGCTAGCATCAACTGCCAGCCATGTGACGATTTTGGAAGTTCAGACCAGTTGAGCCCCAGCTGCCATCTGACTGTGACTATATGAAACACCCAGGTGAGAACTGTAGAGTGTAGTCAACTCATAGAAATATAAGAGACGATGATCATTGTTATTTTGAGCCACTAAGCTTCAGAACAGTTTGTTGTAGCGACAGAAAACCAGAACAGGTCCATGGCGAAAGGAGCAGTTGGACAAAGAGAAGTGCAATCTTCAAGAGAGACATTGGTTCCCAGGGCTGCCTTGGTGTCCAAGATTTCTAGTCTTCAACAGAGCCACATCTATTTTCAAAATATCGTTATTTTATTTTAAGTAAGTCTTTCCTTATAATCTAAGACTAACTAAAATCCAATTGGAAAGAGGCTGAGATAGTGACAGCCCAGAAAAAGTTTGCAGAAGCCAGTCCATGGATAAATAGGTTAACAAGGTCTTCACAACTCTGTAATATAGTAAGAAATATAAAGACAATGTAGGAATTTTTGTTCATGAATCTAAAGTCATTCAAGTTAATGAAGGCAGCCTGTGAGGTGTTCTACTCACTGAGTTTCAAATGATGCAGAATCAAATTCCCACCACCCAAGCATTCATTATCAAATTCTTGGTCATCAAGAAACAGGTACATTCATGTCTCTCCTTGCCTCTCCTCCCCCTTCCTGTCTTCTTTTCCCCACAAGCTCCAAGACTGAAAAGGTTGGGAGTTGTTTTTACCTCCCCTTCCTGATCAACCTGCACTTCCCTTAGGGAAAGGTGGTTTCAGACTTCCCACTTCCTCTATGTCATGTCCTTCTTACCTATCCAAGACTCATGGCTAAGTACCAATGGTAGATAATATAAGAGAGGCTACAGGAAGGACAGACATTTGGGGAATGGGGGAGGGTACATAGCTTTTACTGGATTTAATAAAAGAAGCCTCTAATATGAGACAGGTAGAAAAATTTATTATTGCTCAGTGCCCTCAGCCTTGCTCTAATCTCAGCTTCTTAACTTATATTTGAGTAAAAATAAGTAAATAGATAAAATCTTTTCAACAAGATGCCCCCTCCTCCCTAACCTCTCCAATGCCTTGAAGGATACTGTAATGCAGAGAGTTCGAAGACTGTTGCTAGGAATCATGTTACTCTTCTACAGAGTGAAAAGGAAAGCTCTTCCACAGGCTCCACCTCACTCAAGGTTACAGAGAAGCAGTGGGTAAGCAGGGACGAGGCTGCATTCCATATCAGGCTATTCCTCAGGTAGGTGCTGATCAAAGCTTGAGCAGAGAGCCAGGTGATCCTTATTTGCATCATGAAAGTCACCTGTCCAGCTCTGCTTCAGAGTCAAAGAGATCAAAGCTGGTGGGGCAATAAAATATTGATTTAATGAGATGCATAAGAATTCTCTTCTTTCCACTATTTCAGTAATAAAAGTGAAGTTGGGACATGACAGTTATTCGTGCTCATAGCATGCGCTCACATCATAGCTTCCATTTGCTCTACCAGATGGGTCTCACAGCTTTGCCCAGAAAAGAAAAAATAGGAGGGAAAAGAAGACTGAGAAATGTTGTACAATTAGACAGCTTCCCAAGCACTGCTACCACCTCTGGGGAGATGTTCTGTAAGGAGGCAGGTTTTGAATTCTTTCAGTCCCAGTTCAAAAATAATAATAAGCAGAAGCTCAAATCTAAAATAGATAAAAGAGCATCTGCTGTCCTCAAAAAGAGGTGGGGGCAGGGGTTTACTTTGGAGTCCCCAACACCTCTTCCCTGTTACTGAAGAAGCCACAGATGGAAAATGACTGTTCCAGCTTTGGGCATTTCTATTGCTGAAACACTCTGAAGTTCACCATACTTGAGCTGGGCTTTGATGAAATGGGGTCAGAGGGTCAATAAAAGTAAGAAGAGATGTCAAGCTTGGTGGCAAGCTGAAATATTAGAATAGCATATAAAATTCAAGGAATGGACATATTTTCTGGCTGGGAAGGTGAGGGGGCAAGAGATATATTGATTGTGAGATCCTTGGGGAATTCTCCTTCTGAAACTCCTGCCAAAGATGACGTCACTAACCCTCATCAGAGGCCAGGCCCCAGGGAGCTGTGGCTCACCACAGAAGCAGCTCCAGTTTCTGAGTAAGAGGAGCCAAGGCCTCTTTGGCCCTGGCTGCAGAGTGTGGGCGGGTGAGGGAAGATTTAAGGATTAAGTGGTAAAAATGTTAAGGGAACGTGGGCTCCTTATTCACTGTCTAGATCTTAAAATCTTTCAGCTTCTTTATTGCAATACCCAAGAACAGCTTCTGTATTTATTCCTCACATTTCTAAAAATATAATAAAAGTTTTCTTAAAAAAAAAGCTGGTCCTTCTCTTCATGACAGGTACCCTTGGTGCCATATGCAATCTGATCTCCAGCTGAATCTCCCCTCTTGCCTCAATGTCTCATCCTTTCACACCTTTGTCTTGTGCATGCACGGGTCCTTTCCCAAATGACTTTTCCACCTCTTTCTAGAGGAAATACTGTCGCCAAGAACAGGGAATCTTGGAGTTCTAGGTTCAAATTCTGACTCTCCTACTTAATGTTTATGTGACTTTGGGCAAGTCACTAAAACTCTCAGCTTTGGCTTCCTTATTTGGGGTAAGGATGAAAAGAGATAACAGATCTGCAGCTAGCTCTGTGCCAGTCACATAGCATGTATTTGTGGAGAGTTGCTATTCCCGTGGCAAATGCAAATTCCATTCTTCAATATGCAGCTTTGGGGAAACAAGCCCTGAGGACCTCCATTGACTGGGGGGCTCATTTCTTTGCAAGCAAGCCTCTGTGCTATTGACAGAAAGTTGCCATTATATTATCACAAAACCTACTTCCACCATCAGATAGTCAGGAATGAGCACCCCTACTTCCACTCAAGGAAAATGTTTTGTGTGGGTCACATTGTATAGATGAGATAGAGAATCCATTGCCCCAACATGCCTGGCTCCTCTCTGATGGAGTCACAGCAGAGCCAGGAGGAAGAAATTCACCCCTTCTTGGCACCACATGGATCCAAGTAAAAGAGGAGAGAGTCTCCAAAGATATCTTTGTCCCTGTCTCTGGATCCTACAAATCCCACCTTTACTAACGCAGCAGCCTGGTGCTTCTGAAATTCAGTTATTCCTAACACCTTTCATCTGGCTCCCAATTTTTTTTTCAAGAACCCTCCCGAAGCATCTGGATCTCTGAATGTAAAGCAGGTATTGTGGATGGTAGAATCTCACTAAGGATGATGGGTAGAAAGAGCTCTTGAGAAACACCTAAATTGTCTGTGATCCAGATACTTTATGGCTTAGACTTGCAGGGGCCTCAGGGTGATGGGGTAAAATATTGCAATGGGTATGAAATGGAAGGTAAGAGAAGTGGAGCTGGCAACATTCAGCCCATCTATCCACAACCATAAATTCAGTAAAGGGAAAAGCTGGAATCTCCATGGTATGAAGCCAGACGAGATTCATTGTAAGACGTCTCTGAATATATTTCTCAAACAGAGAAATTTTCTTGAACTAGTGCTGCTACTGAGAGCCCCCTACTGGATTACAAATCCATCTCACATTTTCAGCAGGCCACCAGCCTCAAAACACCTGGGCCACGCAAAGACATCATTCATTCGTTCATTTATTCATTCACAAATATTTACTGCAAGTCTAGAGCCCCGTAGGCACTGTGCTAAGTCCTGGGGATAAGAAAACAAACAACAATCCCTGCCTTCGAGGAGCTTACATTCTCGTGAGGCATTCCTGAGAGGAAATCCACACACATTCAAAGATTTTAACTGAAGGAGTTTAATTGTTCTACTTATAGAGGCATAGACAGGGTTTGGGGGGAATGAATAAGTCCAATGAAGCACCCAGACTAGAAACATTGGAAAGCCATTACCACCCCTGGCCTGCAGGAGCAATAAATTGAATTACCATATTCCACTGAAAGTCAGAGCTGTGGAAGAAGGGCGCTTGGAAGGAGCTGCAGTCCCAAAGGAATGTCACCCCTGCCAGAACTTCACTGAAGCATGGAAGGAGCAGGAGAGAACACCCTACCTCACAGTCTCTCCTTCTAATTTCCTGGCCAGTCCAATCCGGAAGCCATAAGGCAAGAGCACCTGTGTGGTGCAATCTCAGAAGTCAGTCTGCCAGGGTACAGGCAAGGGTAGAAAAGAGCAGAGCGTGGGTTAATGGATTTGAAAGAAGATACAGTTGACTTTTACTTCTCCTTTCCACTGAGTATGCACCAGGCCTCTGCATCCTAAGGGTAAATATTCTAGTGGAGCTATCTCCACTCTACATCAAAAATGCTCATGACTTTGAACTTGTCCAGCAAACCAGAAAGTGTTCACAGAATGATTTTCTGGGAAATGGCTACAGCACTTGCACTGGGTTCCCATGGAAGATCAGGGCTGGGTGCAAGGTTCAGCGGCTATGAGAGGACGGAGCTAAAATCATTGTTCTAATCTATTAATGATCAAGTCACTAGGATATGAAGTTTGCCAAAGAGATGGAGCAAAGGAAAGAGCAGACTCTAAGTGAGAAGACAAAGCTGGGGAGAGGTGGAAAGCAGATTGCCCTGCTCTTATTGCCACCTTGGACTGGGAATGGAGAATTGAGTAGAAAAGGAGGTGATCAGGAAAAGCCAATCCTTAAGCAATGCTTTTTAAAATATCAGTTAGCACGTGGTAAGGCGGTGATCAGGCGGGGCTTGGGCAGTCTGTGGATGTGCTGGCTGGTTCCGGGAAGGCTGCAGCAGTCTCAGGACTCACATCCAGATGTAACAGGATTTAGAAGAAAGAAGAGTTAGTTTCTGGTAGCTCAATTAGAAAATAATGCTCTTTTCCAGATGCACCTAGCAAGTTTCTCATCACATTTCATGAGTCCAAACTGAGTCATTCATCTATTCTTGAATCAATTCCTATGTCCAAGGAAATACCACAGGATGACTGGCTTGGAGCTGGGTTACCAGAAACAACTTCTATAGCAACGAGGATGGGTGGGATTACTCTGTTCCAGTGACAATTTTCTCATTTCTTCCTTGGATGGTACATAACTAGCACCATTTAGATATATAGGAGAAAAGGTAATTCATTACATACAACAGATGCCCAAGGGCATTAAGCTTAGTTCTCCCAATGAACTCCACCAAAAACAACCCTTAAATTTTAGTGCCTTAAAAAAAATAAAAAAAACAAAGGTTTATTTCTCATTTAAGTGAAGTATCCAACAAGGGTCCACTGGGAGCTCTGCTCCATGTTCCCTCCCTCAGAGACTGGGCAGGTAGTGTCTCCACCATCCAGACTGCTCCTGGTTGCCATAGCAGTGGGGGCGGGGGGTGGGGAGGTAGTGATTTTCACACTTCCAGAAGCTTCCACCTGGAAGTGACGCAGGTCAATTCCACTTGCATTTTAGTGACCGAAGCAAGTCACCAAGTCCCTTCTAACTTTAAGGCAATAGGGAAGTGTGATTTGACATTATACCTGGAAAGAGGAGAAGAAAAATATTTGTCAGAAACCCTAGTAACTACTACACAACATCGGCAAGCGTTAAGTGAGATGGACACTCACAGGCATCCTGGTGGCAGTGCAAATTGGCACAGATTCTCTAGAGGACAAGTTGGAAATGGGTGTTAAAGGTCTCTTCTCCATGTAAACTTCTCTTAGGAAGCAGAAACTCAGACAAAGATTATGAACAAAAGTGTATGCTGAAGCACTGCATATACAAACCAAACAAAAAGTAACCAAAATACCCAACAGCAGGGTATGCTTAAATAAATCAAAGTATAGCCATATGATGGATGAATTTCTAGTGCTTTAAAAATGTTGGTTTTGAAGAGTGTTTAATGACATGGAAAAATGCTCACAATAAGCAAAAGTTAAGTGAAGGATAATAAATTATACTGTACCAATTTATGTAAAAATAAAGTACCAAGAAGAAAGACAAAGGAAACACACTAAAATATTAATGATGGCTATCTCTAGGTCAATGTTACTATGTTATCATCTTCTTTGTGTATTTCTTTAGTTCTCTATACAGATGAGTAAGTATTTTTGTAATAAATAGGGAGAAAGATTAATAAAAACATATATGAGGATATTCACTACAGCAATTTTGTAAGAGCAGAAACTGAAAACATCTAAACTTTATCAATGTGGAGTTTGTTAAGTGAATTATAGTTCAAATAATAGATTATGATGAAGCACTTAAAAATTAAGATCTACTTGATCTGCTATGGAATATTTGTTAAGACATATTAAGAAAAAAAGCAAGATCCATAAAATCAGGTATAATATACTGCCATTTGTATAAATACATGCACAAACACATTTATGGACAAAAAATTTGTTAAGAGTGGCTGCCTTTGGGTGTGGAAAGCTACGAGACTGGAAAACTGATTTACAGCCATAAAAGAGAGATTTTCAACTCTAAATCCGTTACATTATTTGATTTATTTTAAACTGTGTATGTGCACTATTAACGTGAGTTGTATTTTACAAACAAGTAAAAAAAAAAAAAAAATAAATATCAGATCCTGGCTCTAGCAGACACATCATAACTATTGGTTACCTTCCCTGCCCTTTTTCTGTCTTTAGATCATTTCACTTAAAACCTCTTTGCTAGGCTGGACCTTAGCTACAGCTTAACATGACTTAGGAACTGAGAATGAATTTCATTGATCTGTCTGCCATTCTAAGCATGAAAAACAGAAGGTTCCCTAAGGCGGACTCAGGCACAGGTCCCAGGGACCTGTATACTAAACACACAAAGGCCTCCACTCAGCTGATATTGAACATTTCCTGCAAATAGCTGACATCTTGAGCCCAGGTGTTTGTGTCTGCCCAGGGTCAATTAATTCTTGAGTTACTTATACACATGGGTACTGAGCTGGACAATCTCAGGGTCAAACTTTCTGAAGAAAGAGAGGTTCCAATGCTGATGCAGAAAATTTAGATCTCAGCTTCCTAAAGCAATGCTTTAGAGAATGTCTTCTTCACACTGTATGTCCTAGGACAAGTGTGATGAAAGAATAGTCAAATGTAGAAAAGATTTTGCTTCTTAAATTTATTATAAAATTGGGCTTTATTGTTCTCTTGGCTTCTGCCTTTTAGGCCTTCTGCTTGTATCTCCAGCAGCATATTTCTCATCTCTGAGGGGAATGGTCTCTGACAAATGCTATTTATTCATGCAGCAAATCCCCAGTCTAGCACCAGGGATATAGTAGTAAACAAAGCCAAAGAAGTATCTCTGCTCTCACAGAGTTCACATTCACGCAGATATACACAAATAATAAAGTTCAAAAAGTAAAATATACAGTATGACGCAGATGCTATGGAATTCAATAAAGCCAGGATGTGGACAGGAAGTGCCAGAGAAAGGCCTCACTCCAAAGGTGAAGACTGTAGATCTGAAGCCAACAAGAGAGGGAGCCCTGTGGGTCTTGGGGAAAATGTGCTTTGTGGAAAGCAGCTGAGTTTTGTCTCCTAGTTCAGAAGAGGGCAGAAGTAGACAGCCAGCTGAAATACAGAAATAATGTTTCAAAACTTCTATAATAAAATGCTTTAAAATTTATTTCCAATATCTGAACAGCTATAAGAAATAATCTAAATGTCTAACAGTAGTTATATTATGGTACAGCCATGATATACGATCTAGTCACTAACAACCATAAATTTGAAAGAATATTTAATAAGGTGGGAAAACACAATCAAAATGTTCATTGGGAAAAGTAGAGTACAAAATTATATTCTAGTTTGTCTTGTTCACTGTGATAAACTAGTTTAGCACCCAAAACAGTACTTGGTACATGAGCGATATGTTAACAAATGGTAATACATACCTGTCAATTAAATTAATTGCTGAATTTAAGTATAGCGGGGGAAAAAAACTAGATGGTACATCAAATCATTAACGATGGTTGGAACTCAGTGATGGAAATCTTGATAATATTCTGTGTTTTCCAAATTTTCTACATTAAAAAAAAAGGTTACTTATTTTGTTTAAAGGATTTAAACATGTAAGATTGTATCTGAACTCCTCTGCCATGGATACCTTTGGATGCCTTTGCCTGCTACAATATTAGTGGCTACAAAAAACAAATATTTCTTCACCTAGCCTGAAGTTTCTATGATTAGGAACCTTCTTAGAGGGGAATTATTTAAGAACGTCCATTTGTTAAATGCATATTGGGGGGCTAGAGAATGTGCTATTCCTTTTATATTATGTGTTCTCAGCTTTGAATCACATGAAAGCTGCACTGCTGACCAATTAAATTATATTTTTGAAGGTGTAACCAAGGCATCGGTATTTTTTAAAGCTCCCCACATTATTCCAGTATGCAGCCATGGTGAAAAATGACTATTTTATGTATGTCTTATTTTATTCTCTAAGGTAAGTATATCAATCCCAATGTGTAGATGAGGAACTAAGGTTCAAAGAGGTGAAAGTCAGCTTGCCCAAGGCCATATGCTAGGAAGCAGGAGAGCAGGTAATTTAACTGCAGATCTGATGGGAATCACTTGGTCTGATATTTTTACTTGAAGTACCTGATATGCAGAGAGGGAACAGTAAGAGATAAAGAGAACAGACTGGTGGTTATCAGAAGGGAAGGGGGTTGGGGTGGGCAAAATAGATGAAGGGAGTCAACTGTATGATGATCACTCCTAGACTTATTGTAGTGATCACGTTGTACTGTATACAAGTATCGAAATATTATGTTATACACCTGAAACTATGCTATATGCCAATTTTACTCAATAAACAATTTTAAAAAGAATTCCAGGTTTGGTTCTATTGAGTTCCATATTGGTGAGATGCACATGCTTCATTCTCATGCCAGCACATGGCCTCTAAAAGCTCTGGGTCCACCCTTCACTCAAAGATGCCTGAGAATTATGGGCCATTAAAAGAGGGTTGTCTGCACTGGGTGGTTGGATGTGGGTCGAGCAAGTTCTTAAGCCCACACAATCATTAATTGATTATTGGGGGCCATCTGTCTGATGGTTGGTCGTCCTCACTGGTTCACAGTGACAAAAATAAGTGGGTACTACCTTAGCTGCCCCTTGACTCTGCTGATTTCTGCTGTGTTCGTCAATCTCACAATGTTAGGACTCCCTTCTTTTTCTTCCATTTTTTTCTAGTCGTAAGATGGAAAAATTGATCTGCAGGCATTCACTAGAACCTCCCTTCTATCTCACCTTTTGAAAATTGTTAGCATGGGTTTGTGACCTTTGTCTCTTGGTTCTGCAGTAGGTGAGTCATGCCTTCTGTCAGGAACAGGATAGAGGATCTTCAGGGTCATACTCTTCTAGCCCTATTGACTCGAGGGCAGGATAAACATGGAGGGGAAACTAGGATGGCTTATGAAGCAACACCTCCCTGGGGCAAAGACAACAGGCCAAGTGTCTCCACAAAAGCTTTAAAATGCTTCTTTTTGTTCCCACATGAATATATGTGAAAGTGAACTGGGTGTTACCAATGTTACCGTAGCTATTATCTCAGCTTTAGTCTACCTACATTAAACCTTAAAAAAAATCTCTTGGATAGAAGCCTGGCCCTCTAACAATTGATTTCCTTTCTGGGCAGACCGAAGAATTCCCTTGGTGGGCTGCATAAACCACCAAGCATTCTGGGCTGGATGGACCACACTGGCACAAATGCAAATGGTCACCTTGGATTCAGCCAAGCTGGTGAATGCCAATGAGCTGGAGTTCCCTGAAACCTCAGCTTGTACATGTCAGGCAGCTAACTTCACCATCCCATCGAGCCTAGGCCTCTGTTTCTACAGCCCAAGTTGACCCAAGTAGAAGAATTTGCTTCACTGGGAGACCTCTTCAGAATTGTTCACATGGGAACCTGTCCATTCAGGGTTCTCAGCCTACTAAAAGCTCTGGCCAAGCCATTTTGCAAGCTAACTTTTTTCCTTCATATAACAATTTATAGATTGGGTTTTCCTCTCCCTAACATGAGAAAAAACAATACCAGGAGGCCATGAAATTGCAGAATCATGGAACACGGTTCTCTGTGCCCTTTCTGCAGGCACACCCTCTTAGCTCCATGCAGGAGCCCAATTCTTCACTGTTCCCGGGGCTTTTTGCCCAGAAGCAAACTTCAAAGAAATAGGAAAATAAAGATCCACATGTCAACAGGTCTATACAATACCCAGAAAAATTTCACTGGAATGGGAGGCCCAATACACCTTAAACATTAATCTCTTCACCCAAACCCAAACATTAACATTAACCTCTTTACCCAATTCCACTGCACTGGCCTAAGTCAGCTGAGAACTTGGTCTGCTAAAACGCACCATCCCTAGGAAAGGTTTTGTTCCTAGTTAGGTATCGGCATCTCTTTGGGAATCTGCAGTGTATACAGGAACTATCTACACTCAAATTCGGGTTCCAGCACTTACTAATTAAGGCCTCTTTTTGAATTTCCCTGGGCCTTAGAGTCCCCATCAGTAAAATGGAAGTTATAATAATATCTACATCATAGGGTGTTGTGTAGATTAATTGAGCTAATACTTGTAAAGTGCTTAGTACAGTGTCTGTTACATAATTAGTGTTCAATAAAAGTACTTACTTTACTCCCTAAAAGTAGGCTTTGATCAAAAAGTACTCAGGCAGAATGGGACTCTTCTGGGGAAAAAGGACAGAAAAGGTGGACAAGGACATAGAAAGAGAAACGCTGGTGGACTTGAAATCAAAATGCCATCTTGAAATTGTGCTCTTAGTATCTCTTGCAGACAGGTGCATAGACCCAGGTAGAGATGGAGACACAGAGATGGGGGCCCCAGCATACAGGGAATAGCACTGACAGGGTGCTAAGGAATGTATGAATGTCAAAAATAACAATTTTTAGTTTTGAGGGGTTAAACTTGCATTAAAATTATAAACATAATAAATGCTTCTACAGAAAATTTGAAAGAATACAAACAAAAAAATTTAATTCAATATATCTACTATCCACTGACGATTTTGATAGATTTTATTCCAATCTTTTTTCCATGCAGAGCATACACACACACACACACACACACACACACACACTTGTGTGTGTGTGTGTGTGTGTGTGTTGCTGTACTGCATATCCAATTTTAACAATATTAGGATCATATTTTCAACTACTTTTTCCCCACTTGATATAGCTTGTGGACTTTCCCCTCGTTAAATATGGTTTTTAATGGCTACATTATATTCTATCGTATGGATTCATTTACTCAATTCACTATAAACATTAAGACTGTTTCCAATTTTTTATATTATAAATCATGCAGCAATGAGCATCCATGCACATAAATCTTTATGTACATGTCTGGTAACTTCCTTAGGATAAATTCCTAGAAGTAGAATTACTAGATCAAGAGTTATACTTGTTTTAAAGGACCTTGATACATATTGCTCTCTTTCTTGCCATAAATGTACTCAGTAGGAATGGCAGAGTCGACATGCAAGCACCCTTCCTTCCTTCCTCTACTTTCTTGCCTTGGCTAAATATTTCTCATCTTTTCATACTCAGCTCAAGCATCACCTCTCCCAGGAAGCCTTCCCCAACCCTTCCAGACTGGTTTGGATGCCCCTTTTCTATATTCTTATAGCCCTTCACTCTAATACAGCATTTAGCATACTGAATTGTACTCTCTGATTTACCTGTATGTTTACCTGGCTGTTCTAAAAACACCTTAAGAGTAGAATAATCTCTACAGTACTGGCACCTGGCACATAATAGATGCTCAGTAGCTTGATGGAGTCAATGCAAAGCAAGTACCTGAGTGGGCTGGTGCTTTGTAGGGGCACATATGGTATACCTCTCTCCTCACATAGGGCTCCTCCATCATAACCTCTCTAAGTAATGTGCTCCAGGAAATGTGCTCTACTGCCCTCCAGGCCAATGAAAATGCTAACCCGAGGACTATCATTACACCTTTCACAGAAGGCTAATCAACACGTAGAATCGAGGGAAAATATACAAACGTTGTTTAGCAGAAGCCAAAACTCTTGACAATCGTAACCTCTGGTCAGAAGTATCAGGACAAAGGGGCCCTGAACAGCAGATCAGTAACAAGATTACAGATTCTCAAAGCTAAAAGGAAACTAAGAGACTACCTTGGATTATAGACCAATGTACCAAGGCCTAGAGAAGTATGAATAAGACTATACCATAGGATTGTTCTAAAGATTAAAAGAACAACAAATGTTAAGTCCTACTAAACATTTGGTATATCATAATTGTGTAACAAATAGGATTCATTAATTAATTCAACCACTCATTCAGCTAATATTTACCAAATGCCTCTTGTGTGCTGTTATGGACTAAATTGTGTCCTTACAAAATTTATATGCTGAAGCCCTAACATCCAATGTGACTATATTTGGAAATTGGGTCAGTACAGAGGTAATAGGTGAAATAAAGTCATAAGAATGAAGCCCTAACCTGATAGGAATGTATCCTTATAAGAAGAGGAAGAGACACCAGAGCATTCCCTCTCTATACGCACACAGAGGAAAGGCCACCTGAGGACAGAGTAAGAAGACAGCCATCTACAAGCTAGGAAGAGTGGCCTTACCAGAAACCAACCCTGACAACATCTTTATCTTAGACAGATAGCCTCCAGAACTGTACAGAAATTAATTTTGTCATTTAAGCCACCCAGACTGTGGTATCTAGTATCTAGCAGCTCGAGCAGACTAATAAATGAGCCATGGTCCAATAGCTAACGTGCTGTAGTGCTCATGTCCAGTGTTACTTGTGCTGGGAAGTTATTAAAAGATACCTGGGATAAAATGCAACAATGTCCTTTTGATCAATAAAGGCTCTGTTTTCTCATTATTCAAGGATGCATCCCTGCTCCCAGTTGGAAAGTCATTTCACCTGAGTCTTAATTTCCTTATCTGTAGAATGGGACTACTTGTATATACCTTTGTGGTAAGCAGAATAAAAGCTAATCAAATACACCCACACCCCAGTCCCTGGAATATGTGAATGTTATCCTACCTGGCAATAGGGACTTTGCAGATGTCATTTAGAATAAGGACCTTGAGAAGACGAGACTATACTGCATTATCATATGAAGCCAAGGCACAGTGTGTCAATGGAAGCATGTCAGAGAGAAAGCAACATGAGAAAAATTTGACCCACTGGTGCTTGCTTTGAAGATGGAAGAAGGGGCCACAAGCCGAGAAATGCAGGCTGTCTCTAGAAAATGGAAAAAATAAGGAAATAGATTCTCCCCTACGGCCTCCAGAAAGAAATGCATCCCTGCCAGCACCTTGATTTTAGCTCAGTGAAACCGATGATGGACTTCTGAACTACAAAACTTAAAAATAAATTTGTGTTGTTTTAAGCCACTAAGTTTGTGGCACTTGGTTACAGCAGCTATAGGAAACTCAAATTTTATACAATTGGTATAAGTTTCAAAAGAGAGTATATGCTTTTGAAAGAGTGTATGCTTTCCATGTAGGAGGCCTGCCACACTGGCTCATTCATTTATGATCCTTTGAAGGAAGACAGGAGACAATTATTGACAATATTGTTTACATTTAAATGTCTCACAATAAAGGAAGCAAAGGAATCAATAAACAATAGTCCCTTAACTGCAGGTGATGAATGTGTGCTTGCCTCAGTTCTCCATCATTTTCTTACCATTCCACTGAATCAGCAACAGCTACCTGGCACGAGCTCCTCTCTCTACAGCTTGGCTAACAATCCCCAAATAGTCTCCACCTTCCAGTCTGGTAAGTCAAGTCTTCTCCCCTACTTCCGCTGAAGTCAAGCTCCCTAACAGATTTCTTATGCCTCCGCATACACATGTGCCAATCAAACTGTGGGTTCAAATTTTGTTGCTGACATTTCCTGGTTGTGTGACCATGAGCAACCATAACACTTCTTAGAGTCCTAGATTTCTCTTTTGCCATAAGGGTAACTCCTACTTTATATGGTAGGTCAGAGCAGGAAAAGAGATACATTTGCAAATTGCTTAATACAGTGTTTGTCATATAGACATTGACAATAGATTAGTTTATCCAAAAATATAAAAGGAGAACTAAAAAATATGTATGTACATATACATAAGAAATATGTGTTATATAAAAATAATTTATACAGCATTATACATATGTACATATATGTATATAAACACATATATACAAATATACGTATATAAACATGTATATGTACACACACACACACACACACACACACACAGACAAACCCAAATAAGACCTAGGGTTTGTCTTCAAATTTCTCCCAGTCCAGTGGAGACAACAGGTAAACCGGGCAATTATAAGAAATGAGAACTAAGAGGAGGGCAAAATTGGTGATGAAGGGTAGAAGTACTCCAGCTTTTGTGTTTTCTTGAGAAGCTGCAATAACCAATTAAATTAGTTTCAATTTTTCTAACTATTAGTTATCTGAATTTGATTCCATGCCAAGAGAGGACTTTGTTAGGGCCCGGTTTTATACAGACTTCACATATATGTATACATCTAAACCTTTTCCAGCCAGACTATTTTATTTATTGTTCCTTCAAAATACCAATCTCTAATCCTTTACTTATGCTGTTTGCCCTGCCTGGAATGCTTTCCCTACTTATCTAAATCCCTCCCATTCTTCAAGGCCTAGCTAACTCCATGAAAGCTGTCCCAGCAGAGAGGAATGCTCCTTTGATGAATTTAACGCATTTGTAGCCTTTAGTGCTTATCTTCTGAAAAATCTTCACAAAAACATCAAAGAAAAATATAGAAGAAAATGCATCACCCCTTAAGACCACCACTCTAAATGAAAAATTATTTATACACGATACCTTCCAATCTTTAATTATGAGTATAGGTAATCAATAATATTGCAACCATGGTAGAAATTTTTATTTCATCTCTTAACTTTCTGCCTTACAATATTAGTGACCATTTCTATGTCTAGAGTTCATGTCCCCTCTACCTTTCTGGCTTTTAGTCTGGGGTCTTATAAGGTTGTAACTGTAATCCACAGCAGAAAGCAGTGTCTCAGATAAGTTGCTCAATAAATATCAATTACTAACTTGAACAGCTTAAAGTTCCTTAGAGAAGGTCTATATCATTTTTTTAAAAATATCCCCCAAAACTTAACAAGGCCACAAACTCACACACCTCTAGGAGCTAAGCAAATTTTATAAATGAATAAATTGGGCTGGTGTAAGACGCTATGGACAAGTTTGATAATGAGCTGAGGTGGTTGTTACCAGGTTGCAAAAGCCAGTTGCTATACTGTCAGGACTTTTGTGAGGCAATTGAAACAAAGCTTTTATTAACTTACCACTATATATAAACGATTAAAAATAAAGGTTATAAATTGTCCGAAGTCATCATTTCCTAATTATTTTTCTAAATGTAGCTCTTATCGACGCTTCTCAGGTTGTTTGTATCTGTATCTGTCTATATTACATATTGAGTAGCACAAAAAATTGAGAAAATAGTTTTCTAGAATTCAAAACCTAGCATGGGATTCAGCAAAGAAGTTACTCGTGTCATTAAAGAACAAGTTAAGTTCTTTAATGCTAGATAAAATATAGGATGCCCAGTTAAATATGAATTTCAAATTAACAAGAATATTTTTAGCATAAGTATATCTCAAATATTGTTCAGAACATATTTATACTAATTGTATTTATTGTTTATCTGAAATTCGAATTTAACTGAGCCATCTGTATTTTTATTTGTTAAATCTTGCAATCCTAGACATATATCTTTACTGTTTCACTTCCACTTTAATTGTTAACATAAACAAAAAATATCAATAAACATTCATGTTAGAACATTCATGTTTGTCACTTGCAACCATAGGTGGGCTATGGATAAAAGAGTTTGATAAGAATCAATGAAATGATCCTGTGAGAATCAATTTGCTATATGAAATTTACAACAAAGAATACTGTTATTTTATTACTATTTATAAAATCTATGCTACATATCCTTTATATCAGTAAAATTCATAATAAACTTATGAGTATATATAAACACACATACACACACTATATAATTTTTGGAGCCATTAGATATTCATCAGCAAACCACTGTAGACATTGAAATGAGCCATCCCTTCAGAATGCATACAAATTCGTTTTTTTTTAAACATTGTCCTTACAAATAAAACTTCTTCACCTAACCCTCCTCCAACTGCCATTTTGCTGTGTCAGACCTAGGACAGGTCAAGGTCAGGGCCCAGTAGGACGATAATGGCAGAGTTCACACTATTGAGAAATCAATCATCTCTGAAGCATCTAAATATACGCAACTGAAATGTTACCTCTCCATTTAAAGGCTAAGTTTAAAAAGAATAAAGGAAGATCATTCCTTCCTAATCCTCCACCTTGTTTGTGAGCCCCATCTAACTATCTGTACCATGCCCATCTCCACCCAACTACCCACTCGAGCTAAAGAGGCATCTCTGGGTGCCATCAGGCTCTGACAAATGGGACTCATAACCACAAGTGGATAGCATTCCCATTCTTGCCAGAGTGGCGATCCTCTTGGGAAGATTGATGCAGTTGGTAAGCCTGCCTAGTTATGCTTCTGCTACTGTTCTCTCTGACTGGCGGCCACCTGGTCTTTGCTTAGGGCAGTCTTAAGGCTCAAAATGCCCCCCAAATGAAGATTCCCTCTGAAATAACATGATTAAACACATGAGATCAGGAAGCAAGTCAACAAGGTGACATCTTTCGACTGTCACATCCCCAGAAGGGCAGACTGGTAAGGGCAGAAAGGAAGACAAGCTGGGCCTCCAGTCCAGATGCCTGGAAAGAGCCAGGGTGTCCAGACAGACTGGGCTCCACATTCCGGGGCTTAGCTCAGCCCTTGCTTGGTTCTCTTGCCATATATTTGCTTTGTGTTAATAAGGAGAGAATCAACAAACTTTAGGGCAATAGTCTTGCTTATTGTATGGATAGTCAGTCTCCCTCCCTCTTTTTCTCTCTCCCCTCCTCTCTCCCTCCAATGAGCAAAGACACAATAGGAAAATAAAATAAAGAATAGATTCTCTTTAGTATTAAACACTTGACATATTTCCAACTCTAAATCTATGCCTAAGCCAGCATTTTCCAAAGTATGTTCAGACAGATGTTTATGTACATTTTATAGAAAAATAGAAGAATTTCATGGTCAAATAATTTTGGGTAATGCAGGTTTAAAGTTTTAATTAGATTTCTTTGCAGAAGGACTTCTCAGAGCTTTTAATATGCAGATGTGCTTTACCGGAATAAAATTCACCACATTTTCCAAATTTATTTGAGTCAGGAGCACCTTTTTCATGGAGTATCTTACAGAACCAGTGTTCCATAGAGGATATTTCACAAAACTTTCAGGCTCCAACTATTTTCAATAGCTTCTCACTGGTCAACAATAGACTGATGTTCCATTTCCATGATTTTGTTTACCTACTCTCTTTCTTCCTCTTCAAATGTAAAAGGATTTCTTTATCTTCAAGGCCCTTTAGATGTTCTTAAAGCCCCTACCATAATTCCCTTTTCTCCTTTTGTTGCTCAAACAGCACTTTCTCAGTATCAATGTCATCAGCATTACCACAAGCTCCTAAAGGGCAGTAGGACTTGATGGAGAGGGCCTGAACTAGAAGCCACATGGCCTAGAGTCAAGGTCTAGCCCTAAGTTACCTTGTTTAGGCTACCTGACCTTTTAGAGTCTTTTTATGTAAAGTAGAAATAATATTTTTGTCATAGACTCATGGTGAGGATCTCATGAAAGGATTTCATGAACACGTTCACATAAAGTAAAACTAAAAAATTAACATTTGCCCTATTTTTCTTAAATTCCTCTGATCATAAGAATCACCTAGGGCACTTATCAGAAAAAAAAAAAAAGGAGATTCATCCGAGGAGTCTGCTTCCATGGGTGGGAACTAGAATCTGTGATTTTTAACAGGCATCCCAGGTGACTTTTACCATCAGTAGAATTTAGAAGATACTGAATTATCTAAAAGAAATGAAGAATGGGGAATTTAATAGCAAAAGCTACAGACAAGAGGGGGATATCTAGTTCGGGGTGAGACAGGTGAAGCAAAACACTACAGGGTTCCTTCTATTTTTTACGCAAAGTAGTAAGCATGTGTATATCCCCTCACTGTGCAAAGCGAGGCTGAGCATTTGACCTTTCATGGTAATCCTTGGAGAACATACTCCCGAAAATATATTGTTAAAAATCCCACTGGTCAGGATTTATCGAAACTAGCCCTTGTACGTCATTATTTGAATTTTGGATCTTTTCTTTAAAAAATTAATTATAACCCTGTGGATTGTCATAAATAGAGATCTTCAGTCAATCTTACTGTGTTTCTGATCAAAGATTTGCTGGCACAAGAGAATACACATACCTGTGCGTGCACACGCACACACATACACACACACAACACACATACACATCTCTGCACTGTCTGGTTCCACGTCTGGTATTTATAACTCTTTATATAATTGTTGAAATGCTCACAAATGACAAAAAAAAAAATGACCACATCTCTGAAATTTATGCCGCCTGCATCCAGGAGCTGGGATTACTTAAAGGTTTTATTTCTTCAGTAGAGAAGCAAGGGAATAAAAACAATATTTGCTTTATTAAAAATAAAATAAACACTCCAAACAAAAACTCATTATTTCTAGAAAATCCCTTCTCGTGTCCAATCACCAAGGGAGCCTCTACTGCAACTGATTTCTTAAAAAAGTCCAAATCGAAGCTGGGAAATTCTTGTAGCCATTAGACTGTAAGCACTATGAATCACCAATTTGTTTTTCATGACTTTTCCTGCATTCCTTCTATATTCTGTAGTTTATTTTGTTCAATGTTTTCAGCAAGAGCTTTGCCAAGCTCCAGAGTGCAGAAGCCATCCAAGCAGGGAGCATGTGTTCCCCAATCTGCAAGCTGCTTGCCTAAGGAACAAGGCATGCATCTGACTTCTCTTCCATTCCCCTCTGTTCCTGTGGGTTACAGGGACAGACAGAAAAGAGCCAGATCTAAACACTCATGGAAGACGGCCTTCTTCCAGTCAAGGCATTCAGTCAAGGATTCCATGAGCAAATCCTGAGCATTAAGACCCCTTCTTTCTTATCATTCAGAGTGTATCTTGCACAGACTGAGGCCTTTTAGGGAAAAAAAAAAAGCAATTGCAGTTGCGACCAGTTGGCAGCTGCCACATTGTGGCTTAGTTAGTGCAATAAATAGTTTACTTTAACTTAGCTCCGCTTACTGAGTCTCTCCCTTCTCCACTCCTATACACAAACAATTCTCTTCTCATTTACAAATATTACACATCTGCATGTGTAACCACACTCTTTCTTGTTAAATAGATATTTATTTCTCTTTCTGCCCAACATAGGGAACTGGTTTTAAAGTAAGCTAGCCAGATCAGTCTCTTTCACTGTACTATGTAGACTGGTATTTCTGGATCCACCTTGGTGGTAACAGCAGGATGGGTATCTAATTTATTCATTCATCCATCTATTCATTAATCCATTCATCCATTTATTGAGTAAATATTATTAAGTGTACATTCTGTGGTGCATAGGCATTGGAATAGGCATGGGGGTGGAGGTACAGTGGTGAATTAAATACGTAGAGTCTTGCCTTGGTGGAATTGCACTGTCTATTGGGAGAGATAGACATTAAACAAATGATCATACATATCTAAAAATTTTAATTCTACTGAGGGTTGCAAGGAGAGTAAAGGAAGCTATGGAAGTTAATAAAAAGGGAACTAAGGACCACATGTTATATGATTCCATTTATAAGGAATGTCTAGAATAAGCAAATCTAGAAAGAGAGAAAAAACCACATTAGTGGCACCTAGGGCTGGTGGTAGCACCTGGAGGGGTTGGGAATGATAGCTAAGGAGAGCAGTGTTTATTTTTAAGTAATAAAATTTTCTAAAATTGATTGTGGTGATGGATGCAAAACTTTGCATGTATACTCAAAGCTTGAGTCCTCCTCTCTCCATTCAACGCTTTCTTTGACTCAAGGTTCATTCTCAGGGAGTATATCCACCTACGGCTATTGTTTATTCTTGCACCCTAGCAACCCAAGGACAGTGGAGGCCTTTACTTTCTAGCTCCAGCCAAAGTAGAGTTTAACTGATCTACCTTAGCAACATGTACTTATTTCTGCATCATTCATTGGTCAGGGAAATATGGTACCAGAATGAATACAAGCCTACTTCAGGAGGTGGAGTCAGCTCTACCAGAACCTAATGCTCTGAAGATGGAGAAAGAGATGGTTCTATTACCAGATGCAGAGAGGCTGAACAGGCAAAAGCAGCAGCTGTCAACCTTGACGTGATCAGCTGACACATCCTTGGGATAAGAGTTTCCTCTTTAGGGTCGACAGACCTTCAGGATACAGACTCACTACATTTCAACTGTTACATAGGGCTTCTAATTGCTGAACCATTTAAAATGTTGCAGAGAGAGTCTGCAAAATCTGAAACTCTTAATGGATTCTACTTAGTTACATTTTTAAAAATACAGTAATTAGCTATGGAGTAAGATTTTTAAAAGTTAATAAATTTGAAAGTATATTTAATTCATATTAATAATTAGAATTTACGTTGTAGCTTTGGGGGTGTTTTGGAGGATGGGGTGAGGTTGGGATTTTCGTTTGATTTGGTGTAGTTCCTAAGTGCATATATCAACTTCTGTAAATCCTGAAGTTCCAAGTGGTATGTAATAAAAAGTAGTTAAGTAACTACATCTTGGGATATTTCCACTAACAAATGTAGAGGAATTATAGGCAACACATTTATCTGTTAATTATGGTCATATGAAATTTGCTTTCCTTGCAGGAAAATGTAATCACACAATGTGACAAATACATGGCTGGAAAAGTCCTAATCTCTCACATGAAAACATCATGAATTGATCACAGTGCTCTTTCCCACTGTTATCCAATGTGACCTCAGAATCCTCTTTAACACAATGCTTCATGGAACTATCAATAAAATGTAGGTGAAAACCACCAGGATGAGCTGTATGAACTTGGAAGAGTCTTTTAATCTTGCTAAGCCTTAGTTAACTTGCCTATACTTATACAATGTATTTGTGCTTGACAAGAGGTAGTGATGATGATGATGATGATGATGACAATGACGATTGCCTTCAGATTAAATCTAAGTAGAATTGCCTCCAAAGTTTCCCTCCATCGGTTAGTGGTGAGGAGGGCAGCATAAACGATTCTTTTTTTTTTTTTGGTTTATTTCAGACTCTCTCAGTGCATTGGAAAAGGGGTTCCTAGTTACTAGCATGTTTGCTTTCATAAATGGTCAAGATGCGAACATCTATAAGAAAAACTGCACATATATTTAATTCATATTAATAATTAGAATTTACGTTGTAGCTTTGGGGGTGTTTTGGAGGATGGGGTGAGGTTGGGATTTTCGTTTGATTTGGTGTAGTTCCTAGGTGCATATATCAACTTCTGTAAA
Source organism: Pteropus medius (assembly GCF_902729225.1). Lineage (NCBI taxonomy): Eukaryota > Metazoa > Chordata > Mammalia > Chiroptera > Pteropodidae > Pteropus > Pteropus medius. Next base: position 8,796,056 of record NW_024340699.1, read on the forward strand.
TCCTGAAGACATGGAAGAAGATACTGTCCATTCTGTCATGCAGTGTCCTTTATGACTCATGTGATGAATGACTAAGTCCAGTTCCAGGAAAAATTTTGTCTCTACAGAAAAATGTATATGCTTTCCATTGTCAGAAAACCAAAACTAAGTAACCCAATGTGTTTCTACTTTGCCTTCACTGCCAGGAAGCTTGTGCCCAAACTGTACTACCCAGGAGTTATAATCAGTCCAAATTAGGTGTCCAAAGACATCAACTCTTTTTGATTCCTTCAGATATTCTCAGATTTTTTTTTATCTTTAGTTTATTTTATACTGATTGAATGTGCAAGCATCTTTAATCCCATTTAAAGAGTTGGGTCGCCTGACCTTTTAAGGTCTCTTTCAACTATAAAATTTAATGAAATCTTCAATGAAATTTAATCATTAGAGCAAAAATGCTGAGTTTCAAAAGGACCAATGGCCTCTGGTACCCAAATAAACAAAAAAGAGATGAAGAGATTTAAAATATATTAAGAACCTACTGTAGATTAGGCAGTCTACATCTATAACTACTGTTCTTGAGCTCATTGGCCTGTAGGTACAAATGTGGCCATGTTGCCATTTATAGCCATGTCTGCAACTCAGTGCCCTTACCATGCCCTACCTAGCAGCAGGGCTTCAGAGTTCCCCTAAATGATTCCCAAGAATCATTACAAGTGTCTTATGAATATTCCATGACCTCAGTTTGCTGCTGTCATAAATATAGTATGTTGGCTTTGATAGACAGTTGAATATGTCCTCATTGTGTCCATCCCAATTGCTCTTCTGATAGGCTCTGACCTACCTAGGGTAATGTCTTCTGAAAAAATCCCAAACCACTTGGGGTGCCAATATGTTGCTTGCTACATATTCTCTTCCTCTTGGTTCTGTTCCATGAGGTAATGGAAAAACCATTCTCACATCCCTTCTAGTGGAGTAAAAATGTATGTAGTATGTGTGAAATCATGCAGGAAAAGAATATCAAGGAAGAAGACAACTGTTTTTAGATCCAACTCTCAAGGAGCTGCAACTCAAGCTATCCTAGAGGAAGAAACATGAGACTAGGGAAAAGGAGCCAGAAAGGTAGGAACAAACTGTAAGAGGAAATAGTGCTTCAAATCCTAGCATGTTTAGCAAAGGAAGACCAATCCCTGCTACACGTGATAGCAAACCTTCACAGCTCCTTAAGACAGATATTATCACTTCTATTTTGTAGAAGAAGAATCTAGGCTCAGATAGATGAATTTTGTTTGCCGAAGATTATAAAGCTAGTTAGTGTCAAAGCTGAAACTCAAAGCCAAGTCTGCTATGCACTTTCCATGACACACCTGTGTGAAATGGATTGCAGAACATGCCTTACCTGTTCTTCTAATTCTGTCATATCTATTTTCCAAACCTACAATAGACCATTTCTATTATAATCCTTCTAAAGTCAATTTCTCCTTCTGACTAATGCCAAGGAAAGCAACCAATGGCTTAAAAATCAGACTCTCAATCTCTTATTTGGGTCACAGCACAAGGAGGTCAGGACTCACAGGACAGATTTGAAAATGAGATGGAGTTTGGATGTTTTGTTTTTTTAGTGTTGTTATTTTCTATGAATATTCTAATAGATTCAAAAAATGCTTCATAAAAATTATAAACCACATATATATGGGATTATTGGCTTTATTGGAGCATAAGAAGAGAATGGCTCTTAGGGATTTTATATTTACTTATTCTAGCTACAAGCCAACATCAATACATAAAGTAATATTGGGAAACTCTATAATAATACTTTTTCTTCACTGAGAAAGTCTCTCTCCATCTATATGATCTGTGTGACTGAACTTTTTGGAGGGAGAGTGGGGTGGGGTGGATTAAAGAGGTAAGAAATATTCTGAGAATTATAAGAAAAATATTTTTTGAGGGGAATAGCATATTTCCTGAATATTTTGCAAAGTTCTGGCCTTTTGGCACTGTAACCCCCTTGTCTCCTTAGAAAGGGGCCAACAGTATCTCCAAGCTCTTGGAAACGAGCCTGGAGGAGCCCTTGCTGGGCTGGGTGCTCCAATGTGTACTCTTCCCAGATCCAATACTAGAAGACATGTACTGAGGCATCTTATGTTGCCTGGAAACTTTGTTTCCTTAGAATCATAGAATTTTAGAGGCTGCAAACACCCTGAAGATCTAGCCAGTGTTTTCAATATTTATTTTTAAGATATGGAACCCTTTGTGTATATATATAACAAGTTGAAAAAATATTGTGTTGACATTTGATACCTTAATCTCTCTTAAGAGGAAACTATCATTGTTTGGAAAATACCTTCATAAACATACCTGGGACATTATATCAGCAGAAGTCAAGACCTCAGAGGAGAGAGAAGACAAACCAGAAGAGTGAAATAGAGGAGGATCATTAACAAAATTTTGTTTTTGTTTTTGAATGGGAGAAGAGAGGAGAGAAAAGAATGGAGAGGGGAGAGTGAGCAGAACCAAAATAAAACAGTAATAATAGCTTCAATGTATGTGTGTATATATATGTGTGTATATATATATATACACTGTTCTAATAGTTTTACTTATATTAACTCATTTCACCCTCATACCGATTCCTTGAGTAAATATTATTATAGTCTCCATTTTAAATATGAGAAACTGAGCTACATAATTTATCCATATCCTAGAACTAGCAAATATGGAGCAGGCTGGGATCTGGTGAAATGACATTTTAAAAACAGTAATATCTAAACAAACGAACAAACAGTAATATCTGTTGCCCCATATGAAGTTTATTTGTTTGCTGCAAAATAAAACTTTTGTGCTTTTCCAAACCTGCCCTCGCCCCCACCCAAAGTGTCTTATTAAAGTCTACAAATATTTTGGGTGATTGAATGTCTTATAGAATTCAAAGAAAGAGCCAAACCCCATGTCTAGACACAGTGTAGTTTCAAGGTGTGATGCAGCAGCCTAAGGCTAGAAGCCATGAAAATACATGCTCCACTTCCAGGAACTCTCAGAATATTGGGCAGAGTTCCGAACTTTGGATTTGGTGGATTTTAGACAATTTAACCTGGATCTCAAGGGATAAGGAAGACCCAAATGACATCTGGGAGCACCAGAAGAAACAGCACTCCTCTGATTGAAATTGGGTAGCCTCCCTTTTGCCCCGACAGTAGCCTTTAAATCATCACATGGACCATCTAACTCCACAGATTTAGGACTTTTCTCTAATTGATGAGCAAACTGAGAAGGAGGATATTGTAGCCTAAGAGGCTGCAAACTGCATTTTATTTAGTTTTGCCCTGACCAGTGTTTTTAAAAACTAAGTTATCAATATTAAAAATGAGGAAATTTTGCATTTTGAAGGTCAAGATTTCTTGCTTTTCTTGAAAATCTAGAAATCTGTGCTATCTTCTAGCAGAAAAATACTTCAGAGGTATGTCTCACTACCTGCAGCACATGGGGTATGAAATTTCCAGAGTGACGTGGTCCCCACCCTGCCTACTTTATTCATTTAGCACCTGATCAAGAGCTGAATTTGAAGCTACTGATAAAGCACATAGACAACAGAGTTAGTGTCAACACAGACCTGAATGTAAACCTCTAGATTCCCTTTTCAGAGCTTTACTGCATCATAAAATCAGATTCCAGTACCAAAGTTTTCTTATCATCGTATTCTGATACCTAGTACAGTATTTGGCACATCAGAAGAATTCAATACATATTTCTTAACTTGTGGGTGGTTGGATGGATGGATGAAAGCTCATAGTGTCCAACGAGCAGAAGGTATACTCCCATTTCTGCTCCTACCACTTCCAACATCACCAAAAACCTTCACAAACAGGGCAAGTGTCCCGGTTGACTTTTTTTCTTTTGAGAGACCCTGCCAGATGCAACTACTTTATCAAGACCTGAAGCTCTTCACCTAGGAAAGAAATGTACCATGTTTCCTTAAGTGTCAACTGTTCCAGCCAGTTCTCAGGGTCATGGTTCTCAGATTGGGGACCTGAAGAGGACGACACAATGTAAACCAAAATAGGAGTGTGAACAATCGGAGGGTCTTTAAAAGATGAGTGGGGCCCAAGAAATCAAGACATTGAGTCATCCTGATAAAACCCAGATCCCAAGGCACAGCCCTGTGAAGCTTTGCTGTTGGCTGGATGGTATTTTAAGCCTTAATTATTATTCAGTTTTGTACTTGCAGTCTCAGAGCCTTGCTATTAAAGTGCTTTCAAATGTTTGGGAAGTCAGTCATGTTCAAGTTTATCCTCTTACTGTTTGGTTGACAGGAACTATTTGTAAACGGAGCACCCTGCCAGTTACCAGCATTTATTTGCAGTTATATCACAAATGTTTTTGAAACTTGTGTTTATCTATAATTTGACACATCAAGAGGACTTTTGCTCTTGGCCCAAGCTCCTGCCAAAGCAAATGGTTATGTGTTAAAGTTTCTTTCATCAGACCTTCGCAGACCTAATGGCTGACTCTTGCATCTCCCTTGCATGAGGGTTACCCAAACTGATGTTAAGAAAACAATTGAACACATATGTGACAAGCTGGAGAGCCCAAGTAAGAGAGAAGGGGGGTTGAGTTGGGGGTGGGCAAGCTGTTTGGAGTAATGTTTTAAATAAAGGGCTGTTTTCAGAGAAGCTGGCTCTGACATCCAGAAAGGCAATTTGGCAAAAGATCTAGTTACTCTCTCATCTACCTCTGTACTGGTTATGATGATTGCTCTTTGCTCTGTTGCTAAACTCAGAGGAAGATGTGTAGGCACTCGAAGGTATACATTTCACTCGCCTTGCTTACCTACCATTTCAGTTAAGCCCTGGGAAATTCTATCTTGGCTGATTTGTAGAGAAAAGGTCTCCAATGGAAAGATGAATTGTTTTTGTGATGAAATTTAGAAGTCATAGTACTTCATAGCTGAAGGGAGACCCTCAGAGATGATCTAGTACAACCCTCAGCTTATCTAAGTCATGTATTCACTCAGCAAATATTTACCAAGCTCCTACCACATGTCAGGCACCAGTCAACATGATGGGAAAAAACTAGGAACAAAACAGATACTTTTATAGAGCAAATAAACAGCATAATTTCAGGGAGTGTTAATTTCTATAAGACAAAACACACTGATGTGATAAACAGTGATCGGAGAAGTGATATTTTTGAAAGAGAGGCCCTAAGAGAAGGCAACATTAGAGTTGAGATTAAGTGATAAGAAATTAGTCAAGCGAAGATGTTTGGAAAGGCAGACAGAGGAAAGAACAAGTGCAAAGGCTCTGAGATAGAACAAGTCTCGCAAGTGGGCCATGAAACTGAGGCGTACAAGGTAAAGATGAAGAAGAGCAGGGACCAGGTCATGTAAGGCCCTGGGGATGATGATGAGGCAAAAACAGTAAAGGGACTGACTGAATGCTTGTCATATAGCACATGCAAGCACGGCTCTCTCCAACTCTATTCAGAATTTTTTTCCCCAGCACATGTTATCCCTAAAATAAAAACCACCATCCTTTCTCTCATCATATTTTCCCACCAGATTTGTGCTCTAGTAGACACAGGATATGAGAAAATACGTCTTGGCACAACATATTCCTGGATTGATCCAGGAATATGTTGCTTTCACAATGAACATCACTCTGGATTAAAACGATTTCTCAGGCTGAGTTATTTTATGTACTTGTTTCTTCATATGCTTTTCAATAATTTTCATCCCCTATGATCCAGGTTAGTAGAAGAAAATCCTTGTATCTAGCATTTCCCCAAATTCACCCATTTGAGAATCACCTCCGGAGCCTGTGTTATTTCTATGTCCCCCTCTACTATTTTTACTTAATATTTTTGTTTAAGCTGACTTACTATTTTATACTTCTATCTTCCCCAATAATATCCATAAAATTATGAGTTTGATGTGCTGGCTAGTTTGTATTTTATTACACATAAAATAAATACAATTTTAAAGTTTAAAAGTTCTGACTTCTGTACCATCTAAAATCATACCCAAAGGGTAAATTTGGGGGGCGGAAAACCCATTCTATGTCCAATAGAGATATGTTGTCCCAGAAGTTAGTGATATAAAGTATTTCTTTAATGTTTCTTTTATTTTTGTTTCTGACATAAACATTTACGTCAAGTTGAAATTGCTGCTCTTATCTCAATGACAGAATATACAGAATATCCAGATTCTTTTATTTCAGAAAATATTAGGATCCCTAAATGAGAATAAGTAATACAACCATCAACTCTTTTCAACTCCCTTGGAAAGTGCCACTGATATGTGGCTGCTGTAGAGTAAACAGGGAAGAAGAGAAGCGATCCTCTCTAGAAAGCCACCATTAGTGGCAGAGGCACATGCATGCTGTGGACCCAGGATAACAAAACGTATCCACAGGCAACATTTGTCAAACCAAGCACATTTTAAAAATCTTTATTTAATATTTATTTTTTAAAATATTCATGTAAGTAAAGAGAATAGCATAATGAACACTCACGCACCTATCACCTACTTTCAAGAATTATCAACCTGCCAATGTTGTCTCCTCTATACTCACACTCATTTTCCCTCTGCAGTGGATTATTGTGAGGCAAGTCACAGGTATTGTTTCATCTTATAAATATTTCAGTGTATCCTTAAAAAAAGTCTGATTTTGACTACAATCACAAGACCATTATCACACTTAACAAAATAAATAATTCTTTAATATCATAAAATAGCTAGTGTTCATAACTATACTTACAAACACATAACTGTACTTCATTCCTTTTTATGGCTGAATAATATTGCATTGTATGGATATACCACTTTTATTTATCCATTCATCTTTTGGTGGACATTTAGGTTGTTTCTACTTTTTGGCTATTAGCAAACATGCTGCTATAAACATCTGTATAAAAGTTTTGTGTGGACATGTTTTCATTTCTGTTGGGCATGTCAGTAGAAATAGAATAACTGAGTCATAAACTATGTTTAATTTTTTGAGGAACTGACAAATAATTTTCCAAAGTGGCTATAAATTTACAATCCTACCAGCAGTATATGACGATCCAATTTCTCCACATCCTCACCAACACCTGCTATTATCTGTCTTTTTTATTTTAGCCATCTTAGTGGGTATGGAGTGTTATCTTGTGATTTTGATTCGCATTTCCATAACTAATGATATCGAGCATCTTTCTACATGTTTGTTGGCCATTTTTACATCTTCTGTGAAAAAAAATGCCAATTCAAATACTTTTCCCACTTTGGGTTGGGTATGGATTGTCTTTCTATTTTTGTGTTAGAAGAGTTCTTTATATTTTCTAGGTATAAGTCCTTTATCAGATATATGATTTACATATAATATTTTCTTCCATTCTGGAGGTTGTCTTTTTACTTTCTTGATGGTGTCCTTTGAAGCACAAAAGATTTTAATTTTAGTAAAGTCTAATTTACCTATATTTACTTTTGTCCCTTGTCTTTTGGTGTTATACCTAATAAGACTTTGCCTAACCCAAGGTCACAAGGATTTACCCCTATATTTTCTTGTAAGAGTTTATAGTTTTAGCTCTTACACTTAGGTCTATGATCTACTTGAATTAATTTTTGTATTTGTTATGAGCAAGAAGTCCTACTTCATCTTTTGCATATAGATATCTAGTTGTTCCAGTATGATTATTATTTTCCTATTGAATGGTCTTGGTACCCTTGTCAGAAATCAGCTGACCATAAATATAAGAGTTTATTTATAGATTTACAATTCTGTTCCATTACCTATGTGTCTATCCTATGATAGTTACTACACTATGTAGATTTGTGGTAAGTTCTGTAGTTGAGAATGTGAGTCCCCCAATTTTGTTATTTTCAAGATTGTTTTGGTTATTCTGGTTCTCTAATACTTCCATAAAAATTTTAGACTTAACTTGTCAATTTCTGGGGGGAAAAAGCCAATTTTAACTTTGATAGTGGCAGAGTTAAATCTTTAGATCAATTTGGGGAGTGTTGCCATCTTATATATTTCAAACTATGAAAATAGAATGATTTTCCATTTATTATTGTCTTCTTTAACTTCTTTCAACAATATTTATACTTTTCAGTGTACATATTTTGCATTTTTAAGACTATTTTTAAGTATTTTATTCTTTTTGATGCTATTGCAAATTAAATGAAAATTTTCAATTTCATTTTGGATTTCATTTGCAGTGTATAAAAGTACAACTAATTTTCATATGTTGACCTCATACCTGAAACCTTGTTAAACTGATTTATTAGTTCTAATAGGATATGCGTGTGTGTCCTTTTTTGCCTAATTGCTCTGGCTAGAATTTCTAAAAGTGTTGAAAAGAAGCGAAAAAAGTGGATATTTTTTCTATGTCTGACCTTAGGAGTAAAGTTTTAAGTCTTTCACCATCAAGTATAATGTAAGAAGTATGCATTGTATAGATGCCCTTTATCAGGTTGAGAAAGTTGCCTTTGATTCCTACTTTGTTGGATATTTTTATCATAAAAGGGTATAGTATTTTGTCAATGTCTTTTCTGAATCAATGATATTATCATATGTTTTTTGTTATTTATTCTATTAATATGATGTGTTACACTGATTGATTTTCATATGTTAAGCCAACTTTGCATTCTTGGGATAAATCCCACTTGGTCATGGTGTATAATACTTTAAATATGTTGCCAGATTCAGTTTGCTAGTGATATTTTGATGAGGATTTTTGTATTTATATTCATCGGGATATTGGTCTGTGGTTTTCTCATGATGTCTCTCTGGTTTTGGTACCAGATTAAGGCTGGCTTCATAGAATATATTAGTAAGTGTTCCCTCCTCTTCTATTTTTTGAAAAAGTTTGCAAATAGTTGGTGTTCTTTTTTTAGACATCGGTAAAATTCAACTGTGAAGGGCGTTTGGGCCTGGGCTTTTCTTTGTGGAAATATTTTTTTTATTAATAATTCATTCTGTTTACTTCTTATAAGTCTATTCAGGTTGTCTATTTCTTCCTGAGTCAGTTTTGGTAGTTTATTTGTTCTAGAAATTTGTCCATTTCATCTATGTCATCTAATTTGTTGGTATATAACTGTTTGTACTATTATCTTGTGTAACTTTTTATTTCTTTAATTTCAATAGTGATGTCCATTCTTTCTTTCCTGAGTCTAGTAATTTGAGTGTCTTTTTTCTTAATAAGTCTAGCTAAAAGTTTGTCAATTTTATTGATCTTTTCAAAGAATCAGCTTTTGAGTTTATGAATTTTCTCTATTGTTTTTCTAATTTTTTTTTTTCATTAACTTCCACTTTCATCTGAATTATTTTGTTCCTTCTGTGAGCTTTGGGTTTAGTTTGCTCTCCTTCTCCTAGTTCATAAAAGTGGCAGTTTATTTAGGCTTTTGATTTAAGAACTGTTTAGCGCTTTTCCAGTAATAATTCTATAAAGTCTGTATTGTGTCTTGTGTGGAGCTGCTGAAGTCTCTGCTTGAGTAGCTTAATGTTTAATGATTAGACAGAGATTTCCTTAAAAGCCTGGAACCAATGTCTCTCAGCCTTCATTAAGAGGTTTTCTGTGTTTGCTGGGGCATGATTTCAACACTCCAACATGTAGCTGACAACTCTGCATTAGCCTTCACTTTCTGATTGTACAGATCCTCAAGGTCAGCCAGGGGTGTGATTAGGGTTTTCTTATGTATTTCCTGAGCATGTACACCATTCTGCACATATGCATGGACTTCTGGATTCTCAGGAATATGCCATAACTTTTCAAATTCTCCTATGGCCACTTTGTTCCCCAATTTTCCCTTTAAAGTTTTTTGGCTATACCTTTCTCATTAGTCTCAACTGATACTGCTACTATAAGCAACTATGATATTAAACAATAGCCATTGATTGTTTTTGACAAATCCCCTAGGAATAGGGCTATTCACAAAGATCACAGCTCTGCATCAGCCAAACAAAGACAAGCCCTAAGATTGAAGCTTTTTACATTTTTTGACATTTTTTGAAAAGTCAGGTTTATTGTGGCTTATTCACATAAAATGAAATTCACTCTTTTAAGTACACAGATTGATGAGTTTTGACAATGCCTACACTCATATAACCAATGTCACAATCAAGACATAGAACATTTCCATCATCCCCCCAGACTCCCCTTCTGTTCTTTTGCAGTTAATCCCCTCCCCTTGATGCAGGCCTTGGAAAACACGGTTTCTTTTCCTTTCCTTCTAGTTTTGCTTTTTCTATACTGTCATTTGTATGAAATCCTACAGTAGGTCATTTTTTGTGGGATGTATATTTTTAAAAGTACATTCCTGGTGCCTTGTGGAGAATGAAGAAAGGAAGCAATAAGAACAGAAAGCTGTTATCCTAGTCCACGCGCAATATGGTGGGAACTGAGTTAACTGGTAACAGTGGAGACAGAGAAAGGACTCATCGTAATAGTGGATGACAGACATGAGTACCCCACAGATGACTTTTAATTACCTGTGTGGTTGTGGCCTTTATTGAGATGGGGATACCGGTAGAGGGAAATATTGAGAGTTCTGTAATTTCATCACACTGGAAACTTTTTAGGGTAAGAAAAAAATATCATGCTTCCTATAGCAAGCTAGCAAACCTTCCACACTTTAAAATGTAAATCCACTCTTCCTTTCTCATGGTGCTCAGAGTTCCCCACAGAAATAGCCATTTCTACATGCACTCAAGAAAATGCCACTATCAGGCATCTCTACCATGGACTGTATGTCTGTGGGCAGAGTCCTAAGTAAAGCTTTCATCTTCTCCCCTTGTACTGACAAGCTGAACAAGAGACACTTTGCTTTGCCAGTCTTCCACTTAAGAGAGAACCTAATTAGATCATCTTCTGGCTTTGATCAGAGAGGGTCTTTGGAAAGTTTAATGGGTCAAAATGAACTCGATTGCCAGACAGAGACCAGTGTGCCAAAAATAAAGCCTTAACGAAAGCCAAGAAAGTGGCGTTGGCTAAGGCATGGCTTGGTATGGGACTCTAGGTATTTCAAACAGCCGGGTTTGATGGAAGCAATTAGGAACAGCAGTAATTGCCTGTCAGACAACATTGCCATTTGCTGAGGACAGAACTGATACATTTAGACACAAAGAAGGCTGGGCCTCCAATGTAGCCTTTCGCTTTTGGAGATTGTCTTCTGGTTTCCATTACAATGAAGCTCAAACTGCCCACCCCATTAAAATGTCAAAGTAGGAGGGAAAGGAGGTCTTGAAATAAGTCTTTCAAGGCAATTGCCGTGTTGGCTTTATTTATGGAGTAGGGCTCCTGAACACACTTATTTTACCTTTTCCTCCCCTTAAGTGATGAAAGAACCGAGTCCCTGAGCCCTATCATCAGGGAGCTGAGGAGCCAACTTTTGTTCTTTCAATGGCAGGGCTACAGTCAGATCATACTCTACCCTCTTCTGTTCTTCCCCATACCTAGAACAGTGAGCTCTGGTGCTCCAGGGGGACTTTTCTGCACAGGTCCCTTAAGCAGGGATTCTCAGTCCTTCACAGGATTTTAAATACCTAGTTCCACAATTAGAAATGTTATGGAAATCCGGAATTGCCCTTTCTCTCCCTTTGTTCAGAAATGCCCCCTCACAAGCAGCTCTTTTTGCATCAGATCATTTTATCTCAAATTCGAGGTCAAGAAACAAAAGAAGGGTGCCTGTTCTCAGGGAGAGAGGATAATTCACATAATGTGTCTGTAGAGAAAGGAGATAGTAAGGAGATAGGCTCCTGGGCTCCCTAGGGAATAGAAAACCTCCGAATTCATTCACAGGCAGTATAAGCAATGCCAGTAGTACAGTCTCTCCTTACTTTGGAAAATATAATTGAAATAAATCAAAACAGAAATGCTGATCTGGGTCTCATCATATTATTTGCCTTCAGAAAGTTGTGTACTCTAAAACATGATTTTAACTCTGTTCTGTTTAGAGCTGTATACATACGACCTAGAAGATGACCTGGCACATAGTAATCTCTTGGCAAATATTTGCCCATTTAACTTTTTTGACCCTCAGCATGCTGGTCAGAAATATGGAGAATCTATTTAGTTTCCTAAGGCTTTTATAACAATGTTCCACAAACTAGATGGCTTAAAAACAAACAAACAAACAAAAAAACGAAATCTATTCACTCACATTTCTGAAGAATAGAAGTCCAGTATCAAGGTGTCAGCAAGACCATGTTCCCTCTGAAATGTTTAGGGAAGAATCTTTTTTTTTTTTTGCCTATTCCTGGTTTCCAGTGGTGGCTGTCAATCCTTAGCATTTCTTGGTTTGCAGCTGTATCACTCTGATCCCTGCCTCTGTTGTCACATTATGTTCTCTCCTGTGTTCCTTTCTCCTTTTCTTATAAGGACACCAGTCAGATTGTATTAAGGGTCTACCTACTCCAGTATGATCTCATCTTAACTAATTATATCTGCAACAACTCTATTTCCAAATAAGTTCATATTCTGAGGTACTAGGGATTAGGATTTCAATGTTCCTTTTTGTAGGATATAATTCAACCCATAATCCCAGTTGTCTAACCTGTCTCATCATTTGTCATGAAGACTCAGGAGGATATTGTCTTTAGACATAATGGCTTTGTGGAAAAAGTCTTCAGAAATTACAGATTACTATTCACATGGCCTGGAAGAATTTCTTCCCCTTACTATTTATTGTGAAAAGGTAGTAATTTTCATGAAACATAAATCATCAACTTTAATACTTAATAGGACTTCAGAGTTTATTCCATTAATATATATTTTCCTACTTTAGCCTATGAAGTAGGTAGGGCAAGAACTATTATCCCCATTCTAGAGGTGAAAAAAACTGAGATCGAGATAATAAATTAAATGACACAATCAAAAGCACACAACCTAATAATGAAAGAATTGGTACTAGATCTCAGAATGTCAGGCTACTGGTTCTGATGCTTGCTAGCTCACTGTGATGTTGAGATTACAATTTCTCCTTGGAGCTCTCATTTTCTCGTTATTAGGTGGTCTGGTGCAAAAAACCAGAGTTCATCTCCTGGTCCACTGAGACTTGCTAGTGCTGTGAAACTTCTGTTCAATTGGATCTAACTCCCTATATTGTGGGACTGGAAATGCAAGGTGGGATAAGAAACAAGGGGGCAATAAAAAATGAGGGTAAAGAGTAATTACAATGTGTAGGTGAACTTACAATTCAGCCAACAAAGCATGAATTAAATGTGGTGTAGAGGATAATTAGCAGTCGTTTAGTGCAGGAAAATTGCTACCAGCTGTTCAAAATCCAAGACTGAAGGACTGATCTGTAAGTGGTTATCTGAACAAGCAGGCACACAGCTCCAAAATGAAGCTGTGCCCCAGGACCTAAATGCTATGTTTTATTGTCCAGAGATGGTTTTGCCCTGAGATGAATCCATTATGCTCATTAATTACTAATACACAAATTTATTGACCTGGCCAAAAGTTCCTAGAGAAGACTAGATCATGGATCTGTGGCCAATCAGACCAACAAAGGGGTAAATAGGATGTCAGGGTCCTGAAACCTGGAGAATGTTCTCAGTATGCATTTCTTCTTTGTAGCCCAGTCAACAAATACATTTTTATCCATCATCAATGCCCATTTCCTCATTGAATCCCCCTACCTACTTCTCAATAGATTAGCATAAGCACTATTTCAAAGAGTCTGATATCATCAATTTAGCACTCAAATGCAGCTGAGTTACCTGGGAACCTTTGAAACAACAACAAAAAAACATAGGCAGAAAATATGGGAGATGATCCTGGAACATCTTATCATACCTGAAAGCAAGGATGTTGTCAAAGACTATGAGAATCAAGTAGGAAGGTCAAGAATCAGCTCAAAGAGGCCTCCACTATCAAAGCGGGGGTAATTAGAGCACTGAGATGAATAATATCATACGAAGGACTTCAAACACTTCAAGTATATTAGAATCCAGGAGTTCATAAGATACTAAAAATAACACTCAATGTCATATTTGGAGCTTTCTGGGGGAACCAACACATTACTATGGAAATTGGTAAATAAAGGAAAGAATAAATTAGTTAACTTGATTTCTGTAGGACCTGTACCTTGAATAGTAAAAGTTAATGAAGGAAAGCTTTTCTTTATAGAAAGATTCCTAGTAATAAATGAAGAAATGATATTACCCTTTCACAAACTCCTAACTAAATAATGGGTGTAGGCAAAGATAAACAATGGCCAATAACAACAAAAAAAATAGAGATGTGATATTATGTTCCTCTTGATAAGAGTAGACATCACTACCTATAAAGGATCCTCGTACAAAGTCAGAGTCAGACAAGCCTCTAGATCTAACTTCCAATTTACAGAAAATGCAAAGAACAAAGAAATATGTCAATGATACTATGAGCATACAATCAGAAAAATCTAGAATGTGGGAAATTTTACAGGACAAATGATTTGGTTGCTTCAACAAATAAATTATAGGGAGGGGAAAAGAAAGAGGGAAGGGAAGGAGAACTGTGACTGACTGAATTGTTAGCCTCCATTATTCACCCCTTTCTATATCCACGCCCATACCACAGCCCCACTGTGGGAGGAACGTACTCCCCTGCCCTTGACTCTGGGCTTGGCAATGAGAATTGCTTAAAAAATAGAACAGAGCAGAAGAGACAATGCAAAATTCTGAGCTAAGGCCTTAAGAGATCTCTTGGGTTTCCACTCACCCTCTTGTACCCTGCCTTGTCTTGGGAAGAGCTTTCCTTGAATAGCTGTTGATCCTTCAGTTGGGACAGAAAGCATATCAATGGCAATAACAATGTACTGAAGACAGGAAGCCATAACCCAACATTGTAGACAAGGTATACCAAGAAAAGGAGAACACCCTCCTCATCCTAACAGACCCCCAAGGTCTGCCACCACCACCACCGCCACAATGACTACATTAAAATTTTCTGACTTCTCTGCAGATGGAGTGAACCAGAGTATGCTGATTTAATAACAAGAAATAAAGAGTGAAGTATCTCATTCAAATTCACTATAAATTAATTTTGGTTCCTAATCTTTAGTAGCTTAAGTACCAAAGACAATAAAACACAACAACTGGCCCCTATGACAGAATCCTTTACTCTTGTAGCAGAGAAAAAATGTGTTATCATGATCACCATGTTAAAATATTTATGTGGAGTTTCTGAACAGAGACCCGAGCATGTAAATGGGCAGGGATAAAGGTTCCTTACAAGCAGTTCTCCTGTTAAAAGAATGACAGCATTTCTAACTTGAGATAACAATTCAGGTTCTTAACTAGGTTCCTTCCCTGTGAGAAGTCCTGAGGAAGCATGATGGTCCATGTCATAAACTTGGTAGGACCTTAGGATCCAAATGCCCAGAGTTGGGTAAATCAAATACACTTTCATCAAAAAGGCAGATGTGCTCAGTTGAATCTTTTAACTTTTAAGAACAGAATTTATTGTGGGAGGTTTGCAGCTTGGAGCAAGGCAAGGAACATGTGAAAAGATTCTCTGCTGTAGTTCTTCCATTTCTTGTAAGGGAAAAACAATTGAGAGAAACCATAAAAGGACAGGGCCACACCCGGCCCTCAGAGTACCTCCTAAACTCAACCCATCAACCCAAGGGGCCCCAGAACCACATTGATTAGCAGTCAATCCAGAAGTCGCAAGTATGTGAGGATCTCTCCCATTCCGGGAACTTCAGAGCTTATAAATTGTGGAAGGTCGTAATTTCCAAAAATGATTATGGCAATATTTTCAGTCTCACATCCTCTTCCAGAGGCTTGTCACTCCCCTTCAAGGTATGGGCTCTACTTTTTCTCCCCTTGGAACTGAGCAAGACTTTGTGACTAATTTGAACACATGCAGTAGAAGTGACACTGTGACTTCCAAGGCTAATTTTAAAAGGCTTTCTCTCTCAAGATTCTTATGTGGGGAACCCAGACACCATCATGCTGTGAGGAAGTCCAATCAAGCCCATGTGGAGAAACCATTTGATGAAGCCCATGTGAAAAGGAATCAAGGCTGCAAGCCACCAACAAGTTTCAACCACTGGACATGTGAGTGAATAAGCATTCAGATGATTATAGCTTCCCCGCTATGCATTTCCCAGCTGAGACCCCAGACATCCTGGAGCAGAGCAAACTGTCCTTTTTGTGCCCTGTCCAAACTCCCAACCTGCTGAGTCTACAAGAAACAGAATCAGTATAGAAACTCAGCCTCTGAATCTCAAGGGCCAAGAGCCCTGGTACTCTAATATTCCTCTGTTGGTTTCTATCATAGTCATATTGGCATCAGCAATGTGTGAATAAAATGACCAGAGGAGGTGGTCGCAGTTGATTTTTTCCAAGGATTCTGAGGCCATGTTATGTTTGGTGAGAAGTTGCCTCTTTAGAAGAAAGAATTAAGGGGACATAAAATGGGATATTCAAGACTGCAATGGTAGCAGGGAATCAGGCCACACGGCATAGGAAAAGTCTCCTAAGAAAAAGGATACACAATAGTGGAATACAAAAAGAGAGAAAGAAAAATCAAACCAGACACTCACCTGAGAACGTCCACAGTAATCTCATACAGAGTTTAAAATATAATATAATTTCTCTTCTAGGGGCTAGTTGTTGCATTTTATTGTCTCTGGTACTTAGGATCCAAAACAGAGGGATATGGAGGGGCAACTGTATATTTATTGAAAAAAAATTCACATGTAAATGGACCCATGTGGTTCAAACCTGTGTTCAAGGGTCAACTATGTATATTCTATATATAATATATATATGTGTTATATATATTTGTACACACACACACACACACACATGTTGAAATTATATTATATTTTAAATTATATTATATTTTTATTTCTTTTTCTCTTATAGCAGAGAAAAGTAAATAAAAAATATAATATAATTTAAAATATAATATAATACAAAATATAAAAAATATATGATATAATATAAAAATAAAATTTCTAGGTCAGAGACATGTGAATTTTAAATTTTGTATTATCATAATTTTTATCTGCAGATTCAACTAACCTCAAATCAAAAATAGTATTTTAGATCTGTGACTGAGAATCTGTGTATGTGGAGGGTTAACTATATGCATAATTCTATGCCATTTTATGTCAGGGACTTGAGTATCTACAGATTTTGGTATCTACATGAGTCCTGGAACCAATTCCCTACAGATACCAAGGGACAACTATAGTTAAGGCTTTGGGGAGTGAAAAGTTATATGTAGATTTTCAACTATATGGTGGGAGGTCAGCACCCCTAATCCTCACATTGTTCGAGGGTCAACTGTTTATATGTATATACACTTAAAGAACATAAATGGGATCATTTTGTATCACTATTTTGCATCTTGCATTTGATTTGTATTTAATAATATATTATGGACAGCTCCCTCACATCAGCATACAATGCTAGCTCATTGCTTTTAAAACATTTAAAGTTTTAGGTATTCTACAATATGGATACACTGAGTTATTTAGCTTTCCCTCATTGAGGGATCTAACTCTAGACTATTATACACAATAGTGCGTAAAGTATCTTCGTACTACACCGCTGGATACATGTGGGAGTACTTCTGTAGTACTGATTCTGGGTCAAAGGCACGTGAATTCCAAATTTTATATTATCCTAAGTTTTAAGGAAATAAAATATATTGAGAGAGGTAACAAAATTTGTCCAAGGTCACAAAATTGGAGACTAGGAGAGCCAAGATTCAAACCCAAGTTATCTCTTCCAAGTCCCATGTGTTTTACACAGTGTCACACTGTCTAGGAAGAGCTAGAGCCAAATCATAGCCAATGCCCATTAGATGGAGCCCTGTATTTTCTTAAACCCTTGCCCCCTCCTCAGAAAACAATCACTTCCTACATAATTTTAAGCAAAGTGACTCACTTTGTATTAGTCAGGGTACACTAACTGCTATAACAACTCCTCACTAAATCTCAGTGGAAAACACAAGAAAGACATTTCTTATTTATGTCACAGTTCAAAACAGAATAGTGGTGGAGAGGTACTCTGCCCCTTGCAGTCATTCAGAGACCCAGCCCCTTACCCATTGTTGCCTTGGTTCCAGAACACTCAGAGGACATGGCCAAATCACCACTCTCTTAAGCACTTTGGACTCGAGGTGTCACATCACTTCTGCTTATAATTCATTGGCAAAACTTAGTTGTATACCTGGACAAAACTATGAGGAAAGCTGGGTATTAAAGTCTAGCTATATGCCCAAGAGAAAAAGAAAACATGGTTTTGATGAACATGCAGCATTGTTTCTGCCACAGCTAAGGAGCTAGAACATAAAATATAATGAACATTGTGATGGTTAATTTTATGTGACTATGAATTACATGATGAATTCAACATAAGAGGACTGTGCCATGGGGTACCCAGATACTTTATTTTGGGGTATATCTGCGAGGTTGTTTCTGGATGAGATCAACATTTGCATCAGTGGATTTAGTGAAATGGCTTGCCCTCTCCATTTTCAGTGGGCATCAAGCAATCCCTTGAGAGCCTGAATGGAACAAAAGGTGGAAGGAGGAGGAATCTGGTCCCTTTTTCTTCCTGCTTGCTTGAGCTAGGATATTAGTCTTCCACCCTTGGGCTGGGATTTACATGGTCAGCTTTTCCGGGTCTCCTCCATCTTACAGACAGCAGATCATGGGACTTCTTAGACTCCATAATTGTGTGAGCTAATTCCTCATAATCAATCTCCTTCTCCCTCTCTCTCTGTCTGTCTCTATATATTTATATACACATCTCAGAGGAAAACACAATAAAGGTTTATTTCTTATTTGCATCACAAAAAGTATATACATAGATATGTAAATTATTTGTCTAGTTTACATAGCTAGTAAGTGATAGGGCAGGGATTCAGACAGACTGCAGGTGCCACACTCTCTGGAATTTCCTTAGGTGGCCTTTTAGATCTCAAATCAGATATTCACCTGGGGGGTCAAGAGGGCAACAACAAACAGCACTCTTTGTATTACAAAAACAGTTTAAAATTCAACTTTTTTCATATAAATGTATTTGAAAAATGTCCATGAATATTCTTTATTGTAGCCTGGATTTGACATCAGATCTAATTAATTACCCCTCTGGGTCTCCCATTATTCTTTGTGGCGGCTACAAATTCCTTCTTAGAAAGAAAACCTTCAAGTCTTGCCCTAAGAGGAAGGCTGGAAAAGAAAAGGAGGGGTCTTTTTCCTGTTCAAATCAACTGTTTACTTAACCCTGTGGCTAAATTATAAACAGGTTTTTGTTTGTTTGTTTGTTTGTTTTTGTTTTGTTTTAAGGCTAAAGAGAGAATTAAATTGATTCAATATAGTGATTTAGAAGAGACAGGGCCCAAATCTGACCAGGACTCTAAATGTGCAGGAATGCAGCCATCTGTTTTTTTCACGTGTTTGGGTTTTTCTTTCACAGAGTGTTAAAAGTAGCAAGAAAGAGGATGAGGAGGAAGAGTGAGGGGAGAGGCAGTAAAGAAGGAGGAAGAAGAGGAGGAGGCAGCTCCAGGCACATTGCCCAATTCCTCAGAGACCATAAAGATAAGGTTCATGTCTGTTATACCTGGGGAAGAAGCAAGTCTGATACTCGTCTGTTAGTATGAGCTAAGGTAGTACTGAAATAGTCATACACTGAAAATACTAAAAGACTTGCAAATCGGTTGCTAAATATCTTTGCATCCAGCCTCCCAAGTGCTCTATCACACTAGGAAGTGGTCCTTGGTCTGCCTCCTATGATCAAGACCTCCACACCACCCAGCAACCATAGGAGTGACTCCTTATACGGAATGGGTCTCCAGGGACCTGCCCCATCACCAGAGTGGCACTAATCAATATTCTTATCCAACAGATTATTAAATATATTGCCGATCACCCTTGGGCAGAAATCCCTACTCTGTAGCATAGGAATAAGGCTGCCATTATCCCAAGCCTTCTTACTTTGTTCACCTCTGACTATCCCTGGCTGAGCACTGATGGTCTGAGAACACTAGTCACCAGGTCAGTTTGAATATTACCAGTCAACTTGCCTTTGGCCACCTACTCAAGACAAACAAAGCTAGAGGGACTGTGTGCCATCTCAGAGCTAGGGATGGAAGGAATAGGGGGAATAGGAAATGGGGCAGAGTTTGTAAAGTTCTCAGTGTGAGAAGAACAATCAGAGGCTTTCTTATTCACATAACAGAAATTCATAGGATGATTCTCTGTTTTGGGTGTTGTACAGTTGCCATGATGTCACACAGTTTTTAAAACTCTTTCACATACATTATCTCACCTGATCTTCATAACAAATATTTTGGTAGGCAGGGTAGGGGTGATGACTATGGTTTCACAAAGAAGGAAATGTAAGTCCAGAGAATAAATGTGACTTACCAAGGTCCTGGAGCTAAAATGGGAATGTTGGCATATAGATGCCAAGTTCAGTCCTCTACAGTGCCTTGTTAGTAACAGGTGGGGACTGTCAGAAGTCCCCAAGAAGACTGATCAAGTTGGATTTGATATCAATCAACGCCCCTGTTTTCATAGCATGTTATTCACTCTGATTTTATTTTGCCCTCATTCTTTCATGTGTCCTTCACAATAACCATGTGAGGACATCAGAGGACACATCCTAAAATGAGGAAATGAGATCGCAATGACGTTTAAAGGCAATTGACAGATTACATACATATTGGATGAAGCAGAGCTGGGCTGAGGTGTCAGTTTTCTGAATCTCTGTCCAGTGCTTGTTACTGCCCTGTGCCATGTACTGCTCACTCATCTCATGTCCTTCCAAGGAAGGAAAGAGACAGTTTGGTTAAGGAAATGATAATTCATCAGCTGCTGATTCTCCATCATCATGAGGAGAGTGGGAATGCAGATGATCTATAGCATGAAATAAACCAAAAATTTATCATTTGAGACTATACTCTTAGGTAGGAAATCCACCTCTTCCATCATGTTTCATTCTGCTTCCAACAGCAAGTAAAAGAGGTAGTTGACAAGAAATAAATATTTACTACTTCTACTACATACCTCATTTAACCATCATAACAACTATTATGTAAGAATACTATTATCCACTTCATATAAATGAGGAAATAAGCTCTGAGGCATTACATAATTTACTCAGTCTCACAGGCAAGAATTTGCCATCCCCAATGCTCATGAACTTAGTAAGGAGGTCCCCCTTTAACATGGCGCAGCCATTTGAAGGAAAGAGTACAAATTCTGACTTCATTCCTCAGAACCTGTGTGATCCAGAACCAGCTATTATTTTGTTCCCTGATACTCAATTTCCTAATTTCTAAAATGCAGATAATATACCCCTTCACAAGAAGGTTTTGAGGATTAATATCAGTAGCTAACATTTGTTGAGTGTTTATTGCATTCTAGGAGCTGATCTACTCCCTTTCCATTTATTATCTCACTAACGGCTCCAAACTTCTCTATGGGACTGGGTATCCCTTTTTAACCTCATTTCTCAGGTGAAAAATATGAGGCCCATAGCATTTAAGAGATACATTCAAGTTAGTAGCTAAAAAGGCCAGTATTTGAAGTCAATGTTTCTGACTCCAGAAATCACACATACACTAGGAGCTCAATAAATCGTGCCTGTTTTATTATCATTAGGCTGGTAGCTAAAGGGAATCTGGGATGGACAAGTGACTGGGACCAACCTGCAAACAGCTTAAATCACCCACCTACAGTACATAAATGGGGTAGAGGCAATGAGTCCTCCACATATACAGAGGTAATATAAGTATTAACAGGCTTTAAATGGCCTGATGGAGGCCTCAGATAGAGAGCTAGAGAGAGAGAGAGAGGCCACCCATTTCACATCTTAGTCCAACAGGGTCCCACACCATCTGTGGAGGATTGGGGCTCCCATACCATTAGTCTCTTCTCTAGGCTTGGACAGGAAAACGATCTCAAGGAAAATAGCATGGGTTCCAAAAACATTCAGAAAACCTAAGCATCTGTTATTAAAGAACAAAGTATTTTTAATAAATAAATTAAATGTTATATGGACACACTCAGTGTCTGTCTCTCTCTCCCTTTCTCTCTCTCTCTCTCTCACACACACACACACACACACACACATTTTCACAATTTTTCTTCTATCTTTCACGTACTTTGCAAACACTCTCTTCAGCAGCTGGCAAGCTGTTCCTCATCCTCCCACTCAGCTGAATGCCAGTTGTCCCACGATCCCAACCCAGCCTCCCAATACGGTTTCAGTTTCCAAGAGACAGCTTGATTCAAAATGCCATTCAGTCTTATGCCAGGGGAGGACTAGGACTCGTCCAGCAGGAAGGGACAGAAGAGATGACAGCCAGAACCAGTGTCCCAGGAAAACTCTAGAAACATGAGTGTCCGCAAGGCATTTCAGAAGGGGACCTACAACCTCTGAATATTACCAGCTGATCAGGAAGTATGTCATGGGGCAAGAGGGGTCTTCAGTATTAACCTCTGGCCAAAACTGACCTTAAAAGTTAAATGATATGAGACAAATCATTCATTTCATGTTATGTGTCTACATCTTGATTTTCCTCACTAAATGGTGCTTAAGTATCTCGTTTGGTCCTAAATTTTACTCATATTTTAGCAAGAAAATGCAGAGACCCAAGAGGCACAGAGTCTGAAAATCTGAGGGTTCTCTGATTTACCTTTCTTTAATTCAGTCTCCTATTGTCCATCAAGTTTGCCTGTAATGCACTGATGATAATCCTCCGTGGAAATGTCTGTGCTATAACTCTTTCATCTAGGAACAGACCTGAACCCAACCATGGCCACGGAGGTGGAGAGGTGACCAGTCTGGACCATTCATAGCTTCTCATCACATGGGCACAAAAGTTAGTCCAAGGAGTGAGCACATGACCCATGCCAACCAATCAGAATCCTTTCCTTGGATTTTCTAAACCAGAGCTGGGACTGAGAAGTGTGCTTTCTTATTTTGTTACAATACTTTGAGGGCATGAGCTGGATACTGCCTGCAGCCTTAGTTCCAATCTACTGAAGAGAGCTGCTCAGAGAAAATAGAAAGATAATTAAGCGACAATCCAGCTTCTGTGGTGTTTTCTGATTCTCCACTTACTGGTTTCATGAGCTAATAAAGCTTTCTTCTTTTTCTTCTTTCTTCTTCTTCCTCTTCCTCCTCCTCCTCTGCCTCTTTTTTTCTTTTTTCTTTTTTCTTTTTGGTATAAGCCAGGCCGTGTCATTGGATTCTATATTTTGACTAAAATAATGTCCAGGGTTTGAATTGTGGTGAGGTGAGGGAAGGACTAAGTCATCTAGTATCCTAAACCTTGTAATGGTATAATAGCCAAAAATGAACAGACTTTTAGTGTGTATATTTCAGTGTGACAATTCGTTGCTAAGTTAGCTAAAAGAAAAATTTGGTTCAAAATGGCTAAAAATAAAGGAAATTTACTGCCCCATGAAATTGAAAAGTCCAGGTTCTCACATACAGACAGCAAAGCTCGAACCAAGAACTCAAACACTGTCCTTAACAGGTCAGATACCCTGTGAGTCTCCTTTCTATGTCTTCAATGGTGTCAGCTTCATCCTTGGGCTCCATTCAAACAACCGAGAAAATTCTTGTAAGGCAGACTGACTACCACTCCAACTGTGTAATCTGCAGCCATATTTAGTTGTAAAAACAATCTAAAAATTTCAAGTACGATGCAAATGGGAATTGTGCTTCCATTTTTAATTTAAAATAATTTTGATTTAAAATAATTTCAAAATCATCTACATGTGTGTAGGACTATGTAAGCACAAAAATGGATGTTTATATGGGGGGGGAGTAGAGATAAGAAAAGGATGGTGAAAGACTTAGAGGGAAAAGTATTCTTCATAATAACAGTATTTACAGTGTGTATTAGTTTCATATGCTTTTCTAGCTTCTAGAGGCCACCTACACTCCTTAGTTGATGGACCCTTTATCTTCAAAGCCAGCAATGACTGGTCGAGTCTTTCTCACCCCAAATCACTCTGACACTGACTCTTCTGCCCCCTACTTTCATGCTGAAGAACTCTTATGACTACATTTGGCTCACCTGAATAATCCATTTTAAGGTCAGCTGGTTAACACTCATAACTCCCTCTGCTACTTTCATTCCCCTTTGCCACGTAATGTAAAATATTCACAGGTTCTAGGGATTAGGATTTGGACGTCCTCGAAGGCTCTGCCTACCACAAATTATAATCCCATTTATGAAACTGTGGATGCATATACACGTAAAATGACAAATAGAAAATGGTCATCGAAATGATTCAGTGGTTATCACAGGCAGTAAGTCAGTTCTTTTTACTTTTCTCCTTAATTTTTAATGTAGTGTCTTATCTTTTTAAGTACAGAAATCCATGTACAGAAAATGACAACAAAGCTAATTTTGTTCGTAAAAATGATCAGTTTTTGTGGTGTGCGTGACCTGGACTCCCACGAATATTAGAGTGCTAGGCCCTGGACAGGGAGGTTCAGCCTCAGAGGAACTTTGTGCCTAATGAACCTCCCTCACCACCAAACCACCTTCTTCTGTACACAATGGAAGATACTGAGCCAAGGCAATAGAAAGACTCCCATCTGCTCATAATCCAATTAGAGAGACTCAAAGCCAAGTAGAATATGTAGACTGATGGATATGCAGAAACCAACTTTGCAGTGGCTCCGCATGGAAGTCAGGAGAGTACAGTGGGGATGAAAGCAACTCTGAAGGTCTTTGAATACACATCTCAAAGGGAGCCACTTGCCCCTCTTTCCCCCATAGCCCACTCCAAAATGTCTACTATTTTTCATCACCTTCCAGCTGTCCCTTTTCATATCCTTGGTCACTCTCTTGCACATCCCTTCTAACTTCTCATTTCCTGGTTCCAGAGGGTCAGCACACCCTCCAAGATTATCTTCACTCCACTAATTCTTGCTCTCTAGAAAACAATACGTGATATCAGCATTATCCAAATCTTCAAATATTTATTAGGCATTCAGTAGGACATATGACTCTGTGGTCAAAACTTGGGAAGATAAAACAAACACAAAATTAAATTCATCTTTTCTCTGCAGGATTCCCCAGAGCTCTTGACATGCTAATGTGCACTGCAGTACTCCAGACAGAAGGTGACTATAGTAAGCAGTAAATCCACTGAAATGTAGAATCATGATATCAAAGGATAAGCAGTTAGACCTCCACATGTTGGAAACAAGGTTTAAAAACCTCTATATGATGGCAGAGCATGTTAAAAGCTTAATCTTGGAGCCAGAAAGAGCCTTAGAGATGATCTAGTCCAACTTTATTTTAAAGCTAAATAAAGTAACAAGTGATTTGCCTGAAGTTACACAGCTTGTTAATGGCTAACATGAGAATCTCTTTAGAGTACTCTCTCCCCTTGCTCACCATTTTATACCATCTTAAGTTACCTCTATCACACACAGAAAGGAAGCCTACTTCATGTGGCAGACCTGTGGGAGACCACCAACTATCCCTGGACACTTTAAGCCATATCTAAACTGGTATACAAGCTTTGTTACACCTTGAAGACATTTCAGACATCATAGCAAAGATGACTTGGGTTTTTTTTTTTTTTTTGATTTGTCATAGAAGTGAGACAATGGCATATGTAGAACTGCAATGCTGCTTAAAGATTTCTTCATTCAACATTCCACCTGGGACATGAATTTCATTCATGGCAATACAGAAAAATGATTATGGAATTCTTAAAAACTGCTCTAATAGGAAGGTTTAATTGATGTACAATAAATTACACATAATTAATAAACTACACAGTTACAACTAGGTAAGTTTTGATGTATGAGTTTCACCCATGAAACTCTCACTCTAATCAAAAAAGGCTATGAATCATCTTCGAGTATTTCTACATGCCCCATTGTAATCCTGCCAGCAAACCTTCCTGATCTACCATCCCCAACAACCACTAATCTGTTTCAATCACTAGAGATTAACTAGATTTTCAGCAGTTTTATATAAATGGAAACTTACAAGCTACTTTGTTTTTGGCCTGGCTTATTATATTAAGCATAATTATTCTGAAATTTATCCATATTATTGCGGTATCAGTTTATTCCCAAATATTGCTAAGTAGTATTCTAATGTGTATGTGTATGTGTGTGTGTGTGTGTGTGTGTGTAGATATATCTATAGCTATAGATCTATATACACATCTATAGATATAGATCTATAGATATATCTATAGATCTATAGCTATAGATCTGTATCTATAGATCTATAGATATATCTATAGATCTATATCTATAGCTATAGATCTATAGATATATATATATCACTATTTGTTTATCTATTCACATGTTGATGGACTTTGGGGTATTTCCAGTTTTGAGCTCTTACAAATGAAGCTGCTACAAAATTCATGTATAGGACTTCATATAGGCATATGCTTTCTTTTCCCTTGGGAAACCTGGGAATGGAATAGTTGGATAATATGCTAGATTCATGTTTAACAATCTAAAGAATATGCTCAACATTTTTCTGAAGTGATTGTACCATTTTGCATTCTCAACAGGAGTGTGTAAGAGCTCCAGTTCTTCTATATCCTCACCAACACTTGGTAAGGATTAGTCTTATTAATTTCAATCATTCTAACAGGTATTTAGTATATACTTATGGGCTTAATTTGCATTTCTTCAAGGACTAATAATATTGAGGATTTTTTTCACGTGCTTACTTACCAATGAATATCTTCTTTGCTGAAATATCATTTCAAGTCTATCCATTTTTTAACTGGGTTGATTGTTTTCTTATTATTGAATTATGAGAGTTCTTCATATATTTAGAATACAAGGAGTTTATCAAATATATGCTTTGCAAATATTTTCTATTAGTCTGTATCTTGTCTTTCCATTCTCTCATCTTTCAAAAAGCAGATGTTTTTAATGTCGAAGTCAAATTTATCGAGTTGTAGTTTTCTTACAATGTCAGTTTCTTACTTTGGGATCATGGTAATATTGGCACCAAAGAATGCGAAGGAAAGTATGTCCTCCTCTTAGTTTTTCTAGAAAAGTTTATGTAGAATTGATATTATTTCTCCCTAAAATGTTAGGTAGAACTC
Organism: Pteropus medius; assembly: GCF_902729225.1. Lineage (NCBI taxonomy): Eukaryota > Metazoa > Chordata > Mammalia > Chiroptera > Pteropodidae > Pteropus > Pteropus medius. Next base: position 8,823,084 of record NW_024340699.1, read on the forward strand.
ACCAGTGAAACAATATTGGCCTGAATGGCTTCTTTGTGGGAAGATTTTTAGTTATAAATTCAACTTTTTAAATAGACAGGCTAATCAGCTTGTCTTTTCTTGAATGAACGTTAGTACTTTGTGTCTTTCAAAAAATTTGTCCAATTTATCTAAGTTACTCGATTTATAGGCATAATGTTGTTCAAAATATCCCCCCTGGTTATTATTTTAATATCTATAGAATCTGTACTGATATTATCTCAGGGATTACTGATATTGGTAATATGTGTGTTTTCTCTTTTCCTCAGCAGTTTGGCTACAATAGATCAATTTTAATGATCTCAAAGAAGCAGCTTTTATTTCACTGATTTTCTCTACTGTTTTTTGTTTTATAATTCATTAATTTCTGCTTTAATCTTTATTATTTCCTTTCTACCCTTAGTTTAGTTTTAATGTGCCAGTCTATTTCGAGTTTCTTATGGAATAAGCTAAATGCATTGATTTGAGACCTCTTTTTATTTTCTAATAGTCATTTGTTGTTATAATTTTTCTCCTAAATACTCCTTTAGCTGCATCTCACAAATGCTAATATGCTGTATTTTCATTTTCAGTCAATTCAAAATACTTTCTAATTTCTCTTTTTATTTCTTGTCTCATAGATTACTGAGAAGAGTGTTAGTTTCCAAACACTTTGGGATTTTTCTACGTATCTTTCTGTGATTGATTTTGAATTTAATTTCACTGTGGTCAGAGAACATGCTTTGCATGATGAATCCTTTTAAATTTATTGAAACTTGTTTCGTGGTCTATAATATGGTCTATCTTAATAAATGTTATGTGTACACTTGAAAAGAACGTGTATTTTGCCATTGTTGGGTGGAGTGTTCTATAAATGTCAGTTAGGACAAGTTGGTTAATAGGATTATTCAAGCCTACTACATTCTTGCTCTCTTTTTGTATGCTTGTTCTACATTATTGAGGAGTTATTTCTCTCAGTATAATTGGGTATTTTTCTATTTCTCTTTGTAGTTCTATTAGTTTTGTTTGATATATTTTAAAGCTCTGTTATTAGGGGCATATGTATTTAGGATTATTATATCCTCTCAATAAATTAGATCCTTTATCAACATAAAGTGACCTTTTTATCTTTGATAAATTTGCTCTGAATGCTACCTTGAGATTAATAGTCATTCAAGTGTCCTTTTGACTATCGTAAGCAGAGTATATCTTTCTAATCCTTTTACCTTTACCTATTTTTGTCTTTATATTTAAAGTATATTTCTTATAGATAGCAGCTAATTGTTTTATATTGAAACTGCCAATCCCTGACTTTTAAATGGGGTGCATTTAATATGATTATTGATATGGTTAGACTTAAGTCCATCATATTACTACTTATTTTATATCCATCCCCTTTGCTCTCTTTTCTTTTTCTGAGTTGTTTTGCATTAATTATTTTTAAGATTTCATTTTATAGTTATTGGTTTATTAGCTATAGCTCTTTTCTTATTTTATTGATTGCTTTATAACACCTCATGTATAAGAGCTTACAGTACCATACTTCATACCTGTCCTTCCAGGCTTTTTGCTGAATTTGTCATACATTGTACTTATACTTATGTAATAAAGCCTAAAATACATTGATATTATCACTGTTTAAACAATGAAAATTTTAAATAGTTTTCTTTGAGAAACTTACTTAATAAGAAAACTTGTATACATGTATCCATACAATTGCCATATTTGCTTCTCTTCATGCCTTTGTGTAGAAATTTTCATTTGGTATCATTTTCATTCTGTCTAAAGAATTTCCTTTAACATTTCTTGTAGTGCAGGCATTCCAAAGATAAGTTCCTTGAATTTTTGTATGTCTGCAAATATCTTTATTTAATTTTCAGTTTGAAAGATATTTTCACTGAGTATGTAAGTCTGGATTGTAGGGTTTTTTTTTTCCTTTCAGTACTTAGAGACATTGTTCTACTGCCTTCATGCCTAAATTGTTTCTAATGATAAATCTGCTGTCATTCTTAGTTTTCTCTGTATATAGTGTGCTTTTCTTTCTCTAGTTGTTTTTAGTATTTTATCATTAGTTTTGAGAAATTCATTGTAGTGTGCCATGATGTAGTTTTCTATGTTTTTGTGCATTTGTGTGTGTGTGTGTGTGTGTGTGTGTGTGCGTACTTGGGATTCACTAAAGTTCATGATCTGTGGGTTTATAGGTTTCATCATAATTTTTTTCTGCCATTAATTCATTTTTTAAATGTACCCCCCTCTTCTTTTAGATATTTAAAGTACATATATATTATTAGGTTGCTTGTACTTTTCTTATAGTTCACTGACATCCTTTTCATTTTTTAAATTCTTTTCTGGTATGTTTCATTTTAGGTAATTTCTATTGCTATATATTCAAGTTTACCATTATTTTCTTCTGCAATGAGTAATCTAATATTAATCTCATCCAGTGTATTTTCATCTCAGACACTATATTTATATCTTTAAAAGTTTAAATCAGCTCTTTTTTACATCTTCTATGACTAATTAATATATTCAATTTTTCCTCTTAATTTGTAAATACATGGCATACAGTTATAACAATGATTTAATATCCTTGTCTACTACTGTTATCATCTGTTTTATTTCTGAAGCAGTTTTAATTGATTAGCTGGTTATTTTGGTTGAACGTAAGATATGTGAATTTTATATTGTCGGCTGCTGGATACTTTGGAATTCCTATAAATATTCTTAAGCTTTGTTCTGTGACACTGTTAAGTTACTTGAAGAGAGCTAAATTCTTTTGGTCTTGGTTTTAAGTTTTGTTAAGTGAATTTATTCTATGGCTAATTTAACATACTACTAAAATAAAACCTTCTTGAGTACTGATATCCCATTAAGATAAACCGTGATATTCAATTAAGATATTAAGACTTTCCACTCTAGGTGGTAAGAACAAGCACTAATCCTGGCCCTCTCTAAATGAGTCCTAGGGAGTGTCCCTTTATTATAGTATGTCCTCAAATAACATCATTTTGTTTAATGTCATTTCATTATAGTGTTGATGAGATGCCATAGATACTTAACACCTGTTTTATATCAATTAGCCTACAGTAAAATTGGTTTTGTTATACTTCATTTTGCTTAAAGCTGCAGAACCTATCAATGACATAAAGTGAGGACTTACTGTACTTTCAGGTGATTCTTACCTAAGTTTTGGGTAGTTTCCTCATATGCATGCACTAATCAGTACTTATATGAATACTTGAGGGACACCAACTTCAGATCTCCGAAGTTCTCTTTCTGTGTAGTTCTCTCCCTCCAGTATTCTGTCCTATGGACCGAAGTTGTCTTGACCTCCCTGGATTCTCTATTTCATTTCTCCAGAATCAACCAGGCATTGGCAGGGTTTCCTCTGTGCTGCAGCTTAAAAACTCTCTCAAGGCTGTAAGCTGGGGTAATTTTAGGAATTACCTTATTTTTTCTTATCTCATATGGATCACTGTCATTTGTTACTTGATGGCAAGTATTTTGAAAACTGTTGCTTTATAATATTTTTCTGTTTTATTGTTGTTGTTGTTTCAGGTGGGAAGGTGAATCCAGTCACTTTTACTCTACATTAAGTAAACGTAGACATCCTCAGATATATTTTTATATCGGTGCTTCCTCAGTTTTCCACTGATTTAACTTCTGATTACTTTTTAAAACCGAATATGTTTCCATTCAATTGTTCTTCACCCTCATCCCTCTCTCCCTGGGGCATCTCATCCCAACATTTCAAGTAAACCCACGTGTCGATGAATCCTAAATTTCCATCATCATCTCAGTCCATTCTCTTAAATTTCTAGATCTGCTAGCCAGTGACTTACTGGTCGTCTTTTGCTAGATGTCCCATAAGCTGCTTGAACTCAATATGTAAAAAACAAATAGTCCTCTCCTACATGTTCCTACCAATTTGAATTTTCCTATAGCATTCATCACGCTACTTACAGTTCGTTGTTTGTGTTTCTCTTTCCTTCAGCTGTTAGCAGAGATTATGTTTTTGTCATTGCTGTTTTTCTAACACCTAGCACAGCTCCTGAAACTAAAGAGCTTCTCAATAAATATGTTGAATTAAACTGAATCCCACATATAAGGAGATCTGTCACAGGTAGAGAGAAAAATAATCTAAGCTAAAAGGTATCATATTGAATAAGAGGACCTGGTCCTTCTCTCTGAAAGGATGGATTGGGGAGCAGAGCCAGTCTGGGGCACTGGCTGACTTTCCAACTCTGGTTAATTTGAAGGAGATACCTGGGGATAAGCAAGGATGGAAAATTAGCTGGAAAGAATGGAAGAGAGCCAAATTGCCTCTTGGAACTATTTCCAAATTAACCATCCCTATTGCTCCCTTCTGTGCTGAATGTGCTTATACCAAATTCATTATGCATTGCTTTTTCATGTGTGCTTGAGTTGTTTCATGTGAAAATATTTCATCTCATCAATAATATTAGAAACTTCAACTAGACATAGCAACACCTATTTTCTCAGTAGCTTTGGGAGACTTTAGGAGCAAAGGCCATGTCTCTTTATCAGACTAAGTGTATCTCAAGAATAGGGTCCATGACTCTTTTTTTCTTCCAAGGGAAAGGTAATGCATAAAAATACTATCTATACAGGAGTAGAGATGCAGGGCTGTCTTGAGGTCTGCAGCCCACATCTGGTAACAAGCCTCATTTTCACCATACTTTCCCTACCCATACAACAACCATCCTCCAACATACTGAGGAGCTGGGCTATTTCACATTGGCAAGCCAACTTTAGCTTTGCCTAAAGATCATTTGCCAGAAAAATCTTGGCCCAGGTTCCCTGGATGCAGATTGCCTGGCAGAGCATGTTGGTCTCTCTTGGGGAAAGTTCTCAGCATGCTCTGCCTCTGTTCAAACTGGCTGGGTGGAGCTAGAGTCAACAGAGGATTTGGAGAGCAGGCCAGGCAGGTGTGAAGGCCTCTTCCAGTAATATAAATATTAGAAAGCCTTTTCAATCATCTTGTCTGGTGCCCAGGTCTGGTTCCTCTCAGAGAGGGGGCTGGGATGGCTCAGCCCTCTAAATTACAAGATCCGATGTTATAGAGTGTAAAGTAATTAGACCTGCCTTAGAAGACTATTGTTATAAAGAATTGTCCAACTTCTCAGCAACCACGCTGTACTCAAATTCTGTTCTAATAAAGTTTCATAAAAATTTCTAAACTGGAGATGCAAGGCCAAAAAGGCTTAAAATAAGGATTTTAAAATGATGTTTAATAAATTAAAACAACCATGTGATATCATTATTTGCCCAAATTGACTATTTTTTTTAAAACTGATGATATTCAGTACTAGAAAAAAGGTATAAAGAAACAGTAATTCTCATACACTCTTGATGGGAGTATAAATTGAGGAATCTATCTTCCCAGTTCCCTCCTATCACTCATTTCTCATAAATCATGTTTTGCCTAACAGTGAACTGCTTTCCAAGTATCACCCAGCCTACTGCTACTCTCAGAAAATGAGATCCCATGCCCTGAGGTGTGGCATTTTATCCAAATCTATATAACAAAAGAGGTGAGTTGGAGTAGCTGGAGCTTAGCAAGTGGGTCATGAAATTCTTGTTTCATGGGGTTTTACCTTGAGCTCCAGCCAGTTCAAGGGGTGGAAATTGAAGAGGTGGTAGTAGATCCTGGTGGATGTTCAGCAAGGGTCTAGCAAAGACAGAAGGAATGGAGAGGCAACAAGAGCCTTCAGACAGATGGAAGAGATCAAGGGAAGCTAACAAGGTGCACAAAGCTATGTCCTCTGTAATTCTGACCCTAAGTCACTCCTGACTAATTAAATCAGAATGTCTGTGCCCTTGAATTATTTTAAAGGCTCCCTGGATTATTTGAATGTTCAGCCAGCCTTGACAACCACCACTCTAAAGCAATCATCAAAACAAACAGCTTAGAGCAAATTTCATTCATATCATGGTACCCTATCTTTTTCCTTTCAACTAAAACATTTGCAAAGCTACCTAGAAGGACAACTTAGAAAGCCATTGTGCTTCAGAAACAAGTTGTTTCAGAGTAGGTTCTGTTAGATGCAAATACTTCATGACCATGACTTTCTGTTAGACAAAAGGTCACAGAAATTCTTTATGCAAAACAATAAAATTTTCCATTAGGTTACATTTAAAAAGCAATTTTGCAATGGGTTGGGAGAAAGAGCAGCTTCCTCAAACTAAACAAGTTTTGTTTGAAAAGAAATAATCAGTTCATTGCCTTGGGTTTGAAGGGCGCATCCTTCCTCAAAACAAATAATGTCACATTTTATTTACTCCACATAAATTGTGCTCTAACCATGTGTATCCAGATGAAACCAAAACATGAATAAAGTAATTTCTTGGGCTTTTCCTAGATATATACCTTCTGGTACAAACTTCCAGTTTTCATATTTGTACTCAATCTATTGCATGCTGGTTTATCTATGAATGAAGAGCAATAACTACTCTGAAAAGAAGATAAGTATTGTAGTTAAATGCAACTTTCTTAGATGGACCTTTCTCAGTTCAGCAATTATCAAGTAAACATTGTCACAACTCAGAGCCTACCAAGAATAAGATATTTAAGCAGTATCTCAAGAGATAGATCACTTAGATATATCCTTCTCCTATCTTGTCAGTTTCCACATTTATAAATGAGGGGGCCGGCCTTGATAATGTCTTCAGTTCTTTCAACTCTGAGATTTTACATTTCTAAATTCTTGGACAGTTTCTCATATATGTCTGTTAATATACATACTCAGTTGTGAATTCTGTCCACAAAGTTTCCAAAGACTTAGTGGTCAAGAAAAATTATCTCAAAATAAAATAACTAAAATGCCTATTTAAAACAGGTTTTCATATTGGGTGCATTGTATGTTGCAAAACGATTTAGAAAGATGTAGAACCCTCCTCTGGGAACTTAACAATTCATTCTCTGTTATCAACAGAGATAGAGGGAAAAGTGATAACGACAACAGAACCCAGATGTTGAGAAAATATATGCCAAGTAAAATTTTTTTGAGTTTATATTATGGTTTGGGGATTTTGAAGATTTTATTTGTTGATGATAATCATGAACTAAATATAGATGAATTTTTTAAAAATGACAAATAATAATGAGGACCCGATTATTTATATGTAAAGCACCTCCTTCAGTCTCTGTCTATACATATCAGCTAAAAAGCTTATTGGTATCTGCTACTCAGATTCACAGAGTGCTAGAAAGACTTTTTACAGAATATGTATATCAAGACTGTACTTCCTATTTCACATTCTTATAGGGACCCTGCTTCTCTTTTTTAGTAAGTAAAAATATTATTTGAAAAATTATTTCATATCTATCATTTCCAAAGGGTTTTGAGAATCACAGAAATGGAGGCAGAGGGTCTTATTTACCTCAGATTTCTCTGCAAATAGGGCAGTGCCCAGTACAGAATGAGCATCCATAAATCAATGAATAGCTAATATCTACTTCCAGAAGATTTGAGGTAACTAACCATAAAGTATATGCTGACCATTTAAAGAAGGACATTGGATCAAGAACTATGTAATGGTGGAGAAGGGAAATATAATTCAACCAGAATCCTTGCTGAAAGCTACTTACCACTACTAAACGCAAAATTTTAACTCTGAGATTTCTGGCAATTAAGGCATAAAAAGTAAACATCATTATGAGCATACAAAAGAAGCATACTGTTTGTTCTCTGCCTAAAGAGAAAAACATGAAATCGGGATTCTTTATAAGTATCTTGAGGAATAATGACCAACATAATAGAAACATCTTCACTCACTTGACCAGAAAACTCAGAACACATCAGTTACTTGAGTATCCGACAATGAGCCTGCCTTGACACGTTTCAAAGGTGAGTTGTGTTTGGTAAACATTCCTTTAGCCTATTTAGGGCTCTGTTCAATGCAAATCATTCTTATTCACAGCTTTTGGGTTGGGAATATTCTCAAGGACGTTGAAATCAAATAAGTGTTTTTCTGATATAGTAAAACGAGAGACCATTTTAAGGCTTTTGTGTCAAGTTGGGGGAAAACTTCATCATTTCTCTCAGTACATTATGGAATGTCCTCTTTCAAATATTTTACAAATGGCAATAACAATGAAGAGGTTTGCCTATAATTGGCACCACTCCAATGCTTGAGAGCGCTAATGCCAGGTTTCATGCAGGATGGTTTAAACATCTATGAATAAAATGGAACTCTGCTTTGATAAATTGTTTAATACAGTTTTAGGTAGATTTATGAATGGGAGAAAAACATATTTGTGTTTTAGCACACTGACTGGTGGCACATAGGAAAACCTCAATATTATTACTACACGTGTGATTTTCTTTAATCTTCTCAGTAACCATGGAACATGAAGGTTATTTCCATCCCACAGATAAAGAAACTCAGATGCATACAGATTAAGCGAATTGCCCAGGGTTATAGAACCAGTGAATGGCACATTAGATACATAAACCCAACTATTTGAGACTACAAATTTCAGGATCTTTCCATTACAATATTACTGTCTCAAAAAAAAAAAAAATACAGGGTCTATTGCTTTTGAAATCTCAGAGTACCTGGCATGAATAACTTGGAAGATAAAAACTACTGCCCTTGACTATGAAATGCAGTTAACTCTTTAACAAGTGACTAATTTCTTGAGCACATTTAGTAGCACTAGAAACAACAGAAGCTTCTGGTGATGTGTGCCATGCTTCCACATAGAAGAGTTTACTTATATGTATCAGTAAGGATGATTTTTGAAGCAAGTAACATAAGTCCCAACTAAAAGTAACCTCAATAATGAGGGTATGTATTATCTCACAAAACAAGATGCCCTATAGTAGGTAACTGCAGAGTCAGAGTTAATTCAGCATATCAGCCATATCATCACAGTAGGGGCCCTGCCATCTTCAGCATGGCTGATACTATGCCCCTCATATTCATAAAATAATACTTGTCAAATACGTATTATGTTCTAGACAGTTTTAAACATTTTACAAGCATTTCAACTTAGTTGGTTCTCTCAACACACCTATGAGATAGATATCATTATATTGGGATAGACAGAGACACTTCATGGACATAAAATAGCTGCAGCAGTACCATATATCAAAGCAGACAAAGGACAACCTATAACAAAGAGAAGGGGTGTTGTCTTCCATGTACCTCTTCTTCCTAGAAACCACTGAACAGGCTTTCTTGCTCTCAGGTTCCATGCTCAAAATAGTTTCCAGCCAGAGGAATGAAAATGATCACCATTATGGTAAGCAAGTCATGATTCACATCAGCTCCTCCAGAGTAGAGGCTCCCCATATCTTCAAGAACATGGCCACAAAGGGAAGTAACACCCGAACAACAGGCTTTGAATTTATACTTCACTTTATCCCCAGCTATAAAAAGAACAGCCTTAGACACAATCAAGGTTGACAGATTCTCAGAAAGGCAAGATGGGCTAGCTGGAACTATTTAAAGGACTTGCTAATTTTCTTGATAGAGACTAGAAGTGTCCTGTTTGAGCAATTGTAGAATTACTAAAGAAAGCCAGAAACCGAGTTGAAACAAATAAAAAAGCATTGGTTCTTGCAGGAGACAAAGTCAATGTCTGAGTTTCACACGTACAGCACGACTTAAAGTAATACTATTTGGAGTTTATAGACATGGGAAAGAAGCCCCAGTGTGATTGTAAAAGGTGCTGCAAAGCAGAAAACATTCCTAGTGGGCCACATCGTGTTACATTAGGTAGAACTCACTTTATAACCCCTGCCACCATGCCTCCAGCAATGGTAGAACTCCTTCAAGATTCACTAAAATGTACATGTATTTTGCGTAGCAGGTAAAACCATGTGTCTTCAGATGTAGGGAGTGTGTGTGTCTGTGTGCACATGAGTGCTGAAATTTCTCCAACTGTAGATGCTTTACTGTTATAGGCTGAATTGTATCCCCTTAAAATTCATGTTTTAAGTCCTAACCCCCAGTACCTCTGAATGTGGCTCCCCTCACCTCTATAGGCCTTTAAAGAGGTAGTTAAATTAGGTCATATAAGTAGGCCCTAGTCCAATATTCCTTATGAGAAGAGGAGATTGAGGCACAGAAACATAAACTATGTTTATGTTTCTGTGGAACATAAGGAAAGACCATATGAAGAAAAGAGAGAAGATGTCCATCTTCAAGCCAAGAAGAGACACCACAGAATGAAGTCAACTGTGATCAGCCATGATCTAAGACCAGCCTCCAGCACTATGAGAAAATTAATTTCTATTGTTTAAGCCATTCAGTCTGTGGTATTTGTTATGGCAGCTCTAGCAAACTAACACACTTAACAATTTGTAGAAGATAAAAGCATATATGAAATAATTCATTTATGGAAAGTTGCCTTTTTACAAATGGCTGGCTCTTCCTTAATTCTTCCCTCCTGAATGTATCGCAGAGTGACAGATAATGTGGTTGAGCAATAGCCTATTGGACCAGTTTAGCTATCTTAACTGAATCAGATAAACTCTGCAGCCAATTGGGTACATTGTGCAAAAATTAAACATTTAGATAGCCCTAAAATGTGACCTAGACAACTGCTCTCCTCCTAAACTCTGGCTCTTAAATCATGAAGCATTTTTGTCACCAACATAGATATATGACTTCCCTCCTTTTCTCCCAAATAAATTAGATTTCATGGGAGAGATGAGGAGTGAGGTGGGAAGTGGTTTCTGATAATTAGCCTTCAAAGAACATCTTAAAACTTACTTTTATCCTTTTTCATTCTCTCTCAAAATTTTTCCTGAGAATAGACAACTTTGGGAGTCATCTCTCTTCTCCTTTCCTAACAGCATTTACCCTAAAGGCTCACCGCCTCTAGAAGCCACCAAGAAACCCAAATCCCAAATGCCCTCTCCTCTATTCAGCAGCAAAACCTTCTTTATTCCTCTCACAACTTGGATGTCAGATGATATTAGCAAGGCCCCAAGATCCTAAAGTGAACACATCGGTGCATTTCCTCAACAAAAGCCAATGTTTCCTTGTAAGAAGTTTTGATAACAGCTGTTGAGAGAATAATATTATTTTTCTATCTTTATAGGAAAAAGAAAAGAAAGAAAGAAAAGAAAGAAAAAAAAGAAAGAAAACAAAAGAAAGAAAAAGTGATTGAATACAAGAATTTTAGATCCTCTAATTTTCATTTGTCAGAGAAGACAGGTCAGTGTTTTGTGCCGTAAATAACGGTACAAGTTTACCAGCCTAGAAAAACTAGAACATGAAAAGTCACATAGCTCTGCCTGTAGGGGTTACCTAATGCTATTCCCAGAGACAGAATAAACATTGCTGTTTTCCTTCTGAATTAACATTAACTTGTATTAAACATACACGTACACACACAGATTATATTTAGAAATGTTTTAGCCCTGACTTCTCAGCAGGGGTAAGTGCCTCAATTTCCTGCAAATCCTTGTCAAGTGTCTAGACAGGAGAAGTGGAAGCAAAGATAAGAGATCCTGAATTTCAACAGAGGGGCCATCAAGCTAAACCCAACATCAGCTGTGCTTTTTCATTTGGCAACAAGCGATAACCCTCTGATAGCCACATGTCTTACATGTTGCCTTTGACTTCTGATAAGAAAGAGGAAAATAGGAAACAATGATGAGCGCTGATGATAAACATCCCTAGCTGTGCATTTTCCTTGGTCTTTTTAAGTTAACTAATCCCTAGAGGAATCTCAAACCCTACAGGCCTATCTAATATCTGGAGAAGTTTATGAGATTTGAAGCTACAGATTAAGATGAACAATACTTTAAAGGGTTTGTGACTTGTTTAGCGCCTTAATTTTAAATACACCTCTAAGTCAATCAGACGTGCTTTGTAGAAATTCGTAGTCTCAATACTTTGTAGAAGAGGATTTTATAGTCTCCAAATCCTTAAGAACTGGACAGGACCTCAGAGGTCAGCAGCATCCTAAACACACACAGTAAATCCACTATGGTAAAACCTGAGATCAGCAGCAAAGTTTCTTTTCTTGGAAACATTCAGAGAACACCTTCCCCAAGGATCTAATCTCTCACTGTTCAATAAAACGTGAACATGTCATTTGCCCAATTCACTCATACATCCATCAAACCCTTCTTTGAGTGCTTTATTGAATAGGGTAGGGATTAAGAGGGTGGGTAGTAGAGTCAGGTTGCCTAGTTTAGAATTCTGACTAATGCTCACTAGCTGTGCAAATCTGAGGAAGTTATTTAACTACTTGTATCTCAACCTCCCTCTCTAAAATGGGGACATTGATAAGACTTATCTCTTAGGATTGCTGTGAGGATTAGAGAGTTACAGATCCAAAACACTTAGAACAGTGTTTAAGATATAGCAAATGTTTAATAAATTTTACTTATCAATATTAAGTACTAAAAACTAGTATTTAGTCAGAAGAAAATGTAGATGAAAAGAACCTTTTAGGGATGATGATGATGAAGAAAAATCTACCAACCACTTTAGAATTAAGAAATTAGACAATACAGTGGCACACAGTTCCTAACATTTGTCTAGATACAATTATAATGAGCTTCAACAATAACTGTAATTAAACAGTTTGGCTTGAAGGACTGTAGGATTACAAGATTTCATGGAGGAGGCATAACTTGTCCTGGATCCTGTCGGACAAGTAAGATATAGATGAGCAGATGGAGGAGGAGGTTATTGAGAAATCATCAAAAACAGAGGGGTGGGAACTATTCTGTGACATAGATCGCACTGAACATTTGGACTAATTTTCAGTGTTTAGTACAGGAAGTGGGCTTCTCCTCATCCTTATTCTCTGCCTTAAGCTTAAGGATAGACTTCTGCACAAGCCTCAGGCTGTTTCTGGGTTCATCCTTCCCAGTAGATTTTTAACAGTCTCCACCAGCTCAACCTTCTTTCAATACTACTGCCTTCTTGTCTCTATTCTGCTCCTGAGCCTTCATTGCCCACCTTGGCTTCAATCCCATTCCCAATGCCTTCAAGGCAAAGCCAAGCTCCTTAGCCTGAAACTCAGTGCTCTTCACGATCTGACACTACACTGCCCTCAGTTGTATCTCCCACTATACCTTCCTCCTTCCTTTTTCCTACAATTCTTCCAGCTATATCTTTCTTTCATGCCTCTATCAATCCAAATTCCAACATGAAATTACTTCCATTCTCTCCTTAATCTTCTAATCCATCATTATATCTGTGCACAAATTAATTGTGAACTTTCTGGTTCTTTGCCAATTTTCTAATTCTTTAAAATTTTTACTTTGCTAACTTCCCTAACTCACCACATTTTCTCTCTTTTGTACTCACAGAACACATCTAGATGTTCCACACATCAAATGAGTAAATATGTAGTATTCCTTCAGCTGCAATTTTATATTGTTATTTCATTTGGAGGGAGGTAAACTAATTTTTTAATTGCGATCTTACTTTTTACCTGTACCCTCAAGACCAAGATTAGTATCTGGGTCTTCTTCTTGCAAGCTTGGTAGTTGATTAATCACTAGGGATGACAGGAACCAGGAAGGTCAATTTATAAGACTAAATGAAATGAGTCAAACGGAGACAAGTAAAGCATAAGAAAAAGTTGCATGTCAAGGTTGATAGGTTATAGATCAGGGTCCCTCGAAAATAAAACATGAAATGCTGAGGTCTTTGTAGTTGTTTTGTTTTGACTTGCTTTTGGTTTGAGAGTCTGAGATCTACATTCAGGAAGTTACTGTTCTTGGGATCAATACCTGTGAGGCATGAGAGACAAGAAGTGAGAAATGAACACTGGGCAGAGGAAAAAGTAAGATGTTGAACTATGATGTAGTTGTAACGGTATCTTCATTCAATATCACAGAGATCTCTGGAGCTGGGATGGCCCTTAAGTTATCCCAATTAAAGCAAAGGGGCCAGGTTTTTGTACGTCCATTTAGATGACTCTTTGGATATGGACTGGACCTCGGGAAGGAGAATAACTCTGGGCAAGGCAATTGCTTTTGGCTATTCCTGGGGAGATGCAGCTGTGAGCTGTCAGAAGCCAACACTTCTTGGCTAGCTTCTAAAGGCGGAGCCTGGTGGTATACCACAGAATTCACTACAGTTGGGTAACATGACAGCATGAGCTATTGGCCTTCTCGTCTTAACCTCTGTGCTTGACATTCTGCTCCACCTGGGATCATTCTGTTCTCTGGCTCTTATGTCCTACATGCCTGACCTGACTTTAAACATATTCATTTGTGGATCGAAAATCTAGTCCTTCATAAATCCTCCCTTCCTTGAAGTTTCTTCTTCCACTTATCAGAAAGAAAAATTAAAAAAAAAACCTACATATTAACTAGACCAGCAATGGATCAGTGTCTAAATCATCATTTGCTCTGAAATCAGAAATATAACTAACATCAGATTATTTCTGGATTCTCAAATGAAGGGTCTCCTAGGAGTTCAGCCTTCATGGGATTCATTCTAGGCAAGATTGGCAGGATAGACTTGGGGTTTCAATACTCCCCCAAAACACCAGCTAACCAAACATTTGGAAATGTCAAGAAGCCAACAGGGAAGAGTCTTTCTTAGTATGAGGAAAAGAAAACTGACTTAGCAAAAGGTAGCAAAGAGATGTCTCTACCAATCTGCTGATTTGTGAACTAAGCTGCAGTTTCCACTTGAGTGGCCATCCCCCCAATCCATCACCCTTGCCACTTCTCATCTTTCGATCTTTTATTAATGACGGTGATGACTTGAGAAATTTAATAAATTCAGAAAAGAACTCAAACTAATGAAACAAACATTTAGGTATCTCCTTTCCAGAATTCACTATTATTAACTTTTACCATATTTGCTTCTGTGTTTTTAATAAAAAATACATTATAAGTATAATTCAAATTGCCTCTGTTCCTATTTTCCATAGTCAAAATCATGACTTTGATGTGCATTTTTCTAGTTCATTTTAAATAATTTTAAATGCATATGCTAGTATACATGAGAATAAAAATACTGTCATGCATGATTTTTAAGTTGACATAAATGGTATACTATATCACACTATAATATACTTTCCTTCGTTAACTTTTTTTGAGAATTTTTCATATTTCTATTCACAGATTTAGTTCATTTTTAACTGCTTATGACAGTCCATCAAAGAACTCTACTACATTTTATTTATTCATCTTCCTATTGATGAACCTTGAAGTGACTTTCAAGGTTCTCCTTTTTGTGCATTTTTTTCCTGATTTCCTTGACAGTTCAAAATGAATGAAATGCCTTTTCTTTTTTTAATTTCTTACTGAGATTGACCAGGTCTCCAGAGAAGAATTCCCGTTGTATCTTTGTTCTTTGCCCTTCTGCCTCAGCCCTGACAAATACCAGGTGCTGGTTTCGAGAATTCCCATTGTTTTCTGAGTTGGTCCTGCCAACAGATTTCAATCCTAGCCAGACCTAAGAAACATATTATGAAAGTGATGAATACAGGCAAAATGAATACAGTTCATTTGGCCTCAAAATAAAATCAGAGCTACTTCTGGCAATTTATCCCAAGAAAATAATTTAAAGAAGGAAAAAAACTACATTCATAAAGATTTTTATTATAAAACTATTTTTAACGGAGAAGAATAAGAAATAACCAAAATAGTCAACAATGGGGAGTCATTATATAAATCATGGTACCTCAACTCAATAGAATACTAGTCATTCTTTTACAATGATGATTCTGAAAACTCTGTTTTAGGCAGAACTGCATGAAACTGTTCTATCTACCTCAATAGTTGAATACCAGCACTTTCATGTAATCCAACTTAGGAGTAATAGAGGAAAACAGATGATGGTATAATGTTAGATGAAAAATGCAAAAAGCAAAATCACATTTATAGTATGTTAAAGCATACTTGCATTTGGACAAGAACTGGAAGGAAGTACAACAAAATTAAAAATGGTTATACTAAATAAGGAAAGCAGGAAAGAATTAAAACTTAGACTTACATATCCAGGAGCTTATAAACATTATTATTTAAACATACACACACACACACACACACACACACACACACACACACACATCACAGCACACACACACACACACACACAGCTTTTAGTATTCCTACTTATAGATGAGGAAAATTGTGGCTAAGGGTGATTAAATAAGTTGTTCAGTGTCATAAGTCAATAGAATGACAGAGCTAAAATTTGCATTCAGGCCTCTTTCATTCCAAAGCCTGTGCTCCACCCATGTCCTTCTCTGGGGGATGAAAGAAAATCTTTTCCTTATAGTTCTCATATTATTATTTGTATAATAAATAGAAATTCAAATTAAAAATTCCCAAAGAGGGCGAGGATAAGCAAGATGTGCTATGAAACATTTCTCCCTGTTTCTGTCTGGTCCAGAGTGACAGGGCATCTACTAGAATGGCTTTTTGATTTTCCAAACTTGCCCTTAGGGTTCGTGCTGTAGAACAGAAGGCTGCTGAGAAGAGGGAGACAGTCAACAGGCAGAGCTGATCTAATGGGGAATAAGATAAGCCATATACTGCCTAAGGCCACTTGATCAAAGCTCTTGAACAACGAGATCTCAGTTATTATGTGACGCTATCAAGAGTGAGCTGAAAACCATCTGTGGGTGTGTGGAAGTTCTCAGAGAGAAACCTCTGAGTTCCAGCCTGAATTAATGAACAGAGGAGCACTGGGCTGGGAGTCAAGACTTCTGAGTTCCTTGATACAGTTTCTAAGCAGATGTGTCCTTAGGTGAGTCATCAAGGTTCTCAGTTTTCTCATCTGCAACATGAAAGAGTTTGCCTCTTCCAGCACTAAGTGGTTCTCTGGCTCTTTTTTCTACCCAGAAAGAAAAGTTCTATAGTCTGCTACTTGGAGAAATCATGTGTCAGACTTCTGAGTGCCCAAGAAAGTGCTTACTCCTCTTAAACTTCACAGTTTCAGAAAAGGCGGGGGACTTCCACCAACAATTCTGCTCTTCCCTCTACCCACAAATGTGATCACTACCTCCCTGTCCAGTGAATTCTCAAAGAGACCACGTCCTGGATCTAGTGCGTTGGAGATACCCTATCACAAAGGTGGAAAACAGGTTCTGTCCATTCTTACTTCAGCTACCTACTAGCAAGTGGGCCGAGCTGCATTTGGTATGTCCACTCCTAGGCAGAAAGCATGCCAAGTCAGGCTGTGGATTTGCCCCCAAGGGAAGACCTGGGGTCTCCACTGCCTCCTCTGCAATCTATCACAGCAGTTACCAGCTATAGCTCTCCAGATAACTGGCTGGCTAAATGTCAGCTGTGTAGACCCCGGAGAGGACACCAAAAGTTTAAAGTCGGGGTAAAGGTAAGATGGAGTGGGAAACCCCATTATGACTTAAAGATCAATCTGCATATTCCATCATAAAATAAAATGCCCACAGCCCCAAATTTGTAGGTTCATAGAGCTGGTCTTGAAATTTGATCTTCCCCAACCTCCCTGTATCTGTCTGTTCTGGTAAAGAACTCGGAAAAGAAAATGAATGGACAACTGGCATCCCTAAACCTCAAATACAGAACAGAGGTATGGAAGAAACATCAGCCTAGGATCAGGTAAAACCTCCTCATCAAACTGCTACTATAAGAATGAAAGAATGAAGGGGTAAAAGAGAGACAGAAAAAAGTGGATGGCAGAACTGAAACAGCTTTTCTACAATTGAACTTTGTAAGGGGAAAGAGATGAATTAAAACAAGAGTGTCAAATACTGAACTCCAGGATCTAAGAGGAGAGAGAGATGTGGGTAAATAAGCCTAAACCCAGCCAGGGATATGTCCCAGGTCCCAGGATACCAACACATGTAAACAGGGCAGAGGTAAGACATATAACTCTGTTTATAGGATCACATTGGGAAGTATGGAAACAGTATGGATAGGTGGACTGTCTTCTATCCCAGAGTGCCTGAAATCAAATGTCATCACTATCTCTAAAATATATGACCACAGACAATCTAAACCACTGCACCCTCACTTTTCCTAACTGCAGAACAGGGATCATAATAGTTCCGCAACAGTGTTGTTGGGAGTATTTAACGAAATAATCCATATAAAGTACTAGCATATCTAGTGTTCCAAAAACACTGGATTCCTCTCTTGGCACACTAGATGGTAAGTTCTGAGAGGGCAGGGGCCATTGCTGCATTTGCTAATTGGTGGATCCTCAATGCCTAACATAGGTCTAAAAAAAAATTGTTGTTGTTAACATTGTGGTATTGGAGAAGGAACTCAAAGAAACTACATTGGTACCGCCTTTGTCCTCTCTAGACCACCTTCCCTCTCATTTGAAGCCAACTAAATACATTGCTAAGGGTAAGCCTATGTCTTTCCCATCTAAAGACTCAGTTTTCCCCTGCTACTTCAGAAAACATCGCTATATGGGAAGATGCAAACTAATCTCAACCACCCTAGCTGGAGCCTCAGTCCAATTCTTACTCCCCAAGATAGGCCAGCAAGGCAGCACACTACACATTTGCCCTAATTTGAGTAATATAATTTAATTTGATTAATTTTATATCATTTGATTGATTCGAAAATTCCATTCTTATTCTCTGTCCAAGTTCCCCCAAAATTTAAGGGAAAGAGAACAACCAGATACTAGGAGATAGTCTCCACTGTCAGAATAAGCATCCTTAACGTGGTTGGTAATGGCTGGAGAGGAAGGGGCTCCTGGTGAAGTAAAGACTGAAGGAAAATATACTTTTTCCAATTTAGAGAGCTTACTTTTTGAGAATAAAATTTATCCATTTATAGCCAGACTAAACAGCTATGAGGGGTTTAGATCTTGGAATCTTGCCAATTAGGAGGAAAACTGAATAGTAGACCAGTGCTAGTAGCCCAATCAAATTCCTAGTACCATTTAGGATCTTGATTCTAGGAAGACTGTAGGTAGATCCTTTCTCCTTCACTATCTTGTAGTCCCTGAGATGCCACAATCACAGAACGTCTTTGGTGGCCAGGCCCCAGGTGACCACCTGCAGGCTGGCGTAGCATCAGGAGCATCTTAGATGATTAACAGATGTTCAGTCAAGTTTAAATATTGAGGTTGTCTGTCTAGACAGCTAGTCAAACCTCTTCACATCTCCCATGAGCCCTGCCTTGACTCTGTCTCCCTCCAGCTGTGGGAATGACTGACATTTTAGAAACCTTAGAGACATACTTTCTAAACATGGAATCTTGAAACAAGAGAATGAAAGAACTAAATGGGGACCGTAGGACCCCACTAGGGAGGGTTCACAAGTGAAGGAACATGTTCAAAACTCCACGGTATATAGCAGAATAAGAACTTGAACTTAGGTCTTCGGACTTCAAGGCTAATGTTATTTCTACTAGATGACCTGGATATTGAGAAATATCTTGCCCTTTTTTTTATTTAATAGAGTATTGATTGTCTGTGAAAACAGGATTTATTAAGCCATCTTCTGCACCTGCCAGTGGGCATTATAGACACTTAAACATTCCCGCCCTTTAGAAGCCCACATTTCTGTGATGTCAACAATCATCCCAGAGGCAGCTGGTCTCAAGCATATGAAAATAAACCATACTCGTTTTCTAGGGCTGCAATAACAAAGTACTATAAAATGGGTGGCTTAAACAATAGAGATTTATTGTCTCATAGTTCCGGTGACTAGAAGTTCAAAATCAAGGTTTTAGCAGAGTAGGGTTGGTTCTTTCTGAAGACTGTGAGAGAAGGATCTGTTCCAGGCCTCTCTTTATTTCGTGTATGGCTGTCTTCTCTCTCTGTCTCTTTAAGTTGTCGTCTCTTTGTGCATGTCTGTCTGTGTCCAAATTTCTGCATTTTATAAGTGTACCAGTGATACTAGAGTAGGGCCCACACTTAGTAAAGGAACCTATCTTCAAATAAAGACGCAGTCTGAGGTACTGGAGGTTAAGACTCAAATGTATGATTTTAGGGCGAACAGAAGTGAATCCATAACAAACTCTATATCAGTGTTTCCCAAACTTCAGCCATTTGTATATGTGTTATCTTCATACCTTTGCTATATTCATACACCATCTATATGATTACCCCGTTAATATTTAAATATTGACTTGTTTTACCGAAATAGATTTAATGTAAAAAGGTAACATTAGTTCTTATATAAATAAGAAACCAAAGCTTTTCTAATATACATTAACATTATTAAAGTTAAAAAGTCCTCATATCACCTAACGTTACCTTGTGTACCACCATTGGTATGCATGTCACCCTTTGGGAAATGAAATTTAAATGGCTGATGAGTGTGTGGGTGTGCATGTATTCCACGTTAGATGGGGTTTTATGAGTATTGATTGAATAAGGCAAATTGTATTTAAAAGATAGTAGTTTCTGCAACTCAAGTGCTCCAAAGCAATTATCTGTATCTCTCCAGCCTCATAGACATAGCCCACTAACTTTCTGTGTGGTAGGGTCACAAGAAGATTCTAAAATAGGAAAGCAGGACAGGCAGGGGTCCACTCCTCATCTTTCTTCTCTCTAGAAATTTGTTCAACTGCTGTGATTGACACCTAAGAGAACTATAATTTTGAAGAGATAAATTAAGGTGGGCTGGACACCTTCAACTCTGCAGCTCATTGGCTAAATGGCTTCTGAATGAGTTATTAAACCCTGTCATAGGAGGCTTAGAGTGAAATAATTTCACTCTAATAATAATTTCACTGAGTGAAATGACGTACTGTTACCTTAATGGTAACAGTACATCATCCCCATAGTCTTCCCAGATCATTTTCTAGACATCAGACCACTGGACAAATCCTCTAGATCAAGATAAATAAATATGCTCCAGGAGCTCTTCCCACACCCACAGCAGACAGGACCAATTTTCCATGGACCTCTTTACTACTAGGACCATAAACATCTCAAAATCCTTTTCAACACAATGTTCCAGGAAGTCACTACCAATTTATCACCATTGCATACGGAGAGGAAACTAACAGGCCAGCTCTTATCTGGTGCTGCTTTCTCTGGCCTCCACAAAGGGCCAATCTTTTAAGAAATCTAGGAAAAGCTTTTCACCACCTTGTTCTCCCAAACTCTCCACTCCTTTCTCACAATTGATTTCTTACTCCCCAGGACTTAGCTTATTTTTATTTATTTATTTATATATTTATTATTTATTTATTTACACCTACAGCACCTGGTCTTCCAAGGTGATCTCCCATCCAAGTACTAAGCAGGCCTGACCCTGCTTAGCTTCCTCAGGACTCAGTTTAAATGCACATCTTCATAGACCTTCCCATAGAGATTTTAGCTATCAGATTTTTGTTTGATTCCTTCATATCATTTACCATGACTTTGGGCACTTATTTGGGTACTTCTTTTTTTAAATAGTCTTGTCCACTGGACTGCAGACTCCTTGAAAGTAAGGGTTACGTTGGTTTTGTTCATCACTTATCACTTGCATATATTAGGCATTCAATAAATATTTGTTAAAAGGAAAACAGAAAGAAAGGGAGAAGGGAAAAATAGAAAACAAAGGAAGGAAAAAGAACAGAAAAAAGGGAAGGGGAGGGGACAGGAGGAGAGGGCTTTCTCATTTAATCCTCACAGAAATCCTATAAGGTAGTTACTACTATTAAGCTTATTTCTCAGATGAGAACACTGAGGCACAGAGAGAAAAACTGCAACAGTCCTTGCCTTTGAATACTTTATCATCTGGTGGGGAATCAGAATGAAAAAAGATGAGGAAGATGATATTCATAATATTAATAAGAATAGTAATTTAAATACATGTTTAAGTGAAAAAGTTGAAGACTATACATAAGGCAGAAGATGTGCCAACCGTATGAGTGGTGCGTGCGTGCGTGAGTGCGTGAGTGTGTGTGTGTGTGTGTAATACAGTGTTTCAATCAGATGAATGAGTGCTTCTTTTCTTCATAAAAGTAAGGGGTATGATCCAGGAGTGTTGATGAATGTTTAACAACCAGATTTCCAGGTGTAGTTCCTGATGAACGTTGGTTGTTATCTCATTTACATTACTGAGGAACATATAAGTGAAATAAATTATTAAGACTTATGTCAAAATTTTATTCATTTGTGATGGATGGATATGAGTAACTTTTTTGTTGAATAAGGTAATAGTTTTTAGACACTGGAAGAATATTTCCTCAATTTTTTCTGCTATTCACAATGTGAATACTATATATACAATACACTCTGAAGTTACTTCTACACCAACATTTTTTCTATCACTTTCTTTTGTGTAGACCAGGGGTTAGCAAATGACAGCCTATGGGTTCCCATTTTTATAAAGCTAATTAATTGACTTTTTTTTTTCCATTTTGAAAGAATCATAAAAAAGAAAGAGAAAGAAAAGGAAGGGGAAGAAGTGGAGGAGAAGCAGCAGTAACAGAGACTACATGCTCTTAGCAAAGCCTAAAATATTTACTCTCTGGATCTTTACAGAAAAGGTTTGCCAACTCTTGGTCTATATAATCAACAAAACAATAAATCAAACCTTGATTTTGCAGCACTGCTGATTTCTACCGTGTAACTACTCCCACCATAGCTGATTTCAAGCTAACAGTATGAGTTGAGAGATGTATAGTCATGCACCATCATAGAGTATTTCCACCACACAGAAATAATAGGCATAAATAATCTCAGAAACATAGATAATCATAAGTGTAAGTAAAATAATTAGGAAGTAGTGAATTTTGAGTATTATCTTTAAAATATAACTGTGTTCCATTATAAATTTATAAACTTATATTTTTAATAATGGCTATTTTAAACAATTGACTCACAAAATTCATGAAATTTTAACAACTGCCTCATGCAAAACAAAACAAACTGACCCCAGCACGTGGCAGTGTGATCACAGAAGCAGCTGGTTGCCCTTGATGTTAATGCTGATGCTATAACAACCCATGTATTCCTGTAAAGTAGGCAGGTCTAGCTGGTAGAACATGCTAAAACATCTTTTAAGAGGATATACATTACAGCCTTGTTCATAATTATAAATATTTTTAAAAATCTAAATATCCCCTGGTAGAAGAATAGATAAATAAAGCATTGTTTATTTGTATTATGGAATATTTGTATTATGGAATTCATGCTTCGCCACAATGGTAATGCAATATTTAGTTCAATATGCATCAACAGGGATAGATCTCAAAAACACAATTGTGAAAAGGAAGTTTCAGAAAAATATACATAGATGATGTAATTTATGTTGATTTAAAAAACAAAAAAATATGAATCCGCAAAAACAGGCAGGAGGAGGATGCCTCTCAAACTGTGGTATCAGTTGCCTCTGGGGGATTAGGAAGAGGAAGAGAAAAGAGGGATGGAATGGTGAGCAAAGAGAATGTCAACCTGATATATTTATAGTGTTTTGTTTCTTTCTTAAAAATTAAGCAAGTAGAACAGTTGTCGACAATTATTAATATTATATGATAGAAATAAGAGTGATTACGTTATCTGATTTTATTTTGTCACAATTGTTTAAAAAGCCCAGTCACAGACCAAAGTACAACAAACATTCAGCCCTCCCATAGCCAAGCTTGGCTGGGAACCGAACCGTCTTTCCTCACAGTGTCCTCTAGCCTCTTAGAGTGTCTAGAAAGTACAAACCCAGTGGTGTTGCTCATCAATGCTCCAAGATTCATACCTGGCTTGCTCTCACCTGTGAACTCACAGTAAGGCTGGGGTCTCCAGCCACTGCCAAAGAAATAACTTTGCCACAGATGCCTCACTTAGAGCTGGAAGACTACCCATTGGAGTCCTGGTCATTGTGGAAATATGTTCCCCAACAGGTCACAAGCTTGGGATGTCTCCATGCTCTACCCGTTGCTACTGTTTACATCAAAGCCAGAGTCCAGGTCAACATTCAAGGAAATCACAGCACTGTGAAGAAATGTGGCTATGGCTGATTCTCCTGGTCACTTTGCTGATGTGGCAGCTGTTGCAAACCATTGATACAAGTTGACATGGTGGTCTAATTCTGACCTGTTTAGATTCATGCCCATCATCCATGTTCTAGGACTATAACCTGACACATGCATGAATTGGGACAAGTTTTAATTGTCTGTCACCTCACAGACCATTTGAGGCCACATCTCATTCTACTACCAAAATGATTTTATCTCAGGGTATAATGACAGATTCCTACTCCAGGGACTTGTCAAAGACCAACTTCAATCCATTGGATAGGTTTCAATTCTGGGTGTCTGGGAAGAAAAGTTTCAAAAGCTTCCAAAGGTACTTAAGATCCAAATGCAAATCTCCCCATTCTTTTCTCTAAATCTCCAAGCTCTAACAAGAATTCTTATAAAACAAATCCTAAAATATGTAAAGATACCAGCTCTAGAGTAAGGGCTTTATTTGTATTTTCTCATTTAGTTCTCACAGCAACCTGAAGAAATTCATATTGCTCGTTAGTCCCATTTTATAGAGAGAGAGAATGGAAACCTTAGTAGTTAAATTACTTTCCTAAAGCCACACATTTAACAAGTAGTAGAATCGAGACTTAAATTCAGAAGTACTAATGTCCAATAGGAGCTGCTTCATGCCTCCTCCCAGTGCCATTTCTCTGCTCCTCCATTCCCTGCCTCTGCACCTTTTCTTAGCTGCACTGTTAAACATCTGGGTCATTTCCAGTGTCCCAACTTCAACTGGCGTAGGCGGGGGGGTGGGTGAGGGGGAGGTCTTTTTCATTTAAAAAAATCTTTCTCATTTTTAAATTATTATGAAATAGTTACTACACATAAAGGAATATATAACATAAACATATATGCAAGTTATGAAACTTAACAGCAAAGCTAGAACATTATCTATACCCACGTGCTCCTTTGCCCAATAATATTCCTCTTTCCCTCCACTCCCGAAAGTAACCATTATTGAGTTTTAGACTTACCATTTAAAAGAAGTTTTATGTATTTATTCTTAAATAATATATTGCTGCACTTTGCCTTTTTTATGACGTTTATTAAAATAGTATGCTCTATATCACTTTTTGTGACTTTTCACTGTTTTATTGGTTCAATATGTAGATGGATTTCTGGCAAAGATGTATTGGTCTAATAATAATACCAAGTATCAATGAGGATTTGGAGCAACCTGAACTGCTTCTAGTAGTGTAAATTAGTATAAGCACTTTGGAAAACAATTTATTATTTTGTAAAACTGAACAAATGCATTTACTATTTCCCAACAATTCCTCTCCTAAGTCAATACACCAAACTCTTGCATACATGCACCAGAAGACACATGCAAGAATGTTCATAGCAGCATTGCTCTAAATGCAAATACTGGAGGTGAAGTATTTTGATCTTAGGGATTATTCCTATATTGTCTCTCTGAATGAAGTAGTTTTGAACTAGGCAACATAGTACTTGCGGTAGGAAAAGACATAGAAACAGTGGTTTACCTATTTCATTAATAGTAAAGTAATTTGGATTAGTGCTAAGCTACAGTATAGCTTTTATGATTGCATCATATACTTAAGCTTAAGATTTTAAAAATACTAATTTCTAACTCCAGGAAATCAAAAGACTTGATGTCATAATTTAGTAGCAAGTTCTCTGAATTCATTAGTCACGGTTGGAGGAGTTGGGAGAGGTAATGGCAGAGGCTGATTGAGGCAAAATGAAAAGCTTATAGATTTCAGACCCCTAATCGCCCTCTCCACACCCATCCCACCTCCACCTATTGAGCATCAAAGTTTATTACCTGTGCAGAGAACCAATTTTGTTGAGTCTGAGAATCTATTAGACTAATTTTGGGCATTTGTACACCTATGTAGAAGTATAGAAATTTTGACGTCATGTTTAACTTTGAAGGTCCTCATCTTTGGAAGGAGAACTGAGAGAAATCTCAGGTTTGAGCTTTCCCACCAAATAATTTTTTATTAAAAAAAAATTCTTTTCAGATTCTTTAAAAATGAGCCACATAAGCCCAGAATTCCAAAATCTGCTGCTTCTTTGGAGTGATTATTCTAGGTTAAAATGCCCCACAGGGCTATACACATACAAATACATCAAGTGTTAAAGTATAAAAGATCTTCCAGGGTGCAAAACAAAACACGAAACTCAGTTGGAAGTGAACACCTCCCTCTCACCTTCCCCTAAACCCAGCTGTTGCCCCACAACAAGCTGTCCCTACACTTAATGCTATAATTCCACAAAAAAGAACAGTTAACCCTGTTAACTGTCAGAAGTTAAATGACCTACCCATGATGTCTGGGTAGTACCAGTGTTGGGACTAGGACCCAGTTCTGAGGAAAATCTTTGTTGCTAGTTAGGCTGTTTCCTGTTTCTCTAGTAGTTTTCACATACGGTTCCCTGAAAAAGAAATGTTTTGCTTTTATTTGTTGTTTCGTCTCCACCATTCCTCAAAATGCTTTGAGAACCTTCCTGATTTGACTTCTCAGATGACATTGTTTGCATTTTCATCAAATGAAAGGCAGGTTTGATGGCTCACCCGATAACCCCACCATGCCATATACAAGAATACTGATTACCACGCACAAGACCAGTTTGATCTTTACTTGTCAATAGCTTCCTTCCTAATAATAGTTCCTACCGTTTCTATAGGCAGCTGGCTAAGCTCCAAGTTCCACAGAGTAGACAAAACTACTTCCTGAAGATTGAAGGGAAAGCTTTTTACAAACTTAGGTCGCTCCATGTCCTGCTCACTTTGTTCCCTTCCAAGTATAGCCAGAGACTTAGCAGCAATTGTTTAAGCACTAACTGTAGGGAGGCACTGAGGCACCCCATGAAAAATTACAAGAGGATGCTTCTGGCCACCCTGAGGACTTCAGCTCTTTTGCTGCAGAGAATTTGCAAGGGAATGAAAATATCTCAGCGTCCTACAGAAGATGGAGACATGTACTGCCTAACCTCTAATTCATCAGACACACTCACGCACACATATATACACACACGGACTGCATCTAAACAGTTGTTCAAAATGTTAAGTGGCAGAACCCAATACCTTTACTGTGGCTTGAGAACCACTACAGTGCAACAGAGTCTCTGGTTAAAAGGAAAGACAGTGTCCACCAAAAGGTAAGGCTACACTGCCATGGGAAAGGTAGGGAGAGGAAACTCTTGCAAGATTCAAGATCTAGAGGGATGCTTTGAAGTTCAGGCAGTTGGTAATTTACCTCTCATTAAAGAATCTGAATATTGTTTGCATCCTGATATACTATAAAGAAGTTTGTGCATGTAATAGCCATATCAGGACGGGCATATATTATCATACATAGGACAAAATAAAGGAACAATAAGGCTGGGTATCCCTAATTCTTCAGAGGAGTAATTCTCCCAATGCACCTCAAGGATGTAGCACAAAGATGTCCAAATGGCCCTGGAAACAAGCTGAGAAGCCTTCTTTCCTGGGGGCTGCTCTGGGCCATAACACAGTGCACATCCTGTGTTACTCAGAATGCATTGCCCCAGATCCAACAGCCTCATTTTCTCTTTGATGCTTCCAATATGCTCGTGATTTAAGCAGAAGCAGAACAGATTCAAAACAGATCCTCTGTATGGATGAACAAGGCTGGGAAGTAGATGTCAAAATCAAAATGCAGAGATAGAAATATGATGTTCTTGGGTTGCAGATGAATGTACTTGCAACTGTGCACAGAAACAGTTTTCCCAGGAAACCTTCAAGAAAAATTCACTGGTTGAGACTTGAGCAGGAAGCCCTGTTACCACGAAATGAGTGTCTACATTACTCCTTACAAAATCTTTATGGACACATGGATTCATTCTCAAAAGAGGAATGGTTCCCACAGCTCTGGACTAGGAAGCCATATTGATAACTCACTGGAGACAAGGATCCCAACTCTTTCCTTCCCAATGCTTCAATTCTGACATTTGGAAGAAAGTGATAATGGCTTCCTCACAGTTTTTGTGACTAAATAATATACCATAGGTGACAGTGGTCTAAAAAAATAAAAAGCCATAAAAGACCTCGGTCAACCAAGAGCAGGTTCTGGGTTGTGCAGGCCAGGCAGTCCTCTTAGACAAGCAGCCAGGTACCAGGAGGGCAATTCTAGTTTTACAGAACGTGTACCAAGTGCCACATATTATGCTGGGCATTTTCGACTACCCACCACACTTCATTTAGTTCTTATAAAACCCCAGCAAGAACACTTATTGCTATCCCTACTTCATAGGCAAGGAAACCAAGGCTCAGACTTGAGAAGGTTTGTTAGGGGAAGGAAGCCTATAGTGACTGCCATCCCTATAACAACTTACAGATGCCAGGTGCTCACTTTCAGTGCATCTAGAGTATGAGTATATGCCCCAATTCTGGTCAATAAGACTTGAGGGCAACTGCTGGGGCCTTCTACATAGGTATTACTCCCTAATAAAAGGTATGCAGAAGAAATCGTATCACTTTTTCTCACTGCACATCCTCATTTCTTCATGTGACCTCTAGAACTGCTGCAGCCATCCCATGGCCATGATGGCTGACTTAACCAATTGACCAAAGGAATAGAGGGGAGAGAAGGAAAGTACTAATGGGCCTGGCATGATACCATAGCTTAGAGCCATTGAATTAGCCAACACAAATAGCCTCTGGATCTCTCTTCATGTACAACAAAAAATGCATTTGGATCTCCTTGGTATTAACCAAAAGGAACTGAAAACTTATGTCCACATAAAAAATCTGCACAGAGATGTCTATGCAGCTATTCATAACTGCCAAAACTTGGTAGCAACCAAGATATTTTTCAGTAGGTAAAGAGAAAAATAATCTGTGGTATATTCAAACAATGGAATCTAATTCAGCACTAAAAAGAAATGAGATTATCAAGCCATCATGGAGGAAACTTAGATGCATATCAGTAAGTAAAAGAAGCCAATTTGAAAAGGCTGTATGATTCCAACTATAAGACATTCTGGAAAAGGCAAAACTATGGAGACAGTGAAAAGATCTGTGGTCACCAGGAGGTGGGGGTAAGGATGAGGGATAAATAAATGGAATAGAGAGGATTTTAGCACAGTGAAAGTACTCTGACACTATAATGGTGGATACATGTCATCATATATATGTCCAGACCCATAGTATGTACAGGACCAAGAATGAATCTTAATGTAAACTATGGACTCTGGGTGATAATGATGTGTTAGTGTCAGTTCATCAATGGTAGGGGATGCTGATAATAGGGGAGGTTGGGTTTGCTGGTATACGGGAAAAATCTCCATATCTTTCTCTCAATTTTGCTATGAACCTAAACTGCTCTAAAGTCTTAAAAAGCTTTTGAGTTAAGCCATTGTAGTCGGCTTTCTGTCACTGCTCACCAGCCCTCCTCTGGTATACCTTCCATTGCTAAGTTTTTGTTTTTGTTTTTTTTTTCATTTCAGGATGCCAGAGGCTGGCAGTCCTGCAGTTTCTATCCCAGGAACATTCTTTTTCTTTTTTTTTTTTTAAATTATTTTTTATTTTATTTTTTTAATTATTATTTTTAACATTTTATCCCCACACTCCTCTGGTAACCACTAGTCCATTGTCCATGTCTATGAGTCTCTGTTTGTTTGTCCTGTTCATTTGCTGCTTTTAGGTTTATATCCCACATATAAGTGATAGCATGTGTGAGATATAAAAAGATTTTCAACCTTTTCTGTCTGGCTTATTTCGCTTAGTATGATTATTTCAGGGTCCATCCATGTTGTCACAGATGGCAATATTTCATCTCTTCTTATGGCTGAGTAATATTCCATTGTATATATGTACCACTGCTTCTTAGCCAATCATCTATCATAGGACATTTCGGTTGCTTCCATGTCCTGGCCACTGCGAATAATGCTGCTATGAACTTCGGTGTGCAAATACCTTTTTGAATATGAGCTTTCAAGTCTTTGGGGTAAATACCCAGTAGAGACATTGCTGGATCATGGTAGATCGATTCTTAGGTTTTTGAAGAAACTCCATACTGTTTTCCGTAGTGGCTGTACCAATTTGCAGTCCCACCAGCAGTGGATGAGGGTTCCTATTTCTCCACATCCTCTCCAACACTTGTCATTACTTGTCCTATTGATAATAGCTATTCTGACAGGTGTGAGATGGTATCTCATTGTGATTTTGATTTGCGTTTCCCTAATAGTTAGCGATGATGAGCATCTTTAAATACATTTATTGGCCATTTGTATGTCTTCTAGGGAGAAGTGTCTGTTCAGGTCCTCTGCCCATTTTTTGATTGGATCTTTTGTTTTTGTTGTTGTTATTGAGTCGTATGAGTTCTTTGTATATTTTGGATATCAGGCCCTTATCGGAGGCGTTGCCTGCAAGTATATTTTCTTATTCGGATGGCTGTCTCTTTACCTTGTTGATGGTTTCTTGTGCTGTGCAGAAGCTTTTTAGTTTGATGTAGTCCCATTCATTCATTCCCTTGCCTTTGAGGCCAAATTCATAAAATCTTCTTTAAGTCCAAGGTCCTTGAGTTTAGTTCCTATGTTTCCTCCTATGCATTTTATTGTTTCAGGTCTCATATTCAGGTCCTTAATCCATTTTGCGTTAATTTTGGTGTGTGGTGATAGACAACAGTCTAATTTCATTCTTTTGCAGGTGGCTTTCCAGTTTTCCCAGCACCATTTATTGAAGAGGCTTTCCTTTCTCCACTGTACATTTTTGGCTTTTCTGTCGAAAATTATTTGCCCATATAAATATGGGTTTACTTCTGGACTCTCGATTCTGTTCCGCTGGTCCGTGTGTCTGTTTTTCTGCCAATACCATGCCGTTTTGATTTCTGTTGCTTTGCAGTATAATTTGAAGTTGGGCAGAGTGATGCCTCCAGACTTGTCCTTTTTTCTTAGGATGGCTTTGGCAATTTGGGGTTTTTTGGTGCTTCCATAAAAATCTGATGGTTTTTTATTCTATTTCTTTAAAAAATGCCAATGGGGTTTTGATGGGGATTGCATTAAATCTGTATAATTCTTTAGGTAATAAGCTCATTTTAACTATGTTGATTCTCCTGGGCAGGTTTCTTGACCTCTTTATGGCATACATTCCTAATATGCAAGAGGAAAAATATTAATATCTACTTGATGGATCTGTTGTTAGGATTAAATGAGTTAAAACTTATAATGAAGTTACAATAGTGTCTGAACCACAGTAAAGACTCAAAAATCTTATATCTAATTTTTATTATTAGTGTGTTTATAGAATTATCTTTATCCTTTAGCGTTATTTTATCCTGTGTAATTTTTATGAAATATACATATATTTATCATTTATGGCATTCTTTTATTCTAAAAAAGATAAAAACTCAACCTAAACTGACTTAAACATGGAATTTATTGGCTTTTGTAAATCAAGCAATTCATGAACATACCAACTTTATATAGAGCTTGATCCAGAGCCCAAATGATGTCTCCAGAATTCGGTTTTTCTCTATAAATTTCTCAGCTATGTTGCCTTAATATTGTCTCCAATCTTAGTGGCTCCCTTCTCATGCTCGAAAGATAACCGTCATCAGTTTTTGGAGTTGCATGCTTCTATGCTGAAAGTGAAAAAGAATAATAAGGATCTTTATACTACCATTTCCAGAAATCATTCTGGGGTCCACTCTGATTGGACTGGGTCAGTCCATGTACTCATCTTTTATTTGATTACTGATGCAAGACTTTGGCCAGGTCTGGGTCCTTCACTCCATTCTTGAGTTAAGGGTAGAGTCAACTCTACTGGAAGCACAGAGGTAGAAAGTGGGGGAAATTAGGGTATAGCTATCAGAAGAAAGATAAAAAGATTCCAGACAACAAAATAATAGATGTGTACAGCATGAATGCTCTAAAATAGATTTGGAGGACTTTGAGTGTAACTATGGGGACTCTAGTACATATTACAAATCCGTTCTGTTGTGTGTCCAAACCCATTACGTTGGATGACTAATTATGTCTAGCAATGTATAAAAGACAACACCAATGCAATTGAGAGAGTGGGCCTCCTAAATGAGCCAAGTAGACATATGTTAACGTACACAGTGCTGGAGTGTGAAAGATTTTCACATTTTGGTTTCTAAGAATGGAGAAGAGCTTTTCAAACTTCTACTTTTCATTACAGACTCTTATCTACCTTCAAAAGGGAGAATTATACCTGGAGCTGGCCACTTTGAGCAGAGTTAAATAGAGTACATGGTTAAAGAATGTGTCTGCTCTCCTTTGGGGTGGTACATTGGCCTGGTTCTGCTATACTGGAAAAAGATTCAGTCATCTGTCTTTGGATGCTTGTTTTCCACCAGATCCTAAGAATGCCCAGTTCAGCTTTAGGCACTGAAAACTTTGTAGAGATAAGCATTCAAATTGGTTGGGCTTCCTTGAGATAGAATAGCCTTCCTACTTGCCTCTAGTCCATTCAAACCTTCATCACTTGGCTATATGGAGCTTTCTATGGATTTGAGCCCAATTTACTTAAATACTGCTTTGACTTTTGGGGTTAAAGCCCTGTTACGTTGCCTCTTTTAATACCTCCCTTGGAAACATTATAAAAGAAGTAGTAGTGTGTACCTAAGGAAAAAATTCAGGTAGAGCCTAGGACCCCTCGCTAAAATACCATCATAATATCTTTATACCACCATGTAATTGCACCTAATTATACATTACAACTTCTCCCTAACTTTTGAGAACATTTAGATGTAATATTATTGTCTTTAAACTC
The DNA here is from genome assembly GCF_902729225.1 of Pteropus medius. Lineage (NCBI taxonomy): Eukaryota > Metazoa > Chordata > Mammalia > Chiroptera > Pteropodidae > Pteropus > Pteropus medius. The sequence goes on from NW_024340699.1 coordinate 8,855,676, forward strand.
CAGAATTAAAGGTCTAAAGAATGAATAAGAGGAAAATTAAAAGCATGTTATATTGGTCATACACTTGAAAAATATAGGTCAGTAGTCTGAGCTGGGCTGTCAAAACCTCTTGTTAGGAACAAAGGAATCTAGTTCAGAGAACCAAAGTTGAGTAAAACATCTTAATGTAATTAACTGTTTACTAATATGATTTCCATGAGAGAAATCTGGCCCTTAGTGCAAAAATTTTTTTTAAATACAAACTAATCTACTAAAGAGATTTGTTTTCTTAACCCAAAGCCTGAAAATCATTCATTTGTATGAAGTACACTACTGTATACAGTGTGACTGTTGTGCATCCCCCTTGTTAGGAGAAAGAGTGGAAAATATCAAATCTTGTCAAATGAAGCAAAGGAAAAAAATAGCCTTTCATTTGTAGGAGAGAAAATAACACCCCAGGGACTCAAATGCCTGCTCTGTATTACTAGGCAATCTCTAATTGGGCCCCCTTTCAAAAATCTAACTTCACAACTTATATCTTAGAAGTTCCCTCTAATTTAAGGTACTCAACAGTTTAGCATCTGAGAATGTCCCCTTCTGAGCTGGAAGGACTAATGATCAAAAAGAAAGCTGTGAGATACAAAGATATTTAACTTCTCTCATGTGAATTCAGTAATTTAGAAGAGATTGATATGCCAGTATTTTCTTGTTTTAATGACCTTTCCTTATGTGGCCTCCCTGATTCCCATAATAACACTTTGTTTATATAGATAATTTTCTCTCCAGCAGGAGCTCTTACACACTTTAATAACCTTTTCTCATAAATCAACTCAGTACACTGTGAAGTTTGATGAGGTACAGGGGCTAGGAAGGTTTCCTTCAAGTCTGCCAACTGGGGCCCTGACTGCTCCATTGCCCCCACCCAGACTTCCAAGTGGGGTGATATTGGTATAGGGAACTGGGGGCAGGGAGGTCTCTCACAGTGGCCTAGAGTGAGTGCAAACTTTGAGAAACACAGTGTCTGAGAAGTCTCATGTGAAGTATCCAGATTGAGGAAACCTTGGGTCAAAGATTTTTGGGTTAGGCTTTGATTATCTCTTAGGGATGCTATATTTTTTACTGACCCAAGCCTCCATGCAGTGTTGTTACAGACCTGGCTAAAATATTCTGAAAGGAAATCTCATATGATAAAAATAAAATAAAATAAATATAGCACAACCAACAAATTACAGTTTTTGAGGGTATCATTATAATACCATAAACAATTCCTTAATGCTATGTACCACGTCTGTTTTATTTCACAAACATTATTTTATCTAACAAAATATGTACCAGACACTATTCTAAGTATTTTGCAAATAATATCTGATTTAATCCTTATAACCTCATGAGGCACATGCTATTGTTATTCCCATTTTAGGAATTCCCAGATTAGGAAACTGAAGCACAGAGTGGCTAAGGCATTTGTACACAGGCAGTAAGAGTCAGAGCCAGGATTTGAATACAGACAGTCTTGAAAAGGTTCCTTTGTAATGAACCTAAATATATTAAATGCACTATCTCCTGTCCATTAGCTCATTGTATTAAAATTATCAAAAATCAATGACAAAGACAAAATTTTCAGGGCAGCCAGGGAGAAGATGGTAATCTATAAAGGAAAGCCCATTAGATTGTTGGACTTCTCAGCACAAATCTTACAAGCCAGAAAGTAGTGGAATCAAATATTCAAACTATTAAATTAAAGGAACTATCAGCCAAGAATAATGTATCCAGCTAAGCTCTCCTTTAGATATGAGAGAGAAGATAAGACCTTTCTAGAGATACCAAAATTGAGGGAATGCTCTACTACGAGGCCTGCACTACAGGAAATACTGAAAGGGATCAGCTCACCTAAAACAAAATGTCAAAAAAAAATACATAATTAGGATTAAGGCGACTAGCAGGCTGATAGAAGCAGAGGAGGGCAACCCTTACTAGGAACAGGGCATTATAAGCTTAAAATAAGAAGAGATTTGCTAGCGAGATAGTAATGAACATTCAGCATACATAGGGACAAATTGAGACAACAATGACTGAAAAGAGGAGATTTGCAAAGATTCAGATTTGCAAAGGGGGATGGAGATAAGGCACACACAGAAGAAAATGGACGACTGTATATATATATAACTATCCTTTACATATTCGTAATGGTAACCACATACCAAAAATTCAGAACCAAAATATATAACATAAAATAAGAAGGATCAGAAAGAAAACTCACAAAAGCCAACCAAAATAAAGAAAATAGAAACACAAAGACAAGGAAGCAATGGAAACACCAAGCTACCAGAAAGCAAAAACTAAGATGACTATAAAAAGACCTCATTTTTCAATAATCACCCTAAATATAAATAGACTGAACTCACCAATAAAAAGGCACAGAGTTCTAGATTGGATCAAAAAACAAAACTCTATACACTAATATGAAGTATCAGAAAAAAGTGGAAAAAATAATTCCTTTCCAATTTTAACAAAAAGAATAAAATACCTAGGAATAAATTTAATGAAACATGTGAAAGACCTATATAATGAAAATTATAAGACTCTATTAAAAGACATTGAAGAAAATACAAAGAAATAGAAAGATATTCCGTGTTCTTGGATTGGAAGAATCAACATAGTTAAAATGAGCTTATTACCTAAAGAATTATACAGATTTAATGCAATCCCCATCAAAACCCCATTGGCATTTTTTAAAGAAATAGAATAAAAAACCATCAGATTTTTATGGAAGCACCAAAAAACCCCAAATTGCCAAAGCCATCCTAAGAAAAAAGGACAAGTCTGGAGGCATCACTCTGCCCAACTTCAAATTATACTGCAAAGCAACAGAAATCAAAACGGCATGGTATTGGCAGAAAAACAGACACACGGACCAGCGGAACAGAATCGAGAGTCCAGAAGTAAACCCATATTTATATGGGCAAATAATTTTCGACAGAAAAGCCAAAAATGTACAGTGGAGAAAGGAAAGCCTCTTCAATAAATGGTGCTGGGAAAACTGGAAAGCCACCTGCAAAAGAATGAAATTAGACTGTTGTCTATCACCACACACCAAAATTAACGCAAAATGGATTAAGGACCTGAATATGAGACCTGAAACAATAAAATGCATAGGAGGAAACATAGGAACTAAACTCAAGGACCTTGGACTTAAAGAAGATTTTATGAATTTGGCCTCAAAGGCAAGGGAATGAATGAATGGGACTACATCAAACTAAAAAGCTTCTGCACAGCACAAGAAACCATCAACAAGGTAAAGAGACAGCCATCCGAATAAGAAAATATACTTGCAGGCAACGCCTCCGATAAGGGCCTGATATCCAAAATATACAAAGAACTCATACGACTCAATAACAACAACAAAAACAAAAGATCCAATCAAAAAATGGGCAGAGGACCTGAACAGACACTTCTCCCTAGAAGACATACAAATGGCCAATAAATGTATTTAAAGATGCTCATCATCGCTAACTATTAGGGAAACGCAAATCAAAATCACAATGAGATACCATCTCACACCTGTCAGAATAGCTATTATCAATAGGACAAGTAATGACAAGTGTTGGAGAGGATGTGGAGAAATAGGAACCCTCATCCACTGCTGGTGGGACTGCAAATTGGTACAGCCACTACGGAAAACAGTATGGAGTTTCTTCAAAAACCTAAGAATCGATCTACCATGATCCAGCAATGTCTCTACTGGGTATTTACCCCAAAGACTTGAAAGCTCATATTCAAAAAGGTATTTGCACACCGAAGTTCATAGCAGCATTCTTCGCAGTGGCCAGGACATGGAAGCAACCGAAATGTCCTATGATAGATGATTGGCTAAGAAGCAGTGGTACATATATACAATGGAATATTACTCAGCCATAAGAAGAGATGAAATATTGCCATCTGTGACAACATGGATGGACCCTGAAATAATCATACTAAGCGAAATAAGCCAGACAGAAAAGGTTGAAAATCTTTTTATATCTCACACATGCTATCACTTATATGTGGGATATAAACCTAAAAGCAGCAAATGAACAGGACAAACAAACAGAGACTCATAGACATGGACAATGGACTAGTGGTTACCAGAGGGGAGGGAGGAAGGGAAAGGTAGATGGGGTAAAGGGGATCAAAATATGTGGTGACAGAAAGAAATCTAACTATGGGAGGTGAACACAATTTAAATATATATATATATATATATCTTACTGTTAACTTACTGGATTTTGTTAACCAATGTCACCATAAAAATAAATGAATGAATGAATGAATGATTTTAAAAAATAAAATAAATCTGCCCAAGGTCACTTAGTATTAAGGTTAGTGTTCCAATACTAACCCAGGCAGTCTGATTCCAACTGTTATATTCTACTGCTAAGACCTCCAAAAAAGATACTTTTCAACACTCATCAACAATAAAGGTGTTTGCCTTAGAGATCAGGGTCATCATGTGGTGTAAAGATCAAAACATGGCCTAAAGGTAAAAATAAAGAGCCTCAAATAAAGATTTATCTTTAACCTGCAAAATAACTGGAGTCCATGAACAATTTCCATGTTTAAAGAATGGCCTTAAGTATAAGTCTTTTCAGTCATGAGCATGACAACAGGTGTTTTGAGGTTTCTTTATATGCAACGGCCAGAGGTAAAGAGGTAGAAATCAGGAAATGGGGCAATAGGGTACAAAAACTAATGTTTCAATTTCCACTTGGCTTCACAATTAAGGGGTCCCCTTGTATAGGGTGGTCAGGTGGCAGTGTGTTCCAGAAGAACCATAGGTGATAGTCAAAAGAAGTTAAATATAATGCTGAAGACCTGAGTAATCGTTTCATGGGTAACAGGCTCTCAGTTTCTGCTGTGGGCTAAATTGCATCTCCCGAAAAAATATATGTTGGATCCCTAACCCTCAGTACCCCAGAAAGAGACTGTATTTGGACATAGGACCTTTAAAAAGGAAATTGTTAAAATAAAGCTGTTAGGGTAGACTCTAATCCAATCTGATTAGTGTCATAAAAAGAGGAGATTAGGATACACAGAGAGACACCAAGGACACATACACAAATAAAAAAGGACCATGTGAGGACAGAGTAAGAAGACAGCCAGCTGCAAACCAAGGAGAGAGGCCTCCAAGGAAACCAACCCCATGACACCTTGATCTTGGTCTTCTAGCCTCCAGAACTGTGAGAAAATAAATTTCTGTTGTTTAAGCTACCCAGTCAGTGGTATTTTGTTATGACAGCCCCAGCAAACTAAGGCAGTCTCTAACTGAGAGTTCAGGATAAAAGGTATAGTCGGGGCCACCCAAAAGATGGTAGCTCTTAATCTACCAGGGTAGATTAGAGTTTATCTAAAAGTTAGGCAAAAGCTTTAGGTTCTCAGCTGAATGGAGAACTGAAATGCTGAAATGAATGCCCAGGTAAAGCAAAATTGTCAGGATGGGCAAGTGGGCAGTGTGTTTGACAGGCATCGAATCAAATGCCCAGAGTAAAATCCTCACTCTGCTACTAACTAGGTTAGTGACCCTGTAAATGTCTTTAACCATTCTGAGTTTCTTCATTTCTGAGGACCCTATCTAATGGTCATAGCAAGGATTAAATTAAAAGAGATAATATACAGAAACACTTAGTGAAGTTTCAAAACCATAGTAGGTACTCAATAAATGGAAGTCATAATGGTAAATTTGGTGGATACTGCATGTCTAAGGTTCACCCTTGTTAGAATCTATGACTTCCAGCCTGACTCATTGCATTGTTCATGGCTAGTGGGCCAATGTGTTTTGGCCCCCTGTATGCCTTGGTGGAGATTAAATTCCCTGCTGAGTAGTGCTGGAGTGATCAAAAGTTCAAGGTCCACAGCTGAGCAGGCTGAGAAACAAAGGCTGAGATTTTTTGCCCCTGAGATATTTTATCCAACAGGGTCATCTTAGAACAAAAAAGACAACACCAGGAATGGACGCAACATCTTGTTTTGCGTTCCCTTCGAAGCACTCTATCTGACCCCTAGACCTCTCTTGAATATGATGGGAGAAAGCTCTGGATGAGGAAATTCCCAGGGCAGTATGGGTAGTCATCATTTTGATATGTAGATGTCATTTGCCTAAAAAAAAAAAAAAGGTTTTGAAGAACCAAAAGCACACCAAAGAGCAAGCAATGAATTAGGGCTACAAATCAAAAATGACCCCAGGCCATGGCTACAAAAAAATTCAAAAGATTTTTTTGGTTAATTATATTTCTAAAAGAAGAGTTTTATAAAAATGAAAGCTAGATTTTTAAAATACTTCTTGTGGTTCAGTCACTAGAGGAAATAACTTTTCTTAAGATATTTTCATCGAGAATGACTTTGCTTTCTCTTCACTGAATAAGAACCCCACTTACAATGCCATACTATTAGAACAAGACCGATCCTGTTATGACAAATATCACTCTCGGTTAATGGTCCAATCATTGCAAAATGTGTATAATAAACATTTCCAGAACCATGGAGAATGGAAAAACTATGAATGCTATTTCTTGTTGAAGAGTCTAGAACAAGCCTAATGGGAGAACCACACATTTTGAGAGGGGCCTCTAGTGTTGAACCTAGGAGAGTGTTTACTCAAAGTATCTCTAGGGAGCACAGCTGGAAATGGGTAGGGGAGGAGGAATCGGAATCATGAAGAAGTCAAAACAGTCACCAAGAAAATGACTTCAGATATTAAAATAGAAGGGTGAGGCAAGGATGGAAATTGAGAGGTGAGTAACAGTTTTAGCACATATGAAACTAAAACATAAGTGGAAGAGAAATGTGAAGTCAGAACCAGAGCTGTGAACCTTGAGTACTGGGGCTTTCTTTATGGGGCCAGGTAAATGAATAAAGAGTACAGCGTTGAACAACATCAACTGAAATGTATTTCCTGACATACTCTGTTGGGAAAATCTAGCCTATGTAGGAAGACACAATTATTCAATTATTGTGTAAAACCATCAAAAAGTATTCTAAGTGATACGCTGAATTTCCATAAAAATGAAGAAAATTTTATTTTCGTGGTTAGGCAATAATAATATTGCTGCAAGTTTTTAGTTCTAAAAATTGCAAGTAACTGACACATTTAAAAACAGAATAAATATAAACCAGAGGTTGAAACCTGGGTATCTGTGGGCTGGGTCTGGTTGTGTTTCACCTACATAGCATTTTAAAAATTGAGCTAGTTGTTACAATGTGGAGCTTCCATTTCCCTGGCCTTCCAACTTACTATTTCATGTGTATGTGATGGTAGCAACAGAGGGGACTTCCACTCTAGAAGCTCTCTGCTCTCTCTCTCTCTGGTGGATAGGGGGCTAGGTCTGACATTCATTGGTCTTTATTTCTTAATTGAGTAGAGTTATTCTATTAACAATCTGAGAATACTATGATCCCTCCCCGCCCTACAAGGCAGTTCTGCATAACCAAGGTTTCTTCTGAGGAGAGTGGTAATTAGAAAATACATTTGGCTGCAGATTTAGCCTTGTTTTTCAATGAGCTCTAACAGTAATAATGGTGACATCTTGATCTCCATCTGTCTTACTCCTGTGTCATTTCTCAATTGGTAATGAACTCACGGAAAAGAGAGGGGGTGTTGTTATTAATTGGCTCCCACAAACTCCAAGATGTTGCCAACATTTAAACATTGGGAAATTTCATATAAAGATCTCAGTTTCTGACTTTTACAAAACAAAAGGTTTGGCAAGACTGGTACCATATTTACACATACTATCCATCGGCTAAAGCTAAGAAATGAATGCTACCTTTAGATGGGGAATAAATGTCCCACTTTGCCATAGTCCCCACCACTCCATATTATACTACACTTAGACATTTAATTTAGCCATCTTGTCCTGGCATTTAAGTTTGTATTTCCTACTATAATCATATAAATGTCCTTTTTTAGAATGGTGATTTATTTCCTAAATTAGAATCTTCATTATTGGATAGAATGATCAATAAAATTTTGAAAACTGTTCGTGTGGAAGGTCCTGCTATCTATAAGGTTTAGCTACAAAGCTGTGTCATTGCATTCTAGTTCCTGACCTAAAACTACAGATCTCTGTTACTACACTCCACACACTTCTGGTCAACACAGACCTAGATCAATAATCTCTTCCCTAATTTTAGGTAAGGCTGCACCTGCCAGCTCAGAAAAATCCTATTTCAGTCCTACAGCAAAGAAATCCTGCATCTTTATCTTACATTTTGTATCTGAACATCATAAGGTTGTATCTTTCTGGCAAAAGCAAAATAGAGAATTGGAAAAATTATTGAACTAGTTCAAGCAGAACACATGTCAAATGACCCAGGTAATTTCCAGAAGAGCCAGTGTTTTCTCTGAATTAGAGTACTTGGAGAATTGCCCCAACCACCTGTATGGCTTAAGTCATGGAGACTGAGACTGTGTTTTCACAACTAAAATAACCATATTTGAATCAGCCATGAAGGCCTGTCTCAAAAACAGAATTTTGCTGCATCACTCGTGGATCAAATTACCCTTAACACAATCAGTTGTGGGGATAGTAAAACATATTAATTTGGCTGTCCTGAAGCAATTTAATCATATTACACAGATATGACTAACATTAAACTTATTCCCAGTTTCATTTTATAAGGTAGCAAAATGACTAGTCAATCAACCAGTTGTCTAACTCAAATGATACTAACAGCTGGTTTGACTTTTTTATTTAATTAATTGGCTGCAAGTTTGACTTTCCTTCATATACTCTTATGGTCTAGGTGCTACAGGCTAAGATTAAGCTCTGTTAATTATTTTTTCCTTTTTTGGAAACCAGCATTATTATTCTTCACATATGTAGGTTGGATGACTTCTAAATAAAGTTAAATTCCTCCCCTTGATTTCTCTCCATTGGCTCTTGCTTATGTCTTTTCTGTTTGGAAAGAGATCTCTTTTGGCTTACCTTCTGAAAATCTTTGAAACTGATTTTTTTGCAGGGTGAAGTATCTCCTAACCATCTGTTAGTGTTCCATACCTGGATTCCTGGCCACCGAGATATCATTAACTTTAGAAAATAAATGCAAAGTAAATATGACTAGATTTAAATCCAGGAACTTGAACAAGCACTATAGACAAGAGTGTCTGGCTGCATTTCTTGCTGTGAGTCAGAGCCAGAAGGTTCCCATTAAGGTGTATATGAATTGTATTACTCCATGCTGAAGTTTTTTCTATAACGTAATATTGTAAGGCAGCCAAGTTCTTCTAAGAATCTCATGGACCAATATTCAAAACATATCAGTATCTCATTAGAGCCTTCATTTGTAAAAAGCTTTACATTCTACTCGGCAAGCCATAGTTACACAGATATTTTGTTTTAGGGTAAAGTAAAACTGGTTTTAAATAACTTTATTACTTCCATTGTATTAGTAACTCTCAGGTTGTCACATTCATCTGGAATGAGTTGCCATGAAAAGGGGAGATAAATGCACAGAATTATGCATGCAGCATGCTTTGATATAGTTCAAAGTAAAAAGAGGGGTATTTTCAGGGAAAATTTGTTCTACACCCCCATCATGGTTCAAAACCACAGAATAAATCCCTCAAACTAAGTCATTTGGCAGGACAAAAACTATTCAAATAAGCACAAATCATCAGGGGAAAAAAAGCAACAAATACTCTCCTCAGCTTCAAACCCCTCTCTTTTCTTCGTACTCCTCTCATTTCAATGAACTCCTGAAGAACTTTAGGCAAATACATTTTGAAAAAGTGATAAATCCCCACAGATTTAGTAGTTGAAGAAAAGAGTTCACTGATAATCTCCCTCCCACATCTCCTCCTTAGTCTTCAAAAACCACTTCTTCAAATGATAACTTGTGAAGACATCCCTCATCATTGGGTCATCTCTCGCCCTAGTATGTCACCACTTTCAAAGATAAATGACCTGGCAAAGAGGATGAAACATACTGAGGTTCAAAAGCTCCCATGGAATGACAGTCCCAGCACTATAGCTGAATGATTTCTTGTCTTGTCTCTCGAAATCTGTTCTGTGTTGAAAGGACAACGATTGTTTTCTCGGTGCCAGAAGTGAGACCTGGAGAACCAGGGCTGATAGGGCTAGAGCCAAGGCTACAGTCATACATTTTCTATGAGAAATCAGACAAACAGACTCAAAAAAACCTCAATAAACCCTGATAGCACAAAACGAATAATGAATGTTGGTCTATTAAATCTTTAAAGAGTGTATTATTGAGGGGCTTTGAGGAAAGAATCAGATGTTCTCTAATGTCACTGAGAAAAAATTAAATGGCACCAAAATACATTAGAAGATAAGATAAGATTATATACTAAGCAAAACTCCACGACTGGGCAAGCATATTCTTTCAAATAGATCTTTAAAACTGAAATGGTAATAATTTCCTGTTCTAAGAAGGGTGTGAATGAAATTTCTTGCAGAATTTATGCATCATGTTCCCTGCTCTCCTTCTGCTCTTCCAACCTATTTCATGAAGTCTGACTGCTAACAGGAGACAAATAGGTGTGTCCTTGTCTGTCGCTCCTACCAACCATGGCTACATATTATCTGCTTATACATACACACCTGATTCTTCTAATAGATTGAAAGTTCCAACTCGATTTTGTCCTACTCAATTTTGCAAGATTATACTGTGGAGACATGTGTTATGAGAAGTTCGGTGTCTAAAGTCAACATGAAAGGCAAAAAATTTATATGTCAAATCATCCATGGAAATTTCTTAGAAAAGGACTATTTGGAGGCCATTTTTCATTAAATCCAATACGGCCAGATTTCCTCTGAAATTGGAACAGGTCAGTGTACCATTACGTATTTTATTTGTATAAAGCTTTACATTCTACTATTTTTTGGTTGACTACCAGTTAGCTTGTGATTAGGATCCATGTTATTTGAAAAATATAAACTCTAGAACCTCAATCAGAGGTAAGAGATATCTCAGCAATGAGAAGTACACAAAATCTGATACTGAATGAGGAAAAGAGAACATTCATGTCTGTTCTCTCATGTTCTCGTAGTCAGGATCTCATTAGGAAAACAGAAACCATGCTAGGTGTTTCAGACAGTGGTGATTTAATACAGGGGATAAATTACACAGTGATTGGAAGACTGAAAGAGCAAAAAAGGTTGCTAAGGTAACCCTGGTATCAGTAGCTTGGGAATAGTTGACATTCTGAGCTGGGAGAGCTAAAATGAAAAAATGATGTTTTCAGAGCCTGGGAGCTTGGGGAAGTGTCTCCACAGAGCAGATGCTCAGACCAACCAACCACCCCTCATACCACTGCTCTGCTGGTTCTGGGACCTCTGAGAGGATCATCATGATTGGCACTCGGACTCTGACAGGGAGCTCTAAGAGGAAGTGTGGCACAGTTGCTACCAGCACTTCTGAAGGGGCCACAGTAGAATTGGCACTAGAAAGGCTGAGATAAGCTGGAGGCTGGAGTCCTACTTAAGTGCTACTGCTGGAGAGAAACTACCAGAATTGAAAACAAGAAGAATATTCCTTCTGTTCTCCTATCACCTTCTAATCTCCTGCTAGTGACTCTGTTTGGGAGAACCTAACCAGAAGCCAGCCAACAAAGAAGCCTGGGGAATGAAGTTTGCACAGTCTCAGCTCCAGTGTCACAGAGCAGAATGAAAAAGCCTGGGCTCAAGGATGAGAGAAAATAGGTAAAATAGTCTCGGATGTATATTCACTGAGTAAAATAACAGGCAGAATTTTCCTTTTCTTTTACCACAGTGAAATGTATAGTAAGTTAAATGTATATATGACACGAATTCTCTTTTTCTTGTACCCATAGTTCATTAGCCCAATATTCTGTTTATAGCATGTGATTAAGGTACATAGTGAATGGATAAATGAATATCTTTTTGGGCACTGCAGGGATTTTTATTAGTTCTGTTTAACAGCCACTGAAAAATGATACTAAAGAAGATACACAGGAAACAACTTCTGCTATAGTCCACTGACATTGCAAATATACCGGCCTAAAAAGGTTCAATTAGTTTCTGCCCCTGGCTATATCTCCAACTCTCCACTTGCAATTTGCTATCAAAAAAATCTCTACTGCAGCCACACTTGCATAGCTTAAGAGTGACATCCAGTGGCTTATAACTTAATCACCTATTTTAATGCATCTGGAAATCTTATCAGCTCTCAATTATCGATATAAATAGAAAGGAGCATAATAGATAAAACCCTAAGCAGAAACCATAAGATTTACTTTGGGAAATTACTGAAGAAGATTGTTTGAGATCTCACACACACATTGGTTTGTATTTTTCCTTTCCTGAGCATATGCCTGCCATAATTCTAGTAGTGTCTGCTATAGGCATATGTTGATGGGCAGAGAAGGAAACTGGGGACAGGGAGATTGAACTGTTCTATATGTAACTCCCAAGGCCAGAAGTTCAACATTTGGGGCCCAAAACAGTATGAAAAAACTTGGCCTAGATCCAGGTTTGAACTAATATCTAAGGTGTTCAGTCGGGCAGCACAGCCTGTCTGCACAGGGTTCCAGGCAAATGCAGCATTTAGAACTGGACAGACTCCTCGGCTGTGGTCTCAGGGGATCAGCTCCTCAAGGAGAAGTCCAGGCCAGCAGGAACTTGAGGGATCAGCAAAATGTCAGGGCAGCAACTAAACCGCCTCAAGATCAGGATGGTGCTCCATTCCCAATGACACACTGCAGGAAGCTGAAGGTGATTTTTATTTGTGGCTTGGGAAGTCAAGCTCATTCTAATACAGACAATATTAAAAGAAAAAAAGGAACTCCATACATGTTTTAAATTCTCTTTCTTACAATGACAAAGAAACCAGTAACTCCATCATAATGTTGCACACTTAAGTTAAATAGAAATAGAAATCTTCTCATTGTTTAGATAAATCTTAGCCTGAAAGATACTACCATTTCAGAATTCACAGTGATTTGAATATGTTCTCTTACTTGAAAGAATTTAGCCCAGAAACCTCCTTCCCCATTTAATAATATTTTCCAGAGGAAACCCAGCAAAAAAAAAAAAAAAAGTATTTATTTGTAAATATGCAGCAGTGACTTCAAAGAAAATCTCAGTGGTAGCTGTAGTTAGAATTATTCAGACATCTCTTTGATTCTACTTGATTTGGAACCAGGAAACTAATAGTGAGTCATAAATATGATTAGCATAGCTCATGATGTCAACAGAGAAAAAGATTTGTTGTAGCTTTCTTCCATGTAATCACATCCCACAGGGAAGCAGGATATATTTTTCTAACTATAGGGTCTGAAGAAAAACAGTTCCCACAAAGTTTGCTTGCCTATTACATCAAAAGGATGAGCAGAGTTAGCCTCTCCTATAGAAACGTCCATGCGTTTTTTAAAAATATGTGGAAACTGCAAGGCAGAGCTATGAAAATCTAGTGACACTTATGACCTCAAAATGGTCTTCAGTGAGAATGTGCTGTCATGATGTCAATGCCAATGATAATGATGATCTTACCTTTTACCAGGACACTTGCTTGTTCCTGGGGAAAACAGGAGTTTTCAGCAATCAAATGGAGATAATTTCAAAGTCCAGCCTCTTAATGATAAGGTTTTAATTATCAGAGAAAAGGGCAATGCCTAAACTTAAATAGCAACTAGGTGATGTACATCTTTTGTTTTTTTCAATTAATCTGGCCTCGCAATGTCTAGATAGCCAAGAGAGTGTAAGGTAGGTATTCCGATAAAGATAGAAATTTCTTTCTTAGTATTTTGTGTAGTGGTTTCTTTTTTTCCAAAAATGTTTTTTTCTAGGACATTAGCTTTTAATAGAAAACAGAGTGTGTATCTCAAATGTAATCAATAAATGCAAGAATGTTCACTTACTCCCTCTAGCCTACTGTCCATAGCAAAGCTGTCTTTGTTTACTTAACCTTGGGCATTCTCCTATCAAAAAGGAGACTATAAGAGCTGAAGTAAATCTGAGAAATGCTCCAGAACTCAAAATTCTTTTGTGGCTTATTCTGTGTGATGGCAGAACTAGTGATAACAGAAGGCGCTATTTTCAGGAGACCCCTCAATTCCATTAGCTCCATCTCCACTGATGGCTCAGGCCTGACTGCTGCTCATTGTGCTGCACAGCTCACCAGCAGACTCTCCCCCTTCAGCAGGGAGATCTGTCTTCATTGACCACCAGCTCATATAGGTGGAGGATAATTTCAAGGGAGAGGCTCATAAGAATCTGAGAAAAGGTCAAAGTTATCTTTCAGGAATTGACTTTAACTCAATGATAAGACTTATATTAGTTTGTCTTTGTGGAGAGTGAAAAAGGTCATTATTTAGACAAGAAATGGAGAGTTAAATTTTTTTTTAAATGTGTCTGACTAAGGGAATTGTGTGGTGTACATAAAAATGAAGGGAGGTTTGTAACTGAATTCCTCTTAAACACCTGATTTAGACTTTCTACCATCAGTTTACATAAGAGGAAAGGAATAAAATACAATACCAAATATGTATTAAGGGCCCAGTGGAGCATAGATTGCTTTGAGGTATAAACATAAAGAATATTGGTCAGGAAAGTAGAATATAATTCTGCCAAGAAGCACAGCCTATGACCTCAAATTCTGTCTTATCTGGAAATTATAAGAGACAGGCCCTTTGCTTAACCAGGTGGGGCCCTCTCATGTAGTTCCTAAGAGAGAGAAGGATTCATATTAAATATGATTTCTTAGTCTCCATATCATATCCCCTACTCACTCCATGCCCAGGGCACTCAGATGTAAACCCTTGCTTGCATTTCCAGTAAATCAAGGCAAAGATAAGTGATCACTCAGAAACTCCAACTCTCTGGACTCAGTCAAAGCTCCCATATAATGAGACACTTAAATGTGTGACCTTGGATGAATGATATCTATGTTGAGTGTTCAATATTGTTTAGAAAGTGAATATGGTATAGTGGAGAGAAAGGTGGCAAGACTAGTAAGTAAAAGTAAAGAGTTAACTTAGAAAATTTAAGGGAAAAAAAGAGTATAGGCTGATGAGACCTTCAAATAAACAAACCCCAACACCCCCCAAAAAGGCAGAGAACATGTTTATATTCTTGTGACCACAAGAATAAGCATAACTAAGAGCATTTACAGTCCAAACAACCAAAAAGATTTGAGGAGGTCTCAATGAGATGGAACTCAGGTCCCCACTCACAATCCCCTAGGCAAAGGGACCTCTTCCACATGCTAATTGCATCATTATGAGACAAGTCAAACGCAAATGAAACAAACAGTGATTTGGGACAGAATAACTTGTAAACTAGGCAATCTTCCTTGGTGACAGATCAGGGGAAGAGTTTCAGAGGGTCTGTGAAGCAAAGGATGAGATTACATATAGGTTGGAGAGTGCAGACATTTCTAAAATCCTACAGATGTACTATCATAGCTTGCTCTAAATTTAGTCATGGCTAGGATCAATAATAAACCAAATGCAACAGGTCTCCTCTTGCCTGATCGATTACATTTTAAATGTACATGCCTTTTGACCCAGAGAGTACATTTTTAGGACACTATGTCACAAATATTTGCATATGCACACAAAGGTAAACAGGGATTTTTCAATGCAACATTGTTTATAATAATCTAAAATTGGAATAACCTAGATGTCCATGAATAGGGAATGCTAAATATTATATTTTAAAAAAAGAATAATATACTAGGAGCAAAGTGTAGTGGTTGGAACAAAGTCTCCAGAATCAGGCTGCTTGGGTACATATCTCAGCTCTACTGCTTACCAGCTAGGTGACCCTGGCCAAATTGCTTTGCTTCTCAGTGACTTATTTCCCCCAGTAGTGAAAAGAAGATGACAATATTTCCTTCTTTGTAGGGCTATTGTGAGAATTAAATGAGATACCACTCTAAAGAGTCAAAACATTGTCTGGTACTTAGAAGGTACTCAATCCATGTTAACATGATTCTCATTTTGAATACATGATTATACTGTATTTAAAAAGAATATGATCCAGCTGTAACTCCTGCCATAGAAAACTGCAAAATATACTGCAAGGTTAAAAAGAAAAGGTTGTAGAACAATATGTCAAAGATGGTTTTATTAACTTTTTAAGTGTATATAAATGCATAGAGTGGAAGGACCAGCCAATAGTAACACTTATCTCTAGAGAAAGAATTGAATTGGATGGAAGGAGGAACTGTAAGGAGATCTTTCTTTCTGTCTGTATTTCTGCACTTGGGTAATTGTTTTACAATCACAGATTTATATATCACTTATGTACTTTTGAAAATATAATAAGTTGACAAGTTAATGAGCAATAAGAACAGTGAAAACAATTCTGAACAAGTGAATGTAGTGTTTTCGCAATCTGAGTTTCCAAGGAAAAAGGAAGTATGCCTTCTCAGTCTATGGTCACAGGTCTAACACAAGGACAGGACTAGGATATGGCAAGTGAGGTGGCCAATGGAAAAAAAACTGAAGGAGACGCTCACTTTTAGGGCCACGACTTGCACAATCTGCAGGCCTGGCCCTGGTCTAACACTGCACTGAAAACATCCTCAAAGTCAAAGGGTCTGCTTCTTAGCAGCCAGTATTGCACAAAGCCAATGTCCTGGAATATATATTACAGACTTCTTTCTCTCTCCACCCTCATTTTAAAGAAAAAAATAATAACTTAATTGATTTTTAAACCATTTATTTTTAACATCTGGAGTTTAAGTCTAATGTATCCCAGGTGCCGACTGAACAAAAGTCCCATCCTCTTCCTAGCTACTCACTCCTCCTTTTGAGAATGTCATCCTGACAAAACGGAGATTATGTGGATGGGTGGGCGGGGGTGAGAGGGAAGTTTTCATGAGTCTTTTTAAATGCTTTAATACTAAGCTTTGGACTCTCAAATGATGTGACAGGGAATTCACCCTCTTCTTTGGTTAGTGGACATCAGCATAATCATTTGTAAGAAAGCTAGGGTTAGGAATGCAGTATAACAAATTTGTTATTTTTTGAACAATGACCCAGGGTTAGAGAAGAATATGAAAGATTAAGCTCAGAGCTCTTAGGATGGGGGGCATTTTAAAAACATACTTTTATTATTACATTTACCTTCTCTATTATTTCATTAGTCATATATTTTCCTATTATCTTAGAGTAGTTTTCATGGAAATCATCATATTCATTCTTAAGGTATTCGATCTAATATAAATGAGTACTTTCACAATTTTTCAAAAAATTCAAGAATGTTACAACACTTTAACTCCATTTACCTCCCTCTTGCCTTTGGTCAGATACATAGTACCCCTTTAGAGATATATGCTCCTTTTCATATTGGGTTGCTTTTTCTCCTTGTTGATCTATGGAAACTTTTTTATTCTTAATATTCTGGATATTACTCTTTCTTCAGTTTTACATATTGCAAACATTTTCTCCTACGCTATGCTTTATTTTTTTATAAAACAGTTTTCTTGAAGTATAATCAACATATAATAAACTGCACATATTTAACATGTACAATTTGATGAGTTTTGACATATCTATACACCTGTAAAACCATCATCACAATCAAGGTACTGAACACATGAATCATCTCCAAAAGTTTCTTCAAGCCCCTGTGTAATCTGTCCCCTGTCAGACTCCTCCTTCCTACTCCCATCTTCAGTCAGCCAATGGTCTGCTTTCTGTCTCTACAGACTACTTTGCATTTTCTAGAATTTTACATGAAAGGAATCATACAATATGTACTCTTTTCCCTGGCTTTTTTACTTAATTATTTTTGAGATTTACCCATGTTGTGGCCTCATTCCTTTTCACTGTTTTTTTCTGTGTAGTATCCCATTGTATAGACATACAAATATATTCATGTGTTGATAGACATTTGGGTTGCTAATACTTGGTATTAGCAGCCTTTTTAAATTTTATCCATTCTAGTGGATATGAAGTGATATCTTATTCTAGTTTACATTTCCATGATGACTAAAGTTATTGAACACCTTTTTGTCTCCTTATTAACTAGTGTTTGTTTGCATCTTTTGCCTATTTTTAATTGGATCATTTGCCTTCTTATCATCGAACTGTAAGAGTTCTTTGTATATTCTTATACAACTCCTTTATCATACAAATACATAGTATCTTTTGCCCAGTCTGTGACTTGTCTTTCAAAGAAAAGTGTTGTGTTCTGTTTTTCCTGCATATTTAGAAGCAGCAAAGCATGCTCTAAGGTTTGAGTAAATTCCAGAATCTGAGCTCAAGTGTTTATGCTATTATTTGAACAAGAATAATTACCCTCTGTGTTTCCATCAGTAAAGTATTTACACAACACCTCCCTGATGTCAACTAAATATTGCCTAAGACAGCACAAAAGGCCCTTACTTCACTGTCATAAAGTTGTTGGCTTTATAATACAAGCCTCTCAAAAGTAGAGAGGTTGTCATGGTGAAAATCTGAAATTGATTTAAAGTTCACAAGTTATCAGTTCTAATTAATAATGTGAGCTCATCCTTCCCAAGACAGTTTCAGAGACAATGAGAAAGCAATGACATTGAACTTGCTACACTTAACTTCTACTTATGCTTTTAGTTACATGAGGCCTGTGTGAAAGCAATTTATTTTGTTACCAGGATCCTGCAAATTTTCATCTGTAACATCGCTGATTTCATATCTGGTCCTTCACATGATTATCCTTCTAAATTTAGTCAGTGTCCAAAAATGTACCTCCAAGAAGCCTACTAAAAGTATCTGCTCTCTAGCATCAATTGCAATACAACAGAAGGATGGGAATCAGGAGAGAGAGCAAGGTGAGAGCAACGTTGCCCTCTAGAGACTGAGTTCTACAAGAAAGAGCAAGAAAACACTGAGGAAGGCTCAAAAACACCCCAAGGAGAAAAATCCGCTTTAATGGAAGACACAAATCCATTTTTCTGTAGTAACATCGGAGCAGGGTAATATTTTGAATTGTAATAGTAACTGGCATGGTTTTACCTCCCTCTAGCCTTCCTTTGCTGGCAGTCACTGCCCACAGGGTAGGTGTCTAAAAGCAAAACTGAAAATATTAACAAAAGAATTGATCTCTTGGCTTTTGAGCCAAGGGCTAGACCTAAAAAACAAAGTGAGTTTTTCCCTCCCCACTTCCACACTCTTCTACCTCCTCTCCCTTCATGAACTCTGACAAGATAACAATTCTGAGCTGATATTCTCAATTAAAGGAGATAAAGATCTATGATGACTCAATGCAGTTAGTGATTCCAAATTGGATCTTAGATTATAAAGGGAAAGAAATCTATAAAGGACATTGCTGAGGTGATTGGAAATGTTTAGATACAGATGTATATTAGTAATACTAGTAAAAGTATTGTGTCAATATTAAATTCCCAATGTGATAACATAGAAGAATGGGTTATTCTTGGGAGGAGGAACATAGTGAAATATCTCAAAGTTAAACAGCATGAGGTAGGCAACTAATTCTCCACTGGTTTAGGAAAAAGTGTGTGTGTGTGTGTGTGTGTGTGTGTGTGTGTGTGTGTGTGTGTGTGTACTCATATAGACAGAGATAAAGCAATCCAAATAAAGTATCTAAATAATAGGTACATTGATGTTCATTAGATTACTCTTACAACTTTCTGAAGGTTGAGTCTTTCAAAATTAACACACTTTTTGAAATAGAAGAAAAGAGAATCAGAAAGGAAAGTAAAATAGTGAGATGTTGATTAGGGGCTCTTAGCAAAGGGGCTAATGGTTGCTGCAGAAGAGGAAATGATACAACGCTCGGATGTGACAGGAGAGGGGACTTGTACCCCACTTCCACTTGGATTCCTGGGAGATGCTGGCTTTGCCTGGAGGAATAAGACTAAGAGGACTGCGAGGAGTGTTGAGGGACAAGAGGGCTCAAGACCACCAACCACATTACCCAAGACAGTGCAAAGCAACTGAGCTTTGCATCATTTAGAGTGCCTCAGAGAGATCTGTACATTGTCTGCAGTGGGCTTGTCTCCCTGATGCCATGATTCCATCTGCCACTCTAGGAAGAAGGATGGAGAAAAAGAAACTCTCAACTTACTGAGTTTAAACCTGGAAAGATTGAGTTTACACACAAGTGACTAACTTTATGTTTTATGCCACTCAACAGAATGGGGTTTGACACTGAGATGAGGGTTAGTGCTTTAAAAAAAATGGAGTGTTACATTTCTTGTACACCTGTGTTTCTATGGCCTGAGGGTCTATACCCATAACAACACTTTCTCTCTAATAAACAGATATTGCTTGGAGGTTGGTAACGTATTCCAATCTTTGGACACTGGTAATTTAATCTGCGTTCTGTTCCCAAGGAACCTCTGCGATCAGTATTAATGAACTGGGGCAAAAAGAGAGGAGAAGGTGATTTCACATTTATGAATATCAAATATGAGGACTCAGCTTTTTGCCTTCCAACAACCAAATTCCTCTTCTGGGAAGTGCTTCTTTGTTAAAATGACAAACACTTTTAAAGTAATAAATACTTTTAAAAACTAGTGTGTGGGAAGGCTTTCTAAAATCAAAATCCAATTTTAGTGATTACACAGTTGTTTCTTTAGCTCAGGCAAAGCACCTTGTATACTCATAGAATTTTGGAAGAATTTACAGCTACAATTATCAGCTTAAATTGTTTTAAATGTCAGCCCTCAGGAAAAAAAAAAACAGAAATATTCTTTATAGTCTGTGTCATTAAGCTAGATTTTTACTTGGCAGTGCTCAAGGTGGGGATTGTTGCAACATTAAAATAACAATCTCTTCTCTGCAGGTTTTTAATACCTTGGGAATTCAAAGATCAAGTTGCCTGGAGACCCCATGGAATTTGCAGAAAAAGCAAATTCTAATCTTGACATCTGTAATTAATGTTTTATCTTACTCTGAAAATTCAGTTTGCTGGCAGCTTAGATCCTCTCTGGAGCTGAATAGTGTTCTTGCTACACCACATCCCACACAACTCTCCATCCCGAGAGTGTTAGGGTACTTTGGCACTCTCTGCCAGCTCTTTTCTGATGGGCATAGTGTTAAGCTCTTGCTCTTGTTATGTAGTGATTGCAGATGTTTAGGTTTCTTTTCAATCAAGCTCTCTGCAGGTTCGCCAAGCAAAGCTAATGCTGGCCTGGTTTCAGTACTTTTTATATTGGGTCTCAGACCAATGTGTATGTATGCCTAGAGCACAGGATCAGTTGTAACTTGTGAAAATATCTATATAACATATTATGCAGTGAAATGTGAAAATATCTGTATAATTCTGGCACAAATTTAAAAATATATTCTTTCCTCATAACCCAGACCATTGGCCACTCAGGCAAAAGCTAGTTATATGACTCTGACTTACATGTACACACACACACACACACACACACACACACACACACACACACGTGTGAATTTTAATGAAATTAAGGCATGTGATAGTTTCAATTACGCCAATATTTCCCCACATATTTATACTGTAACTCTTTGGAATGAAGTGCACTAGTACTTGGCTAACACACAGATTAATACAATCACCAAAATTGAAAAAAGAGAATCCATCTTCCATCTCACTCTTAAAAGACAATTTCTTGAATAAGTAGCCAGAGTAGTTAGAGACAACATCATAGTCATCCTTTTATTCATTCAAAAGTATATATTGAACTCCTATTCTGAGGCCTACCATCCTCACTGAGGATGCCACAGTAAACAAGACAAATTGGGTCCCACTGCCTCTGATATAACATGCTAGTGAGAGGAGAGATACTTTGAACAAGAAACAAAGTTAATATAATACTGGTCAGATTATTTTAGTTTCTTCTAGGTTCTAGAAACTAAAATAGAGTGATCTCAGGCTGTAAGGCTGCCTCAGGTTGAGAGATCAAGGAACATTCCACTGGAGGTGACTTTGGAGCTGAGAGCTTACTCACAGGTGTTTAGGATATAGCTCTATCTTCTGATTTTTGGGGTCATTTTATAGCTTGGCCATGAGAAAAAGATCTCGTTGGTTCACATTAAAATGTAGTTATTAGAATAAACATCTGTGGTTCTATATTATATCTTTAGTGTTCACCTTCTCCTTTGTTAAGCTTCATTTAAAATTAATATTATACTTCCAGAATCTACTTTGGAAATATAAGTGGCAAGTGCAGACCCATTAGCTGTGAGTGATACAGAAACTCCAAAAAGATGTTCCAGCAGAGGCTGAGTTGGCCTTTTAGACAAAAATAATGAGTTCATCGCTGTGCTGGCTGCCATAGCCTTGTACATCTAAACCTCCATCAGTGACCAAAATCATCCAACAAAATGACTTTTAAGTGCTTATGAAGAAGAATAGCTACCAACACTCAGGCAAGCATTCTTCCATTCATATCTTCTGCAAATTCATCAGCCAGCAGTCCCCATGCTCAGGGTAAGGAGCAAACATATTTCTTGTCAGGCAGTTTATCCATTGAGATACAGTAGGATGTTCATGTCTATCATCTTGTACATCATGACTTATGACTTACAACTTGTAGTCAACAGTAAAGCCACCTGAAGGCACTGCCATGCTAAGTTCTAAAGATGTTTATAAAAGAAAATAACCACTATTTGGATAACCTTGTGATAATCACTCTCCCTAAATATTATTTTTTGTATGTAAAAAAAAAAAATTAACCAGATGAACTCTAATTCTAATTCACTTCTAATTTCAGTAGTCTTTAGGGATTCCATGAAAATGATTCGAACAATATTTCTATGGAAGATAAGATAGAAAACACTTTTATATCCAAGAAAGAATAATCCCTGAGCATTGGAAATATGTTTGGCTGCAACTAATAAAAGTTACCAGTGGCTTAAACAAACAAGTTATTTTTTTTTTCCCAATGAAACAAGAAGTCTGAAGGTAAGTGTCAACTGGCTTTGGTTCTGCAGCACCACATGTGAAATCAGACTATTTTTTGATCCTTCCCTCGCTTGTAGTCTCAAGTTCACAAAATGGCTGCTACAACTGCAAAAATCGTACTCTCACAATTGGCTGAACAGACTGGAGGAGTGGGGAGCAGTGCAAGTTAGGTCTGATCTTTCTAACAGGAAAATAAAGAAATAGATCCCTTCAATGGCTCTAGGGTCAGCCAAGCAGCCATGCCTATTACAATCATTTCAGTATTATATCTTCATATCCCTACATATCTCCTTAATTATAACTCCCAGGATAGTTATAGAGTTTTTACTAATATGTAGATGTGGAACTGACATTAAATTATTAAATAATTGAAATTTAGGAAGGTACTGACTTGTAGAAAACGTTAGCAGGGAAAACCAATACCAATTGAGTCAAACAGGAATTCCTCAACATTTGTCAAAACAAATTAAGACTAAGAGTTGTCTGGTTTTTTAAAAAAATATCTTTTCTAATTGTAAAAGAAACACAAGCTTATTAAATAAGAATGTTAGATTGTTAGGAATTATAAAGGAAGAAAGTGAAAGCCATATAAAAGTAACCCCTGAAATAATATACTTTGAATATGCCCTTTCGAATGTTTTTCTAAGCGTTCGACATATATTGTTCCTTCTCCCACTCCATTCTTACTATAACTCTTCTGATATCTACTTTGCTTTACTGAATATATCCTTGTCTCCTTTCCATATAATTGCTATATTTATATAAATATAATTGTTATATTTCCTATGTAGCAGTTAAAGAGTACAGACTCAAGCCAGACTGCCCAGATGTCACCCCCAACTTTACCACTTAGGAGCTGCATAAACTTGGGCAAGCTACTTGACCTCTTTGTGCCAAGTCATGTGGAAGCATCCACCATGGTCAGGTGTGGCTGCTGAGGTTCTGCAGAGGAGCTGTCAAGTTCCTGTGCATTCTACAGCCCAGATCTTGGACTAAAGGAAGATCTGGGGTGGGAGTGGGAAGAATGAACTAGAAGCTTTGAAAGCCCTTGAAACACAATGGACTAAACCAAGCACTGGTCAAGAAGCTTTCAGACTCTAAACCTGAAATCTAACCAGAAACACATACCACAGTTCCTCCTCATTCACCAGGAGCTGCAACAGCAATAGCAGTGGAAACAAACACCTGGCCAACAGTCATAACGGCTTCTTTGGCAGTTAGAGTTGACCACACAGCCCTGGAGATTCAAGGAAGGGTCTTTTTACCCAAAGTCAGAGTTTCTTAACTGTATCCACGCACAACTGGTCCATGAGACCCCATAATATAAGCACACTTGTGTGTGTGTTTTTGTGTGAGTGTGTGTTTGTGTGTAGGGTGATTTATGTACATATGTATTTTATTTCTAGGAAGAAGTCCTAGAGCTTTTATCAGACTCTCAAAAGAGACTGTGACCCAATAAAGCTTACATCAAGAATCAGCATCCCTTGGACCTTAAGCTGGAATATCTAATTCAGTCACAGAAGGCTCATAGTTAGAATGAATGTCACGGAATAGTATTTCCACACTGACACTTGCTCAGAGGTATAAAATGTCTTATGGCTTGTAAGTTCAGTCTCCTGATAAGGATGGTAAAAACTTCATGTTTATGTATGAAGACCTGTATTAGGCACTTTAAAAAACACATCACTGTGTTAGATATCTATTGCTTCATAATAAACCATCCAAAACTAAGTAGTGTTATTTATTCACAGTTTGGTAAGGTCAGCAACTTGGATGGGGCTCAGATGAACAGTTTTTTTATCAATTACAAGGCCTATGTTTGGAATCCAACAACATTACTTTTACCAAATTCATGAGTCAAGGTATTTTGCAAGACCAGAAACAGACTCCACCTCCTAATAGGAGGAGCTACAAGTCACATCGCAAAGGGGCTGCACACAGAAGAATCAGTGTGGCCATCCTGCAAAAAATCTACTACTTCTGCATGCTGAAGAGTTGTGCTTAAAATAATATGATGTCTGAAATTTGTTTGAAAAGTCCCAGAAAAAAATTGATGGGGCAATAGTTGAAACGAAAATGGTAAAAAGTAATAATTGTTAAAACTTGATGATGGGCACGTTGGGTTATTTACATTAGTCTGTAGCATTTCTTTTGGGTCCTTTCTTTGGATTTCCATATTTCTGCTTAAGTTGCCCATCTCTTCTTCCATGCTATCTACTTCATCCATGAGAGCCTGTAGCATATTAATCACAGTTGTTTTAAATTCTCAGTCTGAAAAGTCCAACATCTCTGCCATGTCTGGTTCTGATGCTTGCTCTGTCTCTTCAAGTTGTGGTGCTTTTTGTTTTGTTTTGCTTTTTTTTACTGTTGGTATGTCCTGTAATTTTTTTCTTGACAGCCAGACACAATGTACCAGTTTAAAAGTACTGCTGTAAATAGACCTTTAGTAATGTGGTGGTGAGGTGTGGGGAAGGGGAAGAGCTCCACAACTCTATGATTAGGTTTTTTGTTTGTGGGCTTATGTCTCTGGACTGTACACTTCACAAGCGTCTCTCAGTTTTTATCTCCTACTTAGGTGGGACAAAATGGCTAGAGCTAGCTGAAGTTGAGTATTCCCCATCCCCAGGTCAATTAAGCTCTGATAATATCCCAATAGGTTAGGCTCTGGTTAACTAGTTTCTCTTAAGTCAGGCCTTGTTAAGAAGAACAGAGTACTCTTGTCTTATTTCAAAATGGTTCTTTTCTCTTCCAATTTTTTCTCCAATATTTACTGTGGAAACCTGAAGGCAAATCGCACAATGTTGTGGGCCTCTCCTTATGCCTGGGTCCCCCTGGAGTTTTTAACTCAGACTTGTTCATACTGAACCTCCAGCAATTCATTAATTACAGCTCAGGTTTTCCTTTCGGCTCCCGAGTCTGCTCCAAGAAGCTGTGCCTCCCTGTGAATACCCCAGTCTTGGGGTCAACGGTTTGCCCTATGTCCTGCCTTTGCCAACAGATACCAGAAGAGTGGTTCATTTTTCAGTTCAGCTTTTTACTTGCTTGGACATTGTGTGGCTTCTAAGCTCCTTACGTGCAGAAATGGAAACTGAAGTCACATTAGTTTCTACTTTCATGTGTGTAATTTTTTACATAAAAAATTTAAAATTAAATTACCAAAACACGTGCTCTCAATCCTTACAATAATTCTCTTCTACTCTTTTACATATAAGGACAATGAGCTAGGGGCAGCCCTGTGACTGGCCTTTGCTAAGGTTCCACATTTAGTAATAACGGCTAATATTTTCTAAGACATAAAATGTGCCAGCATCTTTCCAATCACATTGCATATCATCTCTCTCTTAATCTTCATAGCACAATGCACCAGGTGGTCTTACTATCTCCTTTCTGAGATGAGAAAAAAGAAACACTAGGAGGTTGCCCAGGAGGTTACACAGAATAAGTGAATAAAACAGGACATGGATCCAAGAAATGTGGCTACAAAGTCTCCATTCTTAGACTACTCCCTGTAAAGAAGTAAAGCTGAAATGAGAGTCAAGGTTTGTGTCTCCGGTGGTCAGACTGGGACTTTCAAAGCTGGGTGCTTTACCCAGTCATGTTGTTTTGGTCCATTGACTGAGTTTCTCCCTGCCAAATTTTCACTTCATGCTACAATTAACACCCATACTCAGTCAGGAATCCAGCTAAATTGCACAGTCCATTTCCTACTAGGGGCACTCCCCGATTTTCTTGTACAAAATAATGTGATGTGCCTGCAAGTGCTTAATAAAGGATAAAGTAGTATGAAAAGTCCACTCATCCTCCAAGTTAAGTAGCATTTTAAACCAACAATTATTTGAAAGTTATTTTTAAAGACTTTCAGTAGAAGCCAAAACTTGTATTAAGTTCCCCTTCAGAATTTTCCTCACCAGCATCTGCAACTGTAAACATGTTTTGTTTTATACCCTTGTCACTGCAGGGCGAGAAGCAAGAAGACTTGCAAGTGAGAGGGAATTTTGACAATGAAAGTTTGTTTCCAGGAATGACCTAAGAAGAAGTGCATGGAGCAGCCTGGGATTTTTCAATTACTCTTCTTTCTAAGCTGAGATGCTCTTGTCACTTCTAAGTACTCCCCTGTCTGGATGTCAGAGTCTGTCATCCCAGCCTGAAGCCATAGCTCATCACTCCTGACTATGAGGAAGTGAGAACGTGTTAATTTACCAAAATATTTAGTGGGGAAACAAAAAGGAAGGGACTTCATGCCTATGTCATGTGAAGTGTCACTAGACCTTGCCTGAAGGGATCTTTTGTTAGACTCCATCAGCAGCAGCAGTGCCACATCTCAACTGTAACAGGAAGGTCTACAGATGCAGATTAGGGAGAAGTGTATGATCTATGTGTGCGTGTGAAAGTTGATTTAAAAGAGGTCATAACTTGTCTAAATGTACCAAAACTTTAAAAAGGGAGCAGTCCTACTAAGAGTTAACTGCTGATATAAAAATTTTATTGAGATTCAAAATTAAAATTGTTTCTCTGGGATCCTAAAATATCCTTTTGTAAATCGGGTTGTGCCCCTTCCATGATGAAGGGAAAGAAAGTAAAATAGTGCCTTCATCACAAACACAAAACGTTGAATCTACTTGTCAATAGTATTCCCCAAGCAGCTCAGCTTTGCATTAAAGGGCTGAGGACATTAATTGATTCATCAGCACTGGGTTATGCAATGTTCTCTGATGACTCACCTTCTCAGAAAATAAAAATTAAGAAGCATGAGAAAGTAGAGTGAGCCATATGTAAAAACTTAATATTTGCAAAATACAGAGAGAGAAAAGAAAGAAGAAAGAAGACACAAAGAGACAGAGAAAAGAGAGAGAGGAGACAGAGAGGCAGGCTCCTTACAGACGAGCTCCTTAATCACCCAGGTCTCAAACTCAGTCAATTACAATAACACATAAAACAGTCAAATATTCAATAAAAACACAGTCAGAACTTGACCTGAATACTCATAGGTACATTGTATGTATCATGTTTCCTGGAAACAGGAGTAGTAAAAACAGATTATTTATAAAGAAGTATTTTCTCTCTCCATCCAAGTAAACTCTTCCCCTGGTAACCATACAGCTGTTACAGTAGTCTTTGGGAGAGAGGCTGTGTGCTAACTTTCCATCCTTTTAAGTTCCCTAAAACTAGACAAAGGTTAATAAAAATTCAAATTCTCCTTTGCTTTCAGAATTTCTGAGAAAATACAAGTCCATACTAGAAAACTGGGCTAAGTCAATTAGCCAGATACTCTGAAGGGATCATAATTGAGAGAGCTGGAACTGCTGGATTCTTAATTTTAAAGTCAGTGTTACTTAGCTTGGAATGTGCTCTAGGTCACAGCCCTCAGCATATGCCCCTTACAATCATGGCCACCATTTTTCTTTCACTGTGGGAAAGTGTCAAAGCCTTTCTCTTTGTGTGTGCATATTTGAGTAACAGGAAATGGTCTTTACATTCCACTCACAGGAATGAATGAGGTGTGAGAACATTTTAATTTCACATAAATGCTTCATGTCTTTATCAGACTGGATTTGCCTTTGTTTCCTTTATGTAACTGTTTTAAAAACTCTAACAATTATGAAAGTGATACAGATTCATTGTGGAAAATTTGGAACACAGATTATGAAAGAAAAGAAGTGGAGAAAGCCATCTAAAGTCATTCTAAGAAAACTAATGTTAGCATTTCCT
Source organism: Pteropus medius (assembly GCF_902729225.1). Taxonomy (NCBI): domain Eukaryota; kingdom Metazoa; phylum Chordata; class Mammalia; order Chiroptera; family Pteropodidae; genus Pteropus; species Pteropus medius. The sequence goes on from NW_024340699.1 coordinate 8,884,208, forward strand.
ATTTTTTGAAAGCCTTTTCAATTAAAATTTGGATTATAAATTCTTTATTATTAAGGGTCATCCTAATAAATTCAATAAAAGTACCTATGAAATAATTTATAATTTCATCATATATAATTCTGATAATTATACATATGCTGTTATGACAATGTTATCACTTTTATTATAAATAATGTTTATTACAATAAACAATAAACAATAATAAAAACAGAAAAAAACTGAAACTATACCTACATAATTAGAGGTGATTAAAGATAATAGAAATAACACTGGCTTTGGTTAAAATCAAAGAGATGGGTTTGGGTCCCAGCTCTGACACTAATTTATAGTGTGATTAAGAATTACCTCTCTTACGTTCAGTTTTATCTGTATAATGAAGGGGTCAAATTTTATCCTTAAGGTCCCTTCTTGTGTTAAAGTTGTCTGATATTAGGTGGAGTAGAATCAACAGTTGAGCATTTCTTTGCTAGATTTTAACCGTACAGGCAACCATATCTGAATACTCGCATTACTAATTTGTTTTCCATTTATAGTTAAGCTTATCCAGATGATCACCTTAATTCTCCATCAATGAAAACACAGCCCAGGAAGTCAAAGTAAGAGTTATTCTGCTAATCATAAATTCATTCATGCTCTAAGCAGACTAAATTGAAATAGGACAAAAATGACATTTAGAGCTATAATATAGTCAAGTTCCTTCCTCAAGCAAAGTATCAGATAATATATAACAAAATTAAGATCTCCATTTGTATAAAAGAGATGAATCATAGAATCAGCTTGGAGGACACTGGAGCGATAACATAACCTAATCGTGCCTCATGTTTTGTATGGCAAATTAAAATGCACATAGAAACCATACATACAGGTAATGAGTCTCTTTATATCTGATCCATTTCAAACCCAATGACGTGACAGGGGTTGTGGTGAACTGGAAAACGTGTGCCCAGTATAAAATACAAAGATCCACCAAGTTACTGGCATGAGGAGTATGGGCACAGCAGAGCCAAACTTGATTTTTCAGGAGAAACCAGCAATCCATATTTGTGTGTATTGTGTGTGTGTGTGTGTGTGTGTGTGTGTGTGTGTGTGTGTGAAAATTCCCAAGTTTCTAATTTTGGCTCAAAGTTTTTTCTTCACTCTGTGGCCAAACAGCATAATGGTGGGCCAACAATTTGCAAATCTCCAACTTGTATGGAAAACTTGACTTCCTACATTTTCTGGAATGCATGTCATATTGCCATGCTACTGAGCATTCGGGCTTTAAAAAGTGAAAGACCAGGACAACCATCAGGGGAAGGGAGGAGAGCCTGATCTAGATGGCCATAAAACAAGCTCAACATTTAGACCCATCGAGATCAATTTTGGAGGTATTTTCTCCAAATAGCTATATATTTTCTCACCTGTAAATAAAATAGCTGTTATGATTGGATTGTTTTGTCTATAGGTGAATAAACAGTCAACTCTTTGGTTTCAAGAGTTAGCATCTTAAAATATGTTAATTTTTTAAATGAACTTAGAAAAAAGTCTATTAACAATGTAAGCAATTTCTTTGAATTCAGTTTGAACAACAACATTATCCTGAAGCCTCTGATCCTCTCCACCTCCACCTCCAGCCATGAGAAAGAAGAGGGCATCAGGAAGATATTCCACTGCTTTGCTTATGTGCTGAATATTAGAACACTTGCCTCTCCTTCTCATTCCTATAAAAACATCTGTGCAAAGTGGGCCCAGCTGGCTTGCAAATATGTTCCATGATGCAGGCTAGGGTCCAGCCCTTTCCTATCATCCTTTGTCTTGTCTCCTTTCTGCCAGTATGCATTTCCCTTTTAAACTTCTAATGCTCAGTGAAAAAAATCAATGTTAACAGATTAAAAGTTAATGCACTTCACCTGTTTCACCTCCTTCCATTAGTAAACTTGAACCAGCAAGGGTATTTCACATATTACCTGTCTATCTCCTCCATGGAGGAAATTATGAGTGGTGCTCAAGAGTTGTTCATCAAAATGCCAGGCTCTTATTTAGTAAAATCATTACAACACCTGCTTTCTGGGAATTATCATGAACTCTCACTACTTTTCCCTTTGTATAGGGCCTGCTATTAGCCAAAAAATACACCCACCCACAACTTTTATATATAGTTCAAGGCCTATTTGGGATGGTGAAGAGGAAGGAAATTTCAGGAATCAGCTGGTGGTAAACAGTCCTTAGAAGATGAGGCTGAAAGGCATCCAGACTGCTTGAGAAGGAAGCCTCTTGAGATTAGGGGGTTCTTACAGACTGTCAGGGACTTCCGAAGTTTCCACTAGTTCAGACTCAGTAAGCTACAAGAACTGTTTCACTTGGAAACTATCTCATCTCCAGCCAAAGCAGGAAGTGTCAAATATTCAGATAAATTTAAAAAATAACAACAATGTGCAAAAAAAAGCAAATCTAAAGTACTTGAAAGTCATAGGAAATGGCAGTCCTTCTGAGAGCACAGAACTGGGGTTCTTGGAACCAAAGCTCATATTCAAGACTCAGGTCAACTATTTCCATATTCTGTTTTCTTGCACAATGATACTGTTCCTCTCCTATACTCCTCCTGGGCTGGCCATGCAACGATACCCTAAGCAAAAGGAAAATGTGGATCATCTTGGCTCACTGAGGGATTTCAAATAGATTTTAATTCCAAAATTTCCCCTTTTATGCCTTTTTATCTACAACCTCTGCAGCTAGAAGGAGTAAGAGCTAAAAAACAGGCCATAAACCCTGAAGATTAAAAGGATGGAATTCTCCGGAATTCAGCAACTGATTTTCCCCCAAATGAGCCATGCTCTCCTACCAATTAGCATTGCCAGATGTAGCAAATAAAAATACAAGACACCGATTTTAAATTTGAATTTCACATAAACAATAAATCTTTTATAATTCATCCCAAATATTTCATAAACATACTAAAGAATTATTTATTCTTTAGTTGAAATCAAATTTAACTGGCTGTCCTGTATTTTATTGGGTAATCTTACCACCAATGGACTCAGAAAAATGGCTTGACTGCAGAGCCCAGTAAATTAAAGAAGAAAATTCATTCAACAATACTAGTGAACAGTAATTTTAAAGTGTAGAAAGCACTTAATGGCCAGAGAAAGCCTGAAGGACCCACTTTATCCTACCTGGTCACATGATTAACCGGACCCAGTGATTCTCCACCATGACTGCACATTAGAGGCACTTTGGGAGTGGGGGAGCTAAACATTGCAGATGCTTACACCCTGCCCTAGCCCAAATGCAGTAGAATGAGATTTTTAAAGATGCCCCGTGATTTTAATGAGCATTCAGGTTGAAAACCACTGTACTAAAGAATCAATTAAAAAAAGCTGAAGTGTAATAAAGAGTACATGACTGTTTTAACCCAGGTTTTCAAACTTTGCTGCATATTGCATTCTCCTGGGATCTTTAAAAATTACTGTTCCCTGACACCCACCCCCAGGCATTCCAATTTAATTAGTGTTGGGTACAGACTGGGTATCAGGAGTTATAAAAGTTACTCAGGTGTTTTAATGTAGAACAAAGTTTGGAAACCACTCTTTGAAGTTTATATACCTCTATTTCTTAGGATAAGAGGAGCACTAATTACTTTGTGGGTATAGAAATAAAATGAGAACCTTCAACCATATTTAAGAATTAAATGTTACTTTTTATACTTATTTTTTCTATGTTGGCTGGAAGACTTAAACCTTTAGAATGGGATACTGTTTTCAAGAATTTAGCTCTGCCACTTTTATAGGACACCTAGTAATCTCTTTGCCAGGAGTTTTATAGGTGGGAGGATAACGTTCACCCAAGACCCTTTTGTAACTCCCTGCTTTCGATCATATATAATAATAATAATGGTTATGTGCTGGTATAATTCTGAAGTTATACTTTTGTGCATAGAGATTTCCTCTGTACACAAATGGATGGATTGACCTGGGGGTAAGAGTTTGATACCAACCTCTCTACTAATTCAAAAGAAGAAAAAAATAATCTGGGCCTTGCTACATTCAAATGTTGTCATACAGAACACTGTATTCTTCTGATACTTCTTACAAATTGCTAAATGCACTGTGATCCCTGGGACTTAGTCCTCTAATATTTAAAAGGTTAATCTCCCCCAAGAAATTACTCAGCCCTGATCTAACAGAAAGTGTAAGATAATGACTTTTTGGTGCCAAAAATCAATAGATCTGAGTTTCCAAAGAAGCAAGCTTTGTGGGAGGATATAGGCTTTACCCCAACTGGTTGAGTAATTTGAGAGCCAAAGGAAGACATGACTGCCAGAGAGGACACATGACGAGTTCCAGAACTTTAGCTCAGCAAAGTATTTCACAAGACTGACCAATTTATCAAAAGTAGCCAAATACTGCCAGCATGTAGTATGTCATGGGGGAGTTGATGGAGTTCATTTGTGGTGAAGCCAGAGTGTGAGCATCCTGCCTGATAATAGAGAGGCAAATAAAATAGCAAAATAATGATTAATACAAAGAAAAGATCAAGTCTAGTATCAGGGCTGCCTAAAGTTTTATTATCATGATAGGAAAAGAGGGAGCTTTAACTGTCTGTGTAAGGTATATAAAGACCATAAAACATTTTGTTTCTCATATTTTAGAAAACTGTGGAAACAAAATTATCTTTCAAAGATAAATAACTAACATTTCTCATTACTGTGTTTTTGAGCCTTACTCATGAAGGTGATCATTTCATAATCAAAGGACTTTAGGATTACTGAAATTGTACACCCTTTTTAATATTTTCTACTTTGGGAAAATTAATAGGACAACTTGTGCAAGATTTGTTTTGCAGGAAATAAATCTGTCCAAGACATAATAAAATATTAGGAAAAAGTGAAAATTTACTTTAGCCAAGGATTCTCTGTTTTACAGGGCTTTCCAATTGGGTTATTTTATATACCAAGTTCCCCAGTACAATTTAAAATGCTTGAATTACAGAAATAATATCAATACATAAATTCTCAAAAAGAAATATTGGTTCAAGTGAGGGACATATATTGATATAGGTGACTGAAACAATTAAAATTTCAGAGGATATCAAATACCCTAAACTACTTATTTGGTATATTGTCTCTGGGACATTTAATTGTTTCTGATTAATAAATTTTCAGCTTTTTAAACTCAGGATTAAGAATAGTAATTCTTTTATAAGTTACTTGACTTTGATCTCTCAAAGAGAGTTTATAGATTCCCCATAGAAATCAATGAATTGCATTTTTCCATTATTCATTGAACTTGATGTTAGCATTTTGCATGTTCCAAGTACTATGACACTTGCCATAGTGAGCAAAACATATATAGGCCTTTTATATACTCAAAGAGCTTATAGTTCATTGAAGAATATGGACATAAATTACACAAATTGCTATAAATTATTATAAGTGTTCCAAAGGCTAAGAACAGGGTGCTATGAACCATATATAGAGGGTGTGCCCTAGCCTTAGGATTGAAAAAAGGGGTCCCAGAAAGTGACATCTGAGTTGAGGCAATGCTCTTAATAATAGCTACCATTTACTGACATGATACTAAGTGTTGAAAATGTATGAGCTCATTTAAACTCCACAATGACCTACTGAATTAGGTACTTTGCATCCCATTTTGTACTTGAGAAAACTGAGGTTTAGACGGGCTAAGCAATTTTTTAAATGCAACCACTACTAGAAAACAGAGCCTGCAACTGAACCCAGATGCTGACTCCAGAACACATATTGTATTCTTAACCATTAGTCATAGGGCACCTCCAGGGAAAATATGAGGCAGAGGATAGAAGTCTGTTTAGGCTGCAATAACACAATACTCAACAGAAAACTTATTTCTCACAGTTCTGGAGGATGGTAAGTCCAAGATCAAGGCGCTGCCCATTCAGTTTCTGGTGAGGGCTCTCTTCCTGGCTTGCAGATGTGCTTTCTCACTGTATGTTCACGTGGCCTTTCCTTTGTGCTGCACAGAAAAAGAAAGAGATCTCTCATTCTCTTCCTCATCTCATAAAGTTACCAATCCTATCGAATTAGGGCTCCACTCTTACAACCTTATTTAATTTTAATTACCTCCTAAAGCCCTTATCTCCAGATACAGTCCTACTAGGGGTTAGGGCTTCACCATATGAATTCTGACAGACACAATTTTGTCTATAGCTTAGAGTAAACTAAGGAGAAGAGTATTCCAGATAAAAAATAATTTTAATCTCAAATGACTAAGAGTGTAGGTTATAACAAATATGTGCATTTGCCTAATCTAGCTGAAACTAGCAAGGTAATCATATCTACCAATAGAATCTAACTTCTGTAACAGAAAGACCCTTCCTTCAGATAAAATATTTGCAAACACTGTCACCTAGTGGTAACAGACAGGAGGTAGTTTATAGGCAAGCATTACTGAACAGGTGTATTCAGTTGCTTCCTTGAGGGTGCTGACATCATTTCCCCTTTTACTATGTGCATTCCCAAGTTGTTTTTCCTAGGAATAAAATATATTAAACTGAGCATTACAACATCGAGGCAGTCACTTCTTTCCACTGAATTCACACACACACAGTGTGATAGTTTCAGCTTCTCAGAGAAAGAACAGGACCCTAAGTTTAATTCCATCCCACTTTATTAGACCAAATAAATTTGGGGCATCAGAATAGTGAGCAATGTAAATCATCAGTAAATATGTTTGTATTCAGCAGTGTAGATCTGGGTCACTGTAGTGGATAAAGAGTCTCAACTAGTTGGAAAATAAAAGGAATATGTAACGGGTACCAAAAGACAGGAACTTATCAGTACCAAGTACAGTCTTGTAAATAGTTGAAAAATTAAGATGCTAGTATTTTTTAATGTACATTATATCAAACTAACTGGAGTAGGTACTATTCTTGGCAAGTGAAAACCACAACTGATATAAATATTCAGTGTTAATTCTAACTGGCTTAGGTGCTAAAATCACCTGAAGAAGTTAGCTTAACAGGGGCGTAATGGTAATGTGAAGTGGTGCCAAGAGAGGGATTACGTGAAGCTGTCAGGATCTTCATTTTCCTCCACTATACATAATGCTCCTTCATTTAAAATGAAGTTTCCTTCTGGTTTAACCAAAGAATTTTTCTCAGAGGAGCCATCTCTAGATGTTCTCTTTGGAAATTAACAACTTTCCGTTTTAGCCTCATAAAATCTTAAATGTAGAATAAGAATTTGACAGGTTGATTAGTCCACTAAAGCTCAGAAATAAATATTATTGAGAGTGTATTGGTTAAAACTCTATGTTGCAAATAACGAGGAATTTCAAATTGAATCCACTTGAGAAAAACTAAATGGTTCAGGGATATCTCGAGCTTCAAGGGGAGCCTCATGTAAGGCCCAAACAGCATGACCAGAACTGTCTTCTCCCTTGCTATTTATCAGCTCTGCTTTTGATTTTTTCAAGCAGACTTAAGCTTCATGGACCCAAGACGGCAGCTGGCAACTCTAGGCTGCGAAGTTTAAGTACAGAAGCGGTTAACGAAATCCATTTTTCCAGCAGTGAATTTCTCATTTTATTTCATTGACTTGGGTTCAGTCACATGCACACCTCTGAACCAATTATTATAACACGAATGATGGAATACCCTAAAGCTGAAGGGTAGTATCAATTTTAAACAATCCACATGGCTGAAAATGGAGGGAAAGATGAATTACCCAAAGAATAATCAAAATGCTTTGGCAGGAAAAGGAGGAGGGTATTAATGCTGGAAAGTTAACCAATAAAGGCCCACAGTACTGGAATGGCACAACTTTGCTCTGAGTGAGGGTTGCACCTCTTCAGGGCATAAAAGAGTATAGCAATAGGGATCATGAAGAGCTGAACCTGGTGCTATACATAGCAGGGCCAGGAGAGACTGTAGACTGGGTTGTCATTTTCATTATTATTATTAATCAAACCCGCCCCCTGGTAAAATTATTCGTTTTGATATCAAATTATCACAAAAGGGGCTTTGACAATTCAATTTCCTGATCTCGTCTCAAATGGCTCTTCTGTTTCTTTTGTCAGATCCTTATTCTCCTCCTGTTCCATGAATTAAAACAATCACCGAAGTCCTGCACATAGCCTGCACTGCTCTCCCCACTTCTCCCCTCATTCTCTCTCCCTTCGCCCCACCCCCTCAGCCTCTTTCCTTGATCTGTCGTTCTCCAGGTTTCAATGACCACGACCTTAAGTGACCTTGACTATAACTTCCAACACTTTAACTCCTGGCCCCTCCTATAAATTTATCATTTGTTTGCAAACTTTATGTCTCAGAGACCTGGGTTTATTCTTGCTTAACCCCAAAAAGATTAGCTTGGAGCTTTACTTAGTAATATGAAGGACCATGACAGTCTAAGCCACACTCTAAGTAAGGGTTTATTGTTTAGTAAATGCCCCTTCCACTAAATTCTAAGTTCCTTGAGGACAGAGACTATTCACCTATAGTCCCCAAACCAAACTTAATCAGTAAATTCATGTCAAAATATACACAGCTTTCAGTGTAATGCAACATTCCCTTCTACATCATTTCTGATAACCAGCATCTCATTTCCACTAGAACAGGCACAGTGAAGAAATGATGGCCAGTTTAGTACGGATGTCTATCCCAGTTTTGAACAGCTATATTAGGAATTGTATTGGTGGTGGAGGCGGGTGGAGAGGAGGGGCGGTGTTTTTCCCAGCATCGAAACTCCCTTCTTATGCTTGGTGAATTCACCATCCTGTGTGAGGCGGCAAAATCTCATCTCTCATTATGTAAACTCAAAATGACAGATATATGCTTTTTTCTCTGATCCTTGGCATTTAGTGCATGGTATGTGGACCTGCATCTGGAACTATGAATCGTTCTATTTTAGTATTTTATTTTAGTATTAGTTTCAAGTATACAGTACATTGGTTAGACATTTATATAGTTTATGAAATGATCCAAATCACCCCTCTGACTCTACACATAGCCATTACATTACTGCTGACTACATTCTCTTTGCTGTGCTCCTCATGGAACTGTGAATCTTAAGCCATTTATCTAAACAAGCAGGGACCATCTAGAATTCATTTCACTTGTGACATCTAGTGTCCAGTGATGGTAGTAGCAGCATTCTATACAGACACTTCCTAAAGAATGAATGACCTTAATTGTGATATGGATAACTTCCATGATTTTGCTAATTACCCTTGAATGCCCTCAACAAACCCAGATCAATCCTTTATGGCCTGGCCTAGCTCAATAAGAAACAGAAGTCTGCAAAGGAAACTAAGAAGAGGAAAGCAAGAAGGGTGTGGCATCCTAAGACCTAAAAGAAGACTCAATAAGAGCAATCAACTGTCAAATGTCAAGAGACGTGAGGACTAAATAATGGATTTTGTAAACTAGAACTCACTGGTGACATTGAGAAAAGCCACTTCACTGGACGGGCAGGGACCAAAATCTTAAGTGGCAAAAAGTTATAATAAAAGGTAAAAAAGTGAAGATAGCAAGTCGAAACTTTTTTCCCCAGGACTTTTGCTATCAAGGGAAGCAAATAAATTGGGTAGTAGCTGATTGAGGTCTAGGGAGGTTAGTGTTGAGAGGAAAGCTCCTTAAAAATTAAAAATCATATGTAGCTCACATTATATTTTTTGAGAGGAAAACATGTTTATGTTGATATGGAAGAGCCAATAGGAGAGAAAAAACTAATAATGAGAGGGGATATGACCAAGCCCTTAAGTAGGTAAGAGACTTAAAAACACATGATCCACAGAACAGCAGCTAGGACTCAGAAGTGCTCACGAAATGTTGGTTATTATTATTTCTGAATAATGACTAGGTATCAGGTTACAAAACATAAATTCATTACTTAAACACACAGGCAAGAGCTTGGACTTAGCAATAGACTGCATTAGTTCAAACTCTAATTCTACCACTTGGCCAACACACTTTTCTTACTGTGGGCTTTGTTTTCCTCTGTATCCACCTCACAAGGCTGTTGGCGGGCTTAAATGAGATAACCTGTGTAAAGTTTAACACTGTACTGGTACACGGGGAAGGCTCAAATGTTAACCCCATTATAATAGCTATTAGTCCGTCTGCTAAAGGTACCTGTGATTCTGCCCTATGATGCTTTTTGGCACTGTCACACTGATTCAGATTCCTGGAACCATATGACAGGTATCTATCTGAGGGCAATCCCCTCAGAGCACACACTGGCCAATCCACTGGTACGGAGTATGAGGCCGCCACATCTCAGAATTCCCCACTGCCTCACCTTCCAGTGGCACGGTCTCTCCAGAAGGTACTATCGTTTTAACAAAACAAAAAACACGGCACCCAAAAGCGAAAGCTTGTTACACACCCAGGAAACCAACTGTGAGTAAAGTTGACAAGACTAAGTCACGCCTGCGCCTACCGCAAGCCCACGGCTTTCCGCTTGCGAAACGGAAGTCGCAGCAGGTGGGCGGGGCACTCCGATGGGCGTTCTCGCTTTTTCCTTTACGTGCGGCTTGGGCGGAACATCTCGTGAGAAGTTCGTATTCTCGCGGGAACTGCATTCAAAAATCCCTGGCGCTTTCGGGAGAGTGAGCTGAGTGAATCCGCTGACGTTTCTGTGGTGAGTTTAGTTACCCTCACGGACCTGGGCGCGATGAACTCCCATCACAAGTCGCCACTTGTAGCGGCAGGGGAAAGGAATGAGAGAGGTAGGGGCAAAGGGCCTGAAGGAAAGTGCGTCTGCCGAGGAGCAGCGGGGAACAGCGTAGAAGGGCTACTGGGGAGGAGAGAGCAGAGCCTAAGGATACATAGGGCCTGGGTCTTCGCCGAGGCGTTTAGCCGGAACAGTTTATTCAGCGGAACACGGAGTTCGTGTAAACCAAATTCCGAGCCGGTCTCAAATTTCCGTTGGGCCGCCTTGCTGCCCCCGGGGATTCTGCATAAACATGGAAGTCGGGGTTGGCTGCCGGCCTCCGAAAGAAACACTAGATCTGTGCTATCCGGTACCATAGCCACTAGCCACATGTCCAAATGAGAAATGCTATAAATGTAAAATACACCCCGGATTTCGAATTTTTATAGTGATTACATGTGGAAATAATATTTTGGATTCCTGGATTAAACAAAATATTCAAATGAATTTCACTTGTATTTATATTTTTTAATGTGGCTTCTTGAAAATTAAAAATCACATGTAGCTCACATTATGTTTCTGTTGCACAGGCTTCCCCAGACAGCTGCGGGTCGGAGTTTGCTCTAATTGCTCTTCACCCATTGGCTGGTTTAATCTTCTCAAAAATCCTTTTAGGTAGATATTATTGTCCTTATTTTATGGATGACAAAAAGACATTAAATAAGTTCCAAGTTTATGCAGCCAGTGAGTAGTGAATGTGGGGTAAGAACTCAGGCAACCTGTTTCCCAGAGCTTTCTGTCTCCTAAATGTTTTGTGTATGCTCTTTCCGAGAGGCAGAACAGAAAAGAGGTTAGGAATGCCAGGCTTTCGATCCAGATCCTGATTCCCATCTCCTTTAGACACTTAATAGCTGATAAACCTTGGGCAAGTGAACCTTTCTGTGCCTCAGTTTGCACATGTGTAAATTAGGGGAAATACTTTATATTCCATGGGGATGTTGAGAGGATTAAATAAGATAAAGTATGCAAAGCACCAAGCACAATGTATGACACATATTAGATATAGTTATTATCCAACCCTCTCTTTGCAGATTGATTAACTCGTACTCAACCATTAGACCTCTACTGAAAAGTCACTTCCTTAGGGAATCTCTCCTGTCCATATTTCCCCCTACCCTGGCCCCACTAACCAGATTAGGACAGCTCCTCTGTGTTATGGTCTCAGAAAGCACCATACATCTCTCCCTCTTGCACTTACCACACTTGTAACGTGACTGTTCAGTTATTTGACTTAATTCCTTTCCACTCATAGACTGTAAGATTCAAGAAGGCAGGGATATTGTCTAGTTTGGAGGTCATCGTGTTCTCAGCAATAGCACAGTACTTGACACATAATAGGAATTCTAGCAAATGTTTTGAATGATTTTTGAATTCTTTTGAAGCTAATATTTTGGCTTCTTTGGACATTGCTGGTGGGGATGTCTTAAGGCTAGCTCTTTTTTCTTCAGTAAATGTTTATGGTGATAGTACTTAATTCAGTGAGATAATGTGTTTAAAGCACTTTTCCTGTCAAATGGCAAATCCTCAACAAATATAAATTAACAGTGTAACAGTTAGTGGCTGGCCCCACTATGTACAGGCTTTGGAAAGGTCTTGCATTTCAGAGCAGTTAATGCCAGCTTTGGATAATGTAGGATACTTATTTTTTCTCTTCTAAAACCTCTACATCTTCATTCTTAAAGACCTTGCTTTCTAATTCACAGATAAATTGAAGCAGTTAGAAGAGTACTATGCAGACTGTCACCACTATATCTACCTACTTATCAATGTCTGTACCCATAATACTTTGCTTTTTCTTATTGTAGATGAAATATTCATACTTCTGTCTAAAATTAGTTCTTGTGCATTAGACCTCATCCTCTTTACTCATCACTCCAGCAATTTTCCATGTCTTTTATATCAGTTTTTCTTCTCTCCTGCATCTATCCGATGGCATACAAGCATACTGTTATTTTTTCTTCTTAAACTTTTTAGAATTGTAATAATTTTTCTTAATTTTTTTTTTAATCTTAAAAATGAAACAAAAAACAAAACACCTGATCCTACTTCCCCTCCAGGTACTGCCCCATTTATCTACTCTCCTTTGTGGCAAAACTACTTGCTGTCTCCTATTCTCATATTATTCTTTCTCCAACTCATTCCAGCCAGGTTTTTGCCCCCATTTCTCCACCAAAACTGCTCTTAGGGTCACTAGTGACCTCTGAATTAAAATCCAATAGCCAATTCTCTGTTCTCTCCTTGACTTAGCATTTGGCACAGTTGATCACATGTACCTCCTTAATATACTTTTGTTAATTGGCTTCCAGGACAGTGCATCCTCTTGGTTTAATTTATACTTTGCTGTTTTGCTTTCCTGTCTCTTGTTAGGGCTCACTCCTTGGCCCTCTTTTCTTTAATTATGCTCATCCTCTGGTGATATCAAGGATCAAGGATTTATACTAATAACTCCCAAATTTCTATCTTCAGCCCAGATCCCTCTCCTTTTAATTGTAGCCAACTGCTTACTTGACATATTTCATGCCCAACACTTAAGCCTCTGATTTTCTGTCTAAAATAGTCTTTACTCACAGTTTTTGATGCCTCAGCTAATGGCAAATCTGTTCTACTAGTTACTTAGGCTAGAAGCCATGGAGGCATTTTTGACTTCTCTCTTTTTCACAATCCGACATTCTATTTGTCAGAAAATGTTGGCTTTACTTTCAAATTATGTGTAAAATCTGACCATTTCTCACCTCATGCAACAACCTTGTGTGAGCAATCATCTCACCTGGTCTTTCTGCTTTCAACTTGCTAACCTTCAAAATCTTAAAAATAGCAGCCAAAATGATCTTTTTAAAGGTATCAACTCTCTTCTTCCAGACTTTGCAATAATTTCCCATTTCACCCAGAGATAAGCTTACAATGGCGTGATCTGCCTGTTCTCCCCTGTTATCTCCTGTGATCCTGTGACCTGAACTCTGTCTTACACATTCTTTGGGCTTCCTTCTGATATAGTGCTACACCTATGCCTGGAACATTCTTTCCCTAAATAGGTACATGGCTTCATTCTTTTATACTCTCCAAGACTTTGCTCAGAAGTCACCTGAGGGCCTCCCTCTACTCCAATACTTGTTTTAAATTTCACCCTAGTTAAACAATATCAGTTCAAACATATACACATGTTTGAATTGGTATTAAGGGGGACCTCTTCCAAGTTCCCTTGTCCGTTTGTTTTTCTTTCCCCATTTCTACTTGCTAGTTTATTTAATTATTATATGGTTAGTGCTTACAGGCAGGTAAGTTTCATGAAAGAAGAGTGCAGACAAAACCAAATATAAAATCCATTTTGGTCCATTTGACATCTGATGTATCTGAAGTATACAGAGTGGACTCAGCATACAACGCATTCAAGAACATATTTGACTACATTGATTAGAGACATGGGGGAACACCTTGATAATGGACTGTTGCCCTTTGAAGGCAAGGCTGAGTTTGAGCCTGGCCTAAGAGGCTGAGACCAGTTTGGAAAAGATGATAAGTGAGGCTGAGTTAAAGCGGAATGTTTCTCTATAATTTAAGTCCTTGCTTAAAAATGTAAAATGACAGCAATGTTCTTTACTCTGAACATGGTTTCTGTTTTGCATGCCTTCTTATGAATAACTAGGAAAATACTAGTGAGTCTGTTTTCAATAAAGCATGTTTAATGTGGCAAATTTAATGTGTTCAGGAAGTCATCACTATTGTGAAAAATTGTGGACGTGATGGTTCTTATGAACCTTATTCAAAGCTGCCTTTTCATATGTTAAGTAGCAGTCATGCTACTATAAAGTTTTTTGATTTCTTTCATTCTTGTCTTAACTTAATTACCTGTATAATGATATAATTATGAGACTCACCCTAACAGCATTTAAGGAAGCTTAGCACACAACATTGAACAGTTTCCGGATACTGCATTTCTTAAGAGCAAAATTAAATATATCTTTTTTTGCTCTGTTTGATTTGATCACAAATCAGGTAATGAAATCAGACATTCTTAGAACAAGAATGTAAATATAACCACTTAAAAATCAGGAAGAAAATCTTTCATACTATGTTTTTGTATCACAGTGGTATTGAAAAAAATATATATTTTAATTGACATCATTGTATGAAGTTTTTTTTAGCTTAAATACTTTTATTTTCTCTATTTACAGCTGACCAAAAATAGGAAAAAATTATGGAGGAAGATATAATTGCAGATCTTCGTCGCAAGCTCAAAGTGGTTGAAGAAGAACGACTGAAAGCTGCACAGTATGGTTTACAACTAGTAGAGAGTCAAAATGAATTGCAGACACAATTAGATAAATGTCGTAATGAAATAATGACCATAACTGAGGTAGGACTCTAGACTCCTCTGTTTACTAGGGTGTGCTTAGCTATTGAAGATTTGTGTTGTCTAGTAATTAATATTATTTTTATTTTCTGAATATTTTAGATCTAGTTCTCATCCTGTAAAGGGGAATGAACTAAATGAATTCCTAATGTACTTTCCCACCCAGTGTATTCTGAGTTTGAAAAATCAATTTATGATTGCTCTCTTCATGTATTGGATTTTATATTTGGTTTTGTCTGCACTCTTCTTATGAAACAAGTAACCTCACTCGTTTCATAGCTTTAGATAACATCTAAATGCCCCTGACACTACACCAAGTCCTTACTTGTCCTCTAAGGTCTAGACTTGTGTATTCACTTGCCTGCTAATGGACATCTCAAACTTAACATAAACGGACAGAATTGTTGATTCCCTTGCCCACTAACCAAACATTCTTTTGCAGTTTTCTTTAGCTTATTTAGTAAATGTAATAACATCCATCCAGTTGCTCAAGCCAGAAATCGTAGTTTTACTCAATATTTTTCTGTCTCTTATTTATCATATTTAATCCATTAATAAGCTCTAAGAACTTGACTTATAAAACATTCATTTACGCTACTGCCATTCTAGTCCAGACCACCATTATCTCTCCCCTAGATTACTACCGTAGCCTTCTAACCAGGTTGCCTGTTTCCCTCATTGCTGTTCATGCATTCATTCTTTATACAGCAGCCAAGTGGTCATCAAAGAATAAACAAGAAATGTCACAGCCCTGCTAAAAACATACAATGGCTTCTGATTATATTTACAAAAAATCCAAGCTTCTTACCTGGGTTTGCAAATCCCTATGTGATCTGACCCCTGCCAACCTTTGACTTCACCTCAGACTACTTTCTCTCGTTCTTAGCTATACCAGCCCTGCCTTATGAGCTTTATATGAGCTGTTGCCTCCATCTGAGTTATTCATACCTCACTTGGAATGGATTGAGTTCTCAACTTTGAGGTTTCTGTTAGATGTCACCTCAGCAGAGAGGCCGACTATGTATTGTAAATTTTCCATTATTCACTCTCTTAATTCTCTGTAATGCTAATTACTTCCACATTAAAAACACCATGAGAGAGAGGATTTTGTTGTCTTGTTCACTACTGTATCCCTAATGTCTGACAAGTTTATTGAAAAAACTCAATAAATCAGGTTATTTAGTAAACTGTAACATGTAAACTTCCATCTCAAAATTTAAATATAGCAGGTAAAAATAACTGATGGCAGCTTTTACTTTTTAATTTTATCTTTTATTTAATCTTATTTTTTTAACCTTATTGAAGGATTTTGAACTGATGCCCCTTTTATCTTTAAATTTTCTTGTCAGTAAGAAAAAGTCCTATTAAATATTCCTTTTGTCTCAAGGGAGTATTCATTCAAGTAGTCATTTGTGAACATTTATTAGGTGACTACATTCTAAAAGTAAGGGCTGACTTAGTATTTCACTTTACACCTAGTCTACTGTTTCTTCCTTTTATTAAGAGCTATGAGTAGAGCATGTTATTATCAAACCAAGTAATGGTTTGATAAGTGTTATTACTTTTTTTTCTTTTTCTTTTTTTTTTTTTTCCCCTAGCAGAGATTATATGCCACATTGACATGCCATGGAACCCTTTTTTACTTCTTTGGCAGTGCATAGAAGCAATTACCATATCCCTACCATAGACTTGAATGCAGTCTCAAAGTAACCGTAGGAGTTTTTTAAGACTGATTGGCTACAAAATTATTCCAGATTTTACATGTAACTGTTACTTAAAAAGCAGCAAATGTATAAAACAGGAATGAAACAATTGAAGGTGAGAACTGCTTATATATGATGGCTTTAAGTTATTTTTATGCAACTGAATTGTATTTGAATCTGCTTTCAGAATTATGAACAAGAAAAATACACACTTCAGAGAGAAGTTGAGCTCAAGAGTCGAATGTTAGAAAGTTTGAGCTCTGAATGTGACGCTATTAAACAAGATCAAAAAATGCACCTGGAGAAATTAGAAGGACAACTGAGCAGAAACCATGGACAGGAAGTGAATGAACTAAAAAATAAGGTTTGGATGTCCATGTACTTCAGAACAAAAAATGTTCCATTCTTATACAGCAGTCTGTAAACATTAGGTGATAAAGATTTTCTTAGTACCATCCATGCAATCTAGCTGAAGTTAAGGGTTCTATCATCTTAATGTTAGGAGTAGAAATACTGAGAAACAAGAGTTTATCTAAGGAACTTGTATAAATAACATTCTAGTGATTAAATACAATTATTTAATTTTAGTAACTGGATATTCATTGTGGAGTTTTAGTTTAGTGACCGGTATGATCTCTTTCCTTATAGCATATGGTATGGTAGTCCTCTTTCAGAAAGATTAGTCCCCTAGCTTTCACTACAGTTAGTGGTATATCTGTAATTCCCCAGAAGAAACAAATAGTTTCTTGTAAATTAGTATACATTAGAATTGTTACTTTATAGTTTGTTTATTGAAGATAAACTAATATATATGATTTAATTTCTTATAACAACTCCATAAGGGAGATACCATTATTATCTCCATATAACATGAGAAAAACCAATATTTAAACTGATTATCTTGGATGGAATTATAAAGCTAGAAATTATCAATCAAAATTTGAACTGAGGCTGATTCTCAAGCCTGTGTCACTACACTTAGTCTAATGACATATTATATTGGCTCCATTTCAAGCATAAATACAGAATAAACGGTGATTCAGTGACTATCCATTCCCTTTTGGCACCCCTGTCTACACAGTGCCTTCAGGTTACTTCGAAGGAATCCATAACTTTTATTGTGGCTCCTCTTTGTATAGAGTCCATACTTTTCAGAACCCTCTCTAGCCTTACTTTTATCCTGCTTTCTCAAAAGTCTGTTTTCCAATTTTCAGTGTTTCATGTGTACCACCTATACTATTACATAATTTCTCATTAAATGGACCTTTTAAATCTTTTCTCATTTTAAGTAATGATATCAATGAACTTGCATGTTTGAGCTGGTTATATATTTTTCCTAATATGCAGTACAAACATAACTATAAAAATATACTTTTGTGTAATACTTAGAATCATCTCTCATACCTTTCTGGCAAGTAGTAATCCAGCTTGTCTGAAAGTAATTTTAGTTGAGACACCACTACTGACTGGTAATGATGCACCCCCATCCACCCACTCTGGTGTTATTTTCATTTTAGCAGTAGTTTTCATTACCTAAACAAAAAAGGATAATGCAGGAAATATTCAGAGACTGAGGCAAGGCCAATTATAGAGATGGCTTTTCAGTGGAGCAAATACTAAATCTGTCAAAAGATATTTTTAGTCTCACAAGTGATGTTTTCAAATCACTTGTGCCAAAATTTTGGAGCTATATTTGCTATCTTTCTTTCACTTATTTCTCACATTTAATCCATCAACAAGTTCTAAGAATTTGACGTATAAAACATTCATCTGCGCTCCTACCACTCTAGTGAAGATCACTACCATCTCTCTCCCAGACTACTACTATAGCCCTCTATCCAGGTAGTTTGCTTCTGTCATTGCTGTTTGTTCCATTCATTCTTCATACAGCAGCCAAAGGGGTCAGGAATCCAGGCCTACTTTGTTTATGTATGTGGATTATTTGTATGTTTATAAAATAAGGCATGCCACTATCTATTAAAAGATGCCTAGACTTGGCCAAATAAGAAACCTCAGTAGTCTTATGCAGTACGTTTGGGTCAGTCAGTGATATTTTTCAGAGATGGCCATTCACATAGATCATTCAGCTGACATTTTTTATTTTATATCATGAAAGTAGAAAAGGGAGAACAAATCAAGCTAAGAGGCTCTAATTTTTTAAATAGAAAATATCAGGATATATTTCAAGAATGTTGAAATGCTATTGAAGATAATTCAGTTTAGATGAAAATCATTACCTTGGATACCAAGCAGAAGTTTTTTATTGATAACAGAAACCATTTAGTGAATGCTAGGCATGGTCCTGAATGTTTTACCCACCCAATCTCGGTTGAGAGCCTCAGTTGAGAGTTGTGTTGGTGGGTACAGTCATTTACCACTTTTGTATGTGAGGGATGAAACTGAGACAGGTTAAACCTAGGACTGACCGTGAAGCTTCACCCTTCTGCGATAAGTTTGTTTCCTTTAAAGCTATGCTCTTAGTTTACCAAGATTTGGAACTATGTAACATTTTAGGAAGAGTTATTAAATAGTTTTGTTCTGCTTGACAGTCTTCCAAAATAGTTATCGTGCAGGTACCAAAACAGTTTGTACTGCAACTTATGTTCTGATGACATTCAGTAACCTTTTGATTAATAAGATTGTGGATTTTTTTTTTTTATTTAGTTAGAAAAACTGAAAGCAGAATTAGATGAAGCTAGGCTTAGTGAAAAGCAGCTAAAGCACAAAGTACATCATCAGAAGGAACTCCTCTCTTGTAAATCAGAGGAAATGCGGATAATGTCTGAACGAGTACACGAAAGCATGTCTTCAGAGATGCTGGCTCTTCAAATTGAGCTGACTGAAATGGAAAGTGTGAAGGTAATTTTTATGGCATACGTGTTCTCAGGTTTTCTTCTTGCATATTTTTTACATGTTTTTGTAATCTTATGAGCTAGTTTTAAGGCTGAAATGTTTTTTGGCCTAATTTTGATCTAATTAAAAATGTTTTATATAGTTTTTAAGTGGATTATTTCATGTATAATAAAGTTTTAGATTATATGATTACATAAAGCAGACCTTAGATTAATGAAACCTCTAGAAGAATTTAGAGAAATTGACTCTGATCCTAGTTTGTGTCATAAATGCCCAACATAAAATGTTGTCCTTTGGAAGTTGATATGCATATGAACATAGTTTTTTCATTGCAGGCTAAGATTAAAAATTAAAGCCTTAAATTCATAGGAAAGAAAATCTCTAGAGCCTTTTATTTAATTCCCTACTGAAAATTTTAGTAATTTTTATTATTTTATTATGCATCTTAAAACCTTTGACTACTTCTTTAGTTTTAAGTGTGAATCATTGCCGATATGTAAACTGAGCAGCCGCTAAATAAAGAAGTATTCATGAGTTTCCTCTTTTTCAATTCTTGTTAAATAGACCACCCTCAAAGAAGAAGTGAATGAACTACAGTACAGACAAGAACAACTAGAACTTCTTAATTCTAACTTAATACGCCAGGTAGACCGGCTTAAAGAGGAAAAAGAGGAGCGAGAGAAAGAAGCAGTTTCTTACTATAATGCCCTAGAGGTATTATGATTGTGGTAACATCTTTTCTAATTTGTAATAAGTCGTTTTCTTGCTAATCTAATGTCTATTAGCTAAATTGTTTTCTTTTTTGAATTTAGAAAGCTCGTGTAGCAAATCAAGATCTTCAAGTGCAATTGGACCAGGCACTCCAGCAAGCCCTGGACCCCAGTAGTAAAGGCAACTCTTTGTTTGCAGAGGTCCTTACATTTCGTACAGACATTTCGATGATTAAATTAACGTTTCACTTAATACAAGCATAATTAAACATGTTAATATTTTCTAGGTAGAAGATCGAAGGGCAGCAATGGAATGTCAGTTTGTCACTATGAAAATCAAGTATCAGTCACTAAGGAAGCAAAATGCATTTAATAGAGAACAGATGCAAAGAATGAAGGTATAGAATTACCACCATCAAAGGTTTACTAAACCTGTTTTGTATTGGTATTTCGTGTACAGATATATCAAAGAAAGCATCTTTTCCTTCAAAGAGTGTACTAGAAAGTTATTTCTAGAACTTCAGAAAAAAATCAACATTTTTAAATTGAGCAAAAGATTTATTTATATTTTTAAAAATCCTATAGTAAAGGTTTAGTAGTAGTGTATTTAGTATCCACTGATTGATTTTTTTTAAATAATTACTCCACTAGCCTTGTCAGAGACATATAAATCTATCTTAGTGGGGTGGAGAAAAAAGAGAATCAAATGTTTTTATTTCCTGCTGTTGGCTTGGTGTTTTGTTTGTTTGTTTGTTTGTTTGAGCATAGCCCTAAAGTTTCTACTTCAGCTAAAACCAGCTTTCTCACCATTCTTTAGTTCTCTCCCAAAGGCTTATTTATAGGGTGAAATTTGTATTTCCTTTCCTTGTAGTTCCTTAAGTCAAGCATATAGGCCCTTTTAATGTTAAGGGTTTCTTGATCGTCATTTTAGTCAAACAGATGGTAACAGAAAAACATGTGGACATTGGAAAGATTTCAGTATTATACCAGCCCTTATAATCCTGATTCCTGTTGTACCTAACTCTCCTAAGATGATAACTTGGAATCTGGAAAACTTCTTGCCTTTTATTTTGGATGATGAGATTTTCTAGAGTAGGAAAGGTCAGTGATTAAGCCTTGCATTAGATGGGATTGAATCTTTATTCTGTCACTTGTTTGCCGTGTTACTTTGGACAAGTATTTTTACTTTTCAGAGCATCAGTCACCTCTTCTATAAAGTAGAGATGATAGAACCTGCCTCTTAGAATTGTCCTGGAGTTAAATAAAAGCATAAACAAAAGCACTTAGATGGTACTTGGCAAATAAGAAGTGCTGACTTAATAAAAAATAGCTGTGGCTTTTATTTCTTAGAATTTTGACTGTGCTGCCTGATGTACTGAGGCTCTCTCGTATCTGATGTCTTTGTAAATTTTTTCATATTTGCTCTGCTTTCTTTCAGTATTTGTTGGGCTACTACTGTTAATCTGCCAACGTTCCCATGATATCTCAAACTGTAATAATTTCCCCCACTTAATACTACCGAAGTTACCTTAGACATAAGTAGCATTCTGGATCTTCTTAGGCTAAATGTATTTAGCCACCAGTCTGAAGCAGAAACAAAAAATGGATCATTGAAAATGTTAAGCACTGTCTTTCTCTCTTGTAGCAATACCTGCACTCTTATATCATTGTTTGCTTTACTTGAAACTATATTTAAACTAATTGACACATTTTAGAACTCCAGAAATTTCTGAAGCAGAAAGAAATGCTAGGTGTGAATTTTAGTTAATTTCTTTTCAATTGCTATGTGACGTTAGGTTTAAGTGGAGTCATAATTAGGTAAGTTTATTGCTGCTCTTAAAAAACATTGAAAAAATATATATCGAATATTTCTTCAATATTCTTTGATTGCGTTTTTACCCTTTGCTTTCCATCCTTGTGCTTTATGAATCTCACATTTGTGAATGTGAGCAGCTTAATTTCTCCCACGTAATACTATTGAAGTTATTTAAATTTTTTTATAAACCTCATCAGACTCTTAAATGAGAGTGTGTATGATAAGTAGAGTACAGCATTTGGCCAGGTTTATTTACCAGTGAAGTGATATGCTTCCAGACCAAAGCCATGCAGTTCAATTATGTTTCATAGTAGTACACATAATTGTTATGGACTTCATATATCATTCATAAATAGGCAAGATAAGTATCTACACTTTTTGATATAAATGTCTTCAGGTTATTAGATTATTAGACTAGAAATAGCTAATTAGTTTAATTTTCAAAATGAGTTCAAAGTAATGTACAAAATATGAGTTATACCAAAGCTATAGTGATCAGAATCTTCCTCTCCCCCACTCAATTTTATGAGGGGGGTGGTTAATTTTGTTTTTTCCAGTTACAAATTGCCACATTGCTACAAATGAAAGGGTCTCAAACTGAATTTGAGCAGCAGGAACGGTTGTTTGCCATGTTAGAGCAGAAGAATGGTGAAATTAAACATCTCTTGGGTGAAATTAGAAATCTGGAGAAATTTAAGGTATGTGTAACACCTTTTAGAAACAGCCAAATTTTGGTTTGAATATCTTAATATTTTAACTTGAATATGTTTATTAAATTTTTTTTTCTAGTTTCTTTTTTGCTTTTCACTATTTCTGAGTATCACTTCTTTTTAGTAGAGGCAGAGTAAACTAACCTCATACTTGTTATTGTGTGTAAATTATAACTCAGAGTGCCCATATCTTTAGAGTTTAACTCATTGAGTTTTAACATGTCTCTTTTTAATGAGCGTTACATGTACAAATATTCCTGAGCTTCATATAAATGGAATCATTCTATCTTCAACTCAATATTACATCAGCGAGGTTTGTTCCTCATGTTGCATGTTATCAGCAATTGATTATTTTTCATGCTGTCCACCTCATTTTTTAATAGATGTACAGTAGGAGCTTTTTCACGTTGTCCAACATTATGTTGTAGAAATCTTTAATAAACTACTTCTTAAAAAATTTTTGAAATAAATTCAAATTTTCAGAAAACTTATAAAATTATGCTTGTATACCCTTCACCTAGGTTCCCCAATTGTCAGCTTTACATTTGCTTTATTATTTTCTCTGTCTCTCTCTATGTATATTTTTTTCTTAAACATTTGAGAGTAGGTTGCAAACCAGATATTCCTTTTCTTGTAAGTTGTACCTCAATGTTATTGAAGTTCATCCTCTTATATAACCATGTGCAATGATCAAAATCAGGAAATTAACAGTGATACCTAGTATTAGCTGTCTTTGACATTTTAACAATTATCTCAATGTCCTTTATATCAAAACAAAAATACCCCGAATGCTTTTCTTTCTGGGGTCCAATCCATTATTACATGTATTTAATTATCAAGTCTTTTTAGTTGCCCTTAATCTGAAATAAGTCTTCCATCTTTATCAGTCATGACCCTGGCATTTTTGAAGAGAAAGCCAGTTACTTGTAGATTGTCCCTCATTTTGGGTTTTTGTGAAGTGATTAGAATCATGCTATGTATTTTTGACAGGAATGCTACAGAAGTAGCTTTTCTTTCTCAGTGTTTCCTAGCTACTCTTGCATATTTGTTTTTCTCTATGAACATCTTGTGTAGCTCTAAAAAAGCCTTGTTGGTATTTTTATTAGAATTAATTGAATTTATAAATTAGGGAGCACAGATAACTTCTCACTAACTGAAGACTAATTAAATTTTATAAATGACATTTTTAAAATGTTAACCTCTTAGGTATTCTTAATTGTAGCCATTAGTATATTATGAAACTTTAAGTTTACATAATTTTCTCTTATAAGGACTGTCAAAAGGACTATAATTTCGGTTAAATTTGTAGTACATCAATTGGCAGGTGTATGTGGCCCACTAGTGGGCTCAGCACTATACTTTGAAAATAATGGCTTTAATCAAGAGGTTTTAACCTGCAATCTTTAAAATTATTTACCAGTTTTTAAGCAGATGAAAATTTTTTTCCTCTAGAGAAATTATATAGAGATTCCATCAGAATCTCAGAAGACGGGGCACCAAAAATGACTAAGTATTTCTACCCTTTTTTATATTTTTCTAATTTGAGGCTTTGTCAGAAAGGCCAGAATTAAACCCATAGTGTATTTCTTCCATTTTAAAAGGAGAGAGAATCCAGAGACTACAGATGTGGTTAGGAGCTTAGGCTTGGGAAACAGATCTTGGTTCAGAATCTCTTCTCAGTTTACTTGCCTGTAGCATCTTAAACCAGTTCCTTTATCTGTATGAGGGGAATGCCCATTCTTGTACCTGTTCAGAAGGTAAGCGAGTTAAGTGGATTGTGCTTAGTGCAGTGCCTGCTATGTGATAAGCATTCAGTAAGTGGCAGCTGATATCATTAATAAACATATGCTAACCTAACGTTATTTATTTTAAGTAATAAGAATTGTTTTCTTTAGAGTTTATATGAAAGTATGGAATCTAAACCTTCAGACAACTCTGCTGCTCTGAAAGATAACACCTATTACACAGATTTACTTCAGATAAAGCTTGACAACTTAAAGTAAGTGTCGTTTGGATGGAAAGATGGAGACTGTTCTGACTTGCTTATAATAAGTAGTGTCAGTAACTACAGATTTTGTTTTACATTACCAAAGAAATTCCAAAAAAGAAGGCAACAAAAATATCTCTAGGCAGCAAATGAGATTTATTCAAGACATAATTAGTGCTAATTATTGAAGAAACAAGACTTTTAATGAATAATTAAATGTTTTAGCTTCTTAGATTGGTAAGTGAAAAGAACTTTAATGTAGAAAATATTCTTATAATCTAAATTTTTCAAGAATAAATATATAATTTTAAACTTAAAGGATTATATTTATACATGCATAAATGTGGAAAGAACATCCCTCCCCATTGTCCATTTCCTTTGAAGAATGCATGAGATTTTTTTCAATTTAAAAGTGCTCTTAAAGCTTATTTTGTTTGTTGTTTTTTTGTTATTAAAAACCCCATGGAAATGTATTTTTTTTACTAACAGTTTAAATATATAATAAAAGATTTGCACTGACAACTATATTTACGTTCATTTAATATTTCTTGGTTTCCCCTATTAATATAGCAAAGAAAATGAAAGCACTAAGGGTGAATTGTCCATACAGAGAATGAAAGCATTATTTGAGAGCCAGCGGGCTCTGGATATTGAGCGAAAACTTTTTGCCAATGAAAGATGCCTCCAGCGTTTCCAAAGTGAAAATATGAAACTGAGAGCTAAAATAGATGAGTTAAAACTGAAGTATGAACCTGAAGGTATGTATGCTTCATATATTTTGTCTTTTAAATCATGAGAAGCTCTGAGAGGTCATACCAAATATTTTTCTTACTATAGCTTTATGGAAATCCATTACAAACTAATTTGTGGCTGTGTAACTAGTAAAAAATGTATTGCTTCAGAATGTGGAGGAAAATTCTAAGAGAACTGGGTACTAGGTGTGCACAAATATAATAGGCATTTTTTTGAATATTCGTATAGTAGAATTTGACATCTGAGACTTTTCCATTTAAGATTGCAGCATCTTAATAGTACCAAATAATTCACTTTTGTTGAGGCAGCTGATGTCTGGGATCTATATTAGTTAATACTGTTTATAGAAAACCTAAAATAATGAGGAGTTAAATAGGTTAGGTAGTTATTCCTTCCTCTGATAAAAGTCTGGAGGAGGCATTCCTGGACTGCTTAGTGCCAGGAGCCGGGCTTCATTTGTATTGTTTGTCAATATACTTCTGGAGAAGAATTTAGTCATGGCCTCACCTGCCTAAAAGAAAAGCTGAGAAATGCAGCCTTGATTTTCAGAGTTCATGTTCCCAACTACATCTTGAGGATTCTATTATTAAGGAAAGATAGTAGGGCAGATATTAGAGGACAACTAGCAAGTTTAATCACTGAGATAGAGAATAAATAGCCTAACGATATAGGCTGTGCATCTTATACATAAGAAGTGATTTTACTATATGTAAATTTAAAAATGAAAGTCCAAAAGTAAAAAAAGTCTAAGAATGTGATGGTTCTTCGACCAAAAAAAGTGTTACATGTTTTAGGTTACAGATTTTCAGCCAGTGTTCGCCCCTACTCTGTTCACATTGCCTAAGACTCTCTTCTTCATTATTTACTCAGTGACGAGTTAGTCTCAACAATAGTGGGGAGGTTGTCAGCAATAGTAAGGTTTTTTATAGTTTAAAGAGACTTCTTTTTCTCTCATCTTCCCTAATTCTTATAGGCTTTCTTGATTAAGATTTACCATTTCGACTTTAAAAGGTCTGCTGAACTGAACATAGCAAAGAGACTTGGAAGTATAGTGAATCTAGATGATGTGGGTTTCAAAGGAGCAGTGCAAGAGAAAGGGAAAAGAACGATTTTAAAACATCAATGTAGAGCAGGAACACCAAACCTATGTTTGACCATTGTTCTCCAACTTCACTAAAATTTTGATTTTGAAAATAAAGGCACCTTGGGATAGGGTTAGGGAAGACATAGCGATTACTTCAGTGACTTCAGAGGGGATAGACTGATGTTATGTTAGGCAGTGGGGGTAGAAGGCTATTGTAGTCTGCAGTGCGACATGATGATGGAGTTTGAACTGGGGAGATATCCATGATAGAAGTACTCAGTTTTTGAATATATTTTGTAGGTGAGGCTAATAGGCACAAATTACCACATTCAGAGAATTTGACCTGTTTTGTTTCTTTAATCTGTACAACACAATATTGAGTGAAGTGGGTATTTTTAATTCCCATTTTAAAGGTAAAGAAATTAAAACTCAGAGAGGTTAAGTACTTCCCCAAGATTTTATGCTAGTGCTTATATAAGTGCTTATACTAGGACTTGTACCTGGCTGGATTCCTTGACTCTTAGCCACTATATCCTTCCTCATCTCTACACGGCAGTCTCATGAAGCCCCATGCAACTTATATCAGAACACCAGAAAAGAACTTTTACATGTTCCTTCCTAGAGCCTAATATATTGAGTTCCCTAAGGAAAATTTATAGCCAGATAACCTTTAAAAGATAAAATTAATGGATTCCTTGAAAAAGAAAGATATAAAAGACAGAAGCAATATATATCAATAAAGAAATGAATGAGTTTTAAAAGAATGAGAAAAAAAGAAAGGAAAAAATATATATCAATAATTAGTTCTACCTCTTTATGTTGATCGTGTCTTTGATTTATTAACTGGATATATTTTTAATGATTTTTATTCTCAGAGAAAATTGAAGTCCCTGTACTCAAAAAGAGGCGTGAGGTTCTGCCTGTGAATATAACCACCTCTAACAGTGTATGTGCCAGCAGTGCTGCTGAGGAAGTTTGTAGATTATCACCTCAGAAAGAGGAGGCACAGTCCTGTTCTAACAATTTAGAAGGTAACACCCCACCGTTAGAAAAGACAGTTTCTGTAAACACACCAGGAGTCATTCTCTCTCCTCACGAAAATCTGCCCATGAATATTCAGCCAGCGAAGGAAAAGAAATGTGTGAAACTTACGGAAGTTCCAGCTATAAGTGAAAGAAGTGGAAACACCCCTGATTCTCCCAGGTCAGTGTCCTCTTTTATTCAGGACAACAAGCAGACTTCATCTCTTCTCTATCGCTGCATGAACTGTGCTGTCTGTTTCTTAATCTGTTTTCTTAGTATTACATGCATTATAATTCCCCAGTTTCATATGTCTACCTTCATATGTCTAACTTTTTAAAAACTTTTCTAAAAAAAAACTTTTTAAGAAAGACTGAAATGATTACAGGGGGAAAGGACGCATGACTAAGGAAATTAAATATTATACCTTTTTGTCTCATGAAACAGAAATATCACAATCTGCTACCTTTCTGAATGCTTTGTTAGTTTGAATAAATATATGGTTATTTTTTTCCTGGTTCAAGTGTGGCCATGAAAGAAAAACTAGCTTGCCTCGTAGAAGGCTTTCTAGTAGTCTAAGAAATTTCAGCCTTGTAGAAACTGTTAGGTAAAATTTTTTATGGCTTTTTGAAATTGTTTATCCTAAGCCTTCAAGAATGGGTTTTGATACCCGTTTTGACATTTTCAAATATCAAAGGTAAATTCATTTTTGTTTTATATCAAAACTTCAGGGTTTCTGGTTTCTACATATTTTGTTTATGACTAAGAGTGTCTCTATAGAATTCACATTTTAAGGGTCTTATTCTTTTTAAAAATTAAAACAATAGCGGTCAAAAGGCAAGAGAAAGTAAGTAGAAAGGAAATATCTCTTCACTGTTTATTCTTTCTTATATTATTATTCTGCTAGTTGAAACTCAATTTGAGGTTTTTTTAATGAGACAGACTATTCTGCAGCCCAGAATTCCATTTTATTTTTATTTTGCATTTTGTCTTTTATATGTCATGCTGACATTAAAATAGTGCTTTAGCATTTAATTTTTTTGTTAGGCGTGCTTATCAAGAAGTAACATATCACCCTTGTGATATGTTAATTCTTTAATTTAGGCTTTGCTGTGACTTTTTATCGACCTTAAAGATCTTTCTTTAGGCATTGAAAACACTAAATCTATTGACATAAAAAGGTTCTTTTAGAAAGGCAGTGACTTAGTTTTCTTAATTTTATAACTGGAGCCAATTATAATTTTTTACCTTATATACACCAAAAAATCACTATGTCTTATTAGAGGCCCATTATACTAGAGTATTATCTCTTCTTTAATTTTTCTTAACCACACTTGAATTCAGAGTGGATGCTTTAATGCCTGTAGGTTAGCTGCTGAATCACAGCTTCAAACAGAAGTTAAAGAAGGGAAAGAAACTTCAAGCAAATTGGAAAAGAAAACTTGTAAGAAATCACACCCTATTCTGTATGTGTCCTCTAAATCAACTCCAGAGGCCCAGTGCCCTCAGCAGTAGACTTTTCTTTTATAAGAACAAGGTACCGCTTGCCCAAAACATTGCTTTGGAGCTTAAAGATCATTTCTTTCTACTCATTTTGCTAGGACCTGGCATGTTCCCACTTTGACCAAATCTAAATTTTGTTGTGACTCTATAATCAGGAAGTTCCTTAAGTGATGACACTTCATGGAGCTTCTATGAATTACAGTGAATAAACTATTAACTGAAGGAAGATGTTATTAAAATCTGTTTGTTGCATTGTGTATGGATTTTTAAAGTGATATTAACACATATCATCAGAGCCATATATTTATATTGTAACTGGGTTTTGTCAATGTTTAAAACACCTATGTTCATCTTTGTATTTTTAATTCTCAACTTTCTAAATAAAAATCTTTTCCTTTAAATTATTATAGTCTTATCTGTAACTTAATTTCATGTATACTATAGGTGTGTGTATTAGTCTATACTAGATAAATAGATAGATATTTATTTTAAGGAATTGGCTTAATGTGCATATGAAGGCTGGCAAGTTCAGAATCTTCAGTCCAAAAGCTGTCAGGCTGGAGACCCAAGATTTTGAACTGGGAGAGGTTAAGTTACTTATTCAAGGACACAGATGTTATTAAATGATGGAAAAAATTAAAGAATGATAGAGATTGTAATATAATATACAGAGCACTAAAAGAACAGAGAAAGAAACAAACTGCCTGGGGCTTTTTATATATTTTTTTCATCTCTAATCTGAGATAGCTCCAGAGGTTTCCTAAGGCATGGAGAGAATAGCAGTACAGGTAGAAGAAATAACTCTTCAAAGAATAAAAGCTTGAAACAACATCTCTAGTTCAGTAAACTGTGGACTTCAAAATGACTGGATGTATAAGGTTTGTGAATAGCAGTAATAGTAAATTGAATCTGAAGAGATAGTAAGGAGCGAAATTATGAAGAGCTTGAGTTAGGAAAATCTTTTTTATGAATAAAAACTTACACAGACCTATAAACAAATTGAGCAACTGTGGTTAAAGGTTGAAGAATAGGAACGACAAGGGAACCTTACCCAGCTAGCTTCTGCCTTACCTTCCCTGGGCACTGAGGTAATTCTGTTGAGTCTTTAAGAAATATATTTTAAAAAATCACTGTTGGAGATGATGGGAAACAATTAAATAATTGATATAAGCAAAGCAATTATTGAATAAATTTAAAAGATTGAATAAATTATTCAATTTATTTTTAGTAAAAACTCTACAGGCATAATGGAACATGGATTTAGAAAAAGATAAGCATGGAGGCAGAAAAGAGTAGTTTGACCATTTGGTAGTCCAGGAAGGACATACAGGTGCAAACTGAGGCAGTGGCATTGGGAATGTGGAGTGGTGGTTGGATTTAAGGTACTCTGTAGAGAAGCAAAGTGGTCATGAGTTGTTGGCAAAATATGATGTGGGACTGTGGGGAAAGGGGTACATCTGCTATATTTAGATAAGTGGTGGTGGTAACAAACTAGGAGTGGAAGATATTTCTGTTCAGATGAGCACTTTTATTCAGGTACCTGTGGAGTGCCCATTTGGGGGCAGGGAATGTGTTTTTCTTTATGTAAGCAAAAATAATAAGTCTTTACCAAATCTTTATATTTGTAAGGAAAATGTAAGACTAACAAACTCTATTCTAGCAGGCACTTTTTTCCCTCAGCATTATTTAAAAAGTGGCCTTGGGGTCAAATGTTTATAATTATTGCTTGGATTTATTCGATTTTCATTGATTAGACATAAGCCTTGTATATGGGCCTACAACAAAGATGGCAAAATGATTATGTTTTGTCTCCTTGGGTAAGGTATTAGTAGAAGTGAGCTAGTGTATATAACATAGGTGCTTTATGTTATATCTCTTAATACTATGTAATTTTGCATAATAGTTACTCCTGTAGCATCAGTAGTTAGACTATCAGAACTCAAATCTCCACATAAATGTTAGATCTAGGCAAGTTTAGACTCTGGGAATAATTTGTTCAGGTAATATTTTTTAATATTTTAATTTTTTATAATTATGTAAAATATGTGGATCTAAAGTAAAATCTACAAAGCAAGGTATATTTAAGAAATCTAGCTTCTATTCCTGTTTTCTCCTCCCACTAGGAGCCATTTATATTTTGTGGTTTCTTTTTTTTTACATCACAAATATAGATAGGTAGATAGGTGTAATCTTCATTCTCTTAGACAAAAGTAGCATACTGAGTGATATCAGAAAGATTGTGGACAGGAAACACCAAAAGCCCATTCCTCCAAGAAATCAGCCAATAACTGGCAAGGACTGTCAGAATCAACTTTATTGGATGCTGGAAACTAACCAAGGGTTTAATAGCAACCAGGCAAACAGCTGAGTCTGGACATTTCAGGAAATCTCTGATAAATCACTAGCTAACCACTAAGCTAATAGAGCGAAGTTTTCAGTGGCCACACATGACAAAAGGACACAGACTTTACAAAATTAGGGCAGAAAAGTCATTTAAAAATTACAACAGCAATTGCAACCAGCAATAATAAACTCAAGCAGCAGGAATCTGATTGCTAAAGTTGGCACATTATAATACTCAAAATGCCCAATTTTCTACAAAAAATTACAATACATGGGGAAAAAAAGTATGATTCATACATAGGAAAAAAATTAATAAACTGTTTACAAGGAAGCCCAGACAGTGGACTTACTAGGCAAAAACTTCAGATCAGTTTTAAGTATGCCCAAAGAGCTAATGAAAACCATGAGAACAATGCCAAAGAGAGACTATCGATAGAAATTATTAAAAGGAACCAGATAGAAACGAGTTGAAGCGTACAGTAACAGATGAGAAACTCACTGGAGAGGTACAAGAGCAGTTTTAGTATGTGGAAGAACCAGTGAATTTAGAAGATTGGCCAATTGAGATTATTCAGGCTGAAGAGCAGAAAGAGAAGAATGGAGAATAATAAACAGCCCGAGAGTCCTATGGGGCTCTATGAAGCATAGCAATATATACATACCTAAAACTGCTTTAAAAATTATTTAATTTCAACAACAGAAAATATGTAATACCCACCGCACAAAGTGAGGAGGCTCCCTTTTTACATTTGAAAAGTAAAGGGAAAAGGAGCAAAAGAGAAATTGACGAGCCGTATAATACAAAATAACCACAATACCAAAGGACGCAGAACTCCTTCCAACTCCGCCTTCACTGACAGCAAATCTATTTATTAAAGACTGTATTTCACTATGATGACAGCAGGGGGCACCCTTCAACTAGGAACCTTGTAGAAACACCCCAGAATTTCCATGACAGATAGAAAAAAACAGACTCAAGCTGAAGGAAACAGAAAACAAGACTACCTCTTGAAATTGACCCTACCAACACCCAGAGCTCTCCCCTTCCAAAAGCTACATGAAGGAAGAGTAAAGTGTAACACAACACTCTAAACTGGGAAAATTGATCTAAAACACCCAAAACTTAATTTTTTTTAAATAAAGAAAAATTCTCAGAACTCAAGCAAAAAAAAAATTTATAGAAACGTGAGAATTAGTCTGACATAAGACTTCTCCAGAACAATATTTAGAAGAAGGCATTAATGATGCAGATTTTTAAAACTTTAAGGAAAGAAACTGCATCAAGAATTCTATTCACATTGAAGTTATTCTTTGGCATCAAGGCTATAGGAAAACTCTTTTTAAAATGCCAAAATCTCCTAAGAGTAATCATTCCAACAAAAGATGATAGGGGAAACTTTTGCAGAAGTCCTAAAGGATTGAACAAAGAACTAAGTATGTTGTGGATCATTGGAACCAGATTTCTCACTGTTGGAGAAGGAAGTAAAACTAAAAGAGGGAGAAAGCTGATGAATGAAGAGGAAGGTTAAAAATGAACACTGTGATGTTGGATTGGAGTTGAAGGTATCAATATGAACTCATGGTGTTTTGGAGATAAGACAGATTTTTAAAAATTCGACACATACACACAGATATACAGACACAGATTCACATGCACACATATGTATTTCTTAGCTCTATCTACTGATGCCTAGAAACAATAGTATCTCAGTAGCAATGAGTACATCTAGCACATTTAGCACCCAGAGATCTTGGTTACTTAATACCATTCTCCACTAAATAAACCATATTTTTGAGAGATGGCTACTTTCAAGACTAAACTGAGATGAACCCTGAATATTTTGTCCCCCAAAGTAAGAAAGTACTCAAATAATGGGGGCATATCAAAATGACATGGGTGCCAGCTTGAAGTATCTCCCACTGGGCAAATCTAGGAGAATTTGAATATCTAAATAAATGATAATAATGGATTATATTGAGTAAAAGAAGAAACCATGAACCATATTGTTTGGAGTAAATACATGAATGAATTAATAAAGAATGAGAAAGCTTTCTCACAGTAAAATCTCATTTAGTAAGCGTAGAAAGAATGATGGAATTCAAAAATCTATTTGGTAATTATATTGATAAGTGATACAAGAAAGAATCAATAGATGCTAAACCTAATGGGCTAAAAGTATGATGAGTTATAGACTACATAGTCTCACAGTACTCACAAATATATATTAATTACAATGGAAAATCTAGTAAACTTCACATGGAGAAACTTGGAAGACATCATCCTAATCAATAAAGTTAACATCCCAGTAACAGGATGAATTGAGAGTATGCATGTCCAGATACAAAGTAGTGAGAAAAACATATCACTTATGTAGTATTCCTGCCACAAAATGCATAACTTTTCTTCTAATCATGACAAAACATCCTGAAACCCTAACTGCGGAGTATTCTATTCAATAACTGGCTTATAATCTTCAAAATGCTGAGATTATGAATGACAAGTAAAGGCGGAAGAACTGTTCCCCACTCAAGGAGACTAAAGAGACATAGCAAGTGATAGAAAACAATGGAACAACTGGAAAAATTTAAATGAGGATCTTGATTAGCTGATAATATAGTGTCAATGTTAATTTCATGAATTTGATCATTGTGCTGCCCTTGTTTTTAAGAAATGCACTGTGAAGTATTTAGGGCAAAAGGGCATTGTGTCTGTACCTTATTTTCAGATGGTTCAGAAAAACATGTATTGATGGGCATTATTAAGCAAGTGTGGTAAAATGTTAATATTTGGAGAATATGGGTAAAGAGTCTACAGATTTTGTGTAACTATTAAAACTCTGTAAGTCTGAAATTATGTTACAATTAAAAGTTTTAAAATACTATTTGCATATGATAACAGTATAAGTAGAAAATCTAAAACATTTTCATTTTGTGGATTAAAATTAAAAACTAAATTTACTAAGGGTACCTATTGAATACAGGGTTAATATTTTAAAAATCAATTATACTAGGTAAAAACAAATAGAAATGAAAAAAGATAATTACACTACTTATAATAGTATAAATTATATAATATTCCTAGGGATAAAGTCAACAAAAAAGATGCACAAAACTTCTACACCGAAAACTATAAAATGTCATGCAGATACATTAAAAAAGATCTAAGTAAATGATGGGATATACCATAATAAAGGCATCACTTCTCTCTCCAAATTAATCTAAAGATTCAACACCATTCCAATAAAATTCTTTGCAAGCTTTTTTTCTGGAACATGACAAGTTGATTCTAAAATTTATATGCAAATGCAAAAGGCCAAGAATATCCAAGGAAATCTTGAAGAAGAACAAAGGTAAAGGACTTACATGAACAGACATAGAGGCCTGTTAAAAGATGATAATTAATTCAGTGTAATATAAATGCAAGCATTGAGAAATATATCAAAGGAAGAAAATAGAGACTCTATAAACAGAGCCAAACACATGCTCATCTGACTTGTGACCAAAATATGACTACAAATGCAAGGGGGATTGGGCGGTGGGGTGGGCGGGGAGGTGGGGAGGATAGTCTTTTTGAAAAATAATGGTGAGTCAATTTGTATAACATATGAGGGAAAAAAATCATCAATTCTAAATGTATTGCAGATGTAAATGTAAGGCAAGGTAATTTTCCATTAGAGCCCAATCTTAAATCTAGAAAATCTGATCCCATATCTAGTGTTCTTTTTAATAATGGTACTTTCTCTGATCCTTGAGAGATACTTTATATAGAACAAGAAGACAAAGGAAAGTTAGCAAAGAAACTAAAAGAAGCAAAGAATAATTCAAAAGAGAATAAGAATAGTAAAATTTAAAACCTAAATAAGTGATTTCTTCTAACTGAACATATGGCCCTTTGAAGCAATGTTTTTGCTATCTGGTTACAATGAATTCTTTACCATGAATAATCTGTTATTCACATTTCCTCTAGATTCTGATTGTGAAACCCACCCTCTTTTTTTTTTTTTTTTTTTAATAGCTTTATTTTGGTGCTGTGCATTAAACAGTAAAAAGAAAAGAGTTGCCCTGAGCTGTGTTTGCTATGCAGACTGTCCACTAAGTTGGGAAACAGGATAAACCTACATTTGAACAGTATATTACTTATATGCCTAACAACCTGAGTCACTGGCTGTGAGCAGCCCATGGGAAGTGTTGTTGTGTAACTGAATGGGAAAGATTTTCAGAACATAGCACCTGGAGCCATAGCCAATTGTGTTCTTTACAGTAGGAGATTTGAAAGGCACACTTCTATGGTCACCATACCTCTTTTAATTTCTTCTTTATTCTGTGGTTTCCTCCAGCTACCACTGAATTTGTCTGCTCTATTTTCCAGTAAAACTCTTTAAAAGAGTTGCTTTTACTCACTGCTTCTATTTTCTTATCTTGTATTCTCTCTTTAACTCAAACCAGGCTTTGTCTTGCCCCTCCACTGTCTCAATAACTGTTGTCCTATTCTTCCACAGTAGTAGACCATTTAGATGGACATGTGGCCACCTAGAATAAAGGCTGTATTTCCTTCCAGCTAGATGTGGCCATAGGACCAGATCCTAGCTAAAGGAATGTAACCAGAAGTGATGAGTGCTCCTACTTCTCAGCCATGTCCTTTTCTTCCTCTGTCTCTCACTTCCTGCTAGCTGGCATGGGAATGTGGTGGTGAGCCACCTTGAATCATGTACTTAATATTGGAAGAGCAAGAAAGGAGCCTGCATCCCTGATAATTCCATAGAGCTGCAATGCTAATTAGGTCTTTATGTGAAAAAGAAATAGGCTTCTATCTTATTTAAGCTTATTTAGGGGGTGGGGGTGATCTCTGTCTTTGGCTGTGTACTTATCTCTATCTTTGTATCCATACACATTACAGGCTCATCCTGCTGATACCACCTCTGTAATATAGCTTGAATTTGACCGCTTTCCTTACCACTTAGATCCAATCTACCACCATCTTTCCCTGGATGATAAAACAGCCTCGAACTGGCCTTATTCTTGACCTATTGAATTTATTTTATTCTTGACCTATTGAGTTTATTTTCCAATGAAAATAATTTTTTTAAAAATTAGCGTTTCACTTCCTGCTTAAAATCCTCTAGTGACATTTTTCGATGCACTCCATCAAAAGACCACCAACAACACACCTAAAATAGAACATATTGGGTTTATTGCTTGTGACTGTATACCATGAGGAGCTGTAGGGTGGCTCAGTAAGACGGGTTTAGAAAGGATCTTATTATAGGATTTAGGCTCGTGTTGGTGAATTTGGGTAGTGTTTAAGGAAGCACAGTTAATTCTATGCTTAGATATATTAATAAATCTCATATAGAAGGATGGAAGATTAGAATGAGGCCAGAGCTGAAACTGATTAAAAGAATACCAGTCACTCATATTAGCCATGATAGGGAGATGTTTGATCATTTTTGTAGTTAATACAATGTTTTTTATTTTTTTCTTCTGTATTTATTCATGATTGTAGAGTGGTCTAGTTTTTATCTCTATCCATTGTGGCCACAAATTAGCCTTGTCTGATGTTAATTTTTTGAAAAATTGTTGATGTTCAATAGGAGAACACCACAGCCTACCTATAAGTGCCAGGCCAGCTCTTGACTCTCAGGGGCTGCTTGTCTCTTCATCACTTCCCGGTATACTTGATAAAATTCAAACTCTACCATAGCCTTCAAGGTCCTGCATGATCTAGTCCCTACCTAAATTCTCAGCTCATCTCCTACCACATAGTCACTGCATTTCCATACCACTGGTCCTTTTTTGGTTTCTTGAATGGTCCAAGTTTGTTCTCCCCTTAGGACATTTCCAGCTGTAGTTCATTCTTTCAGGTGTCACTTCTTAAATATTACTTCCTCAAGGAGTGTTTCTCTGACTCTCTCCTTGTTAACTCCCCCAAGCCACTCCTTATATCATTTTTCTATTTCGTTTTCTTTATTAAACCGTATCATGTACTTGTTGATTTTCTGCCTTCCCTGCTAGGCTACAAGATCCAGAGAGAAGGAGTCTCATCTGTGTTGTTTGCCAAGATACATTCTCAATGTCTCACTACAGCGCTTTTCACATGATGGGCTCTCAATAAATGTGGAGTAAAGAAGCTCTCAGCCTCTAGGGATGAGTGGAAAGCAAGTAAGTCAAAAATTACAGCATGCTGTGCAGATGTGCATTGGACTCTTAGGGAAGAGACACACCCAAATTATTAGATGCTTATTCCCAGAATGCGAGAGCTTATGAGGAGTCAGTTGTGTCCTGTCAGCCATATACTTGCTCTTGATTTCTCTAGATTGAGATTGTTCGAGGCATCCTTGAATAACAGTTTGCTTTCTCCAGGAACACCTACTGTTTGTACTTCTGAAATGAGAGGACCCAACTGCGTTGGTTTCCTATCACCCAATACAAAGCCTACGTATTGGCCAGAAAGTGTTGGCCTACTTCATTTCTAACACTTGCTGGGGGTCACAACTCAAATGTCTACAGGGACTTGGCAGGCACCTTAAATGAGTGAAGTAATCGAGTTTACTTTATTAGGGCAACCTAAGAACTCTTGACACAGACCTTGTCTTCATATCTATAAATATACGCACCCTCCCCAAGTTTCCTGAAACATATCCTCTCCGTCTCTCTTGTTTTCCCACTTTTGATGGAACACGAGCTCAAGTAGTTTTTTTTTTGTTTTTTGTTTTGTCTTTACCTTAAGAAAAAAACAATTGTGTAAACCTAATGATAAATGGCACTCAGGACTTGGCTTCAGCACTGCGGGGAAGAAGAGGGAGTGCCGGAGACTTTGGCAAACTAGAGTGCATGCTCTGGCTAAAGAACTGCCACTAAAGTCGCTTCCAGCTGATTTCTGCCTTGTGGAAATGCAGACCCTCTATTGCCAGTCCTCCATATTTATTTTGAGAAAAATTAGAAATCTAGGTGAAATCCCTTGATGGTTAATTGTTGACATTTTTTAGATTAAACACTGTGAGAATCAAATGTGCTCGTTAAACATATAGGTCATCCTTAATATTTTGCCTTTGAACTGCTGGTGCTGGACCTCTGTTGAATGTATAGTTGTCTCTAGGTGAGGAGTCAGTGCCAATCAGACATGGATAAGACACGGGGTTGATGTCATTGTACATACATTATGAGCGTTGGCAGCTTTGCCTAGAGATTCTGGACAGAAGAGGCACTTAACGAGTAAGAATAGTTTATGAGAATGGGCTGCCGTGGGTGCCAAGGAGGGTTGTCTAACCAGAGGAAGAGTTGGGAGGTGGGAGTAGGGTGTTAGCAAGGAAGTCTTTCCATAACAGTTTAGCCTAGAGGGAAAAAAAGGTGTATTTGTTGGAGGAAATATGAGAGCACACAGAGATGTGTGATAACTTGTGGCACTTTTAGGAGACTTCAAACAGTACCACGTGGCAAGACACCACCTCTGTAACACGGCGCTGTGTGGTGTCGAGTGATCACGTGTATTTGGTGCAGGGGAGCTGGGCTGAAATGGCAGTGCAGAGGAGGCAGGAAGCTGCAGAGAACAACTAGAACGTCGTCATGAGGAGCCTGCATGATGCTCTTAAGAGTTTAACTAGTATCCTGAAGGGTATGGAGGATGCACTAAGGGGTGTTAACCAAGGCTTTGACATCTTAGCTTTGTAGTTCAGGAAGATATCCCCGGCAGCCATGCGATAGTCAATTAGCAGTAAGGTTTGAGGCTATTAATATTTCATGAAGTAAAGTAAACCCTATTACATAGGAAAGCTTTTGATCCTCCCTCATCTCAGACCCCCAAATATACTTCTAGAGATTTGACTGTTACCTTCTGGCAGACTTATTTAAATGCCTCATTATTACATATAGTTTTTGTTGTTGCTGTTGCTGCTTCCTTTAGTGTAGCTCATTATTCCTGAGCACTCAAGTCCTTCTTATCTAGAGTCTTTTTGGTCCTCTTAGGGACCTAGAGTTAGGCAAGTACAAGTTGTCGCTCCAGACTATTTGAACTGCTCAGAGCATGCTCATAGAACCTATTTGCCATGACTCACAAGTAACACAAGAAGAGATGATGATGATGAAAATACCAAATAATACTGTGGAGGCTGCAATTCCCAAAGGCAGCCACATGTCAGACACCAGTGGAGGGAGGGCAGAAGACCCTTGACATTTACCTACTGATATGCCAGGACTACTTCTAGGTAGATGTCTCCCTACTTGGGGTCCAAGTGCATTCTGACTGAGAGTTAAAGAAACAACAGGGAAGAGGGCCCACCCCTGTAAACTATAGGGGACAAGCTAGCAGGCTCCATAGTAATGCCAGTGGCGCCCAGTGAGGGCTTCCCAAGGCAGGAATAGGAGGATACTTCAGGGGCTTGAGACAGTGACTTTTTAGCAACTCATATGGAAATATTTCAGTAGCTAGTAATCATTACAGCCATGCTAATGAATTATAGTAAAATCTCAGACCTGAATCTATGATTCTGATAAAGACAAACCTTAAAAACTTCCCCTTCTGCAATGCCTTAAGGAAAGAAATTTTTGTGATTTACCTAAACCTGGGTCCAGATGGATTTCTTTGACCTGTGCTTGAGGCTTGGCATGGTGCTTTTCTGTGGAATGCCTTGATTTTGCAAAGGTAGTAAAATCTCCCAAGTTACCACAAACCTGCTTTGTTTATCTTTTCTAGCTTATTTCAGGAGTTTGAGGAGACCACAACTGCTTAGGCAAAGCATCTGGGAAGTAACATGATGAAGAGATTGGAAGGAGGCAAGACCAGATGCAGGGAGTTCAAGTCCAAGTTCCAGATAAAGAGAAGCTTAACAAGGTAGGGACATGGGAGAGAGGGTGGAACCAAGAGCTGTTTTGGTCTTGATCATTTGGAGTGAAAGAGAGATTAAGATGAGGCAAGTTTCTGACCTGAATGAAATGGATGAAATAGAGGGTGACAATACCACTCACAGGCAGTCATAATGCTTGATGGCCAAAAAAAGGGGTCTCAGCCCTCTAGCCTTCGTTTACTTATTGTCGAAATGGAGATAACGTACCTACCTAATAGGACTAATTTGAGATTAAGTGTCATAATGCATGAAAGTGTTGGATCAAGGACTGGCATACAGTAAGTGCTCAATAAGTGTTAGCAATATTTTTTCTTCAGGAAATTGAGGTTTAGAAAGGTTAAGTCATTTGTTCTAAATGACACAGCTAGGTAAGTGATGGACTGTGGATTCTGGCACATCAGTTGGAGCACAGAGTCTGGTCACTGCACCTGTTAAATAGGATAGAAACAATCACAAGAGGGGTAGGCCTGGAGTATGGCTATAATGATGAGCCTCGTTTTAGAAATGGAGAAATTAATGTTCAAGGGGAGGAGAGGTTCAGGGGCAGTTGGACACATGGGTGTGGACCTAAGAAGAGGTCTTTGGTCAGAGAAGTTCTTGTTCCCATAGTCATCTCTTAGAGTCTGTGAAATTCGAGTCATCAGCAGTGTACTACCTAATAGCCAAGTTATCTGATCGATGTGTGTCCAAGATAATTATAAATGCTTAAAGTGGTTTTAGTGATATTTTTTATATTTGATCGTCAATCTCTCGCCAAAATTTTTCATAATGCTATAGAATCATTAAGTATAAAAAGGTTATATTTCAGAAATATAAAAACCATATCCTAATCAGTATGAAGTTTAAAGATTTCTATATTAGAAACCACTCTATTAAGAAGTTAATTAACTTTCAGTGAAAATAAATAACTTTCTAAACTTCATCTCTCTTGACTATAAGCAAATTTTCAACTCCTTTAATATATTGAGTAATTTCTTTAACATTATTTAAAAAACAGATTCCTATTTTAGATTTTATAACAAGCTGAATTAGAGAAAAGTCTTCAGTGCTCTTCAGGCTCAACCTTATTTATCTTCTGGCATTACCCACACCCTTGGTCCCTCACCGAGTACTTTACCATATTGTTGATGTGAACTTGTCTGTATGTATGTTAGAAACCTAAGAAGAAAGAACTAGCATCTCTTAGGTCACCTGGCCATGGGTTTATAAAGACAATAGAATCTATGTAGCAAGAAATGACAAGCTATGGTTATCGGCCAAATCTGACTCACTGCCTGTTTTTGTATGGATCGTGAACTAAGAATAGTTTTTACATTTTTATATAATTGAAAAGGAATAAAAAGAAGAAAAAGGAGAAATATTTTATGACACATGAAAATATTATGAAATGCAAATTTCATTGTTTATACATAAATAAAGTTTTATCGGAACACAGCCATGCTCACTTATTTACATAACTATAGTTGCTTTCATGCTGCAATGACAGAGATAATTACTTTCAACAAAGACTTTATATAGTGCTCTTACTGCTTTGCAGTGC
Source organism: Pteropus medius (assembly GCF_902729225.1). Taxonomy (NCBI): domain Eukaryota; kingdom Metazoa; phylum Chordata; class Mammalia; order Chiroptera; family Pteropodidae; genus Pteropus; species Pteropus medius. The sequence continues at coordinate 8,926,087 of NW_024340699.1, forward strand.
TGTCCAGCAACCTATAAATCTCAGGGATGTGATTATAACTCCATAGTGTTTCAAGTGCCATGCATATCACACAAAATGTACAGCAATATTTTGTTTTTAATTACCAGTGCAATAGCCATCATGTCAAAAAACAAAAAAGGGAAATAAAATATAGTGGGATCCAGATGTCACACTTTTAAGGCTCAGTGAAATATGGATTATTTTGTTATTAAATTAGGAAAACATTGTGTTTATAATGCCACGACACCACAACTGTGCTAAAAGAATACGGTACAACAGAGTAAGTACGCGTCACAACATTTCCAACTACAAGAAAATAGTGTTCAGAAAAATTAGTACATTTAAACTAAAACATCTCATCACAGCATAATTTCTTTATAAAAATAAAAAGTGAAAATAAGACTGCAACAAAGGAAGTCTCCAAGTGGCTCATTTATTAACCACACAAAGAAAGAGATTTATTGATGGTGAATTAATTAAATTATATTTGATTGTAGCAGCAGATGAAATGTGTCAGAGAAAAAAAAGTAGCTTAAGAATATTAGCCTTTTGGTGACAGTGATTTCTTGAAGAGTTGACATTGAGAGCAAACATTAATAATCAATTTAAAAACAAGGCAAATGATTTCTAATGGTTTTCCTTGACTCTTGATAAGTTGACAGATGTTACTACTACAGCTCAGGTGTTTATTTGATGTGTCAATGCTGACTTTAAAGTCAATGAAGAATTCTAAGCTTCTATGAATGGTTCATGTGAAAAAACTATGGGCAAAAATATTTTCAAAGAAAATAAGGAAATGCTAATTCAGTACAATCCGAAGTGGAATCTGCTAAGATGTGTTATAGCTGTGGCAGTAAAAATATGTGGGGAACAGAAAAAAGGCTTTGGACAAGTTTACAAAGGTTATAAAAATGCGAAGTGTTTAAAGCCTATGCTAGTTTATTGTAATAGTCATCAGAAGGTATTTTGTTGAAAATATTTGAATCTGTTATGTATTATTGAACCAATTGCATCAAAAGCGAATTTCAATTTTAGTATATGTGCTGCCAAAGCCAGCACAGAGATGAATTTCATTAGCTCTTCTAGCTTTAACCATTGTCTGTTTTGTGAACTTTTGTCAAAAATAGAAACCGAATATCCTGACTTGCTCTACCAACCACATAGCAGTTGGTTTAACAGTAATAAGTCATGTGTGACTTTTTGAGCTCAGTGTCGAGATTAAAATTTTTCTTAATGAGAACAGCCTTTGACCACTATTATTGAACACTGGATAACTTTGGAAATTAGCTTTTGCTGAAGACTTCATAATGTTTCTGAATGGATTCAACCAAAATTACAAAGCAAAACAATGGCTAAATGCAGAACACCATGTTAAAATCATTTTGATGACAATTAATGTTTAAACAAGTAATGTCAAGTTGCCTTAAAAACTTCCTGTGTTGTCAAAAATTAAAATAAAAAGTGAAATGGCTATTCCCATACAAATGTTCAATGAACACGTTTTCCAGGCTTACACTACAGTTCCAGCAATGTTTTTCAGACCTTAATAAAAGCACAAAAGAAATTTTTAAATTTCAAAATCCACTTAACTGTGCAATAGAGGAGTTTCCATCTAATCTTCAACTGAAAGTGATTAATCTGCAATATAATGATGTGCTAAAAGGCAAACAGCAAGAGGAGATTTAATAGGATTCTATAAATGCCTTTTGAGCAATGAAAATGCTTAATAAAATCTTATGCTCATGGATTGATGTCACTATTTGACAGTACCTTCCTTTGAGAGTTTTAGCCAACTGTGAAAGCCAACTACACAGTCAGCAGACGACTATCCTCACTTTTGACACCAATTGCAAGTTTGGGGGAATCCCAAAACCACCTACAGGGTCAATATTTATTAGAAAGACTCACAGAATTCAATGAAAATTGTTATGCTCAGTTACCATTGTTACTGGGAAAGGACACAGATTTAATTCAGCAAAGGGAAAGAGTACATAGAGCAGAGTCCAGGGAAGTACCAAACATTTCTATTGTCCTCTCCACATGGAGCCAGGATGTATTACTTTCCCAGCATTGATGCATGACAGTATGTATGGAGTACTGCCAGTCAGGAAAGCTCACCTAAACCTTGGTGTCCAGAGGTTTTACTGGAGCTCTTATCACATAGGCACAATTAATTGATTGATTGAATGAATGAATGACTGCCCCATGATTGATCTCAACCTCCAGGTCAACTGATATCCAGTAGCCCAATGCCCCTGTGTATGTCACACTGTCGATCTTTCTGGCATGGTCAGCCCCCACCCTAAATCATATTTTTAGATTGTCCAGTGTGATTCAAGTTCCCCAAGCAAACCATGACATTCCAGAGGCCTAGATATCACCTCCCAGTGGCTGAGGATAAACACGAGACTTCTTTTGAGGGCAAGGTTCATTCTTTATTACACACCACTGTGAGAAAAGACACTGTTAAAGATAAAACATGTAAAGTTTCATTACAGAGCAGCATTATCAGATGAACATTTGCAATCAATTTTTATGAAAAGAAACACTTTCAACTGCAATGATGTGAAATGTGATCTACCCCCAAAATTTATTTTTCTCATTACTAGACCTATATCACAAATGAATATGCTCAATTATTAATATCAAAATTTGATTTTTATCAATAAAAATTGTGGAAAATTGAATTCTCTTTTATTGTATAAGTACTTTCATAATATCCTTGATTTTACCTCTTGAACGGCAAAGACTGAAATATTTAGTCCCTGATTTTTTATAGAAAAAGTTGCCAACCTTTGATGTATAGTCCAGTTTTTAGCATTGCTGTGATGTCAACATGGTGCAACTGTAGACACTAATTATTCAATCAAACACCAATCTAGGTGCTACTTTGGAAGGATATTGTAGATATAATTAATACCTACAATCATCTATAATCAGTTGAATTTAAATAAAGGAGATTATCCTCAATAATCTGAGTAAAACTGATTCAATCAGTTGAAAGGCCTTAACTGAGCTTCCCTTAAAAAAGAAGAAATTTCATCTGTGAACAGCAGCTTCATCTTCTGCCTGAGAGTTTCCAGTCTGTGCTTCCTGCTGGCCTGCGTATGGATTTTGAACATGCCTAACTAGCTAGCCCCACATTCACATAAACCAATTCCTTCCATTAAATCTCTCTCTCTCGTGTGTGTGTGTGTGTCTGTACATATATGTATGTATAGTATATATACTTATGTATATGTGTATACGTATTACTGGTTCTATATCTCTGATAGAATCCTGATTCAACTGCTCACTATAAAAGATAATACCCAATTTGTGCTGCTAAAAATCTGAAAAGGAAATAACTTTAGAAAAATGAAATTAATATTTTTCCATAGCTGCCTGTCAGATGTAATATTGCCTAATCTATCTTATTGACTCTAGTGTAAGGCAGAAAAGGAGTAATAAGAGTTATGAATAAAGAAAGAAAATTCAGGAAGACTTTAATTCAGTCTTATCACTGTGGATCAAAGAGACATTTTTGTTTCCTGATAGAAACTGTTCCTAGAGCAAAAATGAGACTTTTCCAAGAAATATCTCTATTAGCCTAGCTCTAGGACTCTTTTCCTGGGGTCACTGTTGCTGGCTGTTAGAGCGCTCTTGACTTCCTGGCATTGTTACTAAATCCTGTGCTTGTGTATTTTCAGAGAAGACCTTCTTGAGCTTTTATCAGATTTTCAGATGGGTCTCAGGCACCAAAAGGATAAAAACCGCAAATGGCCTCCCCTCCAGTGGATATTTAACACTTGTGTGTCACCTACTGCCTGCATTGTCTTCTCTAATCTGCACAATAATCTCATGAAGTACGCACTAGTATTCTGTTTTACAGATGAGAACACCGAAGCTTAGAAAAATGAAGTCATTTGTTCTAGCTGCACGACTGATAAGCAACAGAGTCTGGATTTGAACCCACATCTGACACCAATTCTTATGCTCTGAGGTGGGAGGCAGCTCTGTTCAATCACTGGGCCCCATCATCCGGATACTTCCTGCAGTTGAGATGGTAGCCTGGGTGGCCCCAAAGTACCTGCTTAGCCTCTGCCCATGTGCCTGGGGGTGAGACAAATTAGAGGTGGCCCCAAGCTTTTGGGGGGCCTTTTGGCCTTCTAGCGCTAGCCTTCTAAGGCACTCTTGCTCATCAGGAGGGAGGAAGAGGAGCAGGGTGCCCGGAGAGGGGAGGGCGGGCCCTGAGAGAGAGTTTGAAAAGAGGAAGGAAGTGGAGTTCGGCAGAACGCCTAGCCACCCCCTAGCTGCTTCCCTGCAGGACGACGTGAGGCCCCTGGCCCAGCCATGGCTCCCTGGCGCAAAACTGACAAGGAGCGGCAAGGCGTAGGTAGGTGTGGGTATGGGGTCAGCATCAGGGAGGAGGGCAGGTGGTGGGAGAACCACACACAGGAAGATGCTGCGAGAGCTGGCAGGGCATGTTGACTCAAGGTCTGAGAGCTCAGTGGCTCCCTCACCCTCTTGTGGGGCCAGCTGGGTGGGGGAGAGGAGGCAAGGGGGAGAGGAAGGTGGGCACCCCACCCAGCAGGCTAGGCCCAGCCCGCACCATCTTCCCCACTTCCACAGGCTGCCCTCTCTCCATAACGCTTATGCATTTCCCAGACAGGGTCCAGCCCAGTGCTTGGCAACTCGGTGCTCTGTGCCAGATTCAGAGACTCCGCGGCCGTGTCTGGAGACTTGGCCTTCCAGGGGGAGCACTGCTCTCTTTCTAGGCCTGCCCTTACCTGGCCCAGCATGCTTCCCTCTACCTCTTTCCAAAGTGACACCTATCTGTTTGCCTCCCCTGCCTGTTCTTCCTGCGTCAGGTGACCTCTGATTTGGTGGAGTATAGTTCCAGAGGGCTGTTCAGGATTGGAGTAGAGCTCGGCCTTGGAGAGCCTCTTGGGGAGAAAGGCTTTTGCCAGGTTATCTGGAGTTATCCAAGAAGCCAGCCTCATCAGCTTCAGCCATCTAAGCTCCCAGAGGCCTCTGCCTCAAGCTCAGGGGCGGAAGTGGTGGCTGGGGGAAGGGTAACTTCAGGTACTGGGACTCTTCTAAGTGGCATCCGTGGTGCAATCCCCATTGACTCACTGCAGTTTTCAAACTTAAGTGTGAATTTTAAAACTGCTCTATGGCTTGCTACACAGGCAGATACCAGACACTACCCCCGGAGATGAGGGTTGACAGGTTAGATGCTGGAGAACCCAGTGCCAGGAACGATTAAATGCAGGAGGTTTCTAGGCCACTGTTGGAGAAACACTGCACTGGACAGCTCAACATTTATTTGTTAACTTACTGGACACTAGGCACTGTTTTAAGCTAAATGGTCTTCATCCATAGAATAAATAATCCAAACCCTCAAAAGGGCTCAGTCTCTCCATATATAAAAGGAGAAGTTTGAATTAGATTCAATAAGGATCATTTTTAACTTCAAAGCTTCTCTAACTCTAGCCCTTCCAGCTGGGAGTATCAGGCTGACACTCTTCTCAGGGGAAGATGGGGACTATTAAATGGAGTGGGCCATTGTTGGTGGAGGGACCAATGTGGCCTAGGATGTGAAAACTGGACACAAAGGCATATCTAGGAAAGAAGAGCAGTCCCTCCTGAGGGAGAGTGCATTGAAGGGAATGATTATGCTCAAATGAGTTGAGCCACATTTTGGAAGGCTATGAATACCAGGCTATGAATACCAGGCTAAAAAGCTGAGACTTTTTCCACTTAGGCAGTGGAGAGCCATAGAGGGCTTCTGAGCAATGAAGGGGCATGAACAGATTTGTGCTGAAGCCAGTATGGAGGGAGGCTGGGTGGACAGAACGAGGGTGCCTGGTTGGTAGACAAGGGACAGTATTGGTGGTCCAGGGTAACCTCGGAAGTTAGTGGGGAGACTGAGTGTGGTGGAAGAGCCCACCCTTTGTCCCAAGGGCTGCAGTACATTCCTGTTGTGTAGACATTGTGCTATGGGGTGAAGATCATGAGCTCTGGTGCCAGACTGCATGATCTTGGATTCCAGCCTCCAACACTTCCCAGCCCTGTGACCTAGATGCGTTACTTACTCTCTCCAGGCCTCAGTTTCCTTGTCTGTATAATGGGGATAATAATGTTTCCCAGAGCTGTGAGAGTACTGAATGAGTTAATCCACATAAAATGCCAAGAATGACAGTTGCACAAGTAATCCTCACTAAATGTTATGAATGATTATTTTTGGATTTTGCTACATGGGAGCTCGTTTGAGGATATAACATCACAGGATGGGATAGAACTGTAGGGTGGAGTAGGGTTCTCACCCTCCCTAGCAGAGGAAATCTCACCTACGTGCTCAGGGTCTGGGAACTCTTAGGCCCTAGGCCTGGAGGCTTCTTGATCTGATAGCATAGATATTTTTTATGCCTACTTTTAGAATTTCTATTTTCTGGGGATCAGACGGTCTATGACCCTCTAGGGAGCTAGAGAGCACTTGGTAGGTGCCTGCTCATCAAAGAGGATATCTTTTCTCTGCAGGTAAATGTTAGAACTAAGGGAAGTAACCTCTAACCCTCATCTGCAGGCTCTGGGTAGATAGAAGGAAAAGGCAAGGCTTAGGTTATGATGAGATGAGTGACTGGAGTCATCCAACAGAAAGAACAGTGGCCTGAGAGTAAGGAGTTCAGATTTGAGCTCTGACATCCCTGTTCGCAGAAAGATCTGTGCTCTAATTTTCTGATTGTAAATCTAAACTATTAATACTTTTCTATTTCAAAGTGTTCTTTTATGAAGAGCATTTGAGGTAATGAATATGGGAACCTGGAGGAAGACAAAGAGCTAGAGCCATGGAAAGGATTATGGGATTCTCGAAATATCTCTGGAGTCCCAGCCAGGCCTAACACAAGGAGAACCTGAGGTTTGCTTTCCCATTTGGTATCCTTTTCAGCGCCGGTAGCATTTGGCCATTCTTCCTCTGGCCTAATTATTGAGGGCTGCTGGTGTCTGTCTGGGAGGCTGGCTCTACAGGAGGTCGCTTCATCACCAGAACCTCTTAGCTTCTTGCTCACTATTGGGCAGGCAGGGTGACCTTCATATAGATCCCTGGCCAGGTTATTTTTCCTTTCTTGATGGAGCCTTAACCTGTGATCTATTAGAGTTTCAGAGAGGACCCTTTGCTAGCAGTGGGTAGGAGTTCCAATGGACAAGACAGTATGACTGAGTAAGAAAAGGCATAGCCTCTGCCCTTGAAGAGGTATGTGTAAGATTTAGAGGCTTGGGCTGTGAAGTCAGAACTGAGTTCACATTTGAGCATGTTTCTTCATCTGTAAAGTGGAGATAATAATGATAATATGGATCTCATGAGATTGTTCTGAAGACTGAATGCATGATAAGTACTTAGTAATTTGGCTTTCTCAATGCAAGTTAGTGACTGAGCTCAAGGGGGTTACCAAATAGTTGTGGAGCCATGAGAGTCGCAGGATAATGCACCCTAATGCCAGGTTCAAGACACTCATGCCTTACAAGAGTGTATGTAGTGTTTTATGGTTTACAATGCCCATTCTTGTGCAATGTCTTTGTCTGGCTTCAGAACATCTATATGAAGCAATGTATTATTCTCATTTTTCAGGTGAAGAAACCAAGCCACAGAGTTCACCTAATTTGGAATTACTTGATCTGGGCCTGAAATTCACTTGACTTCAGACCCCAGGCCCTCTTCACTATTCTAGAAGGGATGTCATAGACAAAGGCAAGGGGTTGATATGTGTATAGTATTTGGGTTAAACAATATATAACCCACTTCAGTTTTAGTGGATGTTTGTAGTGAAAAAGAGCATTGGAGAGAGAGATTACAGCCAGATCGTGAAGGGCTTTGAGTGCCAAACTTACACAATTGGACTTCATTCTGTGAGCAGTGGAGTTTTTGAGCAGGCTGTCATTTGTGAAAAGTTAATATAATTAATTTGGAGAGGGTCAGGGATAGAGTAGAACAGAAGTGGGTGACAATTTACCTGTCTACTGCCTTCCTGCTTAGTTAATCCCATGGGAGTCCACTTATACTGAACATTTCCATTTGGCATTTACTATCTTAATCTTCTCTTCCAAGACTCTTGTCATGATGAGAGCTTTGTCTTTGTAGGAGAGAAGGGAAGGCAGGAAAGAAGCAGGTAGAAAAAAAGTAACAGTATCAGTTAGGATTTAATGTGATTATAAGTGACAGAGAACCTCCAAAGTAGTGGCTTTAACAAAGCTAGAAGTTTATTTCTCTTACACAAAGAAAGCCCAGAAATGTCCTGTGAAGAAGTGGTAGGGAGGCTCATTCTGTCTCCTGTGCTACTCCCTTGGCATGAAGCTTCTGCTTCCTGAACCAAGCTGACTGCTTGAGCTTCAGCCATCAGGTCCACCTTTCAGCTAGCAGGAAGGATGGAGAAAACAAGATTATGACCCTTTTCTTTAAGGACGCTTACCCAAATGCCCATTTGCCACTTCTTATAGCCTGTTGACTAAAACCCAATCACATGACTGAACCTAGCAGTAAGGGAAGCTAAAAAATGTAGTGCGTATTGTAGGCAGCTATGCACCCAACTAAAAATTAAGTGTGCCGTTCCTAAGGAAGGAGGGAAGAAGGATATTGGGGATGATATGTTAGTTTGCTCAGGCTGCCATAACAAAATACCACAGACTGGATGGCTTAAACAACAGAAATTTATTTTCTCCCAGTTCTGGAGGCTGGAACTCCAAGATCAAGTTGCCAGTAGATTGGTTTCCTCTGAGGCCTCCTTGGCTTGCAGACAGCCACCTTCTCACTACTTTGCCCTCGCATGATCATCCCTCTGTGCATGCTCACCCCTGGTGTATTTACCTTGACAGCTTCATGTTAATGTAATCATATCCTTAAAGACCCGATCTCCAAATGTGGTTACATTCTGATGTCCTGGGGCTTGGGATTTCAACACATGAATTTGTGGCAGAAGGGAGGACAACAGTTGTGTTCATAACAGATGACCTGCAGTCTGTGACATAATATTTAGTGACTGAAAAAGAAGGCTTCAAGGTAGGGATTTTCTGTTAGCAAGTGAAGGTAGAAAAAAGACTTGTTTGCTCTGAAGTTGGGCCTGACAGGTAGATTTGTATGGGACTTCAGTTAGGCCGAGAAGCCTATTCTCTATGCAGTTGTCTCTAGTTACGATTGCATACCTGTGCGTGGTGTTAGGGAGTATTGGTTGGTTTCTTCTGAGGTCTGTGAGGGAACATCTCTTCCCTGCCTCTCCCCTAGTTTGCAGTAGTTTGCAGAAATCGTTAGTGTCCCTTGGCTTGTAGAGGTATCACCCCAATCTCTGCCTTCATCTTCACATATCATTTTCTCTGTGTGTGTGTCCCTTTCCAAATTTTCCCATTCAGTGAAGACACCACCCTAATGATCTCATTTTAACTTGAAGACCTCTATAAAGAATCTGTCTCCAAGTAAGGCCACATTCTAAGGTACTGGGAGTTAGGACTCTAATGCATCTTTTGTTTGGGGGAAGGGGCAAAATTCAAACAGCTATAGACTTTGCAAAAATAGAGAAGGGTTTTTTTCCACATCTTGATTGGAGAATACAGATGAATCTGAGGCCACCCCCTGGTCTAGGGTCGTGGATGATACTGTTGCAGCCCAGGACCCTGGACAGAGCTAGTCCATGCCAAGATGGACAGATATGGAGTAGGCAATGGGTGTTTGAGTTCCTTGTAGAATGGGCTCTTATTATGAGAAAAAAAAAATCTACTCAAACTAATTCAGTAAAAAGGTATGTGGTATGTATGTGTATATAGAAGTGGTGTATTTTAAGGGTCATGGGAAGTCAAACAGAAGTGCAGGAAACATGAGTGGCAGGCCTCTGGAAGGGCCGGAACCGAGGCTGCCCTGGAAACCTCTGCTTCTCTTTCCATAGTTTTCCAAACTTTCTGAACATGTCACCTTCCTCCTCCTTTCTCTCACCAACTCCTAATCCCATTGCTCCTCCCTAACTTCAATTTTCTGGTAACACCATGGTGGTGGGCCCAGCATGCCACCTGTGCCAGTTCTGCAAGACTTTACATTTCACACATCCACCGAATCTTCTCTTTATTGATTTATCAAAGTCTTGAAAGAGAAGATCCGACTGACTTACGTTTTCAAGAAAGACCACTCAAGTCAGAGGTCATGGCCAGACTAAGAATAGGCTGCTACTGCCCGGTCCAATGCACTGTGACTATGTGGTGGGGTGAGGTCACAAGACTTGCTACTCATCTATCAGGAGCCATGAGTAGGGACAGATTTGAGTAGGAGCCTTGAATGGAACATGTATCCCAAATACACCAGGGCAGAACTCCACTACCGATGGATCAATTTCTACAACTCTTAAGGAGAAGAGATAGAAAGCATCATTCACTCACTAACTCATTCACTCATTTTTTCTTCATTTATTTCTTAAATATTTGCTGAGAATTTTCTACGTGTTAAGCCCAACACTAGACACTAAGATAACTATAATTAGGCAAATATGGGATCCTGACATTTTGGAGCTCAGAATCTAGTGGAGAAGACAAAAAAGAACTTCATGGACAATTTGATAAGCATATAATTGCAAATTATGACATGTTCTTGTAATAAAGAAGTATTGTTTCATGAATGAGAATATTGGAGGGAAAGATTTTAAATTGGATGGTCTGAGAAAGCCTCTGAGGAGCAATGGGGGAAAGAATTCCGAAGGAAAGGCTTGAAGGATCTTAATCCATGTATCTTTGCTATGGAGGCCAACCTCATCTTTGGACTATTCCCCAGAAATTAGTCTGGTGCAACATAAACACATGGATTGGAAATCTAATTCCTTCCTATCACCAATTCTTAGATGCCTGGGCCTCCTACTTTCCAATGCTTCAGCAGCTTGGGACTGTTTAGGAGTGCCCGCTGGGCCAGCTGGTTGAGTTCACTTAAGGAGATTGTTCTAATCTCTAGGCTCATGGGAGCCTCATCAGTCGGTGGACATCTTGTCCCCAGCCACAGTGTTTGTGTTTGAATGGTCCTTGACAGACCGTGCTTGCTAAACTGTCTGCTCCTTACATCAGCATCCTTATGTAGCTGCTGTATTTTGAGCCTGGTAGTGTAGCCACCATAATATTCTGCTAACTTCTAGACCTTTGGACTTCTTCCTGTTTTTTTTGCTTTTAAAAAGCTTACAGGCCTTTAATTTAATAGTTAATTACACATGGGTGCCACAGCCTGTGTTCTGCAGCAAATGTTCTGCAAATGGGGAATGATAATGCTTATCGCCATCCAACTCCAGAGAGATCTGGGTAGACACCACAAATGTTCCTTTTAATAGGCACATTATCTCCTTTCTTCCCAATTCTTTTAATTGGTGTGAGTTGAAAAGCAGTCAGGCTGAGTTTGTGAGCTTCTTAAGTCTTACTCGGTTTTTGGTTCTCCTAGTCATTCTTTGCCCCTCCTACCCCACTAGCACATTGTCAGCTTCTGCTTTGTTTAAAGCCTCAGTCACAGAAGCTGGGACTGGAGAGGGATGTGATTGGTACTTTTCTAGACCCCTCTCCAGACCCTGCTTCAGGGCACTCAAAGTTCCCCTAACGATGCGTGATCCCTTGGATCAAAACCTAAACTAGGATGGTGGAAGGAGACATAGGTGGAAGTTGAGACTTGCATAGATGCCCCAGGATCCAACGCAGGGTCTGAACAGAGAGGAGGCTGAGTAGGCATTCTTTGGATCGGATTAAGTGGTGGCAATGCCAGGCCTGAGGCACCGTGACTGAAATGTTGTGTCCGAGGGTTATACCTGGTGTTAGCTGAACCCCGAGTGTTTGCCTGGGAAGTGAGACCTTGCTGCTAGCCTCACTGGTGGTGACAGTAGAGAAGTTGTCTCAAGAAAGAGTATTCCAGGTAGAATAAAAAGCCAGTGCAAAGGTCCTGAGGAGGAAGCCTCTCTGACGTGTGGGAGGCCAGTGTGGCCGACGGAGAGTAAACAAGGGAATGAATCTTCTGAGGGAAGGTTGTACTGAATAGTACCTGGTACACACTGGGATGACTTTGGCTTTTACTCTGAATGGAAGGGGTGGGGCATTTAGGGTTTTGATCAGAATTGTAGAACTTTCTGTCTTGCTTCAAAAGGATTATTTTAGCAGTTTTATGGTGAATAGATAGAGGGGAATTAAATGTGGAAACAGAGGCAGCTACTACAACCCAGACAAGAGATAGTGGTGGCCCATACCAGGGGGGCAGTGGAGGAGGTGACATGTGCTGGGATTCTAGATGTGTGTGTTATAGGTGGAGCAAATGGGAATTTCCTCATGGAATGACTCCAAGGTTTTTGGTCTTAGCAGCTAGAAGAATGGACTTGCATATAGGACTTCTTTCGTTAAACCTTGATCTAAGTCGTCATCCGTATTGTCATAAATAACATTGCCTCACCTTTTCTCAGCATAGTACATCTACAAAGCACTTGTGGTAACACATTTAAATGCACACAAGCACCCTGAGAGGTGGACACTTTTATCTTCATTTCACAGAGGAGGAAACTGAGGAACAGACCTTCAAGGCCTCACTGAAATGCAGCCTCTTTCAGGAAGTTTTCTAATACCTCATCCCTGGAAGAAACCTCTTCTTTTTTTTAACTGAATCCTCATTTTTCACGTTATCTTTTAGTTACGTAATTATATGTCATCTCTCCCACTGGATAGCATGTTGTGTGAGGGCGAGCTCTGTTGGGGTCAACTTTGAGTTTATCCAACTCCAAGGCACTATCAGGAGTGAAGTGGGTCAAGGAGACTAATCATTATTGTAACATGGGTGCCCTTGGGACTTCAGTGGAAGCTATAAACCCTCTTCCTACAAAAACGTGCATATTTGCAGTTTTGCATTACAGTTTTATGAAAGCTCATTCATGGAAGCCAGTTAAGAACTGGGGTAAAGTGTGCTCAGTAACTATTTAATAGACCAATACAGTAGACACAACCAAGGCATTCTGCCCAAGGTGTAAATTGTTGGAACTGGGAGCTGCCAAGAATAATAAAACTATTTTTTACAGTTTATTCATATCCGTTAAGTTCAATAAGCCTATGCTAAATGATGGTCCTGAGCTGGGTCTTAGGTCCCAGAGCTGAACGAAGCACAGCCTCTGCCCTCAGGAAGCTTACAACCCAGTAGTAATTTCTCTTCTTTTTGCTTGAAGCAGCAAAAACACCACCATTATTATTACTAAGGTCCCCATTTGATAGGTCGGGAATGGGTGCACCTCTGGCTTCCTGTTACTATGGCTCCTACCATCATCCCATTTCATTGCAGCTTGTGTAGAATTATCTGACTCTTTCATAGAATTCAAATTCCATGACAGCGATATTGTATTTCTTGGTCTTTACCAGCACAGAGCAAGTGCTCAATTAGTTTTTGATTGGATGGTGGATGAATGGGTAAATAGATAAGTGGGTGGATGGATGAGTGAGTAGGGGGTAGAGGAGGGAAAAGGGACTGGGATTGGAAGATTTTCATTTTCTGATGCCTCATAAGGTTCAGATGGACAGAGTTGCCCCATCTTGCCTTTATCTCCTCACCCCTACCTTCCTTCCTGTCAGGAGGCTAGGTCCCACGAGAGCAGCACATTGATAAACGGGGTGTTCTTGAACGCTTATCCAAACACCTGGACCCGTATAGCTGGCCACTACATCGAGCCCTCCAGTTCTCACCATGGGGCTCCATTCAGATGGCCCTGCTGTTCCTCACTGGGAATGCGGATATCAAGCTAATTTCCCCTCCCCCATTCCTGCCCTTACTGCCTTCCCTCCCCATCCACCTCCTCAGGGGCTCTCACTGCACTTGTTCCCCTTGCCCTCCTTCTGCCCGGCCCCTCCCTCTAGTCTCACTTCCTTCACGAGGCCTCTCTTGATCTTTCCTCTGAGAGCCTGTAGCTTAACCCTTTGTTTTTAAGAAGGCTTCTTGTTTCTTATGTGTTTATTTTGTCTTTTCAATTAGATTTCATAAAAGCTCCAGGAGAGCAGGAGCCATTCCCTCTCTCCCTACTTTTCTAACCTTCTGCTCGATCCAGCAGAATGCTAGATACTCCCTGCATTGAAGGTTGGGGGTTGAGAAATCAGTCCTTGATTTCATCATAAAGCCTCTCTTCTAGCTTTAGTGTGTAAGTGTGTGAATGTAGGAGAGAGACAGACAGAGAGAGAGAGAGAGAGAGAGGTGTGTGTGTGTGTGTGAAAAAACTGAGCACAGAGATGTGTAACTTTTAAGGCTATTATGTGGATCCAATAGAGTTTTCTAAATCATCTAGCAGAGAGCAGATGCTAAATATATACTCATTAGTGAGAGGCCGTCTGGTATAATGGTTGAACTAGCCTGCCTGGGGTGAAGTCCTGGCCCCGTTCCTTCCTAGCTGTGTCACCCTGGGCTACTCAGTTGATCTTATACTACCTCAGTTTCCTCACCTGTAAAATAAGAGATGATAACAGTTGTACTCACCACAAGAATTGTAGTGAACATTCAATAGGTGACTGTGGGTAAAGCCCTTGGAACAGTGTTCAGTAGTGGTTATAATTCCTCTGTCCTCTCTTGGTGGAGGAACACCACCTCCTCCTGCTGGTTTTCCTCTGGCTGTGATTCTCCTTCCGCATTCAGTGCTAACCTGTACCACGTTTGAGCTCTAGCCTTGCCACTGGAAGCTTCTTCTGGGTCATCACATTTGCCCTTCCTGATACAATGCCAGCATGTTGCCTCGGTGCTGACGCTGTTAACACCGTGCCCAGAGACTCAGGCAAACTGCTTGTACATTTCAGTGAGTGTGTTTCACTTGGATCCAAAGTGAACCTGCTGGCTAGTTCTATATTCCTCTGGAGTAGAGACCCTCCAAAGCCCAGCTTAGGGACTAGAGAAGTGAGCTTCAGGCAATTACATTCTTTTTCTATTATTATCGTTTTCTTCTTATATGGCTACTTGTCCAAACTCTATTAACACTTGGTGTTTCCTGAAGCTTTTATTTTCAAACATGTCAGCAAATGGCATGGCCCCAGATGATGTACAAATGTATCCTGAAGGGTGATGAGACACTTGATTGCTGTAATCACAATTGGCAGTCAAGCTGGGTCAGCATCTCTTGAAGTAAACTCAAGAAATGCAAGAAAGAACTTAGCCAGAAGAAGAACCATACCTGCCCTTTATGTTTGTATCCCTTCAGTTCAACAAGTATTTTTTAAAGCTCAGTAAATATTGATCGAACTGTGGGCCAGGTGCTTTTCTCAGCACTAGAAATTCAGTGGTCAACAGGCCAACTCAGTCCAGGAAATGAACAAGTCCAATCCTATCTATTGATTGATCTATCTGCCTGTCTGCCTGTCTGCCTGTCTGTCTCTCTGTCTGTCTGTCTGTCTGTCTACCTACCTACCCTACCTACCTACTTATCTACAAACACACACACACACACACAGATAATAATGAATTATGATGTCAGCAAGGGGATGGTCAGGGAAGCAAGGACTTTGGACACCAGTCTGAGTTCAAATACACTTTCTACCACTTAATCTCTCTTTGAGTTTTTCATAGTACATGGAGAGTAACACTTTGGAGGGTTACTGTGAAGATTAAATGAGCTGATACAAGTAAAATGCTAGGGATTTTGTCTGTTTTATCTATCGCAACCAGAACAGTACCTAGCACACAGTAGGTGCTCAAATGAATCTGTATTGGAAAATCATATGTGTTTTGTACATAGTATGTGCCTAATAAATTTCCTTACCATTTTATGGGGAAGCAGTGTGTGTAGTGATTAGAATCCAGGCTTCTGAATCACTCTGTCTGTCTGTCTCTCTATCAATCATCTATCATCTGTCTGTCTGTCTGTTTGCCTACCTACCTACCTACTTACCTATCTGGAGGATAAGTTGTTTATGCTCCCTGTGCCTCAGTTGCCTCATCTATAAATCCAAGAAAAAAACATTGTACTTATCTCCTAACATTGCACAAATTGTAGAGGTCACACCCTTGTTGTTTCTATGAGCACTGTGATGTAATAGTGGTGTTTTCTTCTTTATTTCTCTCAATTTGGGCATCTGATGAGCAGGATACTTCAATACATTAAATAGAATTTGTGGCTAATCAGTAGATTCAATTTCCAGGGTTATCGGAAATCTCACATGTCTCAAAGTAGCTGTTCCCCTTGGCTTGTCGACCTAGGATATCCAGCATGAGAGTGCTCATTGGGCTCGATTACCCCAGCTAAGCCTGGTATTTGAAACACCCTTTTGCTCCCTTGCCATAAGTATTTTGGTCTAGGTGGGCTTGTCAGTAATTGACTGTGACCTTGGTTCCTGAGAATGGTATTTTGATACAAGGAGAGGTGAAATCCTCCCTGAGGATGCATCAGTATTCTCTAGGGCATGATGACTTCACATGAAATGGGAAGCTGGAATGGCTGTCTGTGGGAATCTGTCCCCCACTTGTCTGTCTTCCGTGGGCAGGTATGGCTGGGGCGGGGCAGGTTATGATTTCAACAACTTTTGCTTATTCTATGTCCTCTATCTTCCTCGTGTTTTTCTGCCCTTTCTATAAGTCGCTCAAAAGTTGGAGTGGTTAGGCCTGCAGGAAATGGGCAAGAAGAGGACCTGTTCTTACACTGGTCAGAAATAACTCAAGTAAGGATCATAGATAAGCAATCACACTTCAGCAAAGAGTGGCATTCTGGTTCAGTTTCCTGTTAGTCATTTAGAAAACTTAACAGAATTGGGTATTGGTATGCAAAGCCACTTCCTTTGTCAGTAATGTCTACCTTTCCCGAAATGGAGTCTTTGAGAACAGAGGCTCTTATGCAAGCAGAAATACATTTGTAAATTAAACTGCAATGTCAGTTACTTTTATTTTCATTAGATGTGAGTCCTTGCAATGAATACAGACTTTCATGTTGAATGTCAAGTTTTAAGACATCTTCTTAATCTGATTGATTGGAACCTTCTCACCTGACAGAGCTAGGCAGAGAGCAAGGAAGAGATTCCTAAGGAAAGCCAGGAAGAAGAAAGGGAACAAAACACAGTCTTTCCCCACCATCCAAATATTGGATGGACAGCCCTGACTTGCTAGTGCTTCAGAGGTAAACACATATGGGTGGTTTTCTTCTACTGGAAACCTCAGTTGCCTCTGTGGCTCTGCCCAGCTCTGTGGCAGACATACATTTTTAGTCTTCAGCCAGACCTCTGGGGCTCAAGGGATCAGGGAGTGGGAAGTCTAGAGTTAGAGCACCATCAACCTGGAGCATGTCCAATTGCCAGCAGCCCAAACTGGGACAGGGTTTGGAATTAGGCCAAGTGAAGAAGCAGGCTATTCTTATCTAGCAGAGAATTTTTGAGTCCCCTGAGGGCCTTGTCAAGATTCTCTTAGACAAAGGATTAATTTTATGCAGTGTTGACCCACAATGCCATTGGTTGCAAACTGCAGGGAAGCACATTTAAAGGTGATATAAAGAAGAAACTCTGAAAAGAATTCTGAATGGATTGCTTTAGGAGGTATTATATTGCTAATAAAGAGAAAGGCAACTGCCATTTATTTAGAACTTACTATTGCCAAAAACAGAGTCAGGCCTTTTTTGTGTGTTAATCTCAGCTGAGTTTCCTAGGAACCCTCTAAGGTAGGGACTATCATCTCCTCCATTCTAGTTAGGGAAACTGAGGCTCAGGGGGGTGAAGTTGCTGCTCAAGCAGGCTGCCACTGGCCCCTACAGTGCCTTTGTGTGGATTACAAAAAGACACCCCTCCCCTGGTACACAAATTACCCAGGTAGGGCACAGGCCTTGGCAAACAGATCAGTAGTTGGATGCCAGCCTCTACTGCTCTCTTGGCTAGGTGGCCTCGTGCAGGGCAAAGCCTGAGCAATCACACATTGTGGCCCTGGGCATGAGACCAGAGCTGGTAAATAGCAGAACTGGGCTCAAGAACCACATCTGTCTGATTCCAGAGACACTGGCTCTTAGAGCTCAAGCTTTATGGTCTCTTAGGATTGAGACTTTTGATCCTGGTGAATGCCCACAAGCCTAGTTGGTCCCTTGGTGAAAGGGCTGACTTATATAGGTCCTTGCACTAAATAGCCTGCAAGTTTTCTCCTTTTCCCTCAGAGAATGCAGCTCAGAGAATAAGGCAAGACTGAAGAATGAAGGTAGGGTCTGGTGAACACCTGAACACCTGCCATCCAGGTGCTGAGGAAAGGCAGTGCGTACAGAGAATGAACAAGGCACAGGGCTGAGTTTGAGTCCTGGCTCTGATTTACCACCAGGCAAGTGAGGAGGGATCTGGGGTAAGCTACTCAAACCCTCTGAACCTGTTTTCTCATTCGTAAAATGGAGATAGTACCTTCCTTATGCAGTAGTTGTGAAGACAACATGAAAGGGCAATTGAAAATATGCTTCCCGGCAACAGTGAAGCAACACTATAAACGTCTCTTGTTTATGTTTGAGGAGGGTTCTGATCTCATTTCTTCTCCAAGATCTCTTCACTGATTTGATCAGTGCTTTCACTGAGTTCATAAGTTTTGGTAGGTTGTGTTTTCATTTTCATTGTCTCAAAATTTTTTCTGAATTTTTGGTTGGTTCTTCTTTGACCCATTTGTTATTTAAGAGTATGTTGTTTAATTTCCAAATATTTGTGAATCTTTCAGTTTTCTTTCTGTTATTAATTTCTGGCTTCCTTTATTTGTGGTTGGAAAAGATGCTTTGTATGATTTCAATATTTTTTAAATTTCTTAAGAATTGTTTTGTGGCCTAACATGTGGTCTACTTGAATAATGTTCCATTGTTTTGTGGCCTAACATGTGGTCTACTTGAATAATGTTCCACTTGAGAAGAGTGTGTACTCTGCTACTGCAAGATGGAGTGTTCTTTATATGTTTGTTAGGTCTGGTATTTACAGTATTGCTCAAGTCCTCTATTTTCTTAGTGGTTTTATGCCTACTTGTTGTAGCCATTATTGGTAGTAGAGTATTGATTTCTATAATTATTATCGTAGACTGTTTCTCCCTTTAATTATGTCGATGTTTGCTTCATATATTTTGGTGTTCTCTTATTAAGTATATGTATGTTTATAATTGCTATATTTTGTTGATATATTGGTTCTTTTGTCAATATATAATGTCCTTCTTTGTCTTTTGTAATAATTTTTTACTTAAAGTCTATTTTGTCTGATGTTAGTACACTCACCATGGCTCTCTTTTCATTGCTATGTATGTGGAACATTTTTTTTCCCATTTTTCACTTTGAACCTATTTTTGTCTTTGGATCTAAAGTCACAACATATAGTTGATTTACGTTTTGTTTTTTGTTTTTGTTTTTTAATTCTTTCTGTTAATCTCTTATGACAGGAAGATTTAATCCATTTATGTTTAAAATAGATACTAGTAATCAAAGACTTACTTCTTCCATGTTGCTGTTTGATTTCCATATATCTCATATATATTTTTTTTGTTTCTCAATTCTTTATTGCTCCTTCTTTTATGTCTGATTTTTTTTTTCTGCTTTGATGCCCTTCTCATTTACTTTTCTCTGTATTTTTTATTTTCTTAGTGGTTAACCTGTGGTTTACAATTTACATCTTACACTATAACAATATAGTTTGAGTTAAAACCAACTTATCTTTAATAATATACAAAATCTCTGCTTCTATAGAAATTTAGCTCTCCCCTTCTATGTTGTTATTGCCACACATTACATCTTTATACATCGTGTGCCCATTATCATAGATTTATAATTAATGTTTTATTCATTTATTTTTCCAATTGTCTATTAGTGATGGACTCCCTGTTTTTGTTTATTTCTTAACTTCTCCTTCATTTTTGAAGGATAATTTTGTGAGATGTAGAATTCTTAGTTGACAGGTTTTTTTTTTTTTTTTTTTCGGCATTTAAAATACGCTATTCCACTGCCTTCTAGCCTCTGGTTTCTGAAGTGAAATCATTTGTTAATATTTTTGAGGATTCTTTGTACAAGATGAGTTGCTTCTTCCTTGCTGTTTTTAAGACTGACTTTGTCTTTTATTTTTGACAATTTGGCTGTTATGTCTTGCGGTGGATCTCTTTGAATATATCCCACTTGGATTTCATTGAGCTTCTTGGTGTGCATAGATTCATGTCTTCCATCAAATAGAAGTTTCTGGCCATTATTTTTTCAAATATTCTCTTGGTCCCTTTATTGCTCTTTCCTCTTGTTATAAAAATTCCATTATATGAATATTGATGTTCTTGATAGTGTCCCATAGTTTGCTTAGGCTCTGTTAATTTTTTAATTTTTATTTTTCTGCTCCTCAGTCTGCCTAATCTCAACTCATCTATTTTCAAGGTCATCGATTCTTTCTTCTGCCTGCTCAAAGTTGTTATTGAACCTCTGTAATGAATTTTTTCACAATTGTTACTGTACTTTTTGGCTCTAAAACTTCTATTAGATTTCTTTTTATAATTTCTATCTCTTTAATGATATTCTCTATTGTCTGAGACACTATTCTGATTTTCTTTATTTCTTTGTCCTAATTTTCTTTAGCTATTTGAGCATATTTAAAACAATTGATATAAAGTCTTAGTCTTGTAAATTTAATGTCTATCCTTAAGGGATAATTTCTATTAATGTTTTTTCCTGTGAATGGGTCGTACTTTCTTGTTTCTTTATATGCCTCATAATTTGTGTTGAAAACTGGATCTCTTTAATTATAATATACTAACTGGGGCATCAGATTCTCCCTTCTTGCTAGGACTTGTCAGTGCTTGATATAAGTCGTGGTAGTTTATTTTCTGACTTTTCTAAAGTATTTTTGTGAAGACTATATTATTTATTGCATGTGGTCACTCTAGTCTCTAAATGCCTATGGAGTTGAAAGAAAATAAATCTGATTTTAGCAGCTGGACTTTGTACATGTGTGTTGGGGCATGCCTTCAAGGCTTATCCAGGTCATTTACAACTCTGCCTTAGCTTGCATCTCCCGCCTATATGGAACTTGAAGGTCAAACAGAGTTGAGAGCTTAGAGCTTTCTTATATTCTTTCTCTCCATGTATCCAGCCCTGTGCATGGCCTTCTAGATTTTCTGGTATATGTGGGTATTAATCAAAGCTCTTATTTGCCAAAGCATTTTACTCCTAAACTTTTTCTCCCGAGGTTATCAGTGGGATTATTGTTTGCCCCAATTTCTGTTCTTTGCCCCATGTGAAAACAGATTGTTATTTTGCCTTTAAATGTTTTTGACCAATGCCCTTTGCAGAGGTGCTTTTCTACCCTGAGAGAGTCCCACGTCAGGGAAATAAAGGCAAGTTCATGGCTTTTGTCCTTCAGGGAGCCCATGGACAGGTCAAAACAGACATATACAATTTCTTGGGACAAGGTCCACTCTGCTCACTCTGATCTCAGAAGCACATACCAGGGATGCCATTTTCAAGACTGCCACCAAGATGGGAAGTATAGGATGGACAAGGATAAGTTAAAATACCATGAAACTTTAACAGATTTCAGTTGTCCTTTTCTTGATTAAACATTTGCTTGGTTACTGTATACTTTTGTCTATTTTTTAGAGTTCTGATAAAATTGATTCTGGTAGTTTTTTCTAGATTTTTCATTGCTTCCTTGGAGGGAGAGGCACTTGGAGTTCCTTACTCCATTTTTGCTGATGTCACCCTAAGAAGTAGTTTTTGAATTACTTTGTTTTATTAACAGGTGAAGAAACAGAGATCTAAAGGCAGGGGAACTGAGTTGAGTCAGGAATTCTCAGGACTATCAGGAACACTCAGGATTTCTCTCATTTAGTTCAATCTGCCAACTGCCTTGTTGGTCACATGGTTCATCAGCAGTGAATCTCTGCTTGGTTTAGATGCCAATGGGATTAGAAAAACAAAGCAATAGCCTTTTTATGGGCCTTTCTACATGTACACTGCCTCTCTCCATCTGCTCTCCACACAGCTGGCAGAGCAGTAGTCAGCATAATGGGCTTACATCCTTCTCCTGCTTAACACCCTTCAGCCTTCCATTTACTGGTGTATGTATGAACATACATTTATGAACATACATATATTTATGAACATAAATATGTATAGTATGTATATGTATAAACATACATATACCAGTAAATGGAAGGCTGAGGGGTGTTAAGGTTGTCTCTCCAGACAATGAAATATTATTAAGCCACAAAAAGGAAGTATTGACAGTTTTTACAACATGGATGAATCATGAAAATATTGTGCTAAGTGAAAGAAGCCAGTCACAAAAGACCACATATTGTATGATTCTATTTATAGAAAATGTCCAGGCAAATCTATAGAGACAGAAAGTAGATTAATGGCCACTTGGGGTTAGGGGGACTTTTCGACTTAATGAGAATATTCTAAAAAATTATGATTGCACAAGTCTGTGAATAAATAATTAAATTATACACTTTACATGGGCAAATTATATCTCAATAATGCTATTACTAACTAACTAAATAAAATCCCTCCAGCTTCCCATTTGCTTGGAATAAAGCCCAAACTCTTCATGAGGCCTTGTGTGAGCTGGTCTCTGCTTCTCCAGCCTCATATGCATCACACCCTCCCTCTTATACTCCATCCACAGCAATTTCCTTTATGTTCTCTGACTACTTCCTTCCTCAGGGCCTTTGCACATGCTGTTCCCTCTTCCCGAAATGCCTTTCCTATTGCTGTCCCCATAGCTGACTTGTTCAAATCTTCCATACGTCAGATCAGGGAAGCCTTTCCTAACTACCCCAGTGAAAGTCAGCTCCTTCAGTTACCCTCTACCTGGCTCTATTTGTTTTCCTCCCTGACACGTACCATATTTTGTAACCTTGTATTTATTTGTGTGTTCACCACAAGAGCAAGATCAGTGCCTAGCATGTGCCTGACACATCATGATTGTTTACTAAATATCTGCTGCATAAATGAATGTCAACCTCGTAGAATCATACTGTCCATTCTCCTGATGGTAATGATGGGGTCTTTCCTCATATCAGGCTACACACATTATATCCTCTTTTGTTCTCGAAGACCTCCCAAGCTGGTGGTTCTATTTTAGCCCTTGAAAAACAGGTTGCTTCCCTAATCTAGGTTAACAATGTGGCATGGTCCTCACTTAGCAAGGGATGCTCAGTAGTTCCTGAGCACTACAGTGATATGTTGTCATTTCATGTTCCAAGAGATTAGCCAAGTTTCAGACAGAACAGAGGACACTCTGTTCATAGCTTCTGCTCCCCAGGAACTGACAGTGTACATAGGAGGGCAGAGCATACCCTTGAATGTTAAGTACTCATATGAATCCTACCAACCATTAGGAAAGGGGGTAGGGGAGTCAGTATTGCCTGGACAAGCCAAGGAGGGCCTCATTGAGGAAGCAGGACTCTGTCCTGAAGGATTTGTTTTGGTGAAGGCCAAGGAACAGGCATCTTTAGCTAGAAGAACAAAGATTGGGTAGAAGAAAGAGAGGGCTTCTTTGAACAATGAAGATTTTGTGACCTTTGAGTGGTGGATAGACTGACATTTTAGGCTGTTGTCACCAGTTTAGAGTAATTGGGGAGCAGCAAGTAGCCCATCACAGTGGTTGAGAATATGGAAGTTAGATACTGATTTTCCTGTCACTTCCTAGCCTGATGACTTTGGCCAAATTGTTTAACTTCTCAGTACCTCCATTTCCTCATCTGTAAAATGAGATCACAGTTTATAACTCATGAGGTTGCCATGAGAATGGAATGAGAAGATGTGCTGAACACATTCCTGGTGTATGATAAGAGGTCAACCCATCGTAGATGATATAAATACCCTCCTTGTCACTCAGACTGGAGTGCAGGACCTGTGCTAGGGAGATGTCAGGTTTGGTTAATAAGCGAAGACCTTTAGGAGCCAGGCTGGGCCCGAGTTGACTCTTGTGGTGGACAGTAGATTGGTTTTGTTTAGCTCATGTGGACTGCATGGGTGGCAGATGAACTCAAGTCAGGGATAGCATGTTGGAGCAGAGATTCTCAGTGTCCAGAAGTCTCACAAGGCTGCCTCTCTCTTCCATTCCACAGCCATATACAATTTCCAAGGGAGCGGAGCACCCCAGCTCTCCCTGCAGATTGGTGACCTGGTACGAATACAGGAGACCTGCGGAGGTGAGTCACTCGGGGGCCAGGACCCTTGCCTGATGGTGTTGGGATGCCCCCAGTATCTACCCAGCACCTTCAGCCCTCTCTTTAAATCTGCAATTGTGTGTGGTCTATTTAAATATATTTTGCTAATATTAGTAATTGCAATTTACCAAAAACAATACTTTGTTCAATTTTAGGAATTTATGCTTAGTAGCAAAGGCCTGACTGGGTGGTTTGATAGTGTTGTTTGGGCGTGTGATACCTTCTAGATATACTTTGTTAGTGTCAATACCATCATAGTGGAAAATAAACATTATTAGGGTTTTGAAGAGCCCAGTAAATTATACCCTTGATTCCAGGGGGACTACTGTGCAGAATCATGTAGTTCGGTCCAGGGAGCAGTGCTCACTCCCTTCATCAAGCTGGGAGCCCTGTCTTGGCCAAAGTGGCATCCCTTTCTTCCCACAGAGGTGCCATCCTCTTACAAAGCCAAATGTCTATTGGGTTGTGTTCATTCATGGTGGCGGCAGTGGTAGGGGTAGGGAGTGCTTTTTCGAATTTGCACAAAGGCTAATGGTCTTGGACTCATGAGTCATGCCATTAGAAATCAATATATCACCTATGTCACTGATTAAATTGATATTGGGAGCATGGCTTGGGTGTAAGAGCCAAATGAGCTTGCTAATGTGTTGGCCACAGGCAGGCAGCCTCACCCGGCTGAACCGCCACAGTTCTGTCCCTTCCTGGGCTGCCTGTAATCCTACTGCATGGAGGACATAAAATGTGTCCTCCCTGTGGCAGGCAGAGCAGGGAGAAAGAAAAGTGGAGTGGGCTGAGCACCCAGGCCCGGTCTCTGCCCCCCAGCCAATCTCCCAGGAGACGCCCTCCTCCTGCCCTCAGATGGGGGTGCAGGCCTGGCAGGAGGCAGGGACACTGCTGTTAAGGAGGCCCCTCAAGAAGAAACGGAGTCAGAGAAAAAAAGGTTGCCTACAGAGCTAGCCATCTTTGCGTTCTTACACATGGGGTAGAGGGGACACTGTGCTAAATTCTTTATGACATGTTAGTGTAGTTACTCCTCACAGCAAACCAAGGGGGCAGATGATATCCCCAGGCTGGATTAGCTATATGCAGCTTCCCAGGCAGCTTTGCAAATTGTTGCAGGGTCCACGTACACCCACATGCACAGGCGCATGTACACACAGACACACGAAAAGCAAACAAACAAAAAACTTTTTTTTTTTTTATGGGGGGGAAAGAATTTAACTTTTGATATTTCAAAACACCTTTAAAGGAGTCATCATGGAGGAAATGAGAACTTTGTTCACTTTCCTTACATTCATTTTATGCTTTAATATTTTTGTTATTTTGAGTGATATATGAGGGGGTACCATGTATTTTTCTGTGTTCAGGCCTTTAAAGATCCTAGTCTGGCCTGTTAAAACCTTTTATGCACAGAGTAAAACCGGGAGAGGGAGAGATGAGGGGGAAAGCTTTCCCGAAGACTCAGAACTGTGATTCCAAATGCCCTGCCCCCTTTCCACAGTGCAACCTTATCTTTTACAAATCTAGTTCTGCCCAGTAACAGATAAGCAAACTCTGGGTATCTACCAAGGACAAAGAATGAAAGTAAAAACAGCAAGACAATTCTCAGTGTCTCTTATGTGCTATTAAGTGCTACTCCTGATAAACTGGCAGGGGACTTCACGTTTGCCCGTGGGTAACCAAGGCTCAGGGAGAGAAATGACTCACCTAAGGTCACAAAGTGAGCCGGTGGCCATTCTCTCCACCCCATGCCACAATCCCACACTCTTTCCTCCACCCCATGCCCACCAGGGCAGTGAAAAAGCCTCAGCAATTAGGTTCTGTGTCTTACATTTTGAAATTCAGACAAGTATTTTCCTCTCCTTTTCATGCAGTTCCCCTGGAAAATGAGCTTAGGGCAGTAAACCGACTACCCAGGGGGCATGTGGTCAGAGCCTTCCATTCCTTCAACCTGGCCTGGGGCCCCACCTTCACAAAGGCCGCAGCGGCTGATACCAGCCACCTTTATTTGCCTTTAGAATTAATGTCCTTGCTTCTAACCTCTTTGGTACTGGTTTTCCATTTTTAATTCTATTTTATTAGTCTTATTTTAATGTATCTTTATAATAAGCAGCCATAATACCTTTCTAGAAAGAGCCGGACATATTTATTCAGTAAATTATTGCCAATACATGAATAATTTGAAAATGCAATGTTCAGAATTCTATTAGAATGATATCTGAGGAATTGGTATGCAAATTATTAGGACTCATACTTGTATACATACCCATACAGTTTTCAAACAGGAATTTATAGAATCCTAAGGTTTCCCTGAGGGCCTTGGACAGCTAAGGAGTCTGAGATCAGGCCTGTTGTCTGCTTTGCATTCTGCCTATGATTCTGATTAAAAATGGTTCCTCTGCAAGGGATGGGGGTTTGGGGAGCTGGGAGAATGGTGTGAGGGGTTAAAGAAGTATAAATTAGTAGCTGATGGATGGTCACGGACGAGGATGGGGAGCATGGCAGAAGGAATGCGGCTAACATTAATACACTGGCTGGGTGGAAAACCAGAGGAGAGAAGGAACAATTAGGGAATCATTTTATAAACTATATAAATGTCTAATCAATGTAATGTATATTTGAAACTAATTAAAATAAATAAATTTTCAAAAAGTAGTTCCTCTGCAAATTAAAAAAAGTGAAAACCACAATGTTAGTCAAAAATTAGTCAAAATAGTATAGTAGAATGAACTTGGGTGTGCCCATGAAACTCTCTTGTAGAAATCTGCTGTCTGTGTAAGAAACATCCAAATCTGTAGAGAATTTTGATAAAAGTTTATTTGAGCCAAAATGACAACATATGCCAGGGAGCAAGATCTCAAATGTTCTAGGTCTAACAATTTTACAGCTTCTTTTATACATTTGAAATTAAAAGGGAACTAAGGTAGATTATATGGAGGTGGGAAAAGCAAGGTGGGGGGTTGGATTACAGGATAGTTAACAAAATTTTGTGCTTTCTTGAGGTGGTTACAGCTTATTTCAAAGATGTGTTTTCCTGCTTAAGGCAAAGATAAACCTTTGACTAAAAAGTCATATGCCTGGGGGCAATTAGCTATTTATGATCAGATCACTCTGTGAGGCTACTTTCCATAGAATTCCTTTTTTTGTCCACACTACTTGGAAAATGAAATCTAGCCACCTGAGAGGTGAATCAAACATTTTAAATATGGGAATTGAAAAGCAGTGATAAAAGGACATAGTGGTGAGCACCGGGTCCATATGAATCAATTTATAAAAGTTAGTATTAAAAGTCATAACATGTATGGCTACCAAAAAGAATGTTATTGTTAGGAAACATGTAATTTTAAAAACTTTTAATGCTTTTCATAACTATTTTTATTTTAGAGGAGTTTTTAGGAAACCTTTTTTGTGAAGAAGAAACATTTAATTGAAGTTTCAACATTTCCTTCAATTTCTCTTAATTTTCTGTTAAATACAAGTAGGATTAAGTTTGGGATTTGTATTTACGTAGTGTCTTTACTGTATGCTGATTTTTATGAGAGCATATTTAAAATTGTATTTTATCTATTTATCCTGTCATTTCGTGTGTATAAGTATAAATGAAAGTTGGCCAGAATGTTGTTAACCGTGTTTTTCTTTTTCTAGATAATGAGATTCAGGATGATTCTTTTAGCTTTTATATTTGTACTTGTCTGCTTTGTTTAAATTCTTCATAACAGCACATGTCAATTTTAGACAAAAAGAATATAGTCTTAATGATTTGAAGCACATATTTCCATTTATTAGCAATGATTAATTCTAGTTGGTAAGAATGTGAGTAATTGTTATTTTAATTTTATTCTTTGTATTCAATAGTTTTTAAATCTCCCCTCCCTCCAGAAAAAAAGGGGAGAAAACATGGGCTTCTGAATCGGGAAGTTATTCTTTGTTTTACTACTCGCTATCTGGGTGATCTTGGGTAGGTAGGCTTCCATATTCTCACCTGTGAAATGGGTTATCACCTTGCTCCTGGGCTTCTTATGAGGATAAAGTGAGAGAAAGTAGAGAAGCTGTCTACACCATGGCTGGCTCCTAGGTGCTCTTTGTTGGTTAATTCCTTACCTCCCCCACGTTGTACAGAGCTACATTAAAACTGGAAGGTAGGTACCTTTACAGTATGGCCCAGGGAACCCTGAGGTGGCCCTCCCCTTGCTTGGAGTGTGTGAGACTAGCCCTGCCTTGCACATGTACTAAATTAACTCAGTCAGGTGAATGTAGAAAACAGAAACCGAACCTGGAATCTTAAACGTGAATGAATTTACTTTCACTAGAGCTCAAACATTTTGATTAGCTTTATATTATGAATATGCTATTTTATTGTGATAAGAAATCAAACAGTTCAGGAGGACAGCAGTTGCTAAGCCTTAGACACCCTAGAACTTAGGTTTATGTGAAAGAGCTTCCATTTTCTTAAGTAAAGCCGTTCCCTTATGGAGAGTTTGTAAGTGAAGTTTTCTTCTGAATGAGAGTGAGGCTAAAACATCAGTACACTTCCATTATGTTGAATTCGAAGCATGTCTCATTTACTTTGTTGTTATGGATATATGCTGAAATAACTTCACTAAAAAATAAATAAATAAATAAAATTCAAAATCTGTAGATTCTTGAATAAAATAGAAAATACTGCCAACTTTCTTTGGTCGATGATTGTGATGATGATGATATATAGATTTTTAAAAGAGAGAATAACATTTACTAACTTTTGAACATTTATATGCCAGGCACTGGGTAAACTCTGAATTCCTTATCTAATTGAAACTTCATGAGACAGGCACTATTATTATTCCCATTTCATAGATAAGGAAACTGAGGCTCAGAGAAATGTAGTAACTTGTCTAAGATCGCACAGACAATAAGGTGTAGATTTTTATTCAAATTCAGGCTTTGATTCCAGAACTCATACTCTTAACAACTGGTAGGTATTAGCTTCTGTTTTATCCTAATATTATTAGATATTTTAACCATATAGGACAGTAAAATACACCCAGGCACTCACTTTTCAGATAAACAAATCTTAACATTTTATGTTAAGATATTTTATGTCAGACATTTTTTTAAGAAACAAAAATTAGATGTAGTTGAAACTCCCTGTTTTACCCTCCCTTAATCTATTCTTGTCTTTTTGTCCATGCTGTAGGTAACACATCCTGAAATTGCAATGTTTTCGTCCCCTCCAGGGTTTTGTACCTTTACCAGATAAGTTTACCTTCATAATCCTGTTTGAAAAATAGTTTTTGTAACAACCCTGTGGGGTAGGTGTTTTTCCCCTCATTTTACAGATGAAAATACTGAGGCTTAAGTGACAAAGATCATGCTGCCGAGAGGTGACAGAGAGAGGGTTCTAGGTTGTGAATTCTTTTTGCAGTTCTGAGATATTTTTAATCTCCACTCCCTCTCCCGACCACAGGCAACGCCCAGGTGTTGAGAGAATTTAAGTGCATTTCATTTTGGTATTTGAGATGTGGGAAGGGAGGACAATTTGAGTATTTTGGCACTTCATAATTGTCCAGAAGAATGGTAAAAAATTGTTCCTTTTTTCATCTTCCCCCAGGATGAACTTTGTGAGTTTTCTATTTTTTTTTTTTTAAATGCTTATGTCATGGATAGAATTAGCACAGAAAGCCCTTGCTATTATTGAACTTGAAAGGGTGTTGAGCCCCGGGGCGAGTCCTGGGTTGGGGTAAGTGCTGCGTTACACTGTGTTACATGGATTTTGCTATATGTGCTGACTATTGTTATCTGCCTGATCAAGTGTTAGAGTACAGCTGGATAGCCAACAGCTGACCAGATTAGGCAACTGACCTCAGGAGGTCACAGAGTTCAGTGACCCAGTAGGGATGAGGATGTCTGCAAAAGTCCTGAGGACAGCCCCAAAGCAGTCGATGCATTATCATCATCGAGCAAAGGGGGATGATTGGAAGCCTTTCACTTTAAGGATCACTGGGATTTATTTCTGAAAACACCTAGCCCAGTGCCATGTACATAGTAGGTGCACAATCAGTATTGGTTGAACTCAAATCTGGGAGCCAGTATGTGTAGGCTGGGCATAAGAGTCAGCAGATTCCTTGCTCATGAGTGAGACGAAGTTCTAAGAATCAGGAAACCTACAAGCTATGCACAGGTAACTGAGTCTCAAGTGTCAGAGCAGGCAAAGTCGCTGGACTAATCAGGATGTCAAGGGACCCTGATGGAGCTCCTATGACAAAGATGCAGATGTGGGCATGAGCTTTGGGTAGGGACTGTTGGTTCTTTGTATTCCTACTTTATGGTGGATTTTGGTGGCCTTGGCCATCAGGTGGATTCAGCTCATTTCAACCAAGAGACCCTGTATTTGAGCCCTAAGAGAATGTTATCTGTATTTGCGTTCATCTCAAAGGAGACAATGTGGTGGAACAGTTTTGAGGGCTGGCTTTGAAGCCACACAGATGTGCCCTTGAACTCTGGCTATGTGATTTGGCACAGTACATCAATTGACTTGAATCTTAATTTCTCACCTATAGAGTGGGAATGATAATACCTCACGGTATTGCTATGAGGACTAAATGAGGAAATACATGTAAAATACTTAGCATACAGCTTTGTATGCATTAAGCGATTAATAAATGATAGCTAATATTACAAAGATGTTCATATATCTGGTTGATGGGATGGGGAATAACGGCAAATAAAGGAGCTTGTTATAATGCAGTGCTATTGGGTGTCATCTCTGGAGTCACATGCTTGGGTTTAATCTTAGTTGTATCACCTACTAGCTGTGTGACCATGAGAAAGTCGCTTAATCTCTCTGTGACTCTATATTTTCATTTGCAGAATTGAGGCAGTAATAGTACCTACTTGATAGGATTGTTGTGAAGATTAATTTATAATTTGAAAAAACAAAACAAAAACTTTACCGGAGCTTCTGGCACACAGCAAACGCTCAGAAAGGATAAGCACTATTTTTAATGGTTAATTACTACTGATAATTATGAACAAATTATTAGAAGAGTGTGAAAATAGAATGTCATGCTTTATGAAGTATTAAGTTTTCTGTCACTGGAAGTATTCAGCTTGAAAGTAGCTTAGTGGGGATGTAGTTTTGGGCATTCAGATGTTGGAAAGATGAAAATATTAGACAACCATCATGCTCCTTCCTCCATGAAACAGAAAGCACAGTATGATGGCTGCTCACATTCAAATCCTGACACTGTCACTAGCCGTGTGAACCTAGTTAAGTTACTTAATTTCTCTGTGCCTCAGGTAGGCCACTCTTCCGTAAAATGGAGTGATTACAGTTCCTATCTCATGCGATTGTTGTGAAGATTAAAAGTCTTCATATACGAAGACTGCTTGAGAATCTTTCTCTCCAACCTCTATTCCTTTCTTTTCAATTTTCCCTCATTCTTTTCTCCTTCTCTCTTTCTGTTCAAAATAAGAGCCACTCTGGGGCCCTGTTGCTTTAGAACTTTCTTTAGGACCTGACCCTCAAGCTATCTCATGACTGTGAGGGATGACTTTGCATTTTAAGTTGTTTGTTTTGGGGCTTCCACGTATGTCTGTTGAGAACATATTTTGTCTACAATCTGTCAGCTCTGTAATGAGGGTTTGCTAATGAGGCTACCAACAGACACTTTTTATTTACAGAGATGACAAATGCCACTACTAGGCTGTGCTTGAATCATTTCAAAGGCCAGTAGGCTCATTATAGTCATTAATACTTGCTACACTGAGGCTCATTTTGTCCAAGGACTGTGCATAATTTAGATTTCTGTTAATTGAATCATTTTTAATATTTCTGCAAAAAAGAATCTTTTGAGATTCCTGTCCTTTTACCTATCCTTGAACTTGTCTGTTTTGTAATGACTAACTTTTGCAAATCACATTTTAGACATCATTTGTTGCTGTTAGAACTGGAATATTATTTTAGGATGTTTGCCAAACTCCCTCAGCCCTTGTATGTCCTTAAGACAGAGGTTGAAAACAGGCACAGGAAGACAGGACCCAGGCAGGTGATGGAAACAGGAGAAGAGCTGGGTAGAGGCTGGTGAGTTGGAGGCACCTGCTCTGTCTGCTGGGACCAGCTGCTCCTCGCCACCAACCAACTGTGGCCATGGGGGAGCACTGGCCACCACCACTGGACCTCTTATCAAAAAGAGAAGATTTTCATTTTTATGTGAAATTCCTGTATTTCTAGATGCTTTTTGGAGATATTGGCAACCAATTCAACAGATTGTTGAAGCCACGGGCTTCCAGACTTCGATCTATACCTAAGGTCTAAAGCAGTTTGCAGAAGTCTCTTTGCTAGTTAAAAACAAACAAACAAATGAAACAACAACAACAACAACAACAAAAATCAGCAACAGATTTGTAAGAATAGATGAGAGACCCATTCCTTTGTTTTGTCTTTGCAGACTGGTATAGGGGATACCTGATAAAGCACAAAATGTTACAGGTAAGGCTTATTTTTTTTATCTGGGGCAATACTAGGTATCTTTTCAGGGCCCTGCCACCTCTCTGGGCAATTATCTTCCACTGTTGCTCCTCAGCAGACTGGTTCTACTTCTTCCTTGTGTCCTCTGCCGCCCGCCCTCTACACCTTCGCTCTCTCTGGGCCTCCACTCCCTTCCCCTTTCACTTATTCCTTAAGGCCAACCTGCTGAGCTCTCTTCTCCCCGAAACTTTTCCTGACTGCCAGTCAAATCTGATTTCTCCCTTCCTCGAGTCCCCGTGGAATTGTGCATTTTCAATTCAGAATTTATCTTCTCTTGCTTTCCTTTAGAGTTGTTTGGGGCATTCATCATTTCCTCACTTACTATCCAACATGACAGAGAAAGGACAGGGCCAGTCTCTGCCCTCGGGGAGGTCACTTGTTCCAACCCCAAATGACACTGTGGTCCCCGTGAGAGCAGGCACCTGCTTTGCTCGCCTCCTCATTTCTCATGGTGTCTAGCTCAGTGGCTGGATGTTCCCAGTGTGCAGATTGGTCGAATTTATGAAGGAATTTCCAAGTAATCTATAAACTTTTCTTGTTAACTGAGCCAAGCTTATGGAGAAAGGAAATAATAGATGCTTCTTCCTCCCTGATTGGATGTGTTGGAAGGCATGATTCTACTTAGCTCTCTACAGAACAATAAAACAAATCTAGGGAGAAAAAGGTCTCAAATCAAACTAGCCTACAGACAGCTTCAGGACCGGACCTTCCCAGCTGTTCACGACTGTGAAGGGTGACTGCTTACCCGGAATTGGGCAGAAGAAGGGGAGGCAGAGGGCATTTTCTCACTTAGAGTGAGTCTTTCGAGTACTCCTGTCTTGCTCATCTGATAAGATGAGTGTCCACAGTGGGATTGGAACATCCTTTGGAATCTAGGGCTTTGTGGGATCTAGAACAACTGATGGAGAACTGGAGGGAAAATAATAGACCTAAAAGGGTGAATTTAGATGCCCCTCCCTCCCCCAACTCCACTGTCTCTGGAATTATTCCCTTAACATTTAAGAGTCTTACCAGTAAGTGGCTTTGGAAAGACCTGGGGTGAGTTCTCTCTGTAGAAACATGTCATTCTATTGTATTTTATGTAATGTTACATATGTTATGCTATGTTATCTTATATTATCTTATTTCTTTCAGGGTATTTTTCCTAAATCCTTCATCCACATCAAGGAAGTGACAATTGAGAAAAGAAGGTATTTGCCACTCTTAACCAGACTTGACCCTCCAATGGCTTAGAGATGTCTCTGTCCTGTCTACTCTGAAAACATGACTTGGCAGATGTGGAGGATGCTTAGCTGATCCACCTTCGTGCCCATGTGTGTCTCCTTTCCCTCACTGGATAGGAGATCTAATCCATACTGATTTGTGTTTAGTTCTGATTCTACGGGGAGTGGAGGGGTATTAGTAAGTTAGGAGAATCAAACTTTTCACTGGCAACTACCTTTGAACTGTACTAATTAGATTAATTCTGAATAATGAGCTTGAAATGTCCACCCCAGTGAAGGAGGACATTAAAAAGGAAGTTCCTTGCATTTGCATAATGTAATTGGTGTGGCTATTGGAGGCAGTTTAGTCTCCTGACAGCAAGGCCCCTCTCAACAGCTGCAGCTTAATGGAAATTTGCCAGCATTTTGTCCTGTTAGCACCTGGGTCTTAATTTCACACCATTTTCTCTTTCACCTTAAATAGAAATATTGAGAACATCATTCCTGCAGAAATTCCTCTGGCACAAGAAGTGACAACGACACTTTGGGAATGGGGCAGCATCTGGAAACAGCTCTATGTGGTGAGACTCTAAACCCTGCTCCCTGGGATGGAAGCTTCTTATAATCTTTGGTTTGGTTTAAATTTGGAATTTAGCCTTGAGCAGGGCAAGCCAAGATGACTTCAGTGACATAGTACAGCAAACTGTATTGAGGACATTAAGGCCCAGAGAGGTTAGGTGACTTTCTCAAAGCCACACAAGCTAGTAAGTAATAAGTGAGTGATCCTTCTAGAGCTGGTGTGAGCCTTCTGTTTTTAAACTAGTTGCAAAAGTTGTCAAACTGGAGTACTTTTAAGAATCACCTTGAGAGCTGTTAAAAAAATAAAGCTTCCTTCAATGGGGCTCTGCGTTTTAATAAACCCAGGGGATTTTGATTTCCTGGTCTGCTTATAACACCTTGAGAAATACTGTTTTCATATGTTAATTAACTAATGGCTGTTGTTCTCAGATCTATGAGGAAGCTTTGACCCTGGAAAAACAAAGAATGAATTTTGCATGTGTTTTCCCTGTATTGAAGCAAACCCAATTTTAAATCCTCCTTTGATGCTTCTCAAGTTCCTAATGAAAGCAATTAGCTAAGAAAACCATTAAGCTGAGAGTGAAAATGTCAACCAAAGCTTACTGCACATTTGTTACAGCACTGTGCACACCTGCTGGTGTACACACACTATTTGTAGACTTACCTTTTACAGTTATAAATGTCAAATCCCATGTGGGTATTTCATAATATATGGTAATTGACACACCCAAAAGTTGTTAGGAAAGTTTAGGGAGCAAACAGACTTGAGGCTAAATGGTTAATTATTCGTCTCTACTACCCCCTTTTAAAACATCGAATTCACATGCCCTGCGGAACCTTGACATTTTTCCCTTAAGCAGTCTTTGAACAGCAAATCCGTCATGGCCTTTACCGCAATTCCCTAGAACAACGCACAGAGCTCTACAAAGAGCAGTGTTTATGATTACTCTTTATTAGAAAGGATGCAAGGCAGGAACAGCCAAAGGGAAGAGATATACCAGGGCGAGGTACTGGGGTGGGGCTGGGCACAGTGATTCTATTTCTTCTCCGGGTGTGCCACCCAGCACACTGATATGTTCACCTTCTGAGAAGCTCCTTGAATCTCGTTGTCCAGAGTTTTCCACATAGTTTCATTACATAGTCATGATTGATTAAATCATTGGCCATTGGTCATTGAGCTCAATCTCTAGCCCTCCTCTCTTTCTTGGAAGTTGGGAGTGGAAGAGGCGAGGGGAGTGGGGCTGATAATTCCCACTCTCCAATCCCGTGGTTGGTTTCTCTGGCATCAGCCTCAGTCCTGAGGTTATCTAGGGGAACTCCCAAGAGTCATGTCATTAGCGTAAACTCAGGTAAGGTCCAAGGATTCCTTAGGAATAAGAAAAGCCACTCCTATCACTCAGGAAATTCCAAAGGTCTTAGGAACTCTGTGCCAAGAACCAGGGACCAAGACCAAAAATGTGTTTTATTATACCATACATGCTTTCCCAAATGAAAAGCCAAAAGTACTTGACACAAATAGAAAATTAGAACATTATTCACATAAATACATTGAAAACAAGACGGTGTTATTAAATGCTTACTCTAGTGCCTGTCACAAGCCCTCATATTTGTTAAAAAATAAATTAATAAATGTAAGAGAGGGGTTAAAGTCATATTACCATGAAACTATTATTTTCTCTTTCCCTTAGAAGAATTGAAGGAGAGTGGAAAAGAATCGCCATAAAGGCTCATGCTATTTGATGTTGTGCCTTTGTACCACCAAAAGCCATTTTGTGCCCCACAGGTTGTATATATGTCACACTTGGGGAAACACTGTCCTAGAAATGGGCCTTTATCACCAGAGAAATGGTCCTGGTTCCCCGCCTTAAAGGACTTGAGCTCTAGGACCTGCATTATAGCTGTAGGGGTGGAAAAAATTTCACCTCTTCCCTTCTAGGTTCTTAGGCTGGTCTCATAATTAAGTTGAGGTAAGACAGTTTAATAGGAGAAAACAAATTTAATTTCACACCTATGGGAGCCCCAAAGACATGAGACTTAAAAGGCAGCCAGGTAATTGAGGCTTATATAACACCCGGAGCAGAGGTAAGGAGTAGGGGTCTAGGAATATAACAGGGAGGAAGGCCATTCCCTTGGTGGCAGAGGAGATGTTTGGAAAACAAAGGTTGCCTGTTATGCAGATAAGCTTCTTACCTAAAAAGGTATCTCTGATAATAGCTCTCTTCCTGGTACAGGCCTTTTTTCAATGTAAATTTAGGCAGTTGAGGGGGAGGTAAATAGTTTTGCCTGAATCTGTTGGCTTTTGATTGCCTTTAGCTCAAAATAATCCTCATACCAAAGAGACATATTTCGGGGTGGCAAAAATCTGCTCCCCTTCACAGCAGATGTTCATGGTATTCCTGCTTCTGTGTCTTTTTGGATAAGAGTCAGAAATCACCCTTTCTTTAACAAGGAAGTGATTGAGATCATAATTTTTGCTTCTGAGAAAATTCTGTGGCCCAGAGTGCGTAGGGTAGGAAACATGTCAATGACGAAGACCAGCACCCATCATTTTGTTGCAGGATAGGGGCCAGGAAGGATGATCAGCCATGGCCCTGAACTTGCTTGCCCGATTAGGGCACAATTTGCCAAATAGATGCCCAAGCACTTTGGGCACAGGCGATTGTAGATTGTTTCCTGTTTCCTAGGCCAGCAAAAAGGAGCGCTTCCTCCAGGTGCAGTCCATGATGTACGACCTGATGGAGTGGCGGTCCCAGCTCCTCTCAGGAACTCTGCCCAAGGACGAGCTGAAGGAGCTGAAGCAGAAAGTCACATCCAAAATTGACTATGGCAACAAGTAACCTCTCTTTCCTCTGAAAAGATGTTTTCTTCCCCTACTCACCCCCTTCTCCTCTTTCTCCCTCCCAAGAAGCCTGGTTTCATTTTAGATGTGAGTTTGCCACTTTATATTTGGAAAAAGGCTGTTACCAAGGCTCTACTTGTGTGCCTTTGTTATCACACCCCTAAGACCCACGGACAGGCAAGCAGAGGGATGGCTTGCTTATGCAGTAGTTATTACCGGGCTGAGAGATTTAGGACACTCATTTAACCTACTTCCAAGGGGTTGGGGAGCACAGTCATGCTGGTTCACTTTCAGCTTAGTTGTCATTTTATTCCTGCATTTACAAAACTCTCCCTTAAATCCCAGTGTGAGACTTAATGTCCCTCCCCCATCCTAAATTATCCAAGCCACATGCCATCAGCTAACTCATGCACAGTTACAAAAGCGCTTCCTCAAAAGAGAATAGCAGAAATTGGTTGGAGTTTGAATGCTGTGAAGTTAATACGAACATGAAACAATTTTTTGAGGCCGGACAACCCACTTATAATAATAGCAGTGGTAATAATATTATAATTTAATCTGGGCTTATTGTGCACCGGGCTTGATGCTAAATGTTTTACATGCATTGTCTCATTTAATTCTTATAACAACTCCAAGGGGCATGCAGTTTTATTGTTCTCATTTTTTTTCCAGATGAAGAAACTGAGGCTCTTAGAAAGGTTAAGTAACTTGTTCAGGGTCACACAGCTACTAAATAGCAGGATCAGAATTTGGTTCCAGGCTGTCTGGCTCCAGAGTCCATGGGCCTCACCTCTGTGCGGCTCGGATAGCATTTGAGAACTGTAAAGCCCCCTCGCCCCAAACATTCTACTCATTTGTTCATTCATCCGAACAACAAACATGTGTTGAGCACTTATGATTGGCCCGATTTCTTGCTAAGTGTCCAGGTTATAGAAATAAAAGTTCCTGTCCACTAAGGGACCACAGTCCAATTAGAGTTGAGCTACAAGTAAACTATTGACATGTATTGTTGTAAGTTTGATGGCTTAGGGAGCAAGAATGTTCTTACTTGGACGTGGAGAAGGAAGTCAAGGAAGGCTTTCTGGAGGCAGTGACTCCAAGCTGAATTTTGAAAGAAGAAGAAGTAGTAAGTAGGCTAAGAAAAAGAGAGACCAGGAATGTGTGAGAAAACATGGCATGTTCAGAAGACTGCAAAGTGGGTCAGAAGGCTGGAACTTTCTTGAGAGGGAACTAGAAAGAGCCTGCTCAACGAGAATAAGAAGAAAATTTCCCAGCAGCCAGGCTTCCTTGCTTTTGTCATATGCAGTAGGGAAAATATCGGAAGAGGAAAGTCAGTGGCTCTAACTTACAGCTGCTTCCCATCCCAGGAGCATAGTAGTCCTTCTGCTAGTTCTTCTGCTGGCAGCTGTCAAGCGTGTCCAGATCTGCTTATCGTGTACATCATCCCAAAGTGACGGGAAAAGTTAGCCATGCAGCTGCTGCTGCCATTGGTGCAGTGGCGTCTGAGCACAGCTGTAGCTGGGAGTGTGGGAATTGAGAGAGTTTTGCTGTTTTATAATAATGGCATCTGTGACCTTCAGATGTCGTTTCCTCATGAAGGTTCCAAAGAAAAAGGAACAAGGATGGAAGAAATGGCCACCACTCATAGGAAGCCTTCCCTGATTTTCCGCCTCCTACCCTGGCCCGGGTTAGGGGCTCTTGCAGGCCCTGAGCACCCTGACCAGTAATTACCTCCTTACTGGCTTGTCTCCCCTGCTGTGCTGGGAGCGTCTCTAAGATAGTGACTGTCAACTCATCTCTATGTCAGGAACAGCATCTGCATATAGTAGGTAATCAGTGCATGGTGGTGACGGGACAAAGAGGAGAAAAAGAGTCCTCTGTAAATCAGCTTTGCATCAGCAGCATCGCCCAGGCCAGCCCTGGGGTTTCAGTTTCAGTCAGTTCCCTTTGGGGAAGTGAGAGACGCCCTTGGAGATAGAGGCCCTGAGCGAAGGGGCCCCTTTCTTCTTGCCTCCCTCCCTAGATGACTTCAGCTGGAAGTGAGAGAGACTTGTGTACCTTAAGTTAACACTGGCCTGCTACCTTGGGGCCTCAGAGCTCTGAGCGAGTGGGGTAGGTGGTTTCCTGAAAGTCAGAAGACCAGGCCTCTGTCGGGAGCCTAGGCCTTAGGCTGTGAGAGTCAGGGAGGCATGACAGGAGCTGAGTCTTGAAGGATTGATCAGAATCAGCCTGTTAGACCTCCTCCCTCACTCTGTTCCTTCATTCAGACATCATACTTTTGTTGAGCATGTGGTAGGCCCCAAGGACATTTACAAAATACGGCCTCTATATTTAATAACAAGAAGCCAGTAAGAACTAATAATGACTTACTGAGTACCTATTATCTGCCAGGTACTATTTTAAGCACTTTCCAGGTATTAACTCAGTTATGTCTCATGACAGTTCTTGTTTCTCAGATGAAGAAAACTGAGGCTCACAGAGTGATCAGATCATTTTGCTCAATGTGCACTGGAAATTGAGCCAGATAGCTTGACTCAGGGACTCAGAGTCGAGGTGCTTAATCACTACATTCTGTTGCCTCCCCAGGACTACATGGGTTAGTGAGAGAAAGAGAGAAGCAAACAGACACTTGAGTAGAAAGTCATGCATTTCATGAGAGGAGGAAACATGGACAGAGGGTGTGGGGAGGCTGGGGGTGGGAGGCAGGGCAGAGCGTGACATCTGCTCTGAATCTCACAAGACTTGCAGGAATTATTAGGTGAAGAAATGCAGGGAGGGAGGGAGGGAGAGAGAGAGATGATGGGAGGAGCTGCAAGGCGAACATGAACATGGAGAGGAAGGCAGACAGAGCCTAGAGCTTTGCGGGCCTGAGCGCCAGATGGAGAAGTTTGGATTTGTCCTGAGAGTGATGGTGAGCCACAGAAGGAGCCATTTCTGTTTTTTTGGTTTTTTTTGAAAATAAATTTTTTATTTTGAAAAATGCAATTGGTGGGGCTTCTTCCTTCACCTTTGTCTTGGGTTCACTGTATCACTTTCTTGAACAGAAGGGAGCAGTGGGATTATCTCCTGAGGAGAAAATGGGAAAATTCTCAGTTCTCCAAAATGAATGGTCTGCTGCCCTATTGGGGGACAGCCTCTCCTGATGCTGGGTTACGGGAATCCCAACAATCCTGCCCCTTGACTACTAACACTCCCACGTTTCAAGGGGTCTAATAATGGACAAGCTCTTTGGTACTCAAAGAGTGGGGGAGGAATCCTCAAATGACCCCTCCAAATCCCATGAGAGCTGCACCTGGGAGTATGTTTTATTCATACACTTTAGAACCATACCCATGTTGATAAATTTTGAAGAGAAAGAGCCAGAGAGATCTTGGCATTAAATTATGTATCGGCTTTGCTCCATCTTTTCCGAGGTCACGTGAGCCTCTGCTCAGCATTAGTTGAATGCATTTGTTCCCCCTGAGCATCGCCCGCTCGGCAGCATGGCTGTGCAACATTATGAGTCACATCTAGTTGGAAGTTAATTTCCTAATGAATGTGGACAAACGGATGAACCTTGGCTCCCTTCCGTTTGCATTTGGATGAGATGAGAGATGTGCCTCTCAATTTGATTCTCAAATAAGAGACAAAAACTTAGTCTCTTTTATTTATCCTTGCTGGCCTTCCTCCAGCTGGTACTCGGTAGTGGTGCCCGAGTAGGACCACTGTTGGCCTTCTCACAGTCTCTGTCAACCCACTTCCCCCTACCTCCTTTGTGCGGACACCTGAGGGCCTCCATCTCTACATGAAGTACAAAAGCAACTTCAAATTAAGGCCTCTGCAAACCTACCCCTTGTCCCAACCCAATATTGCTCCTATCTAGAAAATATACTGTAGAGGTTAAGAGTGAAGACTAGGATGTCATGGTACCTTTTACTAGCTGTGTGATCTCGAGCAAATTAATTAGCTCCCAAATCCTCAGTTTTTCTTCACCTGTAAAATGGGGGTATTAATAACAGCTCCCTCATAGGACTGTTATAAAGGTTAAATGCCTTAATATACATAAAACATTTAACATGTAAGCTGATTGCAAATGCTGTGTGAGTCTTTGCTGTTCTAGTATCATAGATGCCAGAGTGGCAGGTACAGTTGAAACAAATCAGACCAAATGGGAAAGCTTGTGGCATGGAAGTCAAGGCTGAAGAGCTAAATGAGATTTCCCCCAACCAAGTTCAAATGATTATTGAATAAATATACACGAATACTTTCTCTGCATCTATATTATATTACATTAAACAAAATGAGATAGGGCACATGTCTCCTTTGAGTCCTCCATCCCTGCTAGTCCCAGAGCCTTGCCTCTCTCACGGGTATCCTTGGTAGTATCAGTAATTTGGTGCCTTTTGTCCAGACTTTTCTCTCTGTTCATTGTTATTCGTGTCCATTCCATGCACCCAGATAACATATCTGGCTTGGTTTGTGTCTTTGTTTTCTTATATATAAAATATACTGTATGCATGTGTCCATACTTTTTTCTTTCTGAGACATATCATTAAACACACCAAACAATGTCATATTTTCAAAACCCTGCTTTATGGGATTTCATGACAGATAACAATTAAGTTAACCTTCCCCTTTTGATAGACGTTTTGTTTTTTTCTTTTCAACACTATGATGATGCAAATAATGCTTCAGTACACATTCTTGTTCAAGTGTGGGATGTTTCTCTAGGTTCAATATCACAGGAAGTACATTTAAAATATTTTAATATACATTGACATAGTCCCCCCTCCCAAAGAGGCTGTGCTGTACTGTACCAATATGACTCTCAGCTGTGTACACGGTCTTTGGTGTAGAGCTGTTTCATGAGAGTCAGTGATCTCCAGAAACCAGGTCAACTTTCTGGTAGAAACTCCTTGCCAATGTCCTAAAGGCTTCAGTCTCTTCTGATTTATCCTCACCTCCTATTTTGCTTTTCAGAATCCTTGAACTTGATCTGATTGTCAGAGATGAAGATGGAAATATCTTGGACCCTGATAATACCAGTGTCATCAGTTTATTCCATGCCCATGAGGAAGCAACTGAAAAAATCACAGAGCGTATCAAGGAAGAAATGGTGAGCTTTGTGAAACAGGCTCTGGCCAAGTGAGGCAGACATTTAGCACACTATAAACTTAAAATAATAGGCTAATTAACTAGATTATATATTGTTCAAGGGGACATCTGTCCTATTGTCTGAGATGATCAGTAACCACACACATTTTGTTGCATTTTTGTATTGGGATCTATAATTCATTCTGCATCCATCCTACAGGTAGTTTAACGCCAAATAAGTTTCCTGCTCTTGTAGAGCTTTTATAATTCAGAGAGGAGAAAAGAAGCAAGGCAGTAAAAAAGCAAATAAATGGACAAATTAATTCCAGGTGGTGATAAGTTTCTAAAAGGCAATAAACCAGGGTTATGTGAATCAGAGTGAATCAGGAGCTATTTTGAAAGGTACCATTAAGAAAGGCTTCTCTCAGGAGTGACATCTGAGATGACACTTGTATGATGTGAAGGCACAAACCTGGGAAGATCTAGGGACAAAGTAATCTATGCAGAGGGAACAGAAAGTGCAAAGTCCTGAGGTGGGACTGAGTTCTGCATGTTCAGAGAGCAGAAAGACCAGTGTGGATGGGGTACGATGAGCAATGAGTGAGTGTAGGTGATGATTTGGCAAAGTAGATAGCAGGAGTTGGCTCTCACGGGACGTGAGAAGTCATGGAAAAGAGTTAAGATGTTATTCCAAGTGTGATAGGAAACCAACAAAAGATTTCAAAGAAACATAATATTTTCAAGGTTAATATAATCTG
This sequence comes from Pteropus medius, assembly GCF_902729225.1. Lineage (NCBI taxonomy): Eukaryota > Metazoa > Chordata > Mammalia > Chiroptera > Pteropodidae > Pteropus > Pteropus medius. Next base: position 8,969,168 of record NW_024340699.1, read on the forward strand.
ACTTATAATTTAAAAAATTTTAATCACTGTATATTATTCGAAAGCAATCTTAATTTTAGCTTTCTTGAGATATAATTTTCACACACTAAAATTAACTTATTTTAAACTACAGTCTAACGAATCTTATTAATATATAGTGTTGGGTAAACTCTCCCACAATCCAGATGTTGCATGATTCCATCACCTTTAAAATTTCCTTGAATTCCTTTACAGCTAATCAATCCCCTTTACAGCAATTCCCAATTTGCTCTTTGTGACTATACTTTTGCCTTTTCTACAGTTTCATGTAAGTTTAATCATATGGTTTTTGTGTTTGACTTCTCTTACTCAGCAGGATATTTTTGATGTTTATGTTGTTGTGTTTATTAATGTTATTTTTTTCATCGCTAGTTGTTATAACATTGACCAGTTGTCAATGGCACATATTATTGACCAATTAGACATTTGAGTTGTTTCCAGTTTGGGGCTATTAGAACTGATACTGCTGTGAACATTTACATATAAATCTTTGTGTGGACAACTTTTTATTTTGGCGGGGGTTGGGGGCAATAATTAGCAGTAGAATTGCTGGATCTTATAAGTGTACGTTCAACTTTTTAAGCTACTGCCATTCTATTTCCCAAAGAGGCTATATAATTTTGCATTTCCATGAGCAACATATGAGAGTTCTAGCTGCTCTGCATTCTCGTTATCACTTGGTATTGTCAGCCTTTTAACTTTAGCCATTCTAGTGGTTGTGTAGTGTTATCATTGTGATTTAACTTACAGTTCTCTGGATGGCTAGTCATGCTGAGCATCTCTTCATGTCTTACTGGCCATCCTATTTGTATCTTTTTTTTTAACGGAGTGTCAGTTCAAATAATTTGCCTATTTTAACTGGACTGATTTTTTTTTTTTTAATTCTTGAGTTGTAAGAATTCTTTATTCTGGATACAAATTCTTTGTCAGATATATGTTTTGCAAATATATTTTCTCCCAGTCTGTGCCTGGCTTTTTTTTCTTTCAAAAAGCAAAAGTTCTTAGTTTTTATGAAATTCATATGAGCAGTCTTTTTCTTTTATAGTTTGTGCTTTTTATGATACTAAGAGGGAGGCTGGGTCAGTGATGATTTTCTCAAAGTGAGAAAATCAAGGCCAAGAGAGTCCAAGTGACTTATCTCAGATTGCAGAAACGTGGTGGTAGAGCTGGGAATAACGCCAAAGGCTTCACACTTGAATCGTTCATGATTCTCTATATCCTAGACCATCTTTCTGTTGTCCTAAGTGGTACTGAGCTAATTTTCTCCATCTTCTTCCCTTCTTTCTTTTGTCTCTCAGTCAAAAGACCAGGCAGATTATGGAACATATGCCCGGATCTCCTCATCCCCTACCCACAGCCTCTATGTCTTTGTGAGAAACTTTGTGTGCAGAATTGGGGAAGATGCTGAGCTCTTCATGTCTC